>NC_090932.1:1710322429-1710953263 GCF_040938575.1 Ambystoma mexicanum | reverse complement strand
GGGCTTCTGTGTAGAAGCCCGCCAAAAGTGAAACAAAGGGCTCAACGTTGGGTCAGAGTCACAGAAGCGAACACCTACGCCATTTTAGAACCGAGTTTCGGCAAAAACTACCAACCAGAGAATTAATATTAATTAAATAAACCAGCGGTATGTTCGAGGCTATGGTAAAAAGTATTAGCCTCGAACAATGGGAAAATCCTATAGGGAAATATTTGCGGTTGAATATTTCAAGTAGTATCCACTGCCACCAGCCAAAACTCGATCAGGGGGGACAGAGACGTGCCCCCTCGAACAACAGACCCGGGGCAATCGAATTGCCCCGACCAGTACGTCCACAATAAGATGGTTTGTACTGGTTCTGTTGAGAATTTAAGACTAGCAAAGTCAATGGTGACTTTACATGCCCTGGGAGACAGTAGTCAGGCCCAGGGTATGGAGTCTATGTTTGGGGGTCTCTTAGACACCCCTGTGTTACTGCACTGAGGGTGCTGTGTAACACACATCACAAAAACACATGAAGCCCTATGGAGTAAAAGACCCCATAGCCCATTAAACACATCTATAGTCAAAGAAACACACTCAAATCATGTCCAAGAGTGAGGGTAAAAGAGTCTCACTCTTGGCAGGAGAAAAAAATAAACCCAAGAAATCCAGCAAAGCTGCTGGGGGACTTGCTAGGTTAGGAAATTCAGCCTAAACAGAGAACTCTCCCTAACATCCCGGCCACTCTAAAACTTGAGGAGAACCATCTCCGTTCAGGAAGCACCTCAAGACCTTCCTCTTTGCTTCTTCCTTTGCCCCCCTTCTCCCCTGCTGATTCTGTTTTCTATCTCGGCACTGTGAACCCGGCCACCCTTTGTCACCCGGGCCCAGGTACCTGCTCACCCTGCCACCCTCCTGCACTGTCTCCGGGCCACCCCTTGCACTGGGGTCTGTATCTGTAACCATACAGTCCCCCACCTTGATGTTTTTTCTTCTGCTCTTTTAAGTTATACCCTGTTGGATAAACCTAGCACTTGCCACTTGCTGGCTGCACTAACATTGTTTATCGGCTTATTTATTTATTTTATTTATTACTATTTATATGTTTCTCTTCTGTTCCGCACTTCCCAATTCTCCCCCCTTCTATGCACTTTTCCCATTTTTCCCTTCCCATGCACTTGTGCGTTCTCAATGTCACTGGGCCTAGTAAGATTGTTGCTTTGTTCTCCCTTGTTCCCCTCCATTGCCTTGTCGCGCTCTGAAACTCTTGTGTATGAGCGCAATATAAATAAAATATCATATCATAACAGAAACATAAGACCCAGAATTGCAGTTGATGAATGGTGTAGTGTGTGTCAAAGGTAAACAGGGCCCTCCTGCATTGATATCCAAGGTGGGGAGAAGTGAATGCCGCTGTGGTACTGTCCTTGACTCTAACAGCAAAGTAACGCCAAAGAGTTCAACACAGCTGGTGAGTTGGAAAAAATAATAGCAGACCAGACTGCTATGCTCAAGGTTGCAAGCGGCAGAACTTCTATACAATTGAACTTTGTGAAACCAAGATAGGTAGCAGATAGAGTGGTCCGGCACCACGTGGGTGCTCACTCAAAGGTCTCCGTTTGGTGCCCCCCTTCAGAGCGGGGAAGAATTGTTGAACGGTAAAATCGAAGTGGTCCTGCAGCGGGTTACATTGAATCCTGTGCACACTCGAAAGTCTTTGATTGTTTGTAAACTGAAGTTGGTCTGAGCCCGGCTGAGGGAGACCAATTGTAGAAAAGGGGTCTGAGCACAGAAGAGGGGACTCCTGTGTGAAGAGTAGCACACCTGAGAAGATTGTTGTGGCAAGTGTGAACCCGACTGAGGGATGCCTGCGAAATGGGGTGAAAAGAGTAACACACCCGAGAAGGCTGTTGAGGCAAATTTGAACCCGACTGAGGGATATCTACAAATTGAAGTAGGTCTGAACCCGACTGAGGGAGGCTAATGGTGAAAGAAGGATCAGAGCCCGGCAGAGGGGGATCCAGGGTGAAAAGTAAATCTACAAATTGAAGTTGGTCTCTGGCGCCTGCCCCCTTCTGGGCGGGGAGGAATTGTTGAACTGTAAAATCGAAGTGGTCCTGCAGCGGGTTACGTTGAATCCCATGCACACTCGAAAGTCTTTGATTGTCTGTAAACTGAAGTTGGTCTGAGACCTGCTGAGGGGAACTAATTGTAGGGTGAACAGTAACACACCTGAGAATCCTGTTGAGGCAAATGTGAATCCAATAGAGGGAGGCTAATGGTGAAAGAAGGATTAGAGCCCAGCTGAGGGGGATCCAGGGTGAAGAGTAAATCGACCAACGTGAATATTGAGAAAGGAACTTTTCTTTGTGATGTTGGTACATCAGGTCCTCTGAGGCAAGAGACTTTTCACAAAAGAGACTCTGATGTTGGAATAAGAAACTGTGACCTTGTGCCAAAGAAGCTCAGGAGTGTGCTGTGCTTGAGTGACCCACTTTGTCCCGTGCTAAAAATGTGGGGAAGTGTGGCCCACAGCCTTACATCCTGACTTATCATTTTGTGAACACTTCTTTCTTTTTGTGAACATTATCCCACACTATTTTTTCAGCATAGCGGTAAGGATTGGCAATTTTTTTTTTTTTTTGCATAGGCCCTTTTTATTTGACTAGACCACCAGGACTGTAATATTATTTGATGGTCGTAGCTTCATCCCATCTTAGATTTAGGTTTAGATAGGCGTTTTTCACACCTCTGATAAAGTTCAATAAACACCCTTGAACTGTGATCCCATGTGTCTGTCTTACTTGGATACCATGCCTTCCTTACACCGGCGAGCAATCCACCTCTCTGCTTTTTTGGATCATTCCCAGTTGCCTTCTTTCACTGGGACTAACCTGGGCAGGATGGGCCATTCTGCTGGACCCACGCTGCTCTGTTGCTGCCTCTTGACAATTCTGTTGCAGGCCACCTGCTGTTATCTTCATCCTGTTGCCAGAGCTGCGCAATTCCCTGCTACAACCTGGTTGACATTGTGCACCTGATTCATCTGTACATTTCTTACTGCTAGGCTGCCTGGCGAGCTCATCGTGCTTTTTGCAGTCTCCTTTCTCTCTCCCTCTCCTCCCATCTCCCTGCCCTCTCCCTCCACGGTGCTTTCCATTTCCCTATCCACTCTGTTACTCTATCACCTATCCTTCCCCTCTTTCGAAGTCTGGAAGTAAAACGTTCAAGAAATATCTCCTGGTCTCCAACCGAGGCCTGCCCATTGCTGACAACTACGTCAACACTTCCTCCAGGCAGACTGTCACTGACATCCTCTTTGTCGCGCCCCGGACCTATGGACTCCCCACATGGTCTCTATCCTCCCTCCTTTCTCTTCAACCTGGCATTAATAGTGGCACCAGATGGGAAGTACTCTTAGCACGCTTCTCCTCCTCTAGGTGCATCATTAAAGTATAGAATGGCACTGGCATGGCTCCGGGCTCTCAGCACAACCTCCTACTTTTTGATAGGCTTCTGCCGCCTCTCACTCTCACTTCACTTACTCTCGCCACCACTCACTTCTCCTCTCTGCTCACCTGGAGCTCCTGGGCTCCCTGACTAAGCCTCTGCCCGCACTACCAGTCTCCTTCTCCGTCATTCGACTGATGAAGCGAGTGTCAGTCACTGCTTTTGCCACCATGTTCATACCCCTCTCACCACTGCCATTGACTCTCCCACTGACACAGTCCTCGCTAACCTTCACCTCTCCATCTCCAACACCCTTTACATCCTTGCCCCACTTATGAGGATCCGTATGAAGCCTGCCTCCAAGAGCAACAGCTGGAATGACTCTGACATAGCCTCTCTGAAACACAAGTGCAGAGTTGCTGTATGGAAGCGTCAGGCTTAAATCGCATCCACTGACAGACAGGCGTGTCGTTTGCTCCAAAGACAATACCGTCTCTCCATCCGCTCCAAGAAGGCGGCCCATATCCAAGATTGCATCTCTGGGTTCACCAACAATACGGCTGAGCTGTTCAAAATCTGAAAAGAACTCGACAATTCTACTGCAGTTTCCACTTCTCCTCTTCCATCCCACACACTCTGTACTGCACTGGCCTCCCATTTCACAAACAAACCCAGGACATTCTGTTCTCACTCTTCTACCCCATCAATATTCGCCCACCTGTTCTCAGACCTCCCCTCTCTCTGCCCCATACTCTCCTCCTTCTCACCCATAGCACAGGATGAGGTCTCTAAATGTCTCCACTCCATGAAAGTCTCATCTAAACAGGTGCTCCCCGGCTCCTCCAGAACTATCATGGACAAAATGTCCACCCTCGCTCCTGCATTGCTGCAACCACTCCTTTGCCCCCCTTGTGCACCCTCTCCTAAAAAATCTGGCTGTTGGTCCCTCCTGCCCGGCAACCTACCGCCCTATCTCTACTACCCCCTTCCTGGGCAAACTATTGGAAAAGTTGGTCATCACCCAAACTGACCAACCACACTGAATCTGCTGGCTTTCTCCCTGCCCACCAGTCTGGCTTCAGAGCATCCAGAGGCATGGAAACTGCTCTCCTGAGCACCCGTGAAGACCTGCTCTCACACCTGGACTCCAACACTCCTTCTGTTCCCATCCTCTTTGATATGTCCTCTGCCGGCGACACGGTCAATAATGAGATCCTCAAAACGCCTCTGTGATACCCTTGGTATCAGGGGCCTGGCACTGGATTGGTTGACCTCCTTCCTATCAAAATCGACCTTTCATGGTGCAACTGGGCCCTTTCCTTTCCTCCATCTCGCTGTCTACCTGCGGCGTTCCTCAGGACTCTATCATATCGCTGTGGCTCTTCAACATCTACCTTGCCCCTCTGCCCCACTTGATATCCTCCTTCTCTCTTCATTTCCAGTGTTATGCCGATACACAGATCCCCTTCAAGCTACCCTCCACTATCTCCTCTTCTTCCTCTCTCATTTCCGACTGACTGCTATTCAGGCATGGTTTACGGCTAATAATCTCTGTCTTAATGCCAGTAAGACAGTGATTCTTCTCATTGGGACCACTGCTCCCTGCTTCCTTCCCACTCTCTTGCTGCCCTCCTTGGGTCCCCTCCCCGCACCATCTTGTGAGGCAATAAACCTCAGTGTCATCTTTGACTCCTCTCTCTCTCCTTCTCCCCTCACATCATGGACCTTGCCAAAAAGGCCAACTTTGAACTTCACCTCCTCAGAGGCATTCTCCCCTTGCTTACCTTCCCCCAGAAACTCGATGTCTCCAGAGCTGTGGGTCTTTCTAGACTGGACTACTGCAACAGCCTCTTCCTCAATCTGCTTCTTTCCAGATGTTTTTCCAAGCAGAGAGTGGGGGGTAGATCTCTCACTTCGGCAGGTCCATCCCTCTGAAGTGCCCTCCCTGCCCCTCTCAGACTTGAGCCGGACCTCCTTAAGTTCCAGAAGCTTCTCAAGACCCTGCTCTTCTCTACCTCCTTCCCTATCGCCCTCCCTTGCTAATGCCCCCCCCCTGTGGCTGCGACTGGTGGCCTGGTCCCTTATGCGTCTTACAGAGCACCAGGCCCTACTTGACCAGTCTATACCAGCACCACCCCAAACCAGCACTGTCCCTCTGGGCCGCCTTCCCTGACTAGCCTGGTAGATTGAGGATCCCTCCTGAGTCTGGTCCACTCCCGTCCTCGCACTTAGACTGTGGTCCACCCCGGCATCCCCTGGCACTTGCCCACCTGGGTTCCTCCCAGCACTTGCATAGCCCCTGGGCCCTTTCTTCCACCTGTCCCCCTGCAGTTCATTAGAAAAACAAAAGAGGTGATGGCTGGAAGGTTTAGAATTAATCTTAACCTCTGGCATTGCTCTGGGCAACCTTCCAGACCATCGTTCTTCGCCTGCCAAGCATTTACAGTAAGGGAAAGACCATATGCAAATCAGGCTTGGCCCCACCCCCAAAGGGGTAGTCCAGTCCCTTCTAGGAAAATAGTGAGCAACATCCAAGGCAGAGAGAGAAGAAGAGTGAGCGGTGTCAGGTAGACGAGGAGAGAGAATAGGGTTAAGAAGCTGGTAAAGACGGAGAGGGTGCTAAGATACAGGTAAAGTTAATGAGGAAAAGTATTGTTTTTTTACTTGCCAAAAGAAGTCCTAGGAAGAGTGAGCAGAAGACCAAAAGGTCAAGTTTGTGAGGAGATTGAGACTTTTTCCACCTACGTTCAAGTTTCCAGAGGGAGGTACGAAGGGCAAGAAGAGAAGGAGTAAACCATGGACATGGAAGTTTGCGAGAAGGAGTGGAAGAATGGGTGATGTAAAGAGTCTATGGTTGATGTAAGTGCTGTTTAGGAAGCAACAAGAGCAGAATCAACAAAGTAGAGAAAGAGTGAAGGGGAGGAAGAGAAGAAGACCCTCACACTTCTACAACTCAGAAACAAACTCAAGACCCACCTCTTCAAGGATAATGATATGATATGATATGGCATTTATAACGCATCTGTACACAAGTGTTTCTAGGCGGGAGACTAGAAATCTCTCCTCAATACCTAGGCCATCACATTACTCCTCGTGCCACCTGACTCGCTAGAAGCCATCCTCCCCTCTCCTCCCCACCATCCTGTACAGCTGTACCTCTCCTCTGTATCCTACCCCCCTGTATATCTGTTCGGTTATCTCTGAAAAGTGCTCCATTATGCATCTGTACTGTTGTATAGCTCTGTAAAGTGCTCTGTTGCTTCTCGAAGGTAGGTCTGTGCTCAATAAACACCATAATAATAAAAGAGAAGATATAAAAGGAGGATGAATCATAAGAACGAAGATCACGACAAAGAAAAGAGTTTGTAGAATGGGGGAGCAGAAATAAAACTAGAAAACGACAAGAGAAAGTGATCAGAGGAGTATATGGGGTAAGAAGAGAATATTAGATCGAGAGAAGAGCCAGAAGAATGAGAAGGAGGACTGTGAAGAGCCGAGAGGTGGGATGAGTCCAAGAGTGGAAGAAAAGCGGAGGAGTAGGAGTGGATAGAGTCCAGGTGTAGGCTGAAGTCGCCAAGTAGGACGAGGAAGGGAGAACAGTGGAGAGTAAAGTGTTGAGGTGGGAGATAAATGAAAGAAGTGGTCCAGGAGGATGATACATTATTAGAAAAGAAATTGGCAATGTTTTAGAAAACAATGAAAAATGGTACTCACAAGAAGAGAAGGAGGCAGAAGGACCTGAAGATGTCTGGCGTAACCGGGAGGGATGGGAGAGAATACCTACCCCGCCGCTGCCAGAAGACCGACTGGGGGAGTGTTAGAAATTAGAAGTAGGAGAAAAAAAGAGAGGGAGGAGTAGAGGGGGAGGTCCAGGTTTCAGTGAGACAGAGACAATTAGGACTCAGTCACTGGAATATATCAAGGGTGGCATGTGATTTATTGCATAAGGATCTGGCGCTCCAGACACCGATGCAAATTGGGAAGCGAGGCTGAGTCAAGATAGGAGGAAAGGTAAGATTGGAGACGGAGCGAGTGTGAGGATGATGATGGGGAGGGGGTGGTGGGATATGTGAACAGGAATAGCATGCGACTTAATGAAGAGAAGTAGAACAATAAAGTTCGACGATTATATTATTGCCAGCATGGTAGCAGACATTTGGTTTACAAAGGTAGCGGGCGCCCCTCTCTCGATAGAACAAGGCGTGATAACCTGTTCAGTGGTTATTAACCACTTGAGAGTTCGCAGCCACTGCTTTTACTCACTGTGCCTTTCACAGATGGGAAATATCCATTTGCATATCAGTCTTTGTCCTGCCCAGGGGCAGTCCAGCACCGAAATGCAATGGCAATTCCAACCTGAACGAGAGTACCACCAGCAACCACATACACGTGTTTCACCCTTGTTGGGGATCATCAGTGAGGTGAAGCTGATGCCTCTCTAAGCACAGTGAGAGGGAGACCACGTCTGGTTGCCCCCAGGAGGACTAGGGTTACCAATCCCAGGTTCCTTGAAATTTGGTTTACAAAGGTAGCGGGCGCCCCTCTCTCGGTTGGTCACCCTAGGTTACCTGGGGGCAACCAGACGTGGACTCCCTGCTCACTGTGCTTAGAGAGGCTCAGCTTCACCTCACTGATGATGCCCAACAAGGCTGAAACACGTGTATGGGGTTGCTGTAGGTACTCTTGTTCAGAGAGGAATTGCCATAGCATTTCGGTGCTGGACTGCCCATGTGGGCGGGACAAAGACTGATATGCAAATGGATATTTCCCATCTGTGAAAGGTACAGTGAGCAAAAAGCAGATGGCTGCGAACTCTCAATGTGGTTACCAACCACTGAACAGGTTATCATGCCTTGTTCTTTCGAGAGAGGGGCGCCTGCTACCTTTGTTGAATGGTAGCAGACATGAATGACCAGTCACATCGGTAAGTAGAGTACAACGAGCAGAAGAGGTGGACCAGGGGCAAACAGGGTGTGGTAGCACCCTTAGAATAGTCACCCTCTGATGTGGGTGCCCTAAATAAGGAAGTTTAAGGCACGTGACCCCAGCGTCCACAGGCAGAGGCCCGAAGATGGACTCATGACAGACAGGCCAGGCAAGTTAGTCAGGGCAGGGGGTGGCTGGGAAAGACTGTGCAGCGATCAGGGCCATAGTGGTGAATGGCCTGGCATCAAGAATGGTATGCGTTATGTTATGTTATTTGGAATTTGTATAGCACCTTTTACCATTGTTAAGATTCCAAAGCACTGTGGGTTGAACGCCGTTAGGGACCGCAGTCCAGGTCAGTAGAGAGAGTAGAGTAATAAAACGTGCCCCGGTGCACTCGGTATGTGTGCAGCCAGTGTACAATATCTGCATACTAGTGCTAGGTGTGATTCAGTGGTTGTGTAAGATCAGTAGAACGTGTGCAGCAAGACCAATGGGTTGTGGTATCTGCATTCTGTCGACGCTGGTGCTTGAGAATGACTTTATGTTTGCAGCTAGGCCGAATTAATCGACGGGTGTAGCTGTGTTCTATTGTTTGTTGGTGCAGAGGCAAGAGTTAGCATAGTGGTGTGTTTGAGTGTCCGTGTGTTTTCCAGGGGGACCTTGTTCCTGTTCAGCTTCCAGTGCCTGTTGAGGGCGTTTTCATCTCCCTGTTTCTTGATGGGTCAGATTGTTTTGACGAAGACTGATGGGTGGTGACAGGCAGAGCTGTCCCAAAACTCGTGTTGTTATTGTATAGGTGCTAGCAACGTTCTCGGTCGGCAGTTCTCCTAAATAGAGTCCTCGATAGGTAGTTCTACTAGGGCATTCCCAGATAGTTTGGATTTTAGCCAAGAATAAGTGCTAGAACGTTTCTTGCTATATAGTTCCCCACAGGGATTTCAGGTGTGTAGGATTAGCAAGCAAGGGCACTTCTGAATTGATAGCGTAGTGTATATTTGCAAGGCAACGATCTAGTGCATAAGTGCTACTAGTGCATGGGTTGCTACTTCTGCTAGATAGATCACCGGTGGGTAGCACTGGGGAGCCGGGTAGGAGTTGTTCTATAGCACCCGCGGACATTTAAAACAACACTAACTCCTATTAGAAAACATCTGCATCAATCAGCATACATCGGGTTAGGGATGGGTGAGGGGAATTTGGGAATTGCTGAGGTTGGGAATTTGCTTTAGAGGCACTCTCTTATTCAGACACAATCAAGCTAGGTTTTGTTTTTGTCAATCAATATATGGTTATAGGAAGAAATAACAAATCACATTGTTTCTTGTCACTCTTGTGTGCACGTAACCAGGTAATCCTTGAGAAATACTGGGCCAACAGCTCTCACGCCCATCACCGTGGCAGGGGTATACAGGTCTTCATCACAAGGTTGGACAGAATGCGGCATAACAGGATGCTAGGGCAGAGCACCAGGGCTGTACTGCAATGCAAATCCATAGCTGTGGAAGCAGCAATGGCCCTCAAAGTATACTTAATGGTATAGCTGGTCTTTATAGGGACTGTTATATTGCTGTTCTGAGGGCCTAACAGTGTCACAATGGGGTGTGCCAGGATGGCCCCACAGGGTAGCACAGGTCACTTGAGAAACATGAGATGGACACATTATTCCTAAAATGTGTGCAGAAGGAGAAATGACTCACCGTAATGATATTTCTATGGATTCTTCTCCCGCAGATTACTCATCTTGATAGATATCCATCATCCAGATCTGCTGCTCGGAAAATCTCCAACAGGGGGCGTAGAGGACACCAACTCGGCCGATCGGTCTTGTGCGGTGGTTGATCATCTGCTCTGAAAGTGAAGTCAGGCGTCATATATATGCCAGGTCACTACGCTCCATGCTTCAGTTCCTCCCAATGTTTCCCATGCTCAAACTCTGCATAGGAAAACGTAAGGAGGCTAACCAGCCTGAAAAAGCAACTATGGAATAGAAACCAACAGGTGAAAAATATTCCAATAAGGAAACATTTTTTTTTTTTAAATGTAGTGATTGAGATGTGCACCCCAAAGCCATCACCAATGCACCTCATGAAAGCAGAAACGAAGAGCCACAATACTTTCTGAGCGGGGACGGCTGGGAGGGGTGATGAGGAAACTGTGGGAGAAGAATCCATAGAAAGATCATTGCACTGAGCAATTTCTCCTTCAATGGATTATTTTTATCCCGCAGATTCCTCATCTTGACAGACGCCCCAAGCAGTGAGCTAAAGGAGAAGGGCAGAAAGGATTATACAAGCAGGTTCTGCAGAACCACTCTGCCAAAATGTGCATCAGCCCCACGTGCAACGTCCAACGCATAATGTTTGGTAAAAGTATGTAATGAAGATATGTAATGAAGACCACGTGGCAGCCCGGCAAATGTCCTGAACAGGGACCCACCTTTGAAGGCGCGTGGAAGCAGAGCCTCCCCTGGTGGAATGAGCCCTGATTCCTGGTGGGACTTCTTTTCCCACCGACTGGTAGCACTCAGAGATGCATAAAATGATCCAGCGTGAGATGGTTTGTTTAGTGATCGCAAGACCCTTGCGGGAAAGAGAATGGGCAACAAACTGGTCCGTCTTACTGAACGGTTCCTAGTGATCCCATCGACAGCCAAACCATCGACAACAATACCATCGACAAAAAATGCATCAGAAAAAACATCAAATGCATTTTTTTTATTGGGGGGGTAACCCCTAACACCCCTTTTTTTAACCTTAAAAATCAATTTTTACTAAACTAAACCCTTTACCATTTAAAAGAATGCATTCAGTGGGGGATTTTTTCGATGCATTTTTTTCAATGGTATGGTCTGTCGATGCTTTGGATTCGATGGAATGACCGTATACCTCCTGAACTCTGCTGTGCGGGTAATATAACAACTCAAGGCTCTTTTCGCGTCAAGACAGTGAAAGAGCGATTCCACCTTTGAGGGATGAGGGGGAAGGTAGAACACCACAATAAACTGTGAAAGGTGGAATTCCGAAACAACCTTCGGAAGGAACCCTGGTCTAACCTTAAGAGAGACCTTCTCTCTGAAGAAAGGCAAAAAGGGGAGCTTGCAGCATAACGCCTGCAACTCGCAAAACCTCCTGGCCGATGTGATGGCAACCAAAAAGGCTGTTTTAAGGGACACCAACCTAAGTCAACAAGAATGCATAGGCTCAAACAGAGCCGCCATAAGAAAGGTTAGAACTAGGATAAGGTCCCAATCTGGAACAACAAAGGGAGTTGGAGGACATTTGTTGGGAAGGCCCTTCAGGAATTGAGTCATGACCGGTATGGTGAAAAAAGAACCTTGATCCCAGGACATTTTAAATACAGAAAGGGCCGCCAACTACCCTTTGACCATTGTAACCTGAAGGCCTGCGGAGGCTAGCGATAGAAGGAACTCTATCACCATGGTGGTGGGTCAAGAGATGGGATCACCCTTGTGCTCCCTACACCACGCCCCAAATCTTCTCCACCTGCATGCATACAGATATCTTGTATACAGTCTGTGTGCAGCCAGCAACACCTCAAGAACTTCCTCAGAGAGGTCCCACCACTCAAGAGCCATGCAAGTAGGTTGAGGGAATTCGGGGTCGGGTGCAGTATGTGACCATCCAACCAGGTGAGTAGATTTGGTCGCAGAGGCAACCGGGGAGGTGGACAGATGGACAGATCCAAGAGGTCGGTGTACCACGTCCTCCTCGCCCAATCCCGGGCGATCAAGATCATTGTCGCTCAAAACCTTTTCAACCTCCTGAGAATCCAAGGAATGACGGGGATTGGAGGGAACGCGTATTGTAGACGGAATGTCTCATCCACCAGAAATGCGTCCTCCAGTGCACAGTTTGCTGGGAATACCCTGGAGCGAAACTGCTCGTACTACCTATTTGCTTCCGTGGCAAGCAGATCAACTGCTGGGTACCCCAGAGACCGAAGACCTCTTCCAGGACTTCTTGGCACACTTCCCACTCATGTGAGACGTGCTCTGCCTGCTCCGAGTATCCGCCAAGCTGTTCTCTGCCCCGCCAGATGAACTGTTGAGACTGAGATCTGATTCTCTAGCAATCAGAACCACAGTTGCATCACTTCTGTGCAGAGCGGACGGGAATGCACTCCACCCTGCTTGTTCAGGTAGTGCATGGCCACTGCATTGTCCGTCAGAATCAGGACATGCTTTCCCTTAAGCGATGGGGCAAAGGCCTTCAGGGCTAGACTGTTGGCTCGCAACTCCAGCCTGTTGATATGCCATCTGGCTTCGGAAACAGTCCAAAGACCGCTCACCTGCAAATCTGTTATGATATAGGTTGTGGCAATGAAACACAATGGATACAGGAGAATAAATCTAAGGTTCACGTAAAAGATACAGATTGGTAGTAGCAAAGGATACACTTGATGTCTTCTTCCAACGTATGATGTCAGAGGTAGAACGTAGCGTATCAAAAAGAACCTTCTAACTAATGTCACTCTCTGACTAGTAAAACCCACAGTCAAAGAGAGCTATTAGTGGGAAGGGCATGAGTGGACCAAGATTCACCAGGCTGTTGATAGAGAGGGGACTGATTAGAACGCTGGTTGATACAAAAGGACAATAAGAACCTATGTTGTTAACACTAACCTGGATGTACAGCCAAGGAAGTCTCAAGATAGTCTGACGAATCCAAGGAGACAACGACAAGGAAAGGGTAGTGAGGAATCTAACCCGGGCAGAACGAGGGCCGCACAAGAGACGGGTTGGTGCACACAGGAAAAGCGTCCAAAGTCCAGTGCACGTGTAGGAGGAGAAGGAGAATCTTGATCCAGGAAGACAATCCCTTAGATTAGTAGAAAGTCCGGTGAATCCAGCCAGGATTGAGTACAGAGATTACCAAAAACTAACTTCAGCAAGCAGAGTGAGAGTAGCAGGTTCGTATACTCAAAATGGAAGAAGTAGGGTGACAGAGGCAGAGCGGGACTCTGCAGGGTGTTGGTTGCAGTCTGGAATTCAGCTGGAGTCTCTATAATGAACAGTACAGGAATTGCGGTGCTGTGTAACAACACGGCGAGGCTCTGTCAAATAAAGAAGCAACAGGTGGAAATATCGTCGCGTATGGATGCTACGGGGCTCCATCTGGAATTGGAGCGAAGGTTGAAGAATCGCGCAGGAGCGCAGAAGAACAGGCAGCTCAAGGATGAGCTGGGAGGTTGCCGGGAACTGCGTAGGAAACGCGGGAAAGGCAACCGTACCTTGCGGTAAATAGAAGAGTCTGCGAGGAATGGCAGAAGCAAGCTCCGGAACGCAGGATAACTGAAAACGATCAGAAGCGCAGTTGCAAGGCTTCCGCCTTGTTAAATGGTGTCAGCTGACGTGCGCCTGACAAACGCGATGACGTGTACGTTGGTCATGTGATATGAGCTTTGCTTTAGCGTCTCCCGGACAGTTTCCATTGAGTATAGAATGGTCTAGCCGTTCTCAAAGCTGAGGAAGCCGGGAAATAGGGACGTTTGGAGTAAGTAACGAAGCCGGATGGGGTGGCAGGCATGAGAAAATCCTTGCAGTGAGCGCCCCACCCTTTCAAGGATGCATCCGTGACCACTCGATCCGAGGCCATGGAAGCCAGAAGGGTTCCCCCGCCATAAAATTCCTGCACGTGTCCCACCAGCCAAGTCTGCGAACTACCTGGCTGGACACCCTGAGAGGATCCGAGAGAGCTCCCAGATACTGAGACCACCGGTCTCGTAGGAGCCACTGAAGGGATCTCATGTGCAGTCTGGCCTCTGACACCAGGAAAATTCAGGAGGCCATGAGGCCCAAAAGACAGAGAAAGGAAGCCGCTGGTAAGGTGGTGTGGTTCCGGATCAACTTGACCATCTGCTGTATGTTGTTGGCACTCTCCTCGGGAGGGAAGGCCTTCCCTGCCCGAGTGTCTAGGACTGCCCCGATGAACTGGAGTCTTTGGACCAGTCTCATGTGGGACTTCTTTAAGTTCAGGGTGAAGCCCAGCATGTGCAGCAGCAGACAGGTGTCTACCAGGTGAGACAAAACCTGTCCCGCTGACTTCTCCCGGATCAGCCAGTCGTCCAGGTACGGCAATAGGTGGACTGCAGACCTCCTGAGGTGAGCCGCGACTACCGCCATGAGCTTGGTGAAGACCCTTGGAGTGGAGGTCAACGAAAGGGCAGCACTTTGAACTGATAGTGCTTGTCCCCAATGAGGAACCACAGGAATGTCCTCTGCTTCTGATCTATGGGCACATGGAAATAGGCATCCTGCAGGTCTATGGACATCAGCCAGTCCTGAAGCTCGAGAACGTGGAGAATTTCTCTCAATGGAACCTATTTTGTTTGCCAAATTCAATCAGTAGGAGGAAAGAGAAAAAGTATTGTTGCAATGTCTATTGGATTTGACAAGGGTTTATCCAAATAAACTAACATTATGATGTTCAGCTTTTTAGGAAACAGAACCACATTACAACAACAAAATCCACTGTGTTGCTTTCAATGATTTTGGGTCTGCCCTCCTGTTATTTAATATTTACCTGGCGGACTGGAGGCTACACAAGCGTTTCCACCAAAGCTTGGATCGCTCTCCTTACGCTGCCTGGGTTGTGCAGCGGATTTAGTACTAATGATTTAGTAGTAATCATTCTGCCTAGCCTTTTAGCAAGTTATTGGACTCCCACCAAAGAGGTTCCCAGTGCTGTATAATGCATTAATGCCTTGATTGTATCCATGCCCCCATTCAAAGTTTTGAACTGGAGTGGATTCCAATAGGCCTGTAATCGCAACAGGTAACCCATCATTCCGTTCACCAAAAGAATATTGAAAACTATACATGTGGCGACATGTGGCGACATGTGGCTTTCACTCACACCTCGAACCCCTTAATACAAAATTGGTGGATTATTTGTATATGTGACTGAAAGGTTCGGGACATTGTAATGGAGTGTGGGGGATAGGCCTCGAAGAAGTAAAGTAGTTTTGGCAGAATTACCATCTCTCTACCCCTCAGGCCAAGCCGACTCCAGCACTGCCACCTACCTTCTGGGTCATCCGACCCATGAAGCGTGTGTCAGTTGAGGCTTTCACTGCTACTTTCGCTCTTCCTTCTGCACCTTTGGCTGACTCACACCCGGACACAGCCCTAGCTAACCTTCATCTCTCTATCTCCAACACTCTTGAAGTCCTTGCCCTTGTCCGGAGGATCAGTTTGAAGCCAAATTCCAAGTGCAAATATTGGTACGATTCCGACCTAGTCACCCTTAAACGTAGGTGTAGGATGGCTGAGAGAAAGTGGAAGGCATCAGGCGCACTCCCTGACAAACTGGCCTGCCACCTGCTCCAAAGGCAATACAGACTCTCTATCCTCACTAAGAAGAGAACACACATCCAAGCCCGCATCTCTGCAGCATCTAACAACTCGGCCGAACTCTTCAAAATCTGCAAGGAGCTGTCCAATCCTGCTGGAGTCTCTACCTCTCCTGCTTACTCCTAGGCCCTCTGCAGAGTCTTGGCTTCTCATTTCACCACTAATACTCTGGACATCCTGTCCACCCTCTCTTCATCTACCTCCTCCTTCTCCTCCACTCCTGGTCTGCCTGCGGCCATCTCTACTCCTCCTTCATCCTCCTTTCTCTTGTTCACCCCAGACAATGTTTCTAGACAAGTCCGATCTATGAAAGCCTTGTCAAAGCAGGTTCTCCCCAGCTCATCCAGAAACATCAAGGACCACATTGACACCCTTGCTCCAGCCTTGGCCGATTTCTGCAATCACTCCTTTGACACTGGAACCTTCCCCTCCCCCTTAAGCACTCCCTTGTTCACCTCTTCTAAAGAAGCCCTCTGCCGATCCTTCCTCTCCGGCTAACTATCGCCCGATATCCATCACTCCTTTCCTGGGCAAACTCTTGGAAAAGCTGGCCATCTCCCAGCTTAATCTGCACACTGAATCTGTTGGTTGTCTCCACAATCACCAGTCTGGCTTCGGAGCTGCCAGAAGCACGGAAACTGCTCTCCTGAACACCCGTGAAGACCTGCTCTCTAAGCTTGACTAACCTTCCTTCTGTCCTCATTGTCCTCGATCTTTCTTCTGCTTTTGATAGGTCAACCATGCCATTCTGCTCAATCGCCTCCGTGATAACATGGGTATCACTGATCAGGCCCTGGCCTGGCTGACCTCCTTTCTCACTCAGCGACCCTCTGAGGTCCAACTGGGGTCTTTCCTCTTTTCAATCTCTCTCTCTACTTGTGGTGGTCCCCAGGGGCCTAACCTTTCTCCACAGCTTTTCAACCACTACCTGGCACCTCTTGACCACTGCATCGCTACTTTCTGCTCCAACTTTCAGGTTTATGCGGATTACACCCAGCTATCTGTTAGGCTCCCCCCAGCCGCCTCTTCCTATTCTCTCATACCAGACTGTCTGGCCACAATTCAGGAATGGTGTGCCACTAATGATCTCTGCCTTAATGCCAGTAAGACTGAGATCCTCCTCATCGGAACACCAGCTGCCTCCTTTCCTCTTTCTCTATGGCCGCCCACTCTGGGCCCTCTTCCTGCTCCTATCTGTGAGGCTAAGAACCTTGGTATCATCTTCGGCTCCACCCTCTCCTCACATCTCTAAGAAGTCAAACCATCAGCTGCACCTCCTTAGAAGTATTCTTCCTTTTCCCCCAGAAGCTCACTGTCTTCAGAGCTCTGGTCCTCTGTAGGCTGTACTACTGCAACAGCCTCTTTCTAAATATGCCCTGCCTCTACTCTCCGACCTCTACAACTTATCCAGAACAGGACTGTGAGACTTGCCCTTGGCCTCAAGCCCATGGATCATATCTCTCCAGCTCTGAAATCTCATCATTGGCTCCCTGTGGCGGCAAGAATCAAGTTCAAGACCCTTTGCATCGTCCAGAAGGCTTTCTGTGGCCTGTGACTGCACTACCTCCAACTCTCTCTTCCTAAACATGTCCCTTCTCGAGCTCTACGTTCATCCACTTCCAACTCTCTGAGGGTCAGATGCTTTTCCAAGCAGGGAGTTGGGGGCATATCTCTCTCTTCGGCTCGGGTCCCACTCTGGAACAGCCTACCTGCCTCTCTCAAACTTGAGCAGAACCACCTCTGGTTCTGGAAGCAACTCAAGACCTTCCTTTGTGCTTCCTCTTTCTCTCGTCCTCCCCCCTGCTGATTTTCCGACTGCTCCACGCACTGGTCACCTGGCTACCCTCTGAACTCAGGGCCAGGCTCCTACACATCCAGTTACCCACACACTGCCTCTGGGCTCTCCCAGCACTTATGGTCTGTATCTGCAACCCTACAGTCCCTTCTCTCTGCACTTATGAGCCACTCACTGGCTGCACTTATTGAGTTACCTGCACTTCTCCCCCCACAACACCTCTCCCCTTCCACTTGCGCAATCTGAGTGACACAAGACCTAGTAAGATCGTTGTTTTGTCCTCCCTCTCTTTCCCCCTCCTTGTCTCGTTGCGCCTAGAATCACTTGTGTATAGGCACATTATATATGCCATATCATATCAATGGACTATACCCAGATCCGCCTACTGTGGCTGCAGAATACGGGGTCTACTGATAATAAAAGAAAAGCTCCTGGTGGAGAATTGGAAAATAACACATCCAAGTAGTAGATGAATAATAGCAAGCAAATCAAGCAGTTACTCTGCATAGTTCACAAGGCTTTCTGGGGCCGGGGGCCGCACTACTTACAACACACTCTTCCCAAATACACTCCCTCTAGAACACTCTGCTCATCCTCCTCCAACTCTCTGAGAGTAAACCGTTTTTCCAAACAGAGACTTGGGGGTAGATTCTTATCCTCTGCAGGGGCCACCCTCTGGAACAGTCTCCTGCCTCTCTCCGTCTGGAGACGGAATTCGTTAAATTCCGGGAAATTCCTCAAGACCTTCCTCTTCTCCTCTGCCTTCTCTCTACTGTTCCCCTGCTAACCTCCGCTTTCTACCACCACCTCCTCCTTATGCTCAGCTTGCTGATTGGTCGCCTGGCTCACCTCAGAACCTTACAGGTCCCAGGCACCCACACCAGTCCCTGCACTTGCCCCTGGGCCCCACACTACTTGCAACACTAAGCACTTCCCTAAGAGGCAACCCTCTGCACTTCCTGATGTTAGGCAGAATCCCAGGCAGTTCCCTCAGGGACCACTACCCAGGATTAGGACTACAGGTGAGAGCAATAAATCCCCTTTGGTAGCTGTGGCTAAGCAGTCAGACTTATCTCAAGAGGGAGATGAGCAGTATTCAGGGTTTACACAATAGGTATCACAATACTATGGAACATAGAAACACTGACCAAAGCTTTGTATCAAAAGAGAATATATATTTATTCTATACACATCTAGATCAACACATAAATCACAGTAGGTAAAGTAAGTTAAAATTCAGTCAAGGAAAAGGATATACAACTCCCTATTCAATTGTAGACAAGTTTGCGGTAAAGTGAAAACTGAGCAAAATGGCACAGTGAAAACCGACTACAAATGGCACTCTAGCAATTTCACGAAAGGGAGGGAAAGCACAAGTTAAACCGAAATATCTTCAGACACCCCCTAGCAACACTTCCCTGAAGTTTTGTGAACAAGTAATGCACAGTAACACTTTAGCAGAAAGATAAGTGAATGAAAACTGAGCAAAATGGCACTCCACAAGTTAAAACAGTAGGAAGGAAGAGGGGTTTAGAAGATTCAGGTGCATCAACACATTTCTCATTGAAAATCAATCTAGTGAGAGCAGATCTAACAAATCAGCCAGAGTCAGTGGTACAGGACTAAGAGCTTAGGAGCAAAAATCTTCTTGTAGCTGCAGTCAAGTCTTTGATAGTAGAATATTGAAAAGGTAGATGCGAGGCGAAAGACAATGTTAAGAGAGAGGGCGGCCAACCCAACGAGTAACTAAAGGATTTAAAACACCTTTATGGCTACCACGGGAAAAGGGAGGCCTGGCGGAACAATGTACCTTAAACGGGAAGAAGTGGCTCCTGCGGTGGCGGTTGTTCCTGGTAGTTCCTGCAGGTCGAGGGGTCCAGCAGAGGAAGAGAGGCTCTCGTCGTGGAGGAAGGTTCGAGTCGCTGCACTACCCAGGGATGAAACCAGCCGCGGTGCTGCCAAACGAAGTTTAAAAGGTACGCTCCTTTTAATCGCGGTCCGGGTGGATAGCTGCCTGGCTATCCGGTCTCCAAGTGCTGTGCACTGTTGATTCGACCAAGGCAGGTCCGAGGATGCGATGGGTGAACTGGTTGTGCCCACCAGCTCAAGGGAAGGAGGCTCTTTCACTGAAGATCTCCTCTCGTCGTGTGGAAGAAAAGTGGTGAGACGATCCGGCAGGGCTTCACCGGTGGTGTAGATGCTGAAGATGTCTGTGGCTTCTCTCCCCTTCGGTTCCGTAGTTCCAGTGGCAACGTCGTGTTCTTCCAGTCCTCAGGACCCTGCTTTTATGCAGAAAGAGACCCATTCATATAGCCTAGCTGTCACTCACGCAGTGGAGTGGTCTTCTTGGCGGGAGACCCTCGAGCCTATCAGGTTAGAGTGCGACCTGAGTTGCTGCGGCAACTCTGTCCAGGGATTCTACTCCCCCTCCAAAACAACAGACCCACCCCAGACTCAGAGGTGCCGAAAGCCCGCCAAAAGAGGCGCAGAAGCCCGCCAAAAGAGCGAACAAAGGATCCCCGACCTGGGTTAGGAGTTTAGAGTAAGACACGAGAAAGAAAACCTACTGGAGTAAAGTTAATAATAAAATAAGTGTTAGCCTCGAACAATGGGAAAATCCCATAGGAATCCCATAGGAAAATATTTGCGGTTGAATATTTATGGTAGTAACCACTGCCACCAGCCAGAAACTTTAGAGAGCGGGACTTTAAGGTACCCCCTCGAAAATGAACCCAAGGGAAAAACTATTAACCCTTTTCAGTACCTCCATAGTAAGATGGTTTGTACTGGTTAAGTTCATAAGATTTGACTAGTAAAGCCAATGGAGACTTTACATGCCCTGGGAGACAGTAGTCAGTCCCAGGGTATGTAGTCTATGTTTGGGGGTCGCTACGACACCCCTGTGCCACTGCACTGAGGGTGCTGTGTAACACATGTGCATAAATTTGGTTCCTATGGGTGAGAGAAAAACCCCATAGGCATTAAACACAAAAATAGCCTAGAACATACATAGCAAAAATGCCTAAGAGTGGGAACAAGAGTCTCACTCTTAGCAGGTAAAAAGAAACAAACCCTTCAAATCCAGCAAAGCTGCTGGGGGACTCTATAGGTAAGGGAAATTAGCCATAGAATGAGAATTCTCGCTTACACCTGGCCCTCCTGGACCAGGCGCACTTCCTCCTATCCTAACTGCTGGTCTGACACTTGCATCATCATCAGTTTGTCACATCTGTTATGTTTTCCCCCGTGCCCTGCCCCTCCCCCCAACTACATATTAACGCACTTGAATTAATGGAAATGTCATCAGGCCTAGTATGCGTATGATTACTGTATATCATTCTGAAATTTCCAAGGCCTTATGAATGATTGTATCCCATGTTCCCCTCCCGTCTTGGAGCGCTTTGAAGCACTTGTTTTGAGTATAAGCGCTTTATAAATAAACTATACAATACAATACACTGGTAAATGATAAATAAGATGAACCCACCTATGGGTGCAATAAAGGGATTCCAGCGAAATGTGGTGGTTTTTCAATAGCCCAAGAGATGGCTTCTATGGGCTGTTAGGAAGTGGCAACGGATGAGCACCCAGAGGCAAGATAGTGCGAGCAGGAGTGGCCAGAGGGAGGTGGGGAGGAGCTTACAGGGGGGAGCAGGAGCAGGGGGGGGGGAAGTAACTACAGGGGAAAGGGAAGGCAGTATGGAGCAGGAAGGCTATGAATAAAGACGTGTGAGAGAAGCTCCGTCTCCTCCTCTCTGTTCCTGAGCTGCGCGCTGTCTTATCTTGGCAACCAAAGGACCCGGTCCGGATCTCACAGAGGGCAATGGGGGGGCAGGAGTGGCCAGTGGGGAATAGGAGTGTGAACATAGGAGGAAGAGGCAGTGCTTTAAGTGGGCCAGGGCCAAAAAGTGAGGCTGAGCTGGGGCTCTGCCGGGGCCCCCCAGTCCCACCAAGCCATGGCACCGGCGGGTTATCATCCCTCGCCACCGACGCAACGGAAGAGGAGCCCGCCGGCCACTTGACACTGACTTGCCTGACTTAATCATGGGCAGTCCGGCCGCAAATGATTAAGTCAGGCAAGTCAGTGGCAAACAGAGTCTGGCAACAGCTGTGACTGACAGAATTGCCAGCCAGTCACAGCGTTGCGCATTGTTTAAGCGATGATGTGACTGGCTGACACTTCTGCCATTCACAGCTACCTGCAACCGGAAGTGTTTCCCTTTGGTGCGCCATTTTAGTACTTACCTTGTTTATATGGCGGCAGATGTCCTTCAGCCACTCGTCCCCCCATTTGCACCCAAATGCCCTTCACCGACAAGCAGGGTTCCTGTATTCAGGGGGCTGCCAGTGGTGAATGGGAGTGGCAAACCTCCCCTCCCATTCTGCGCCTGCAGCCTTTTGCAACCCGCGGCGCTGTGCCGCTTATTGACTAGATTGCTTTTTCTTTTCTTTACCAGACAACTTGTTGAAATGCCAGTCACTGAATTGTGTGTGTATTTAGCGCTCTTCTTCGCCTTCAGAGACAAAACGTCATATTTCCAGAGCATGTATGCTTTATCCTGGCTAGGAGGGAGTGTCCTGAAGATTAGTAGATGCGCATTTTTTGCAATGAAGGGAAGGGAAACTAGCAGCTACGCGCTTCAAGGAAGAGCCGGGGTGGGACAGCCCTTCCTTTTACTGATTTGAAAGGATGAGCGTGTCCCAACTATCTGGTAGCTTGATAAGGGAAGCGCTTCGTCCAGTAGTGATGGCTTTCTCACCAAAGGCGTGGAAAGCAGGAGTTCCCGGGAGCAGCCTTCCTGGGGCCTCTGCCATGACAGGGGAAGCCTAGCCTCCAGCGACGAACTCATTGAGCATTTTTCATGATGCTCTTGTTTACGTCCCATATTTATTTTCCACATCCCACGCCAGCAGTTGCACATAGTTTACAACCGATCGGGACTTACAAAGCATAAATGTAAACACCCAATTAAAGAAATAATTAAAAACATGTGTAAAGAGATATTTCTTTGCCCATGAAACTCTGTTGAGTGTTCTTTAATGATCAACTGCTGAAAAGGCATAGAAAGTTCGTTAAATACTTTAAGCCATGTAGCAAGCAGTAACGAAGGGACCACATCTCTGAGGTTAGGAGGCAGGTCCACTGGCTTACCGTCAAGGAAAGGATTGTTTTCAAAACCCTTGCCCTGAAGTACAAGTGTGTCCATGACTTGGCACCCACTTACCTAGTCCAAAGGGTTTCCAAACTAATTCCATCCAGGCCAACCAGAGCGGCATACTCCAACAGGATTACCGTACCCAAATCCTGCAGAGTTTGTGCGGGCGGTACCATCTTCCCAACTATGGCCGCCACTTTTTGGAACGCCCTCACTTCTCAGATGAGGTTGATTGACACTCAAACAGCCTTCCGGAAAGCCACCAAAACCAGGGTCTTTGTATGACAATGCACAAGTACTACCTGTATGTATCTTTTTATATGTAAGTAAGCAAACTCCACTAAGTAATTTTTGTTGGCCCGCATTCTTGTAACCCTGAATGAAGCCTTCTTACGCTCTATAGCGCCTCGATGCCTTTGGGCTGTAGTACGCTCTATAAATCCAAAAATAAATAAATAAATATGTACTTGAAGGCCAGAACGTGTTTTACATGTCCTTATTTAGGCCATGCCCATCAAGTAGGCCACGCCCATCAATTCTTAGGCCATGCCCCCAAATGAGTTCCCCTTCCCCCAAATCAATTGTGTACCCCACTTAAAGGACTGGGAAGAGGCATGTGGGGCAGACACGATCTGTCTAAACCTTGGTGAAAGCAAATTGGACATATTAGCCCAGAACTAAGAATAAATGCTAGAATGTGGAATATTTAACCTCTTACCTCCGATTCCCAGAGAAGTAGAATCCGGGCCTCAGCCCCGCAAGCAAAGGTCAAGACAGGAGATAAATAGTATCTCCCCAGTGCGCATGCTCGGAAGATGAACACGCGGTACTGCGCATGCTCCTAGCCTCTGCTGCTGGTGTGCTCCGAAGATGAACACGCGGTACTGCGCATGCTCCTAGCCTCTGCTGCTGGTGTGCTCCGAAGATGAACACGCGGTACTGCGCATGCTCCTAGCCTCCGCGTTGCGCGCTCCCAGCCTCTGCGGCACATGCTCACTAGTAGCTGCTGGGTAGGGAGTGTCTCCACCGTGCGCATGCTCGGAAGATGAACACGCGGTACTGCGCATGCTCCTAGCCTCCGCGTTGCGCGCTCCCAGCCTCTGCGGCACATGCTCACTAGTAGCTGCTGGGTAGGGAGTGTCTCCACCGTGCGCATGCTCGGAAGATGAACACGCGGGAGGGCAGCACTGGAGTAGAGGGCTCAGCAGGCGCGAGCGGCGAGACTCCGCGGCGGGAGCTCTCGCGCAGTTCAGCTGTTGGGAACCGGAAGAACAGAACAAAGGGTTCAATCGCCTAGCTGGGAGGGATAAGCTGCGCGCCGGAGGGAAAGTTGGCTTGGAATGATCTCAGCAGGGCTTTCATGAGCGAGTGATCCGTTCCTCTAACAGAGACTAGAGACGGTGGCTCTGTTTCAGAAAAGAGGAGACTCTGGGAGAAGGCGGACCCAGGCAGGGCGAGTGGTGACTGGGTGGAGGGTGCTGGATTCGAGGAAGAGGAGCAGTCTCTGGAGTCGGATGCAAGGAGTGAGAGTGCTCGGAGGAGGTGGTAAGAATGGGTAAGGGGAAAGGGAAGGTTGGAAAGAAAGGGGGGGTGGAGGAGGAGGAGATAAAGAGGGGGAAGGGGAGAAATGAGGGACGGCATCGCAGCAGATCTCCTCAGAGGGATAATGAAGGGGGGTTGGTCCGGGACATTTCAGGGTTGGGGGCTTCAGAAAAATGCGTTTTGGAGGGGCTGGAAGCCTCAGTGAATAGTATATCTGAAGAAAATATGCAGACTGATAGAGTGTGGAAGGTAGTGTTAAAACCTGAAAATCGTGATAAGACGTTTCTGGGGGTAAATCCAACAGAGATTGCTAGATGGTTAAAGGCAGCAGTGGGAGATGTTTCCCGGGTTCAAGTGGTGGCAGGGGGTCGATTGTTGGTGGAGGGGTTGGATGCTGTCAGCAAAGCAAAGATTCTGGAGATACATTGTCTGGGTAGGCATGCGGTAAGAGTGTTTGATCAAAGTGGAGTGTCTTGTAAGGGAGTGTTGTATGGAGTACCAGTGGTTATGAGTATGTCTGAGGTAGAGGAGCAACTATCGGGAGTGGGGGTGGTGGAGGCATGGAGGTTGGGGAGGAGGGATGCGCATGGGAATGTGGTGTCTACAACTGTGGCAGTGAGATTTGAGAGAACGGAGTGTCCGGAGGTGGTGGAGATGGCTTATCAGAGGTATCGTGTGAAGGCATATGTGGCAATGCCATTAAGGTGTTATAAATGTCAACGGTTTGGACATGTGGCGAGAGCATGTAGGAATGAGAGACATTGTGGGAGGTGTGGTGGAGAGCATGATATAAAGGAATGTAAGGAGGGGACTCCAGAGAAATGTGTGAATTGTGGGGGGGAGCATTCTTCCGCATTTAGGGGATGTGAGAGTTACAGGGTAGCGAGAGAAGTGGTTCAGGTGAGGGCGGCGGAAGGTCTGTCTTATGCGCAAGCTGTTGCAAAGGTGAAACCAGTTCGGGTAGTGAATGAGTTGAGTGAGAAAAAGTTGGAGGTGGATGAGGTTGTGGGAAAAAAGAAAGTGCTGGGTGAAGTGAAAGGTGTAGAAATGGTGGTTGCTCCGAAAACAGAATTTTTGTGTTTTATAGTGAATGTACTGGATCTGGTTCAGGGGAGTGCATCCATCAGTCCATCAGACCTTACGAAAGGAGTAGTGGAAGCTGCGAGAAGATTTTTGAATGTTGTAGATGTATCAGAAGAAGATGTGTTTAAGAAGGTTGCTAAAGTGCGGAAGTTGAGTGGGGTGTCAGCATGAAGATTTTGCAGTGGAATGCGAGGAGTTTGTTGAGGAATGGACAGGAGTTGAAAGCCGTATTGTGTGAGGAGTTGAATGTTGATGTAGTTTGTATTCAGGAGACGTGGTTGAGGGGTGATTTAAGATTTGTGATACCAGGTTTCGAGCTGTTTCGTAAGGATAGGTTGGAGGGGAGAGGGGGAGGTGTAGGTTTAGCAGTTCGAAAGGGGTTGATTGCAAGGGAAATTGTGGTGGATGGAGCAGTTGAGGCGATTGGGGTAGGGATTCGGGTAGGAGAATCGGAAGTATTGGTGCTAAATTACTATAATCCGTGTGAGGTAGTGGAAGTGGGTGTGTTGACTGGAGTGATAAGAGGACATGTGGGACCGTGTGTTTTATGTGGTGATTTTAACAGTGCCAACACGTTGTGGGGTAGTGATAGGACTGATACGAATGGAGAATTGTTGGAAGACATGGCGGATGAATTGAGTCTGGTATTGCTGAATGATGGGTCGGGTACGAGGTTGGATGTGAGGACTGGGAAGATGTCGTGCTTGGATTTGACCTGGGTAACTGCTGCAATTGCAGGAGAATGTGATTGGAAGGTGCGTGAGGATGGAGACATGGGGAGTGATCATTCTGCTATTTTGGTAACTGTGAGGGGTGAGGTAGGGATCAGGTCACGTATGACTGGAAGTCGGTTAAATTTTAAGAAGGCTGATTGGGAGGTGTACAAAGGAGTGTGTCGAGATTTGATTGGTCCAAGGGGAAGAGAGGGGGGATTGGATGAATGGAATGAGCATTTGGTGCAAGGAATGAAAGCAGCGTCTGTGGCAGCAATTCCAGAGGTTGAGAAGGGGAAGGGTGGGAAGATAGAGGTTCCTTGGTGGTCAGTGGAATGTTCAAGAGCAGTAGCGGCACGAAAGAAGGCTAGGGCAAGAGCGGTGAGAACGGGAATGTTGCTGGATTTGGTGGCATATAAGAAGGCTAAGGCGGTGGTGCAGAGGGTGGTTAGGGAAAGAAAGAGAGGATATTGGAGAGGTTATTGTGGGACCCTGGGAAGTGAATCTGGTGTGAGTAAGGTTTGGAAGCAGTTCAAGCGGATGTCTGGATTAATGAGGTCGCAGGGTGGTATGTCTGTATTGTTGAAAGGAGAAGAGGTGATTAGTGAGGATGGGGATAAGGCGAATTTGTTGGGGGAATACTTTGCGGGGGTTCACAGTTCAAGGAACTTCCCAGAAGAGGTGAGGATACGAATGAGTGCGGTAGAGGAGGAAATGCGAGAGGTGGTGGCGAATGTTGGGTCTTGGGAGGAGCAATATGAGGTTTCATTTTCAATGGTAGAGTTGAATGGAGCGATTCGGAAGGGGAAGTGGTCTAGCCCTGGGGTGGATGGAATTATGTATGTATTTTTGGAGAAGTTGCCTGAGGAATGTAAGTTGGCGGTATTAGCGTTGTTCAATGAGATCTGGAAGAATGGAGTTTTGCCGAAGATGTGGAAAAGAGCAATTGTAGTGGCGATTTTGAAGGGTGGTAAGGTTCCTACAGAGTGTAAGTCATATAGACCGATTGCATTGACTGTTGTGTTGTGTAAGATTATGGAACGGATGGTGGTTGAGCGATTGGGGTTTTATCTAGAATCGGATGGATGTTTGAGTGACTTTCAGAGTGGGTTCAGGAGGAATCGGTCGGTGGCTGATCCATTGGTGAGATTAGTGACTGGGGTGGAGGAGGCATTATGTGATGGAGAGTTAGTGGGAGCGTTCTTTTTGGATTTGGAGAAGGCGTATGATATGGTATGGAAGGGAGGGTTGCTAGTGAGACTGTTGGAGATGGGTGTGAAGGGAAGAATGTTTCGGTGGATCAAGGCATTTTTGGCAGATAGAACATTGCAGGTGAGAGTGAGGGGGGTGTTGTCTGAAGTTTGGAAGATGGAGAATGGGACACCTCAGGGGAGTGTGATTAGTGCGATGTTGTTTAATGCGATGGTGGATGGGTTGATTCGAGCATTGGCAGGAATTGGATGTCAGGTGGATTTCTTTGCGGATGATGGTGTGGTCTGGGTCAGAGGGCGGTGTTTGTTGTTGGTTCAGAGACGGTTACAAGCTGCAATTGTACGCATGGAGGAATGGTGTGGGAAATGGGGTTTCTCGGTATCTGTGGAAAAGAGTGTGAGTATGGTGTTCTCAAGGAAAAGAGTACAGCAGGAGCTGAATTTGGTTTTGAAAGGTGTGAGGGTGAAGAGCGTGGAAGAGTTTCGGTACTTGGGGGTGATTCTGGATAGAAAGTTGAATTGGAATGTGCAAGTGGATGGTGTGGTGGATAAATGTAAACGCAGGCTGAATTTGTTGAGGGCGGTGACTGGGAAAGAATGGGGTGCGCAACAGAAGTGTTTAAGAATGTTGTATAAAGGATTGATTTTGAGTGTGATGGATTTTGGGTGTCAGGTGTCAGTGGGTTATACGTCGAGTCAGAAGTTGCGGTTAGACAGAGTACAGGCGAGAGCATTGAGAGTGTGTTCGGGTGTGATGAGGTCCTCTCCAGTGAATGCGGTACAGGTGCTTGTGGGAGAGATGCCATTGGGGTTGAGGAGGGATGTGTTAAATATGAGATGGTGGGTGAAGTGTAGTGCGAAGAGTGTGGCTCATCCGGTGCGTGAATGTTTGAAGTATAACTGGGGGTTTGATTATTACAGAGATTGGTGGAGGAGGAAGGGGGGCACTTTTGGGTTTCACATGTGGGAGAAGGGAGTGCAGTGGAGTGTGGGTGATTTGATGATTGTGACAGACACGGATTTGGAGAGAAGGCCGAGATGGATGATGAGATCTCCAAAGGTGTGTTTGGAGTTGGCGAATGTGGTATCGAAGAAGAAAGGTATGCGCGGTGAGATTAAAGCTTTGGGTCAGGAGTATGTGGCAGGAAAGGAAGGATATAAGGTGTTTACGGATGGTTCAAAGGATCCTACGTCTGGGAGAGTGGGAATGGCGTATTATCTAGAAAGCATTGGGGAGTATAAAATAGGACGATTGACGAATGATGTGTCTATTTGTACGGCTGAGTTGGTGGCGATTGCTTTGGTGATTGACAGGGTATATGAGTTGGGGTATGAGAAAGTGGTGGTGTTTTCAGATTCATTGAGTGGGTTACAGGCGATTGTGGCAGGGGATGGTGATAGGAAGGATGTGATTTTGGACATTAGGATGAAGATTGATCGGTGTGTGCGCGGAGGTATGGATTTGGAGTTGGCGTGGGTTCCCAGTCACAGTGGCATTTTGGGAAATGAGTTGGTGGATCTGGCGGCGGGTGAGGGTATGAGGAGGGAAGCGATTGAGGTGAGGTTGCCTTTGAGTGTGGATGAGGTGAAGGCTGTGATGAAGAGACGGGTCCTAGATGAATGGCAGGAGAGGTGGGTGAATGGGGTGAAGGGCAGGTGGATGTTCGGTGTTCGTGGGAGAGTGTCGGTGAAGGTGGATGCAGGGAGTTCAGAATGGAGGAGGGGGGAGGAAGTGATGCTGAATCGGTTGAGGATAGGTCATGTGGGGCTGAATGACTGTCTATTTCGAATAGGGAAGCGTGAATCAAGGGACTGTGCAGTGTGTGGGGTACCTGAAACGGTGGGACATTTTTTGATTAGGTGTGAAAGACATGTTATGGAGAGAGAATTGATGAGGGTTCGATTGAATGCACTGGGAGTGGCTGAGCTGAGTGAGAAGATTATACTGGGAGGTGATGGGGAGGGAGGCAGGAGGAGGAGTAATGTGATGTTGGATTTTGTGAGGCAGACGGGGAGGTGGGAGGAGTTGTGAGCTTAAATTGAGTCAAACTATTAGTGGGTACGGTGCACATCATCCTATAGGATGGGGAAGCGCCTGCGTGGGTCCGCCCACGTTTCCGATAATTAAGAAGAAGAAGAAGAAGATGAACACGCGGTACTGCGCATGCTCCCAGCCTCTGCGGCGCGCGCTCACTAGTAGCTGCTGGCTAGGGAGTGTCTCCACTGTGCGCATGCGCCTCTTTTCCTGCGAGTGTCCGCTGCTAAGGACCCCCAGGCTTTGTACTACACAGGAGCCGTGGGGCCTGCTGACATGAACCGCCTTTTAACATTCGTTAGGTGCGCGCATTTGCATATTCAATGACGCCACATGAATGGACATCACCTTAGGTTTGACCCCCACAGCATCACAGGAGGTGGGACTCAATGCTGCGAGGTTCCCTGCAACCAATAAAACACAAAGGGACTGGGGCGGCTTCCAGGAAGCGCACAAGAAGCAGTCAGCAGTTTGCCTGGTTCCGTGCAGCGTCCTATGCGCACGTGTGTCCCCACGTTTCCACGTGCTTGATACGAAAACACACACGTGCATGCGTGCCACACGTGTAACTAACCCTAGTACCAGCCTGTAAGGCTGTTCTGCACACAGGGAACTGACCTGTTAGATTAGAAGCATCAAGGCTCTGTGCAGCAGGAGCCCTGCACCCCCATATTCTGCATCTGTATTTACATCATCAAAAGGGAAATTACAGAACTCAACATTACAAGGTGTGTTATCAGACTTTCATAAACGTGCTGTAGAAAAGTGCACTCAGTCAAGTGTGTCCCATATGCACTAAAGAATAATCATGGGTCTCTTCTATCTGGAAATTAGACTTTATTAATTGTCATGAAGTATCTCCATAGTCATAGCTCTAAAGTCTAAACCATTTGTGTCACAAAGGCGGGTGAAAACACCCGATTTTAGTTTTGGCGGGTGAGAGGCCCATTGAAACGAATGGGCGTGCTGGAGGCTTGGCGGGTGAGTCAGCTGTTTACAAGGCGGGTGACACCCGCCAAAAGCGTGAGTTGAGAGCTATGCCATAGCAGACGCCCGGTTGGTGTGCAGGTGGTATTTATTTAATTCATCAGGGGAACGACATGGGGGAGACCTGCCTCCGCTACCCCTTTCTCCTCCCCGTCCTCTCCTCGCGGGGTGGTGTACGCCGACTGCACTGGGTGGGGAGCACCACTACACAAGTGCATCGATGGTAGTGCACTACAAAAATTGTCACTTATTGTACATGTAGCAACTCTACAGTCTAGCAAACAATGAGAGCAGGTTTTATTTTATATAGAAACATTTGCAAATTGAGTCGCTTCCGGGGTCTCCCAATTTTGCAGATAATAGTGAGACTAAACATTTGCCCAGGATCACACACTTTATCTAAGCGGTGAAATCAGGATTTGGGCCCAGTGTGCAATGTAAGCAGCATTTCATCAGATCTCTTCCCACCTTTAATTCATATAATTACTTGTTACATTTTTGGGTTGTAAAACAATAATCAGTTGTATTGCAATGCCGTAAAGGTATGGCTTAAGAGTCTAACCTGACAATATATATGTTGTCATAAAAACATGTGACAGCAAAAGAATATGATTATAGCTCTAATTTTCTTCATCCAAAATGGAAAATTACAGTAGCACCCTGGACAGATATGTGAATCTAAAAAAAAAACGAATTGGGATTTTAAACCTGTATCCACAGTGAAATAAAATGTGCTGTGTGGGTGTCATCAGGAGGCATTATTCCACACAGCATGCATTCTTATCCTTCCGTCCTATTATCAGCCAGCATTTGCACATCCTAAGGGACAATAGTCCTGCCCCAGGCACTGGGTGCCTGGACCAGTGGACCAGCAACCTTTACTAGCTCTTTTTGTCATGCTTGGTAACACAAAGCAAACCTCATAGGGAGCGGCTGTGCTTCAAACAGGTGTGAACTATCACACGAAAAAGTGTGGCGTTCAGCTGGGAAGGCTTTGGAGAACGTATCCTTCTGCAGAGGAGGGGAGTCGGGGCCTTTAACAGTCCCGGGCAGGCTCTGGCAGAACGCAGGACCCAACTCACTAAATCCGGACAGTCCTGAAAAATCCGGGACGGTTGGCCCCTCTAAATGAGAATCGCTAAAAACAGGCCCTTTATCTGTAATGTCGTTTAATACTTGAATTAAACATGTAGAAATATATTATCACCACTGGGAAAAAATAACACCAGGCAGTGTGGATAATAGTGCAGAATGGGGTAGCTCTGGTGTGCCCATCCTGATCAAGAAACAGCTGAGAGGGGGCGGGGTGGGGGAGGCTGAGGCTGCCACATTCTCAAGCATGTGCTACAAATTACACCAAGCGTACCTTTAAACAGCGCCAGATTGCATGTGCCCAGTTAGCAATGCAGCGCCTCAGCTGCCTGGGTAATGCATTGTGCCCGGCAAGTAGTGCCAGATTCTATTATGCCAGCTACTGAAGCAGTGGTACATCACTGCAGTCCCAGCAATAACACCCAGCCAGCAAAGCCAGATGCCAATAACATCAATCCAGTGCCCAACCATCATTTATACAAAGTGACCAGGCGTGATCATGCCTGTATGTTTATATAGCGCTTCCTGACAGCTTTCTCCACATCAAAGAGCTGTAATAATTGTAGTTTCCTCGCACTCAATGTATCAAGCTGGAAAAAGGTGAAGGGCTGAGTCAGGCCTGCTGGGATTCAACCCTGTGACTGCACCGCTCACAGCCATCCATGGGCACATGCTTAGCTCACAGCCATCCATGGCACAGGCTTAGCTCACATCCATCTATGGCACAGGCTTAGCTCACAGCCATCCATGGCACAGGCTTAGCTCACAGCCATCTATGGCACACGTTTAGCTCGCAGTTATCTATGGCACATGCTTAGCTAATAGGTATCCATGGCACATGCTAGCTCACAGGTATCCATGGCACATGCTAGCTCACAGATATCTATGACACATGCTTAGCTCACAGGTATCCATGGCACATGCTAGCTCACAGGTATCCATGGTACATGCTAGCTCACAGCTATCTATGACACATGTTTAGCTCACAGCTATCTATGACACATGTTTAGCTCACAGCTATCTATGACACAGGCTTAGCTCACAGCCATCCATGGCACAGGCTTAGCTCACAGCCATCTATGGCACATGCTTAGCTAACAGGTATCCATGGCACATGCTAACTCACAGGTATCCATGGCACATGCTAGCTCACAGATATCTATGACACATGCTTAGCTCACAGGTATCCATGGCACATGCTAGCTCACTGGTATCCATGGTACATGCTAGCTCACAGCTATCTATGACACATGTTTAGCTCACAGCTATCTATGAAACATGCTTAGCTCACAGGTATTCATGGCACATGCTAGCTCACAGGTATCCATGGCACATGCTAGCTCACAGCTATCTATGGCACATGCTAGCTCACAGGTATCCATGGCACATGCTAGCTCACAGCTATCTATGACACATGCTTAGCTCACAGGTATCCATGGCACATGCTAGCTCACAGGTATCCATGGCACATGCTAGCTCAAAGCTATCTATGACACATGCTTAGCTAACAGGTATCCATGGCACATGCTAGCTAACAGGTATCCATGGCACATGCTAGCTCACAGCTATCTATGACACATGCTTAGCTCACAGGTATCCATGGCACATGCTAGCTCACAGCTATCTATGGCACATGCTTAGCTCACAGCTATCTATGGCACATGTTTAGCTCACAGATATCTATGACACATGCTTAGCTCACAGGTATCCATGGCACATGCTAGCTCACAGGTGTCCATGTTACATGCTAGCTCACAGCTATCTATGACACATGTTTAGCTCACAGATATCTATGACACATGCTTAGCTCACAGGTGTCCATGGCACATGCTAGCTCACAGGTGTCCATGTTACATGCTAGCTCACAGCTATCTATGACACATGTTTAGCTCACAGATATCTATGACACATGCTTAGCTCACAGGTGTTCATGGCACATGCTAGCTCACAGGTGTCCATGTTACATGCTAGCTCACAGCTATCTATGACACATGTTTAGCTCACAGATATCTATGACACATGCTTAGCTCACAGGTATTCATGGCACATGTAGCTCACAGCTATCTATGACACATTCTTAGCTCACAGGTATCCATGGCACATGCTTAGCTCGCTGTGATATCTTATCCATGGCCATCAACCAACCACGTCTAGATGTCTGTAACAGCATACAGAGGTTTCCTGCTACAACTGTGTCTCATATTCTATTACAGACAATGTACTAAAAGTACTTATATTATTTAAAATATATTTTAAACAATCTTTTGAAGTGTTCACGAATGACAAGAAAACAGGATGTCAGTTATATATTTTGGATGATGAAAGTATTTGTAGTGTTATAATTGGTTTATAACTGGGTAGCATATCCAGCTTCTTGTATTGTATTGGACTTGTCATAGATATAGCGCCTTTTGCCATTATTATAGTCTCAATGAGCTTATGGTGGGAACGCCCTCGGGGACCGAAGGCCAGAATGTTTGAGGTCATGCAGTAAGATTATAACGTGTGTGTGCATTGGACCAAATAAGGCTTGGTGAGGCTGGCCAGGCTCTGGTATTGTGAAACCCATGTGGTCAGGCATGTGGATGGGTGCTAAGAGGACAGGAGTCAAGGGATGGCGTGAGTACTAGAGAATCGTTATGTGTTCAGCGTGCCCGAATTTTGTCATAGGTCTGCGCTACATGCTGATGCCAGAGGTGTTGAAGCATAGGGCCTCATGACGACTTTGGCGGTAACCCTTAAATCCGGCGGTAGCGCTATTACCGCCGGATTTAAGGGTCCGCCAAATCAGGACTTCGGCGGATTTCGCCCCAGCTCTGAGCTGGGGTGAAATCCGCCGAAAATTCGCGCTCGGCGGTATTAGCGCGAAATTTCCCCATTGAGCCCAATGGGGAATGGGGCATTCCCGAATGGGCTCAAGGGGGAATGGGGATTGACATTACTGCCAAACTCGTGATCCGGCGCTATTAGCGCTGGGGAGTTCGGCGGTAGGGCAGATAGCGCCCATAGTCTGGTGTAAGTAGGTGAAAATTATGTGACCAGCATGACCACATTTTTTGTCATAGTCCTTGCTGTAATGTGATGAGGTCAGGTAGCTATGCCTGCAGTTAGTGTCCACTAAAGTGGTGCGTTATGCGTACCGAGCAGTTTCTGTAGTGAATTCATTCATTCATCTGTCATTTGTATAGTGCCTATAATCACAATTATGGTCCCCACGTGCTGTTGATTGAACACCCTCGGAAGGACAGGAGTCCAAGTTTGGAAAAATCGGAGGGTGCTATTGTGCATGTGTGCATTTCAGTCATGAACGTTATGTGAGGGTGGCCAGAAACCTGCTAGTCACCCATGTCTGACTGGTGTCTGGATGGGTGCAACGGGGGTATAGAATGCACTAATCACGTGGATTGTGTTTGAGGAGACAGATAATTATTTGGGAAGCTATAATTTGAGTATGTTGTTAAAGGTAGCTTCATTCTTATGGCAGAGGTGTTGTGCAGTAGTGTTTGAGTTATAAGTGTGTGTGAGTCTGTAAGTGTGGGTTAGTTGGGTGAGGACAGGAAGTGGTGGAGGTTGTCAGAGAGACCAGAGGCAGTGAGACCGATTGGAGTGCAGAGGCTATTGTTAAGGAGGGGGGTCTGTGGATTGTTTGTGTGAGAGAAGGCAGAGTTTGAGTAGTAGGGGCAGAGTAAGAGTAGGAGTAGTGAAGCAGAGTAGAAGTAGTGGTGGAGGTAGCAGTAGTTGGGAGTGTAGATAGTAGGCAGCGGGAGTAGTGGAATAGGGGGTGAAGGAATTAAGTAATAGTGTGGTATTTGGAAAAGAATAAATAAATATTCAACAAAAAAAGTAATAGTGTGGTAGTTGGTAGTAGAAGGGTGAGCAGGGCGCCATATCCTTGAGTGTCTTGAGGAAGTGACGGTAGTAAAGGGATAGTGTTAATAGCAGAGTATCAATAGTAGTAGAGGAATAGACAAAAGTGTGATAGTGAGTGGGGGACTAGGAGTAGCTATTGGCATAAAGTGAATCAGAGATTATAACTAGAGGAATAGCAGAAAGCAGGGAAGTAGAGTTGGAGGAAGGAGGGAAGAGACAGCAACGGAGGTAGAGGGATAGTTGGAGGTACAAGCGTAAGTAAGAACACAAGTAGGAAAAGAGGTAAGATCGAAGGCTGGAGGTGGAAAGACAGAGTTAGAGATTGGAGGGACTGTGATATGGCGGGAAGAGAACAGTTTAAGCGAATAGTATAATGAAGGATCAGGTACAAGAGGGTGTTAAAGGAGTGAGTGTGATGCTGGGCGAAAGAAGGCACCATTTATTATTCCCTGAGACTACTGAGCGGGGATAGCCGAGAGAAAGCTAGAAGATCCCTAAGGAGTCAGGTAGCCAACAATGTAGGAAAAAGACGAAAAACCCAGGAAGGGAAAGATAAATAGGGGTTACCGATTCTAGATCACAGATAGGGATGTCTGGGTTAGGGAGGCGGGGACAAGGCCAAGGTAGACCAGCGAGAGGGGTCCGGCCATAGCGCCAAATATCCCAAGCCCCGCTAGGCCCAGATGTCGTTGCTACAAGAGATACAGCTATCCCATCTTTAAAAACTTTTATTAAACACCCTTGAACTCGCTATCAGAGTCAGCGTGGTTCTTTAGTGCAGGCCCCCCTGTGACACACTATTTACAAGCATGAAGGGTAAATAGTGCAGAAATGAATCGCCATTGTTTAATAGGTGTGAGAAATCTGAAAGTGTCTCACCCGCTAGTCCCTGGGTATCTGTCATCCAGGTGGCCAGGACATGGCCATCACTATAGGACACTGTTCCTGGGGGTGGACCAGTGCAGGAGGATAACCTGGATGGGGGTTCTTCTGGGAGTGGAAGTTGGACACTGAAGGGTGAGATGCGGTATCCCCTTCCTTATGACACCTTTTCCCCATCCTGCCCAGTAGGATATTTAGAAACTCTCTCACCCCCGTTTTTCCAACGCAAACACTTTCTCACACCATGAGCAACAACAGACTAAAACAAGAGCTGTTTTCCTGACAAGTCCCAACACAAGGGTCAGGCAAAGTCAAGCAATTGCTGACAACTACACACACCTGACTGCCCTTTCCTTTCTCCACAGGAATAAAAGGCAGAGCACGAGAGCACACTCTGGGCAAGGCCAAACGCACGAGGAAGCAGCTATTCCAGGATGGCAGTTCAAATGGAGGAGAAAGGCGGCGAGACCTGAACGGACATCAAGGAGGGAGTTGCCCTTGCCCTTTTCAACCCAGACCTGCGAAGCCTCCGACAAAGGAAACATAAGACAGGGAATCGTAGCTGGTGAGTGCTGTGACGGATGTCAGAGGTATATGGAACCCTCCTGCACTGATAGCCAGGGCGGGGAGATGTGGTTGCCATCGTGGTACCATCCTTGACTCCAGCGGGAAAAGAAACACCAACGAGTCCAGCAGAGCAAGTGATTTGGAAGAACCTGATAGTGGATCGGACTGTGTTAGGATCAAGGTTGCAGTAGCAACATTAAGAAGATTAATAGAAAGACGTCTTTTTTTTTTAACACACTTGATACCAGAGATAGAGTGGTCCAGCGCCACTTGGGCGCTCATTTGAAGGTCTCTAGCTGGCACTTGAAACTACAAGTATCAAGAGGCCATAGGGAAGGCCAGCGTGAGGTGTCAAGGTGGCCATACAAGGGTCAAGCCAAACCCCTTGTACAATCGACAGTCCTTGACACGTTACAGAAGTTTTGACGATTATAAAATTGTTAACCTGACTGAGGGAATTGTGAAACAGGCGTTTGTGCCCAGCTGAGGGGAATGCCGTGCAAACTGTGATTTTGTGAAGCCTGCACTTGCCATAGGCTAACAGAGTGACCAAACTGCAAAGGTATCCTCAAAAGCGCCCGATATGGTACAACAAGGTGGTAAAAAGCAAAGGTCCAAAAAGGAACAGGCGGCATTTCATAGGCTCCAATATTTTTACAGAAAAATCTGTCTGCACAAAAGATGAACATCCCTGAGGATATATTTCAATGTGCTACTGTTAAACAAGACTTAAAATTGGCGCCCATATTCTTAAAACAACCTCAAAATACACCCCTGCACTACACGAAGAGCCAGCTTTAATTAGGGCATTGGCGGAGCCAGACCTAATTGATGGGAAATCCCCTGATTGCCTGAAAATATGGAATGGAGTTGGGAAATCAATGGAATTAAAGGAAGTACCTGAGAAAAACACCATTGGCGACCTTGTCTGTGGCGGGACCTTGAATCCCAAAGTGAATGCTGAGTAAGACATTTCGGATTTCGCGATTCCGAAAGTATGGCAGCAATTATTGGCTAATACCACCAATCATAAATCACTCAGTCGAAGTGTGATTTTGACACAGTTCAAAAAAGTGTCAAGTCTTTATGTTCTAGCCTCAAAAGATATAGAGGTTGTGACATTTCCACGCTATGGTAACTACTTCCTGGCAGAAGTTTGTCTTACATCGAGGAAAGCAAAGATGGCTATCCTGAATGAATGCATCAAGAGACTTCGAGACTGAAAGTCTTTGCTGAGATTGTAGCAGAGGCCAAGCAAAGGAAGTCTCAAAATTGGGCGGGGGGCGTCGAAAGCACCCTGCTCAGGGGAAGGATTGGTCTCGGAGAGATCTGGCCTAGATGCCACCAAGGTAGCTAATAGAGGATCTGCTCAGGAAAATGTCTTGACACTACTTCCAGAACTACTATCCCAAGTTCTAAAGAAACTGGGGGTGGGAGTTCAGTCCCTTTAGTCATGAGGCCATTAGAGTAGTAAGCTGTAATACGCCGGCTCCAGCATCTTTAAATCAAGAACTATGAGAGAGAACCTGTTTGTGCAAAATGATATCATTTTGCTCCAGGAAAAATGGCTGGTTAATCCTGTGGAAATTGAGGGATATACATCCCACTGCCTATCTGCATCACAAAAAGCGATGGGAAAACCATCAGGGGGCTTGTTGATGGCTTTTAAAAACCTCACAATTAAAGCTATAGTCCCTATTTTTAAGAACGCATTAGGAATTCAGGCACGCAAAATCCATTTAAAACATGTCATGCCAGACCCGGTTCTACTTGGAACCCCGCCTGTTCCGAACTCCAGGCCTTTTTGGCAATATTGGCTTCATTACTAGATAAAATTAAGTTGGACCATGGTGGAGCCAACATAATTCTCGCAGGAGATTTTAACACTGAATGCATTTACACAATAAGGGGGAAAGAGAAACTACCCCCGAAAAAGCTTTCTAAGAAGGGATGAACCTGGCTTGATTTCCTGGACTCCTGGGGGCTGAAAATGTTAAACATGTCAACCGGGGGAGAGCTAGATGTCAATGCCACATGGCATCGTGGTCAGTCATCATCTATATTAGATGACATATTTGTCTCTCCCGGTCTTTTCTCCCAGCACTCCTCCTTGGTTATAAAACAGGACGATGGAAGCGATCATTCTCGTTTAGAATTACGTTTTCCCTACCTGTCAGTGTCAGCTTCAGAACTTCACCCACAAAAAATAATAGGCAATAATACAAGCAAAATATGTCTGGACAAATATAGACAGGAAGGAAAAAAACGAAATAGTAGATTAAAAGAAATATCAGATTCCACCCTCTTAGACTACTGCCTTCCTGTTAGGGAGAGTTCTCCAGAATGGCTAATTTCCCGTACCTACTGAGTCCCTCAGCAGCTTTGCTGGATTTCTAGGATTTATTTGTTTCACCTGGTAAGAATGTGAGACTTTTTTTCCTACTCTTACATGTGTTTTGCTGTGTGTTGTGCATTTATATGTGTTCTTTGACTGTGGAGCCTCACCTACTATGTGTTACACAGCACCTTAAGTGCAGTGACACAGGGTTGTCTTTTTCAGACTTCCCACGTTAAACTCCATTTTCTGGGGCTGACTACTGTCTCCCAGAACATGTAAAGTTGCCATTGACTTTATTTTTTTAAATCACAGATCCAATACAAACTATCTTCCATAGAGTACTGGAAAGGGATAATAGTTATCCCTTTTTCTCTGTTTCTCATGGAACATTATATTGTTCCCCTTTCGTTAAGATTTGGCTGGTGGCAGTGGTACCTACCATTTTTTCCCTACCGCGGACTATGAAAATAGCCTTGGTATTGTTTTAGGCTAAGTTAGTAGCCTCGAACTTAAACCCGCTGGACCACTCTTATTTTATTTCGGTTCCGGCTGGGTTTATTCGCCATTTCTTTTTGTAAAGGTCTTTCTCGTTTTTTACTCTGCACGCCAAACCAGGTTTGGTTCCTTTCTTTGCCGTCCTTTGGCGGGATTCTGTTCAGAAGCCATCCTTAAGCGCCTGAATGTCTGATGGGGACAGGATGTGAGGGAGGGGTATGATTGGCTGTGGTGACTGTCCCGCCAGGGCAGCCACCCTGTTGTGCGATTGACAGCCAGGCTGTGTGAATGGGGGAAAACTGCATAAAAAGCAGGTCTCTGGGACTTGGAAGGCAGAGTCGCCACTGGATCGAGAGAACCGAAGAGAAGCTGAAAGAAGAGGACCACTACCACGACTGAACCTCCCGATGAAGCCCTGTTGCGGGTCGGAATCTCCAAACTTTGACGACACAGAAGACCTGCAAGGAATTTTCTTCCCTTGACCTGGTGGGACCAACCAGTTCGCCAAACACCAAGCAAAGCTCCCTCCCCTGGTCAAATTTGCTGTGCACAGTTACAGTGAACCGGATAGCCAGGAGGACCGGACCCTGTTTGGGTTTTAAGGAGTGCTCCCTTTATTCGTTGCTTTGCTCTGCTGCTGGTTTCTTCCCTGGGCAGTGCAGGACCCTCCAGTCTTCCTTCTTCATGTCAGTCTGACAGTCGTTTCAGGAACCGTGAGCCTGCAGGATCTGCCAGGAACTTCTGCCTCAGCTACAGCATTCTTCTTCTTTCAAGGTACTGTGCAAACCCAGTTGTTCGTTCTGTCTGACCGCGTGAAAGTGTTTTAAATCTTTCGCCAACCCGAGGGCTTGTCCTTCTCTACTCTTTTAAATAACCTTTCTTCCGACCAACTTCGTTTCAAACTCTTGGTAAAGACTTAACCGCGAACTACTCTGAACTGTGTGATCCTCTGCAAAGACTCTGTTCCATTAACATTGGCTCAGGCCTATTGATTTGATTTCCTCCAGGTAGCCCGCCGTTTCTAGATTGCCGTGCCTACTTAATTGTTGGGGCTGCTTAATTATGTATAACCTTGTCTTTACCTCCCTTTTAAATTGCTGGAGTGTCATTTTGCTCTCACTTCATTTTGAGCTTAACTTGTCCAGAATTCCTTGGGTGTTGTGTAGTATATTAAGAGTGTGATTTTCTGCTGCTTTACTTTAGTGAACTGTTTTACAAATGATGTGTAAATAAATATATATTCTTTTACTCAGAAACCTTGAGTCAGTGTTTGTTTGAACCATAGTAATTGCTGTCCTTTGTGTAACTTCTGATACTGCTCACTTTACTCTTGAGAAAAGTCTGGCTGCTCAGCCAGCGCTACCACTTTACTGTGAAGTAGAGGCTTGTACCTAAGGTGAATTTGTACTGTCACTTGTAGTCTTAATTGTGTGTGGTGTTCCCAAAGGGTACTGCATATGATTCTGCCTAACACTAACGGCTAAATTTCGTAAGTCGATATGGCCAGTCTTCCCTCCAAGTGAACCCGTGACAGGTCAACAGTATAGTCATGTACATTGTTTTGACGAAGAGACTCGGGAAAGGAAGAGGGCTCTTAGACTTAAAATCAAAAGCCTGAAGACATCGCAACCCAGTCTCTGTCAATACAGGTTGGAAGTTAAAAAAGCACGTCAAGCCATCAAAATTGGTCTAAAAACGAAAGAATGATTCGGATTCAACAAGTCGGAGAACTAATGCTGCGGTTGGTAAGTGAAAGCAATTCTAGAAATGTTTGGTCTGTTATTGGCCAATTGGAGACCAACTGCAGCAGTACTCTCTGTAATTTAGCCCCCGAACCCTATTGGGTGGATCATTTATCTAAAATATTTAAGAACCCTTGACCAGTGGCCAATAGCACCCAGCCAAATGTGCCCTGGCATTTATCATTCATGGAAGAGGACATCATGGACATCACAGCCAAGTCCTCAGTTTCTAGAGCGGCAGGCCCGAATGGACTGACATATCAGGTACTTAAAAACAAACCAGGGATCTGGTCCAGACTTCTGTACCATCTTTTTAAGGACATACTCAGGCAGCGTCAATTCCCATGGAAGACCGCAATAATCATACCATTCTTCAAGGGGGGCGATAGACTAGATCCGGCGAGTTATCGCCCCATCGCCCTCCTTGATACAGACAGCAACAATTTTATGAAATTGTTATTGAGGGAACTCACCGACTGGGTAGATACTGCACAGATCATATCCTGTCATCAGACAGGCTTCAGACCTGGTATTTCTACTACTCGGAATGGCCTTATTCTAAATCTGGTGAGTGAACGAACAGTGGCTAAGGGTGAACCCCCACTTTATGGTGCCTGGGTAGATTTGTTGAAAGCTTTCGACCAGGTCGATAGAGCACATCTGTGGAGAAAACTGAAGACATGGTGGATCCCGGAGTCGCTCTTGGCAATGCTGATTGAGTTCCACGGGGACACACTTGTTGAGAGTGCGCCTGGACGAACAAGGGCACCTCTCGGACCCAATCAGAGTAAAGACAGGAGTCCGCCAGGGGTGTCTGGTTGCACCGCCTTTTTTCAACTTGTTTCTGGCGGACTTGGGTGACTCCCTGGAATCCAAGCGAACAGTACCTGTTAGTCACTAACAGGAGACCCACATATGCACTCCTATAGGGATGTAACCAATCCCAGGTTGGTTGTCACACAGGTGTTCTGGGGCGTACCCAATAGTGGGGTGGATGGCCCAAAACAAGTGTTGGAGTTAGATAATATTATTGTTAACATTCATCATGACTTCAAATTTAGCAGGGAAACATCAATACATTATTTACAGTTGATTTTCTGCGTAACTACATGGGTGTCAGAGTGTCTCACAACAAAATTGACGCCACAATAGTGTACTTGTGCATTATTCTTTAGTAAATATAAACATAAAAGAGGAACGTCCATTTCAATTAGCCATTGACAAACAATTTTTCTATTGTTATTTATACAAAACAAACTCAAAACAAGATAATGAGGTACATAATTGTGTTTGTATTCCACACAATTGCATCATCACCGAAATCTTAATTTTAAATCTAAATCTAATAGGCTCCTCGTGGTGTAATGTAGTTGCCAACGCGTTTTGGATTTTAAATCCGTCTTCAGGGCTTAGTGCCTATTGTTCATTGCAGAATTAAGTTATTTTCCTGTGTCCTTAGTGTGTTCACTCTATGGGACCTATAGATAATATAGAGCGTCTTAGTGTCAAACATATTCCTCGTTGTGTTAGACTGAGAATATTTGCATTTTAAATGTTACTGACCTCAGGGTCTCGGTGGCCAGTGCATGTATACGTGTCCAATCATCATACTGCCAGTCACCGAGGCTGGCTTCAGGATCTTAATGAAGTTGCAGCAACCAGCGCGTGGCTGCTGAGTGAGTGGTAGAGCAATTGTAATCGGTCCGATGTAAACGTAAAACAAATGGATTTTGTTACTTGAGCCGTGTGAGCCAAACATGGCGTTACAGCTGCTATGCTATGGGTGTCAAACTACCCCTATTCGTGCATCATACTGATATGAGTCCACATTGCCGTTCAAGCGGTTGTATTCAAGAACATGATTTCCTAGGTAGCATGATTCATATACCAAGTTCGGGCTTACCTTGTGAAGGTTTTGACCACCCGTTCAGTCGCCGGTCCCAGCGTTCACTTGCGGGTGAATGTGTATAAAATGTTAGCCATGGACAACCCACACATGCGCGTGTGGGTCCACGGCGTCCATCTTGGTGTGGGAACGTTGTTATAGCAACGTGCCACGCGTGAGCTATGTTAGTTCCAGTCCTTTCATACAGGAATGTAAAACGAGATTCTAAATCTCAGACTGCCCCTATGTCAATTATTCAGGAGCAGGTGTATTGTTTATGGTGCCAGGGAGAGGGGCTCGTATCCGAACAGTGTCGGTCGGGTGCCTCGTCCCTGTACAATTCGTGAATGAGGAACCTATGTAATAACGATAGTCTCAGGGAGAAAGGTGCATATCCGAACCAGGTCGGTCGTATGCCTCTTCCCAGTGCAATTTAAGGCTAGTTACATTTCCAAACATCCTAAGGCTGTTCGGGAACGGTGCAACATTGTCGACCCTCCTTGTTGTGGAGACCCTGCAGTATCACCAGAGTTCACAATTGCATTGAAAACCTATTATTATTTTTACAACATATGATAGTTGTAGTAGACATTGGGCATGACGATGTGTAAATCAATCAAATTCATTTGCTTGAATGGACTTCTCAAGTACTTCTCAGGTACTACCCTATTCAGGTGATTACTGCTGCTTACAATTTTGTACCGTATATACAGCGTATTTGGACAAAACAATACCATAACTCCAACATTAATGCACCTTCATATAAAAAAAACAACATCGAAAAACGTTGATATTAAAACAACGTGTTCATAGACCAAGTCGTCCAACCGTTCTACAGACCATCAGGTCCATTTATACTCACTAAAGATAAACCAGGAGCCCACCTGAACAAATGGTTCACTCCCGAGCTCAAAATACTGCGAAACGCCAAACGTATGCCGGAAACTACCTGGAGAAAAACTCCCAACCCAGCCAACAGAACGTGTTTTATGGTAGCATCCTCTACCTATAAAACCGCTATCCTCAGAGCTAAAAAAGAGACATACAACACTAGAATTGACAATGCCAAATCAAGAACAAAGGAGCTCTTCACCATCCTAAGGGAACTAGAGTCCCCCTCACCACCCTCAGAAACTTGCATGAAAGATGCAGACTGGTGCAAGAGAATCCAAAAAGCATTGGCAGACAAAATCACCATGCTACAATCTAAAATCGAACTGAAAAAATCCACCCTAGGCCTAAGAGCAAACCATCTACCACCTTATAGTAAAACTCCCACCTGTCCTCCCTTCTCCTTCACCCCTGTCTCAACGAAAGAAGTGGAAAGCATCATAAAAGGCCTCAAACCTTCCAGATGCCAAGGGGACTCATGCCCAGCTACCATCATTCAGGAAGGTGCCAATGATTTGGCCCCGTTCATGACAGCCCTAATTAACGCCTCCTTCAAATCTAGCTCAGTCGCCAATAGCCTCAAGGAGGCTTGGGTCATGCCTCTCCTAAAAAAAACGAATCTAGATCTTAACATCCCTACCAATTTCAGGCCCATCACCACAGTACCTTATATCCTGAAGATCCTAGACAGGGTGGCTTATCTGCAAATCTAGAAGCACTTTGAAGAAAACAACCTCCTTGGCCTGAGACAATCTGGTTTTAGGCCAAGGCACGCAACAGAGACAGCCCTTCTGGACCTAAAAATCCAGATGGACGAGGCAAAGGACAAGGGAAATCTAGCCATTCTCCTTCTGCTCGACCTCTCGGCAGCCTTCGATCTCGTAGACCATCAGATCCTCACGGAACATCTGGCGGCCTCAGCTGCTTTTTCCAGTCAGGCGACCGCATGGGTCCAATCGTTCCTAGCGGACCGAACTACACAGGTCTTCTCGACTGGGACCTTAGCCCTCCCCATCCCCATCCTCTGCGGCGTCCCACAAGGCTTGTGTGTCTCGCCGACCTTATACAATATCTTCACAAAGCTGTTGTTCGACCGACTGGACAACCTCGGTGTCACATACACTAATTATGCTGACGATACCCACGTTCTCATCTCCCTATCAGGATGCTATGTAGAGGATTCCGCATGGATTAACAACCTCTACCTGGAAATCCAAGCTTGGATGGCAGAACATGGCCTATGCCTTAACGACGAGAAAACTGAGCTCCTTCTCGTTGGTTTCCAACCCCGGCTAAACAAACTGGACCCCGGTTACGCCTCTTTCAACATGGATGGCAATCTAATCACAGTGGTAACAGAAATCAAAACCCTAGGGGTTTACTTGGACTCCACTCTCTCGCTCAAAAAACAAGTTAACGCGACAGCCTCCTCTGCGGCTTACACCAACAAGCTCATTAATGCATGCAAAGCCTTCCTCTCACTGGCCAGCTGTATCACTCTAGCCAGAGCGCTAGTGCTCTCAAAAATTGACTACTGTAATACTCTCTTCCTTGGTACTACAGAGCGTAACCTTAAACTACAAGTGCTTCAGAACAATGCCCTGAGAGCGGCCTTGAGTATCCTGCGGCACTCTCACATATCCAGCCACAGGCAAGATGCCCATTGGCTCCCGGTTAGAGACCGAATCACCTTAAGATCTCTCGTGATAGTCCACAAATGCCTTTCCAATGACGACCCCAAGTACCTGGCAGTCAAGTTCAACAAGCGCACATCATCCAGACCTACCAGAAGGCCATATTCTCATTGCCTAACCATCCCTACATTCTCCCTAAAAAAAGCTGCCAGCTCCAGTTTCCAAGTCCTTGCTGCCAAACTGTGGAACGCTTTACCCCTGAACCTTCGAGCTGAACCATCCTTCTGGACGTTCAGAGCAAAAACGAAGTCCTGGCTCGCCAACAAGATTTCCCCCTCTGTTTGACTCACTAACCAATCTTTTACTCCTCCTGTGTGTGCCACCAGACCACTCTGTAACCCGGTCTTATGCTCTTTCTGTTATATCTGTATGTGCATATTCTTGCTGTAACGTGCTCTAAGTCTCCGGCGCCCAGTTACTTCAGGGTTCGGCGCGCGGTATTAATAAATAAACTAAAACTAAACTAAACTACATGGAGCACACCAACCCACCCTCAAAGTTCAAAGAGTGCCCAATTCTCCCTTGCACATGCTGGAGGGAAAAATCTAACAAAACACATGAGGTCGGATTCACAATTCATTCGTGTGGGATATATGCAATCTAGGAGGTCTATCCATAGCACCTCCCTTTGCAGTAGTTTTCTGTTCAGATCTCCACCCCTGCTACCCAATGTGACTTATTCAAGAATTACGCATTTTAACGTGCAAATGTGTGGCGGGCTTCCAGAAAGTGCATAGCCACCGGTGATTTAGAGTTTCTTGTGCTTATATTAGATTTATGACTGTTCCGTCCACCGGGTTTTCGCTTTCCTTGTGGTCATACCAACATAGTAAAAGCCACAAGGGCATTTCAGCGTGTAGATCACATTTTTGGAGTCACATGTGGGCGAATGTCTCAACGTGATCGGTTTGCCAGAATGTGGATGCGTAATGGTGTTGCCAGTGATTATGTTGCCACAATGTTGGCAGTTGAAGCATGGTTGCGTACCTTTGAATATCCTCCTATTAGGTTCAGATGTACGTATCTCTGCATTGATCAGACTACTTCATAGGGATTTGCTGTTACGGTATGCTAACGTTGGTGGCTCCCTGAACAAAGGTTGTAATGTGGGGTCCATCTGCAGTGCAGTTGTAATGTGGGGGCCAGTTTGTTCTGATGATCCCTTTGATCTTACGGCTCTGTATGGAGTGTGTTGTGACGTATACCAGGGTTACTCCTTGCTTTGGTGGTTTAGGGGTAAGGAGTGTATCTCTCTCAATTGCGTCTACTCTTGATGCTATGTCCAAAATAAGAGCAGGGCCATAGCCCCTTTTCCTAAATTTCATCCTTACGGTGTCTGATTGTTGCCTGTATTCATCCATTTCTGAGATATTTCTTCTGTAGCGAAGGAATTGTCTCAAAGGCTCGTTTTCAATGGTGCGTTTGGGATGGAAACTTGTAGCCATCAATAGGCTGTTACGGTCAGTGATCTTGGTGTATATTCTGGTTTCCAAGGAATTGTTCTTATTGTAAATTTCAACATCAAGGAAGTGAATGCTTGTTTTACTTGTGCAGGTTGTAAATTTGATGCGTGGATGCATGTTATTCATCATCTCAAACAAATTCATGAGTTCTTCTTCTGGACCTGACCAAATAGCGAAAATATCATCGATATACCGGACAAAGAGTGGGAGGTGTTGTGCCCATCTGGGCGAGCTGAGGATATTCTCATGTTCCAGGTAATACATAAATGCATTGGCGTAGGTGGGTGCCATGGCTGCTCCCATGCTTGTTCCTGATAACTGAAGATAATATTGGTCTCCGAATTTAAAGAAATTGTTCACTAGAACTAATTTTAGGAGGGTAAGGATGAACAGTCTGTCACCTTGCAACTAGGTGACATGTAATAATAGCCACTGCTTCAAGACCTGCTTCGTGCACAATATTAGTGTAAAGGGACGTGACATCCATCGTAAAGAGAGTGTCCCTCCCTTCCATAAACTTGATGTTTTTCAGTCTGTTAAAAAAGTGCATGGTATCACGTATGTAGGTTTCTGTGGTCTGTATCAGTGGTTGTAGCACTTTATCCAAGTATCGCGCTGAAGGGGCACCTGAGGGGCCCTCGAATGTGGAAACAAGGCACAGTCACCACACACGAATAGATACGCCAAACACGAGTTTCTGTTCCCAAAATCTAGGGTTTATTGCAATACAAATAGTCCCAATTGGCCAAGTGGTCCCACGCCCTGCGACGTGTGTCTAACAGACCTCGGGGGACGCAAGCAAACAAGAGTCGTACATCAGTTACATATATACAAAAAGAACACCTTACAATCAGCAATGACACAATTGATGCCACCCCCAATTAATTTCCCTCTACATTAGAGGCGATGATTGACCATTATGACAAATATGACACTTCAGACCACCATATTTAGTAACAGGTTGCAATCTCCATTTTTACAGACACCATTCTTTGTTTGCGAGAACACAGCGTTTCTGTTTTTCATAGGCAAGCTGTGCGTAGGAGACTGGGACATACCAGGCCTTCCTATCTTTTCTCGCTCTAGGAGTCAGCCTGCTCTCCGGGGCCTCACTGGGCTCAGGAAGGGGGGCCATAAAGAAGAACATAATTCAACTCTTTAAATGCTAGTTTCGTACGTTGCTATTCTTTCAAGAGACTTGCTGGCATTCATGTACTGATTAAATGCCTCTCTCCCTGTCCTCAAGGATATATGAGGGAGGGAATCGGGCATTTCTGTCTGGCTCTCCAGCGTGATGTTTCAACATGTTTTCATAGCCTTGGACCATTGAAGCGAAATAATATCTACAGCAAAGCAGTTTTACATGAGGCAAAGTGGCACCGTTAAAGAGAACAGAGAGAAAACAAAATGGCGATTCTAGTCTTTTTAAAACGGCCGCACTCTAGTTGAGCCAATAACTATGTAATAACTAATGAGCGTTTATTCTTAACACTTTAAATGAGGCGATTGGTCTTCGGCCAACCAATTATCATAGATCTCCTTCCACTCAAGGGGTGTCCAGTTTTTCTGGACTGACAGCGCTAGTGGTTCCAGAAAGCTGTTGGTGGCAGCTATTATAGTTCTCCCCAGGGGTTTGTCCAGCTTTTTATGTATCTTTGGTAGGATGTACAATACAGGAATGATAGGGTGTTGACTCTCCAGGTATTTAGGTGTTTTTGCAGAAATGACATCTCGATCAAGTCCTTCATCCAAGACTTGTTGGATTAATGTACGGATCTGTTCAGTTGGATCACATGGAATCTCTCTGTAGGTTTCGGAGTCAGCTAGTTGTCTCTGTATCTCTTCGAGGTAATCAGATTTATTCATGAGGACGAGTGCTCCCCCCCTTGTCCGCAGGCTTGAAGATTATATCTTCTTTGTTCAGCAGATTCCTAAGTACCTGCCTCTCTTGTTTGGAGAAATTGCCTTGTCTCTTAGTATTAAATGATAGTTTCTTCAGGTCTTCCCATACTGGGGGTCATTCCGAGTATGGCGGTAGGGGGTTAACGGCACTGGTAAGGATGCCGGTGCCATTAACCCCCTACCGCCACATTCCGGGGTCCCTTAGCGGGTCCCACCAGGACCGGCTGGTCTGACCAGCCGTCCTTAGCGGGACCCGTTAAGGGACCATGGAGCTAATAACGGGCCCTCTATTTGCGGGCCCGTTATTAGCTCCTTCCCCATTCCCATTGAGCCCTATGGGTGCTCAAATGGGAATGGGGAATGGTTTTCGAAATGGGGACTTACCGGGTCCGCATAGGTTGGAATGTACCGGTAAGTCCCCATTCTGACTGACTGGACCCGGGCCCAAGTTTGGAGGCAGCCATGGTGCTAATAGCACCATGGCTGCCTCCAAACTCGGAATGACCCCCACTGTCTTTTCAAACTTGTCAGTACATGATTTTGTGCAGGTGGATTGAATGTGCTTTTAGGTGGTATTTCGAGGAATTCAGATGGTTCATCTTCTCCTTCTTCCATTTCCAATCCACTGAAGGAAACCTTTAATTTCAATGTTCTCATCAATTTTAAGAAATCTATCTTTTCTCTGAGGAGATTGCTGCTATGTTCGGGGACAAAAGAGAGCCCTTTTCTCAGAACTCCTAGCTCTAATCGTGAGAGCGCGTAGGAGGAAATGTTGACCACTATGTCTTCTTGTTCACTGGTTTTTTCCTTTGTGGATTTTTTCTTTTTTCCCCTTCTGGTTGGGCCTTTTCTAAAAAACCACTGGTACTTGCTTCTGCTCTTGACTCGTTTGGTGGTGCAGGGGTGTCCTTGTTATTACTTTCTGGTGCTCCTTCGAGTTCTGCACTTGATGCTTCCGATGAGGTGGTCTCTGTGTTTATCGGACCTGTCTTCGGTGTCCGTGTTCTCAGAGGTCTGTTAGGATGTTGTCTGTAGTATTGCTGCCAGGTATAGACTATTTCCAACTTGTAATCCTGGGTGTCTCTTCTGAATTTTCTGATTTCTTTGGTCTCCAGTTCCTGCTTGTATCTTTCCAATGTATTATTTGTGTCCTCAAGGATGTGTTGTAACTGTTGTCCGGTAATACCTTTACTAACATCTGACTTAATGATCTCTTCGTCTAATGATTCCAAGTTCTTAGCCAGTTCTTGTATTGTAAGTAGAATCAGGTCCAGGCTGCACTTATTGAGTATTTGTCTCCACCGTTTCACAAATTCGGGATTCTCCTTGCAGAGGGTTGGTTCCAAACGGACTCTTAGGCCACGTGGGATTCTTTGTGCTTTATGGTACTGTTCCAATGTGGTCGCATGAAGTTTGAGATTAATTACACGTCGAATCTTCCATTCTAGTTGTCTAATGAGATTTTCCAGTTTCTCTGTTGTTCGAAGCTCGTCGCCAGTGGTTTTAATTAAATCGAGGATCCTCTTGGCCTCTTCTTCACTGAACCCGAGGGTCTCAGCCCTATTGGTAGTAGTCTGGTCTATTTGTGCAAAGCACATTGCAGCATAGGTTTATTGTTCAACTCTGGGTGGTGTGCTCCCCCTCAATTGTGGCCATACAAGTGGTAGCAAAGAGAGATAGGGGGGTAGAGGGGCACAACGTGATAAGTAGGCCCGTTACGTGTTGTACCAAAAGTACAGGGGCTGTCCTTAAATGTTCTTGTGTCACAATGTGTAGATATAATCAGACGATTATTTCAGGTGCAAATGGGTCAACCAGTCTCAAGGCCACCTAAGACTGTACAGAAGAACCAAAGCGAACAGTACCTGTTAGTCACTAACAGGAGACCCACATGTGCACTCCTATAGGGATGTAACCAATCCCAGGTGTTCTGGGGCGTACCCAATAGTGGGATGGATGGCCCAAAACAAGTGTTGGAGTTAGATAATATTATTGTTAAAATTCATCATGACTTCAAATTTAGCAGGGAAACATCAATACATTATTTACAGTTGATTTTCTGCGTAACTACATGGGTGTCAGAGTGTCTCACAACAAAATTGACGCTACAATAGTGTACTTGTGCATTATTCTTTCATAAGTATAAACATAAAAGAGGAATGTCAATTTCAACTCACCGACTGGGTAGATACTGCACAGATCCTATCCTGTCATCAGACAGGCTTCAGACCTGGTATTTCTACTACTCTGAATGGCCTTATATTAAATCTGGTGAGTGAACGAACAGTGGCTAAGGGTGAACCCCCACTTTATGGTGCCTGGGTAGATTTGTTGAAAGCTTTCGACCAGGTCGATAGAGCACATCTGTGGAGAAAACTGAAGACATGGTGGATCCCGGAGTCGCTCTTGGCAATGCTGATTGAGTTCCATGGGGACACCTTGTTGAGAGTGCGCCTGGACACACAAGGGCACCTCTCGGACCCAATCAGAGTGGAGGGAGGAGTCCGGCAGGGGTGTCTGGGTGCACCCCTTTTTTTCAACTTGTTTCTAGCAGACTTGGGTGACTCCCTGGAATCGTCTGGTTTGGCCAGCCCTGTGATCAATGGAAGGAAGATCCACTGGCTGGCCTACACAGACGATATAGTCCTGTTGGACAGGACTGCAATAGGCCTGCAGTGGCTGTTAACAGGGCTGGGAGAATATTCCAGAGAAAATTGTCTGTCCATTAATCCACTGAAATCCAAAATTGTAGTCTTCAAACATATACAGAAAAAAGTACAATACTCCAACTGGGTCCTGGAAACTGACATACTCCCACGGGTAGGAGACCTGATCTATTTAGGATATTGAATACATGCTTCCCGGCAATTTACAAGGTGGAGGCAGACGTGGAGATTAAGACTTTACAACTTATCCCCCAGATGAAGAAGATATATACCAAATATTGTAGGTTTTCAATTCTCCCTTTAATTAGGTTCTTTAGGGAGAAGGTGATACCAGTCATCCTTTATGGTTTAGAGACTAAGCCTCTACTTTATAATACAAAGTGGGATAAGTTAGAATCGCTCATCTGTAAAAATGTTTTGTGTCTGCCGATGAGTACACCATCTTGGAACCTGAAGTTCGAACTAGGCTTGAATTCCCTAGACTCCTTAGCAAGCTGGAAGTTACCATCACTCAGATAGTCACAGCAGAAAGCAACTCACTGTATGGGGACGTCAAAGCTCATCTGGAATGCTCGAGATCAGAGCATCTGAGCCACTTGGAAATAAAAGTCAAGGACTTCTTGTTAAAACACGATCTAAACCTCGAGACATTGATCAATAACCCCCAGAAAGTTAAAACTGTTGGTTCGATAGGAGATTGGATTAAAACATTTGCAAAGGTTATAAATGCGATTCTGCTTAACGCCTTCCAATCTGTGGATATAAAGTTGGGGTCTCTAGCGAAATACTTGATAAAATTCCCGGATAGTCAGGTAAGGAATAATTTCTTAAGGGTAAGATTGAACCTACTACCAGTCGGGAAGTGCTTGCACAGCGAAGGCAAGAAGAAGATTCACACACACTGTGTAAAATATGTGTGACACCCTCAAACCAAACCCTGAGGCACCTGCTAATGGAATGTTCAAACCCTGAGGCACCTGCTAATGGAATGTGAAGGAACCTGGAGGCACCTGCTAATGGAATGTGATGGAACCTGGAGGCACCTTCTAATGGAATGTTCAAGCCCTGAGGCACCTGCTAATGGAATGTTCAAACCCTGAGGCACATGCTAATGGAATGTTCAAACCCTGAGGCACCTGCTAATGGAATGTGAAGGTACCTGGAGGCACCTGCTAATGGAATATTCAAACCCTGAAGCACTTGCTAATGGAATGTTCAAACCCAGAGGCACCTGGCAATGGAATGTGAAGGAACCTGGAGGCACCTGCTAACTGCTTCTGCTTTCTCTCTCCCTCTCCCCTGCTGAACAGCTAATTAATTCTTCACTGAAACTGCACTGATCCTGCAACTGGACCACTCTAAACGGCCTCTGTCCTTGGCCCAGCCACTCTCCACTTGCACTGATGCCCTGGAACCCCTTTGCACTGCGGGACTGTCTCTGTATACCTACAGCCCCCCCCTTCCCCAGCACTTGCTCTGCACTTACCTCGCACTTGCCACCAGCTGGCCCTATTTATTTATTACTTTACGCCACTTACCTTGTACTGCACTTCCCCCCCTCCCCTTCCCCTTGCACTTTCCCCCTCCCCCACCCCTGCACTTGCGCGATCTGAATGACACCTGGCCTAGTAGGATCGTTGTCTGTCTCCCCTTGTCCCTCCCCTCCCTGCTTCGTCGCGCCTTGAAACACCTGTGTATAGGCGCGTTACAAATATATCATATCATATCAAATCTTTTACCTGGGCTACAAACAAAGGGGCTGCTGCGCTTGAGTCCTGCCACCCAAATGCACCAGCCAACTCGGCGGGTGGCCAGTAATATAATGCACAGTTATGATGCCATAAGGAAACCTGTTCATGCTGGCTCGATGCCAGTAAAACATGTACAGTAATGAACCATTTCCTTGTTTGGCCGCACCTTCTCCACCCAATATGTCTTTGCCTTTAACACCAGTAAAACATGCAATGCCACAGTAAGTAAACGCATGTTTGCTGACTGCATGTGTGCCCCCAATCTTCTCATGTAAGAACACACATCATATTGGCCTTACTCCATATGCGAGTAATAAATGCCATGCCAAAGAAAGGAAATGCCCGGCCTGTCTGCCCCATTGCGCTGGAAACCCCCAGCCCTTCTCCATGTAGTAGCATATTCATCAAGTGGGCTTTGCCCAAAAATACCAGTAAAATATGTATGAAAACATCCATGATACAATGCCCCTTGCCTGGGCCCCAGCCTCAATTACATGTACCTTTTTACTAACCGTGAACTCGTTCTCAAAGCAGTGAACTCTAAGCCCGCTTTTAAAATGTACTGCACCTGCACACAACACGCGTTGTGGCACTGGGTTTCTGACGCGCCAAGACTGGGAGATAGAGCCAGTGTAACGTCGAAAAATGCTCATCGTCGAAAAATGCTTGGGGTGCTACTGCGCATACGTGAATTTCAATGGCAAAGCAAAATCCGACGGTACATGCCAATGATCATTTAGCTGCATTTGGACTCTTTAATGTTTTGTGAAGAGATTTTAACCTATTGCATTTGTCGGTTTTCTTTTCTGCTGCATTAACACTACTCTGTTTAAATATTTGGTTTATTATTTTTGCTTTCATTAGATTTTAAGTCTTTCTGTTGGCCCGTGATTCCTTCGCCTGAACGTTTTCTCTTCAGTGTTTTTTTTTTATTATAACAGATTTCATATTTTATTTAATTAGCTTTTTAAAACACACCTGCTTCCACCACCGCTTAAAATAGTTGGGATACTTGTTAGGAAGAGATAAAAGGAGACATGGAGAGGGGTACAGTGAGCCCGAGAGAGGGGGGTAACCTCGGACCGCAAGGGCTGAGGAAGGGAGTTGCCTTGAGACACAGTGTCAGGATTGCATTTTGGGTCTGGTGTGGGAGACTGGTCTGATGCATGTGTGCTTGTGTCACTGGACTTTCTTCTGTGCCTGGTGGAACTCTGAGTGGGTGATGACATGCGGTGTCAGTTAATATCTGAGAAGTTGATGAATCAAGACTTCTCTCACCTGTGGACCTCTACGTACCGACATCCTTTAACATTCAGTAAAAAATGGTCCGCTACCTACCAGATGTTTCCTGCTCATCTATGCAGGACACCATTATAACATCTGGCTTCACAATGTTGACAGGGATATGGGTTGATGGATTTTTCCGACAGAGACCAGCCTTTTTTTTTTCTCCAGCAAAAATCACTTGCAAATATTTAATCTGAACAACAGTGGGTTATGTTATGTTAAGAAAATGTGTAAAGCGTAAAAACGCTCAGAGGCATCTTGGTGCTAACTGCAGCCAAGTGGGGGAGGAGAAGCCAAAAACATGAAAACAAATAAGACTTGAGAGAATGCCAACATGATGGGTGGTTGTCCCTAGTACGGAGTGGCAGCGGGAGAGTTCCAAAGTGTAGCAGCTGCTATAGAGAACTAAGAGGAAATCAGACGAGGCCTTAAATGCTGCATGGAATTTGAAATCTGAAGTGTGTTCTTATCCAGGAGATGGAAATCATGGCTATTTGTTTTACAGGACAGGCAGAATCACTGTTCCTACGGAGTCATTCATTACAAAGAAAGAGGAAAACCCACACCCGATCCACTCTCCGGAAACAGAAGCAAGGAAAGAAAGTCTCGGCTGAGTCGAATGCCTAGGTATGGAATCTACACCTCCCCTTCTCCTTACCTTGCTCTGCTCCAATTCCTAAGCCCAGGAAACACATTGTATATTACCAATAATATGAAAATGTTACAAACCTCAGAATTATACCTTAAAATGTTTATCCTGTGAACATACTCTATTCTGTCATTTAAATCCAATAACAAAGCGATACCAAAAGCTGTGCTGGTTGTAGCCTTATTTTCAAGCAATAACTTTTTTTTGTTGGGGTCACAACACATTTAATGCCTGATTGGAGAATTAATTACACTGATTTTGTAGATTCTTTCCAAACCACAGGAGTCCTCTCTGCGGATGGAACCACTGATTATGTGCTTATCCCTCCACTGGCTCCCTGTGGCTGCAAGGATCAAATTCAAGACCCTCTGCATAGTCTGCAAGGCTTTCTGGGGCAGAGGCCCGCCCTATCTACAATGCTCTCTTCTTAAATACTCTCCCTCTAGAGCCGTCCGCTCATCCTCCTCCAACTCTCTGCGGGTGAGGCGCTTTTCCAAACAGGGATTTAGGGGTTGATCTTTATTCTCTGCAGGTGCCTCCCTCTGGAACAGCCTCCCTGCCTCTCTCCGTTTTGAGCCGGAGCACGTTAAGTTCTGGAAACTCCTCAAGACCTTCCTCTTCTCTTCCTCCTTCTCTCTCCCTCTCCCCTGCTAACCTCCCACTCCTTCTCTTCTGAACTGTTCAGCTTTTACTGACTGGTTGCCTGGTTCACGTCCAGAACCGGTCCTAGGCACCCCCTCCAGTCTTGCACTTGCCTCCGGGCCTCTGCACTTTGTTCAACATTATTGCACTTAGCCCAGGGCACTGCTGGTCTGGGTGCATTTGTCCCCTCCTCCCTTCCTTGCCCTTCTGTCTGTACACTTGCATGTGCTGAAAGTACTTGGACTAGTAAGTTAGTTGTCCTGGCCCTCTCATTCCCCTTTTTTGTCTCTTCCCAGCCTGATCACGCCTGAAACACTTTATGCACTTGAACTAGGAGTAATGCCGCCAGGCCTAGTACGCTCTTTTCTCTGTTAGATCATTTGGAAACTCAAGGCCTAATGGCTACTGTTTTCCCTTGTTCCCTTCTCGCCTTGAAGCACTCCACCTGTGTATAAGCGCTGTTCAAATAAAGACTAAATAAATAAAATAAAGAACCCTGGTGGCATTGAAGGCAAAGTACAGTATTTTAAAAGCTATGACGACCTCCAAGAAACCGATGAAACTGAATCAGGCGAGTGTTACACACTTAATTCTACAGCAATAGATTTCTAGGCTGTTTTTGAGCACTCTGCTTTTCCATTCTGACAATAATGTTTAAAATACTGTCAGCCAGAAAGGGTTACACACAAACTTTGTAATTAAAATATGTAATTGCTAGGTTTAGGTTTAAACCTTTTTGTGTTGCGATTGTTTGTTTAAAAGGCACACTCTGTAATTTCTGAAACGCTGAGCATTTATCAGCTTGTTTTTGTGATTTTTTTTTGAGGGAAGATGAAGCCCCAGCTTCAGTTTTTGTTGCTCATTGTGGAGAGGAAATGGGAGGAGGGTACATGCACTCAGAGCCAGGTGAGTTAATACTGACCCTAAGGAAGTCTTTGTGAGAGCAGTAAATGAAGGCATTGCTGGTGGAGCTCATTTTGCAGTCTCCTCTCCCCATGGTACGAGGACCTCTGGTTTGTTTGTTGCTGCCCTAGGTAGGACAGTTCATGATTTCTTTTGAGCCTCCTGCAGATGTGTCTTCGGTTGGACCAGCATGGTCTCTTTGCACTACATCTCTGCAACTTGGTCTATGGAATGCCAGATCATTGTGCAATAAGTCATCATCAGTTCTCGACATGTTTTCACGGCTACAATCACAATTTCTCTGTTTTACAGAATCTTGGATTTTGGCTACTAATACTGCTATACCTGCTTTACTGTCTACTTCTGCTAAACCTTCTTGCCATACCTCTCGTGTTTCTTCTCAAGGTGGTGGTACTGGTATCTTGTACCATTGCCCTTTTTCCATTGTTTCTCATAACTTAACTCTTCCTCAATTTTCAACGTTTTAATTTTCATACTCCATTTTCTCAGCTATTTCATCTATGCCGTCTATCTCATGTCTATTAATCACCCACCAGGTCCTGTTACCTCACTTTGTGAGGACATTGACACATTGCTTTCTTTTCTGCTTCCTACTACTGTCCCTCTTATAGTTCTAGGTGACTTTAATTTAATCTCCATCTCGCAACTACTCAACTCTTACATTTCTTTCCATTCTTGATTCCTATTTCCTTACTCCCCTATCTAAACCTTCTTCCCATATTTCGGGCTCTTATATTTATATCATCTATCATTGGATTCCCGTCTACTTATCGGACCATCATCTTCTCTTGTTCTCAATTCCTTCTGCTGTTTCTCCTTGTATTACTACTTCTACTTTTTTACGTCGTGATCTACGCAAATTTAACACAATATTTTTCACGTCCACAAGCGCTTCTAAACTGGGATCTCAAGCTTCATTCTCTAACTTATCAGCAGATGGAGCTGCATCTACTCTTTCTTCTTCACTTGCTCTGTCTCTTGATTCACTATGTCCCTATTCTCCTTTTCGGGCGTCACATAAACCACCTCAACCCTGGTTGTCTTCCCATCGTCCTGCTATGCGCCACGTTCTTCAACGCTTAGAAAGATGTTGGTTGAAACTGAAGACACCAGAATACTACACTTCTAATCACACTCTATATGATAATTGTCTTCTATCTGCTAAAAAATCGTATTTCTCTGATCTTCTTCATTCACAATCTTCTCCTCCTAGACGCCTCTTTCAAACTCCTTCTCGGCTGCTCTCATCTATTCCAGATATTTTAATTAATTTTACTCTTACTGCTACAGATCTTGCACTCTACTTTACTATCAAAGTCTCTTCGTTTTGATCAACTATTCAGTCTTCTTGTGCTCAGGATAACTCTATATCCTCAGTATCTTTTCTCGAATCCCCTAAGGTAACTTTCTCTGGCTTCACTCCTATAACCAATGAAGACACTCTTTGTCTTCTTGCTTGTGCCCACCCTACTTCCTCTCTTTGGATCCTATACCATCTGTACTTATATCTAAAATCCATCCTTCACTCGTCTCTTATCTTACAATTTTATTTAATTCTTGCCTTCTTTTGTCTACTTTTCACTTGTTATTTAAGCATGCCACTATTATTTCTATTTTGAAAAAACCTTTAGCTGATGTTTCTTCTGCTTCTAATTTCCGTCCTATCTCAGTTCTTTCATACCTCGCTAAAATCCTCAAATGCGTAGTTTACACTCAACTTTCTACTTTTGTCTCTCAAAATTCTATTCTTCCTTGTTTCCAAACTGGGTTTCGCCCAGGATACTCTACTGAGACTGCTCTCCTTTCTGTTCTTGACTCGTTACAATCTGCACGTCATGCTAAACAGTCTTCCCTTCTCATACTTCTTGACCTATCTGCCGCGTTCGATACTGTTGATCACACTCTTGCTGTCTGCTCTCTCTTCTTTTGGTTTTTCTGGTTCCACTCTATCTTGGTTCGAATCTCTCAGAGAACTTTATCAGTTTCCTGGGCTGGGCTCACTTCTGAAACATACTCTCTTACCTGTGGTGTTCCTCAAGGCTTAGTCCTTGGTCCTTTTTATTTTTTTCTCTCTACATTTCTTTGCTAGCTGGGGTTATCTCTTCTTTTAGAATTCTTGCATCATTTCTACGCTGACAATGAGCTCTTTCTTTCATTTCCACATTTCTCTGATATCCATCACAAGCTTAGTGCTTGCTTACTGGCTATCCAATCACCATCTAGCCTCTCCCTGGACACCTCCATATCTTTTGATTGTGGGGTGCAAGATATCATGGTCTGAACACACCTATGGTAATTCACATGCCTGTCTCCCTGGGGTTAACTCACAATGACACAAGTGGTCATCCTGTTCTATGTTTAATCTGGTCCCAACCAATGTATCGGCACCATCTATCCCCTCCCTGGACACCCCATACCTTTTGATAGTGGGGGGTGCAATATATCATGGCCTGGACACACCTACGGTAATTCCCATCCCCTGCCTCCCTGGGCTTAACTCGTCATGACACAAGTGGTGTTAGGGAGATTTCTCACACAAGTGCTTAATTTCCTGTACCTTAGAGCCCTCCAGCTCTTTTGCTATATTTTGGGGCTTTGAACTTTTCATTTTCAGTGTGTTTTACTTTTGTGTTCTTTGGTTATGGAGTTTTAACACAACTCCATAGGCATCATCTTTTTCTATGTGTCACACAGCACCTTCAGTGCAGTGGCACAGGGTAGTCTTTCAGACTACCCAAAGTTTAAATACCTTCTCTGGGACTGACTACCGTCTCCCCCCAGAGCCTGTACAGTTAAACTTTACTAGTCTCTTTAAATTTACTGACCCAGCACACCTTATCTTCCTATAGAGTGCTGGAGGGTTTGCCTCGCTTCCCCTGAGTCAAAACACTCATGTAACAATAAAATGTTACCCCTTCCTACTTTAAATGGCTGGTGGCAGTGGTTTAGATCAACCTACCGCCCAAGACCTATCTATAAAAACACACTCCGGTCATATTTTTTCACCATTTCTTTTAGGAAAGGTCCTTCTTGTCTTTGTCTCTCTGCGCCAAACCAGGTTGGTCACTTTTGTTTGTTTGCCTTTGGCGGGCTTCAGTGTTGAAGCCCTCCTCTGGCACCAGGGTGTCTGGGGTGGACAGGATGTGTGGGAGGTGCCCGAAAATCCCTGTGCTTAGTCTCCTAGGAGAACTGAATGCACTCTGGCGTGATTGGCTGGCTGGCTGTCCGGTAACGACAGCCAACCTGCTGTGTGAGTGACAGCCACGCTGGAATAAATGGGAAAAACTGTTTAAAAGCAGGTCTCTGGGCCTTGGAAAGCAGAGTCGACCACTGGAACGAAAGAACCAAAGAGGAGACGAAGGAAGAGGACTGCTGCAACTCCTGGACGACCGGTGAAGCCCTGCTGCAGGTCCGAATTGCCTGAAACTCCGACGACAGATGAGCCCGTCAAGGTTAACTTCTTCCCTTGAGTTTGGTGGGAACAACCAACTCGCAAACCACCTGAACACCGTCCCCATCTGGTAGAATTTTCATCAGTGCTGTTGAAAACCGGATAGTCAGAGGGAAGGAAACAAGCTTGTGGACTTTAAGGCACTCATACCTTAAACCAACGTCTTGCTACAGCTTTTGGCCTCTTCCCTGGACAGTGCAGGCACCTCCCGACGTCCTTCTTGTCCCCACGACTGAAGCTTGGGAACAGCGAGATCTGCTCTGACTGCCAGGAACAACTGCCTCAGCTACTGCTTTCTTCATTGACAAGGAACTGTGCAAACCTGTTCCAGAAATCTTTTCGGCCATCGAGAAAGTGCGTGAAACTTTCCTCAACTACGAAGGCTTGTCCTTACCTTACATTGGTCAACATTTTTGCATAGCCAAATCCTTTAAAAATCTGTGTCAAAGACTTAACCGTTATATACCAGAACTGTGCTATCCTATACAAAAGATTCTGAACCATTGACTTTAGCCCAGGACTATTGAGAAGAATTGCTTGTTGTATGTAACTGAAACCCTTTGCCCTGCCTATGAATGTATTTGGGCTGTCTATTCTTATAACCTTGTCTTTTCCCTCCTTTATTAAGTATCTGAAGTGCCGTTTTGCTCCCACTTCATTTTGGAGCTAAACTTGTTCATTTACTTACCGGTTGGATTTTTGTGGTGTATTAGTGTGTGATATTGAGCTGCTTATGCTAGAGTAATGTTTTCTAACTGACTGAGTAATAAATGTATATTCTTTTACCAAGAAACCTTGAGTAAGTGTATATTTGAATCACAGTGTTAGGCAGAAACCTGTGCAGTTCCCTCTGGGACCACTGCAAAAGATTTAAGACTACAGGTGGTTGGCAGTAAACCCAATTGGTAGCAGTCTGTATCACCCAGATTTACCTGGTAGCTGTGGCTTAGCAGTCAGACTTCTCTCAAGAAGAGTTAGGCAGTATACAGAGTATTCGCAATAGGTCAAAAAAACACAGTAGAACAAGCAAACACTGACCAGAGCTTGGTGTAAAAGAGATATAATAAAAACACATCTAGTTAAAGACACTGGCACTAATATCAAGCAGTTCAAAAACACAACTACTAAAGTATATACACTCCCTCCAACGGTTATTAGACAAGTCTTAAGTAAAGCAACACTTATTTTCAGACAGCGGTGAGTGCTTAACGAAGATGGCACTCTAATAACTTGGTTGAAAAGGGAGGGAAAGGCAAAGCATAGATGGAAACAGATCCCAACACTTTCAGAGGAACACAATAAGAGAAGAAGGCAGGATAAAACCGTGAAGTTAAAGTTCAGAAAGCCGGATCCACTTTAAGAGGATCAGCGCGAAATGTGTCCAAGGTCACAGGGTTGAAAAGTGCACAAAAGTCTCGCAAAAGGTTCAGAAAGAAGTTGGACCAAAAGAAAGGGACCAGTTAGATGGTCAGGCGGCCAGCCCAGTCCAGAAGGTTAAGGCTTTACTGTCACCTTGTAGCAATCTATAGAAAGGGAGGCCTGGTGGACATGGTACCTTAAAATGGTGAGAACGCTCCAGCGGGGGCAGTTGTTCCTGGCAGAGGGTGCAAGTCGGTGCTTCGTCCGGGGGAAGAGAGGATCTTGTCGTGGAGGAAAACAGGAGTCCGTTGCACTGCCAGGGAAGAAACCAGCCGCGGAGTTAAAAGGAGCGGTCCTTTAATTCGCGGTTCAGTGGTAAGTGGCTATCCGGTTGCCGGGGTGCTTGGCATGGGCAATTCGACCACTAGACGTCCTGGGATGCGAAAAAGAAGGTAAACTGGTTGTGCCCACCAGTCAAGGGAAGAAGACTCTCCAGCAGGGAGATCTCCTCTGTCGTTGGGAAGTGGTGAGTCGGTTCAGCAGGGCTCCACCGGTGGTGGCGTCGTAGCAGGTCGGCTCAGCTTCTCCCTCTTCGGATTTTCAGGTCCTGTGGCGACTTCTGAAGTTCCAGTCCCCAAAGCCCTGCTTTTATGCAGAAAACCCCCATTCATTCAGCCTAGCTGTCAATCAAACATGCTAAGTGGTGAGCGGGGCGGCTCACCACTTGGGCCAATCACACAAGAGTGCGACCTGAGTTGGCAAGGCAACTTAGTCCAAGGTGCCTAAACCCCCTCCCACTGTAGTTGTTGATCCTTTGTGCAACTTGTTCTACAGCTCACTTAAACTCTTGAGATAAGTCTGGCTGCTCAGCCATTGCTACCACTTTACTGCGTAGTACAGGCTTGTACCAAAGGTGAATTTGTGCTGCCACTTGTAGTCCTATCCCAAAGGGTACTGCATTTAATTGTACAGCGGTGAGGATCAAAGTATAGTAATTACACTTAGAGTGCTGCTATTACCTTGGATCAACTAACCACAAGGCTAACATCACTAACGAGCAATATTAATCATGTCTGATATGGAAAGCCACAGTCAGGAGACCCTCCAGAGTTACACTGCAGATTATCTAAGAAATCTGTGTAAAGAAAGGAAATGATTGAAAAGTTGTTAAAAAACCAAAGTCTGGGGAGTGGGTCTGAAATACCTGACTCTCTAGCAAATGTGGAAAGTATTGAGGATGATAATGTCTGTTGATGAGTTGGAAGAGGTAGATGTGTCTCTTAATGTAGGTCTCTCTACCCCCTTGCCTGCTCAGCATCCTCAACCCTTGTCCACTGGGACCCCCACAGGTCCTACACTCAGTCCTGAAGTCGTTGCTCTAGAGAAAATGAAGCTTGAATTGGAATTCAAACGTTTAAATGCTCAAACTGAACAGAAGCATCAAGAACTTAAGCTCAGAGAAATGGAGTTGAATCATGAACTAGAAATGAAAAGATTGTCTTTTGAAAATGCTTCTCTCCCAGAGTCCTCTAGGTCTTCCAGTCCTAAGAGAACCCGTATGCATAAAGAAATTGTGCATATGTTATGAGGTTAAGCTTGATATATTGGATTGGTTGGCAATGTTTGAATATAACCATGGTATTCAAGGTGTTACAGGGAGTCAATTGCTTCCCTGGCTCTTCTCCAGGCTACCCACTGTTGCATCTGATGTTGTGATGGAGTTGGGGGAGGTGGATAGGATGGATTATGAGTGTGTGAAGCTAGCTTTAATTGCTAGATTAGGGAAGACCCCTTCCCAGTACCTTAAGAGATTTAGGACCCTCAAAAAGCATGATGGTACCCCTTGGGCTACCTGGGTATGTGAGTGTTTGAAAAACGTAGATGGTTGGGTTAAGGGTTACAGAGGAAACACTTATGAAGGTATGAGAAATCTTGTTATGTTGGAGTCCATTTATGATGCCTGCTCTCCTGAGCCCAGACAGCACTTGGATGATTCTAAGGAGATAGATCCAACGAGGCTAGCTAAGGCTGCTGACTTGTGGGTTGCCAACAGGGCTATTCACAAGGATTCTGGGGCTGGCTACTCAGAAGAAAGATGAGGGAAAGCAGCAAAGGAAAGATAACAAGGAGAATTCTAATACCTCCTATCCAAAAGAGGGCCACAAACCGCAACATAAGGGTAAGCCACCTGGGAAACCAAATCAGGCTAGTGCACCATCTGTACCCAAACCAGATGGAGGTCAGACCAAACCCCCATTCATCAAGACATTTGGGAAATGTTATGCTTGTGGGTCAACTGACCATGTGAAAGGGGATCCCAGATGTAAGGGTAAACCTTCAGGGATCCACAATGGGCCTCATTACGAGGTGGGAGGTAAGGAATTACCGGCACCGGTAAGGGCACCGGTGCCGGTAATCCCTTACCTCCCTACTACGAGTTCCCTTTGCGAGTCCTTCCTTAACGCCTGGTTTTTGCAGGCGGGACCCGCAAAGGGACTCTAGAGCTAATAACGGTACCGCAATTTGCGGTACCGTTATTAGTGCCTTCCCCATTCCCATTGAGCCCTATGGGGGCTCAAATGGGAATGGGGAATGGCCCTGGTGAATGGGGAATTACCGGTCCCTCCGACCTTGGAATGGACCAGTAATTTCTCCATTCACCAGGGCGGAGTCGGAAGGGTTAAGGAGGCAGCCATGGAGCTAATAGCTCCATGGCTACCTCCAACCTCGTAATGAGGCCCAATGTCTCCTTAGCCTTCTCCCCAGAGGAAGAAGAACCAATGACCAGTGGAAACTTTGACCTACTGGCTGATGAACCCATGAGAGTCTCAGCTAGTGTTTCTTTAGTGTCCCTGGGCTTGTGGGAACAACAGATTTTAGATGTCTATAATTCAATCCCAGATAATACTAAAGAGTATTATAAAGATAGTGTTCTTGTGAATGGCCAGGAGACTCCTGCCATCAGACACTGGAGCCAGCATAACTGTGGTGGATGAATCATTTTTCAAGGTAGTGGATGTTGCTAAGGCACCCAAACGCCTCACCAAGTTAGCTGGAGGCCCTGTGCAAATGCTTCCCCAGTTACCAGCTCTCATCCAGTGTAATGATATGACTGTCAAAATACCTGTTAGTGTGTAGAGTGAAGTGCCTGGGAGAGTCCTGTTGGGTAATGATCTGAAAACTCTTGGAGTTGTGTCAAGCACCCCCAGGCTTCCCAGTAAGAGGAGACACGAGCTCACTAGGCCTGCAAGGGAGAGGCCCTTGAGAGGCTCTCCAGAGGAGGTGATAGAGGAAACTATCACTCCCACTCCACAGGAGTTGCTCAATGCTATTTCTAGGAAAAGGAGGCAAAGGGGAAACCCAAGACCTCCAGGAAAAAGTCAGACAGCACCCATGTGCTACCAACAAGGACATCCCTAAGATTGTCCTGAGTGTGAGGTGCAACCTTGTGTGGTTGAACCTCTTTCTGAAGAATCAGATCTGGAAGAAGACACTGTCTTAGTTGGAGATCTTGACCCTGTTGACCATCCTGAGCTGCAGTCTTTACTGGCAGAAGGTGGACCCAACAGGGCAGACTTCAGTAGAGGACAGAGAGAGTTACCTACTCTTGAAGGTCTTCGACAACAGGCTGTCATGGCCATTGGGCAATGGCCCAGGCCTTCATCACCCCCAGGGTCCACATGGATCCAGAGGCGCCAGGCTCATAGAAAGGTGTGCTTTGCACACCCTGTGCCGTCACGTGCATCAGGGCCGGGCGTGGCCATAGAACATAATTGGGAGGCACGTGCCAGAGTCCTTAGGAGGGGCAAGGTGGAGCCACAAGGCGTGGCCAAAGGAGGGGCCAGAGCCAGCCTATATAAGGCCAGCCCAACCACATGCCCTTGCTTCGCGTTACTCTGCTTTGCAGCGTGACGCTTACCGCTGTTCCTCACCTTGACTCCTGTTACTCCATCTCTGAAGACCATCTTACCCAAATCCTGCAGCTCCATCGCTGAAGGCGCACCTACCTGATTCCAGCCGCTCCATCGCTGAAGGCGCACCTTACCTTATTCCAGCCGCTCCATCGCTGAAGGCGCACCTACCTGATTCCAGCCGCTCCATCGCTGAAGGCGCACCTAACCTTATTCCAGCCGCTCCATCGCTGAAGGCGCACCTTACCTTATTCCAGCCGCTCCATCGCTGAAGGCGCACCTTACCTTATTCCAGCCGCTCCATCGCTGAAGGCGCACCTTACCTTATTCCAGCCGCTCCATCGCTGAAGGCGCACCTACCTGATTCCAGCTGCTCCATCGCTGAAGGCGCACCTACCTGATTCCAGCCGCTCCATCGCTGAAGGCGCACCTACCTGATTCCAGCCACTCCATCGCTGAAGGCGCACCTACCTGATTCCAGCCGCTCCATCGCTGAACTGCCTTCAAGCATCCAGACTCTGCTCGTCGCCGTCGGACCGCTCCTACAAGAGGAAAAAGACACACAACAGGCTAGAAATCTTATAAATAACAAACTCTTTGACAGCACCATACCTGAGTCTTGACTTCGATTATTACGGCCAGCTTACCTGTCGACGTTGAGAGTCCATCATCCTTTCGGGAGTCCCTGGATCCGCTCCGCGCTTCCGATCTATCATCTTCGCACCATCTTCTCGCGCTCTGAAACACTTGTGTACGAGCGCGATATAAATAAAATATCATTTCATTTCATTTAGGAAAGAGCAGAGACATTGCAAGAATTATTATTACTTACCATCAAGTCAAAAGACTCATTGCCAAAGACATTATTATAAAAGAACAATAACCGTAACCAAAGACTTACCTTCCAAGTGGATTGGTCGCAGCCGGTCTGGATCGCCACTTCGCGGGCCAGTGAAGCAACTAGGCCCACTCTACGCGCTTATAAGCATGCTATGCCTGGTTCTGGTGTGTAGCATGTCTTGGGGTGGGCAGCTGGTGATCATCTGTGAATGTGAAGACTGAGAATGAAGGAGGTTTCTGAAAGTGCCTGCTGCCTCAAGGGTACTTCCAATCATAAGAGCTGACAGGCCCAGGCAGAGCCAGGCAGGGGAGGAGCTCAAAGGAGAGGCAGGTACCTGTGAGAGGGTAGCAGAAGATAGTGAACTGCCGCTGGAGGGGGCGGGGGAGTGGCTGAGTGGCTGAATGGGTGTAGGATGGGGGTTAGCCCACTGCCCCCCAGGGAGGAAGTGACTGAATGAGTGAAGGATGGGAGGGGCCCACTGCCCCCCAGGGAGGAAGTGGCTGAATGGGTGAAGGATGGGGGCTAGCCCACTGCCCCCAGGGCAAACTGTAACGACCCGCTTGGGAATGGGTTACTATATTTCTCTAGACCCAGATCTGAGGTTCCATCCCTCACCAAGCCAGTGCATGTCAGGTCCTGTGATGAAATTGGGCTCTGGGCAATCAGGTTTTCTCCTGTGCTCCTGTACTCGGACCTGAATGCATGCCAACATAATTGCCCTAGCAATCAGCCACCAGAGAATGCAAGATGCCTGTCCTAAAGATAGATGGCAGATCTCTGATCCAGGTGCTGGGTGGAAGTAAGGGCATAATGGGTGTGTGGTGACTTGATCATATGAGCAGTGGCGGAGCCAGGTTTTGATGCCAGGGGGGTGAAGTGCTCCTCAGGGGGCACCGGCACCACACTGGTTGGGTCACTACCATTTCCTTACTTTTTCAACGCAGGAGAGGAGAGGAGAAAGAAGCCCTCCTAAAACCAGTGATTTAGCTGAGCATGGCAAGGTGAACGGGTGCACCTACGTCCTCTGCCCCCATATAGTGCCCCCATATACTAGGTGCCTGTGCATATAGTAATGAGTCCCCCAGGCCACAGGACTTGCGCCCTGTTCATTTAGTTAACATTTGAAGACCTGAAAAGTGCTTTCTTCTCAGCGTCAAGAACTCCCACATAAATAGGCTGGATTGCAGTACAAGACTGGCAGAGGCAGGCTTGGACCGGCCTATAGGGCATTAGGGCAATGCCCAAACCAAAAACACAAAATGCCAGGGTGGGCACGTTTTTGGGTCAAGGTGGGTCACTTATTTGTGGGCCAGTTTGAGAAGTTACTTCACCATGCGGCTAGTAGTTTTGACCAGTATTACTGAATATTGTTTAAAATTCACAATTTGCATCACATTTTATCAAAAACCTCCCCCTTGGGTACTACTCAGTCTTTCATAAAAGGAATGAATTGCCATTTGCAGCTGTGGCCCACTTTTTCATTGGTACCCGTCCGAGACAATTTTATGCCCTGTCCGAACCTGGGCAGAGGGAAACGTTACGTAGTGAAAGGTAGAATCTAGGACAGGGAGCTGCAGACTTGGGGGAAGCATACAGAAACATTTTCAAAATATAATCACACACAAGAGAGCACATAGTAACAACATGTGGGTCAAGTAAGGACACCGTGAGTGCCCAGCCAGAGAGGTACACTTTTATAAACGTGGAACACAAAGTTACAAAGTGGCACATGCACCAGAAACAGGCCCACTCTCACACATGCACTGCACATAGACCTCTCTATCACACACACACACACACACACAGATATACAGGAACCATGACTGCAACTAGCATCCTCCACAGCCAGTGTTACACGAGGTATCCATAGACAACTGACGACTCCCTACATTTCCATATTTCCATGTTGCTGGTTTTGCCCAAAATTTCTCTCTGAAATATAAAGTGTTGATGAAAATCACGAGCCAAACCTCAATCAAATATATGAGCATTTACACACTGGAAAATATGTCTAGGTTTGAATAAATGTTATGTTATTAGTATTGCCCCGCAGCAAGTTCAATCAATGAGCCTGCCAACTCAGCCCTGCACATATTGCACTGTTTTCCAGTAAAGTGCAAGTATGGATCAGGGTTCAACATGTGTTGTGCACTGTGGCCTACTGTAGAGGATATAAAGGTGTTATTCATGATGGCCTGCAATGGCTGAAAGTGCACAAAGGCCATTCAGGGTTTGGTCGTTTGGTAAAAGCTAGCCTCGGGTTATCAGCTATCACTTTAGTAAACTGGAACTTGAGGGGTCTAAAAGAAATATGTCCTGCATACATAGCTTATCCTCCTTTCAAGCCTTGTATTTGCTCATACTGCGCCATCCTTGACTCTGAGCCAAACAACTATTCTTTGTTCTCGCTTGAATTTTTATTCCAGTGCCCGGTCAGCTCTGCAGCCTTGGTTCTTCTCCTCGAGGCTTCTCGCTTATCATAATACGAAGCCGACGTCCATTTTCTTAACATTCCCACTTTACTTGTGTTCTATTTTCTATTTTAGCAAGCTTCTATTTTCTATTTTAGCAAGCTTCTACGTTGTCTTGTTTACCTTGCGGTTCTGCGTGCATACATGTAAGACACCTCTTCATCACATATCTTCTCTGTGTATATGGTTTTCTTCGTATTCACGTATATGTTTACTTCATCTCTTCAGTCACATCTTCCCTCTTCTGATATTCATATGTTGGTTTCAGTGCGTCCTCGTATCTTCATGACGTCACGTCACACCTGTCACTCTGCTTATAGCATTCAATTTCCAGTAGTGTCTGCAGACTTATGTCTACTGCACCAGTTTGGGGGTACATTCGGTACGGTTGTCTGAGCGAATAACATCTCTCATACCTTCCATGTGGTATTGGGATGATACCAGGTGTCATGCACAGTGTCGTCTTGTTGTTCTTCCAGTATGATGGAGGTGAGGGATGGGCTTCATGAATGACAAATACATCTACTTCAATACAGTGGTATGCTTGTTTCTGGTTTGTTGCATGTCTTGGGTGGGGAGCTGACCGTGGTATGCCTGGTTTTGGTTTGTTGCATGTCTTGGGGTGGCATTTTTGTACTGGGGGATACCATGAGTTTTATGACAAAGTCTTGGTACTGGTTGCTTCAGGATATCGTTTTGGTTCTCAGCAATGTCTTATTTTATGCTTATCAGAGTCTTAGGGCCTTTTCAATGCTTAGTGTGGCTTTAAGCGTTCATATGAGTAGCATGACTGCAGTTTTGGGTGCACAATTCTCTTCTTTACCCTGCACCTTTGGCCGCACAGAGTGTTCGTTTCATTGTCTTATCCCTTTCTGTGCTTAGAGGAAAAGTTCAGTGTAAAGCCAAGATTTTCACGAGAGCTCTTTTTGTCTTGTCTTTTCTGCTCATGCGTCCTTCTTCCTCGTCATGGATCTTGTCTGCACGTGCTGAGGTTCTTCCCCCCGTTGTCTGTGGATTCTTCACAGTTGGATGCAGCTGGAGTGCTTTCTCCTATGTAAGGTTATGATATGATATGGCATTTGTAACGCGCCTATGCACAAGTGTTTCAAGGCGCGACGAGGCAGGTAGGGGGAAACAGGGGGGAAGACAGACAACGATCCTACTAGGCCAGGTGTCATTCAGATCGCGCAAGTGCAGGGGTAGGGGGAAGGGAAAAAGTGCAAGGGGAAGGGGAGAGGGGGAAGTGCTGAACAGGGTAAGTAGAATAAGAAATAAATAATAAATAGGGCCAGCTGGTGGCAAGTGCAAGGTAAGTGCAGACAAGTGCTGGGAGCGGGGGGCTGTAAGGGATGCAGAGACAGTCCCGCAGTGCTGGGGTTGCCAGGGAGGCAGTGCAAGTGGAGAGTGGCTGGGCCAAGGACCGAGGTCGGTGAGAGTGGCCCAGGTGCAGTTTCAGTGAAGAATTAGCAGGGGAGAGGGAGAGAGAAAGCAGAAGCAAAGAGGAAGGTTTTGAGGTGCTTCCGGAACCGAAGATGGTTCTCCTCAAGTTTCAGGGAGGCAGGAAGGCTGTTCCAGAGGGAGGCCCCTGCCGCAGAGAGAGATCTACCCCCAGCTCGTTGCTTCGAGAAGCGGCTGACCCTGAGGGAGTTGGAGACAGATGAGCGAAGGGCTCGGGAAGGAAGATATTTAGGAAGAGAGAGTTGAAGGTATTTAGGCCCCAGGCCCCAGAAGGCCTTGTGGACAATGCAGAGGGTTTTGAACTTAATCCTCGCAGCCACAGGGAGCCAGTGTAGAGATTTCAGTCCTGGAGAGATACGGTCCCTGGGCTTGAGGCCAAGGACAAGTCTCGCAGTCCTGTTCTGGATGAGTTGCAGAGGGCGGAGAGTAGAGGCAGGCAGATTAAGATGGAGGCTGTTACAATAGTCCAGCTTCGAGAGAACCAGGGCTCTGGAGACCGTGAGCTTCTGGGGGAAGGAGAGGAAGGGAAGAATACCTCTGAGGAGGTGCAGCTGGTAGTGAGACTTCTTAGAGACGTCAGTAATATGAGGAGAGAAGGAGAGTGTGGAGTCGAAGATCGCCCCGAGGTTTTTTGCTTTGCAAGTAGGAGCAGGAAGCGGGCCAAGAGAGGCTGGCCAGAGCGCTGCAGGGAAGGAGGAAGTGGGTGTGCCGATGAGTAGAATCTCAGTCTTACTGGCATTAAGGCAGAGGTCATTGGCGGCACACCATTCCTGGATAGCAGACACAGTCGGAGATGAGGGAAGATAATGTCATTTAGGAAGATCCATGCTCTTCTGCCCGTGAGCTTGACAGCGGACTGGGTGCAGTCCTTTACGATGAAGGGGCCATTGAATCTTGGCTCGTCCCACCTTTTTCTTGTGTGGTTTCTCACCAATACTGCATCACCAGGGAAGACGAGGGGCGCCCAAAGGATTTGAGCTGCGCCTGCATCAGCACTTCCTGTTGACATAATCGATATGTAAGTGCTGAAACGGTCCATTTGGTCTGGGAATGACTCCTCTCACTACTTTTAATGTGTGCCCAGCGGTGAATTGCTGGCAGACTATGCAGTTCACCATAAAAAAAGCTACATGCTCCGCTAAATTCGGGGTGAACCAGTCTTCTGCGAGAGTTGCAGCTAGGTTTTCTTTTGACATGTGAATGGGGTAGTGAAGTTGTTCTAGCGCTACCTTTGGAAGGGCGACAGGCATTACTGGTTTACCAGTGCTGTCTTGCCTCCACAATCCGTCAGAGGGGTTTAAAGAACACCCTCGACGCTTCCACAAATTTTTCTCCTCCTGAGGTGCCTCCCCCTGGAGCTCCATTAGCTGAGTCTGCCCCATATTGCTATAGGCTTCTGGTGTGGCTCACGCTACCATCATCCGTTCATGGGTACGTGCCACCTCCACGTCCATGATTGTTTAGTTCCTAGATGCCATACGCTTGGCTTCCATGTCCGCTTCATGGTTTCCACGTGACACGAAATCTGTCCCCTTGGTGTGAGCGGCGCATTTCACGACCGCTATGCCCACTGGGAGCTGTAGTGCTTTTATCAGCCTGTCCAATAAGGCTGCGTGCTGCACTGGCGTGCCGTCTGCTCGGTGGTAGCCCCTCCTTTTCCAGCGCGCTAGTCCTGCGTGCACTGTGGACGTCACATAGGCGGAGTCACTATACACAGTTACTTCCTGGCCTGCGTGATTCTTAATGGCGAGTATCAATGCCAATCGTTCTGCAGCCTGTGCCGAATAGTGAGATGGTATTCGCGCACTAACGAGTACTCGAAACTCCCCATTTGCCAGGTGCTTTATCACGGCCACACCTGTATACCTTTGTCTGTCTTCTTGGTCGATTCTCGAAGACCCGTCAATGAAGACGATCTCTCCACTCGCCAGGGCATTTTCCTTTACCCTGGGGATCTCATCATAGAATTCCTCATAGTTCGCACAGCCGTGTATAGGTTCTCCCTCTGTGACTGGCTCATCTATGAACGTAGCAGGGTTTACAGTTTTACATCGCACTATTTTGATTGATGGATTAGAGATAATCACCTCATAGGCGGATGCTCTCTGAGATGTCGGTGTGCCCTTTGGCTTCTCTAGTATGGCGAACAGTGAGTGCTCAACATACAGTGTCATGGAGCACCCCATCACAATGGATGACGCCTTTTCGATAGCGAATGCGGCAGCAGCTAGGTTTTGTTCGCATGGGAAGTGGCCCTTCATGACTGGGTCCAGACTCCTGCTGTAATACGCTAGGGGCTTGTACCCCAGCGAGGTTTGCTGCGCGAGCACTGCCGTCATGAAATTACCATCGGTATTTGAGAACAGATCAAATTCTTCTGCATAATTTGGAATCCCGAGAACTGGGGCCTTACAAATTGCCCCCTTGAGTTCTGTAAACCCCTTTTCCATTGCCTCAGTCCACTCGATATCTTCCCTTGTCGCCTGTGCCTTTTTTTAAGGGCCTAAAGCAAGGGCTTGGTATATGAGCTGTAGTCAAAGACCCATGCTCTGACATAATTGCACAGGCCTAAGAAGCTTTGCATTTGTTTTAACGTGCGCGGCTTGGCCGTGTTCATGATAGCTTCAGCCCTCTCTGGGGTTACCTTCTTCCCCTCATGTGAGATCAGTTGCCCTATGTACAACACTTCTTGTTGACAGTACTGCAACTTCTCCTTATCAACCTTGTATCCCTTCTCAGCCAGTATTGCTAGTAGCTGGATGGAGTCGCGCCTGCATTGCTCTTCAGTGGTGCTGCAGATCAGAATGTCTTCCACATACTGCAAAACAACACTATCCACTGCAATATTGCAGGACTCTGTTGAAAATAGACGGGGACTCGCAGTACCCCTGTGGTAACCTCGTGCTTTTCAGGCGCATCTGTCTGAAAGTAAATGACGTCAGGTCTTGTGAGTCACGGGGCAACGGAATCGAGAAAAACGCATTTTTCAAATCGATCACTGTGAAATACCTCGCCTCAGTGGGTATATTGCATAGAATTGTAGAGGGGTACGGGACTAGAGGGAACACGGCTTCAACAGTATTGTTTAATGCTCTTAAATCTTGGATCAAACACCAAGACCCTCCCTTTGATTTTTTGACAGGGTAAATCACCGTATTGCAAGGTGATTCTGACGTCACTAGGATGCCCTGCTCCATCATGGCAGAAATTGTCTTCGCGATCCCTTCGTCTGCCTCTCGGGACATGGGATATTGTCGCGCTCGTGGTAAGATTGCTCCTGGTTTCAGTTTAATTTACACTTCACCTGCCCCCTTCAGGAGACCTACATCATAGGGCCCTGTAGTCCATACTGCGGCAGGCACTTGGGCAGTGTCGTCATCAAAGTATTCTGGACGTATCCGTGCCAACATCATTCTCTGTGGCACCTCTCGTCTGATCATTCTGACCCAAAATATGAGACTCTTCTAGGTCAGGGTGTTCTTCGAACAGATCGTCATCGGTGACGTCAGTCACTCGATGCCCTTCTTCAATGGCGATAATCGCACACCATTGTCTGCCTTCATCGTCATACCCTTCGACCAATACTACTTTCCCCTCGCACTGTGGCAGATTGCATCATGAAGGGAAATATTTGTCCCTCCTCTTCGTGCATGGGTATTCTTGGTCTGAATAGAAACTCATCAGGGGTTCTCATATTTTTTTCCCGCGAGGCATGGCAATCCCGCCATAAGCACCCGCATGCCATATGCGAAAACATCCGATTCGAACGGTATAGCCCTCATTGCTACACGTCCAGAGTATGCTCTGATCATTTCGCAAACATTCGAATAATGCATTCCTGGGGTGGAGCACACTATACCATTCTCAGTAAATGAGATAGTCATGTTTAATTTAGTCATTAGGTCCCTACCCAGGATATTTACTGGGGTCTGACGTGAATATAATAGGGGTACATTCATTTCGCGCTCTCCCACTGAGACTGGGAGTGCGTCTGTAAAGGGAACTCTGCTATGAGCTCCAGTGAAACTCTGAGTATCTATAGCCTGCCGGACAAGGAAAACGTGCCTTCTCATATGCACGAACACGTTGCACCCGTGTCAACTAAGAAGGAACATTTTTCCCCCCCTATGGTGACATTTACCCTGGGTTCCCTGTTAGGGTCTGGCGTCACTGATAGGATAGAGCACATCAGAGTCCCCCGTGAGCTGTCCTATTTCATATATATACGTTCAGTCCACTGTATACTTGCGAGTACCCCCCATTTCCAGGGTTAACTCCCCCTCTGGAATTAGTACCCTGTGCCATCTGTGGCGGTACTTGCTGGGGTTGTCCCTGTGGCAAATTCCTCATGTTCGGTGGTTGAACTACTTGCTGTGCACCTTGCTGCAAGCCTGACGCCTGCTGTTGCACAGTGTAATTTTGTGCACCGCCCTGTTGCGGGACGGCTGGTTGATTCGTCATGCCTGCCCCCATCCCTTGGCTATTTTGCCACATGCCTTGGCTTCTGCACATGCGCGCCACGTTTCCAGTCATTCTACACATCCAACACACTGGTGGTCGTCGGGCCATCTGTCCATCTGGCGTAGCTGGACTGCCCATCTGTGCATTCTGGAAGCCCCCTTGAACATTCTGAAAACCTCCTTGGTTACCTCGAAACCCTCCCTGATTATTTTGCCATCCTCTTCCTCCAAAGCCCCTTCCCCTCGGGTAAAATCCTGTGTTACCTTGATTATTCTGCGATGGGTTAGTCGCTTGCTGTGCACTTGGCTCGGCTGGGCTGGTGAGCATGGCTCCCTCGAGAGCATACTTCGAGAGTTTCTTTTGCACCAGCTTTGCCTCCTCTCCCTTACGAGTTGCCTCCCTTTTCCGATTCTTTTCTTGCAACAATCTACAATAGTATGCAATTGTCAACTGTATTTCGGCCCATGGTTTTGCTTCTATTCTTACCAATTTCTTGAGCTGTTTTTGCACCGGTTCTGGTAACCCTTGGCACAGTACAGGGATGGACTTTGTCCAAGACTCATGCGGTTCGAGCACCCACGTGTCTTGAAAATTCTGGATATAAATCAACGGATCCTCTGACTCTTTCATTTTTCGAGTCATTATAGCTCCCATATCAGACGTGTCTGGATATAGCGTACGCAGCGCTTTCCACACTGCTGCTCGACAGTTATTAAACAGTGCTCCGTCATGGGAGGTATTGGTTAAGGTTACCCTAGGGTAGCCTGCCCGCTTCCATACATCTGCTCTTTCACCAAGTATAGAAATTAGGAGGCCCTTAATGTCCCCTATGGCTAAGGTGACTCCCCCCGTCATTTTCTCTAACTCATGTATCCACTTCCCAGCTCCCGATGTCAGCTTTGGAAGCTTATTTTTCAGGTTCTCTCGGTCCATATGTGGCCATGGAATGTACTGTGGCCTTGCTCCCCTTTTTTCTAGCAGTGGCAAATGGAATGCACAGTCTTCCTTTTCTTTTCCCACAGCTCTCCTGTCTACTGGTGGGGCAGTATTCCCGCCCTGCCGTCTAACCGGCAGTGCCCTTAATCTGCCTGTATAGGTAGATGCTGGCTCCCCCCTCTGTCCGTGGGGAGTTCCCTCATGTTAGCCTTGCACTGTGGCAGGCTTCGATGTACTGGGCTCAGATTTTCTAACATCGGAGCATCGTAGCCCCTGGGCCTTCGGGAGCCGCTTCCCGCACTGTCTCCCTTCCTCTTGTGCCTCGTCCTCCGTTTCCCCACCGAAGTCTGTTTCTGAATGATCCCAGTTCACACAACTCCTTGCATCCTCTTCGTTTTGCCTGATCTCCAGCCTGTCAAGGGACAGTCCCCTGCTCCCACTACTTTGGGTGACATCCTCAGTGCCATATAGCTGAGTGCTCTCTAAGCGCTCATCTTCCCTTCCCCCTTAGTAAATTAGTTCCAGCCCCATCTCGTCATAGATTTTATCAATCGTTTCCCCGATGCTTCTGGTGTCGAAGTCATCTTCAATATTCGTCCCGCTTGTACCTGGTACCGTATTGCTTGCAGGAAATTATTCTTCTATGTCTTCCCATTCTACTGTAGGATTGGGTTTAATCACTTCCCACTCCAAATATTCAAGATCTCCTGCCCTCTGTCTGTGCTTGCGCTCTATTTCCTCGTCTATTTCCTTTCGTTTCTTCTCTAGCCTTATCTACTTCCCTCATCCGTTCATTTCTACGTTCCTTTGCCCTTCTAATCTCCTCATCTTCCCGCTTTTTTACCTTCCTTTCGTGCACTCTCCTTTCTTCCTCTAACTTTAGCATGTTCTGCCTCTACTTTTCATAGGCTGCGTATTGTGTGCGACTGAGCGGTATTCTTTGCTCTTCACGATATAGTTGTTCTCGCCTTAGCCTATCTTTCTTTCTTGTCCTTTCATCCCTTACTTCCTTTTCTTTCTCCATTCGTTGCACTTAATAAGGCCTTTCTCTCGGCCTTACCTCATCACTTCCCTTTCCATCTAGTTTCAATAGGATCTGCCCTCCCATCCATTCGTCTTTTGCGAATGCTAACTCATCACTTCCTTTCCGTTTCTTTCCCTCTCTTTCTCGAGAGATGCACTAGTCTGTGCCTGATCCTTTTTCCCACCATTGCGTCTCTCCTTGTCCCTCGGGACTGCGGAGGCAAGATTACTCTCCTGCTCCCTCTCCTTGACCTAGTCACTGCTGCACGTAGGGGTCTCATATGCAGGGTTACTATACCCCGTGGCTGCCTTGTGTTCTCTTAGTGGGTAAAGCCCCTCTGTTTTACTCCCTTCAATGACTGGCTCAGGCGGGGCTGGTGGCACGGTAGGCGTCTCACCCCCCCTACATAAATACATTTAGTATCCAGTCTGTGGGTGGTTCTTCCACCTTCGTTTCTTCAAACATTTTCCACAACTCTAGAACAGCAAAAAGTTTCTCTAGCTTCTTGCCTGTATATGTGGCGTGTAGGAAGGTCGTCATGTGCTGTAAAACAGTCTTAGAAAGTGACCCGTTCTGGGGCCAAGGCATAAACATTTTATTGGCGGTACCCTTAACCCACTTCTGGCTGTACTTCTTCAGTTTTAGTGCATGCTTGGGCAGTTGCTTGCATAAATGCACAAGTGGGGTAACTTCCTCCATTCTTAATTTCGTCACCAACAGTATTTATACAGTTCTTTAATCTTCCAATAATATGAGCGAGCACCACATACGCAAGCTCCAATCCAATATTTTTTTCTGCCAAATTTTGTACCAACAATTTACTCAAAACCCATCAATTCAAAGGCGATTCCCTCTTAGTTACAGAATCGCGTAAAGCCATAATGCATTTCAATCGATCATCAATACAGTTATTTCACATTTGACATAAACAGGACATATATGACAGACGTTTTACAGACTAGACGGACACCAGCTGGTCATACATATACCTGCCTTCTAATCAATACCCCGTCATGGGATGTGAACGAACCCCTTTGATGCCGTCTTTAATCATCACCGTAGCCTTAAATGTCCCCCCACTGTGGGCTATGGGTTCACGTTCCTTCTGACCACTATTTAAAGCACAGGAACAAGGCGAATCCTTACGTTTTTATCTCAGGTGCCCCCCTGGTATTCCTTACGTTTTATCTCAGGTGCTCCCCTGGTATTCCTCTTTATTTCTTATTCTCGAGTCATTAACCCCCTAGATATATACAGTCTTCTCTACTGTTAACTACTTTATTTTTTCTCCGCCTCCCTCCGTTACCTTTCCCTTACTTACTCTAATGCCTACGTGACATTTGGCAAAGTAACGAGTTTGTTGTTTCACTCACCGATCGCATCTTTTCCTCTCTGGAACTTCGGGATCACCGCCCCTTCCTCTTCCTGCTTTTAAGGTTTTCGTCCCGTGGGAATGAGAAGGGTTATGCTTGGAAAGGCGGGTTCCTTCAGACCCACTGCAGATTTTTGAAGTTTTACTCTATCAATGTCCACGGGGAGCTTCTCAGTCTACTCAGCCGGAATGGCGAAAGGACTCGTGATCTTACCGAAGGCCTAGAATTACTTCGTGCCGTCGGTCTAAAGGTGTCTTATAACTATATCAATCGATAATCGATGGCCGAAACCATCCTCTGCTACCAAGTGTTCAAGAGGAGAGGAAGTTACTGACGGGCCCATAGGTCAGTGCTCACCCTCTAGAACTTGTAAGACAAGATAGCTGCACCATGTGAGGACAGGGGGTGCAGGATACACATACTCCAGCACAACTCAATAAAGAGGACTCAGTAAGTTGGCAAAGGGAAGTCCGTTTAATGACAAGTACATCAAACAGAGAAACAAATGGAAATCAGCAGCATTGTGATCACCTGTCTCGCTGCGACTTCCCCGAACTTCAGTTGAAAAGCAACTATTATGCATAAAACTCATCATCATTGACGTCTACCTCTACAAAATCGTCATGCAATATAATTGGTTAGGAAAGGTAAGTATAGGTGCTATATCTGTATATGGTAACAGAGCATGCGGATTGGATAACTCTTATCGGGTGGGCGTCTACGCCCAACCCTCTATGTCACGCGTAATAGACTTCACCATAACTACGACGTCCCATTGGTTCTATGTTCTATAGGACCCTAGATTGCTTCGTCCATTGGGATTGGGCGGGTAACACCCCTAGACATAAATCCCCATTTTAATTAGCAGCATGCAGAATGGACGCCCAGGTGCCTGGTGTCCCAAGTTTCACACTGCCTCCCTTCCATCAATCAGTATCTTAGGGCTATGTGTCAATTAGTTGGCTGAGTATGGCCTCGGAACTGTAGCCTCTTATCAGTAAAGGTTATATGGCATCCTCGGGTTCTGGATGACATAAGGCGATGGTAGCTCTTCGCGCCTGGCTGGTCACGTGTTAGTTAACCGTGAATCCGCTTCAGTTTCCAGCTTTTATTGTATTAAATTCTGCTTCGGCTCTGCCACCTGCCTGGGCCTCTCTTATCTTGACCTTCACGGGCGAGCTGGTATGCTTCGAAGCCTGATTCTTGCGAGTTGACGCTCTCCTCCCCTTCTCTGGGTGACCTCGATTTCCCAAGCATGAGCCGCTCTCTTTTGAGTTTCAATTCCGCTCTTCCTCTCTGTTCTGGCTGGGTTGTGAAACTTGGCCTGTTTAGGCCTCGGGGAGTTTGGGCACATTTCTGCTTTACAAAATGGAGTCGCACTTGTATAATGTACTCCTTGAGGTAGATATATAGTTGGCGCATGCCGCTTCTATTATTCTACTAAGCATAACAAGCAGTATCGTTTTCTTTGCTTCTTGCGTTCCAAGGCTATTTACACACGGTTGACTGGTCGGTTACTTCCATTCTGTCTTGTAACACGTTTCCTCACGTTTTAGCATCGTCTCTCTCCTGTGTCCATTACCTCTATTTTCATAACTGCTCGCGCTGGCGTGTTGTCTTCTTTAGTCGTTTTGTTCATTTGCGAGTCTGTTCAGGCCCTTGCCATGTCTACTGGCCTTCCATTAAAGCTCTTGGGGTCTCTTCATGGACCGCATGAAAGTACTCCTCATTTCGTATCAGCGGCTGGTATGGCTGTCTGATAGGGTACCATGCTGCCCAGGGTTGTCTGGTTATGGGCACTTCAACATTCACAGATCTTCTAATGTACACTGGGCAGAGTCCCAGTGCGGCTCTCTGTTGGTTCATTTGCTCTTCATACGTCACGCACCTTGGCGAGTACCTTCCTGGTGTAACGCTCACCTGATTCCCACGGAGGCGCGGGTCTTGGCAGGAAGGTGTCTGTAACACGAAACGTGATGTGCAGGATTCGGTTGGCTTCTGGGGTCGAACTTCTCCGCACTGTGTCGAACTCGAAGGGTGAGGATTCTGCAGGTGAAATAATATGGGGATTAAAGGTCTGGGTTCTTGAATGTCCCTATCTCTCTCTCCTCCCAGCTTGTCTGTTGAGCCCCCCTCCCAGGTCAACGTGCTCACCTTAGATAGGTGAATGCTGGGCTCTCCATCTGCGTCTAGTGCAGGGTGCCGTTGCCAGTTCCTTCACTGGTGAAACTTTGGCCTCTTGGCTTCAGAGGATGGATACCGTCGTTGTCTGCACGACCGGTAAGTTTCTGGACACCTTTAGTCTTTATAGTCTTTTTATGCGTGGCAGTGAAGCGCCTGGAATTGCGTAAGTATGGCAAGCGCTCTTACTGTCTCTTTCTCTGTCTTTGCAGGTGACGATGCGGAATGAAGAAATCCGGAATTCGCCGCGTGCCGGGAAGTGTAACACTGCTGTTGTCTTTGCAGATGAAGATGCAGCGTGAAGAATCCGGAATGCCCAGCGTGCCGGTAAGTAGAATAATGCTGTTTATCTTTGCAGGTGAAGATAAGGCGTGAAGAAGCCGGAATGCACAGCGCGCCGGTAAGTATGGAAATGCTGTTTATCTTGGCAGGCGAAGGTGCAGCGTGAGACACGGCCGCTGCCGATGGATCAGGTAAGCACTGCGTGTTTAAGTTAGTTCTGCTAACCTGTTGTTTCTGGTCTTTTGCAGGTGCTGATTTTGATCGGGTACAGGAATGGTGAGTATAATTCTTGCAGGTTCAGGATCCAAAGAAGAAAAGCTGGAACAGACTCGGTGAGCGTTCTGCTGCAGATGCAGAATAACGCGAAGCACATTTCATCAATCGGGTGTGGTTTAAATAGCCTTGGAGTGATGAGGCGTCTCCTTCCACGGCCCCGCCTAGGTAAGAAAAGAGTTCCTGCTTCCAGAAGAGTTCCAGTGCTGTATCCAGGGAGTGGAGCTGCCCCACCCAGGTAAGAAAGTAGTCCCAGTTCACCGAGGACTTCTAAGAGTCTGGTAAGTAAGCAGCATGGTCTGCCGCAGGTAAGTCCACCCAAGCACCTTCACACCAATGATGAGCCCGGCGCTTCCAGTGCCGGGACCGATGCTTCTGATGAGCCTGGTGCCACCGGCGCCAGGACAAGGTCCAAAAGGTCCCTGTGGGGACCGGCTGGTGCCTAGGATCAGGGTAAGGGGCCTGCTTCCAAGGACGTTGGGCTGATCCTGGCTCCTTGGAAGCAGTGATCATGACAGTATCCCCCCTCAAGGCCCCTCCTAAGTGTGTCTTTCCCGGGGGCTTTGGCTTGTCGGGGTGATTCAGATGGAATCTCTTGACCAGACGAGGTGCGTGGACATGTTCTGAGGGTTCCCAAGACCTTTCCTGGGGACCGTATCCTTTCCAATCAACCAGATAGTATAATTTAGACCTGGAAATTTTGGAGTCTAGGATGTTCTTCACTTTGAATTCGAGTTCTCCGTCTACCAAAACGGGTTCTGGGAGTTCAGTCAATCGGGTTTCTGGTTGTACTGGTTTTAATAAGGAGACATGGAATACTGGATGTATTTTCATATGCGTAGGTAATTCCAATTTGTCAGCCACCGGATTAATTATGGCAGATATGAGGTAGGGCCCAAGGTATCTCGGGATGAAAGTGCGGGGTCCCTTTAAAGGTAGGTGCTTAGTGGATAACCAGACTTGATCTCCTACAGCGTAGTGAGGGGCCTCTTTACGGTGCCGATCGGCTGCCTTTTTGAATTGAGCTTTAGCTCTTTGCAGATGGGCAGTGGCTTCCTTAAAAGCACAGGTGATCTCCGAATGTAAGTGATCCACAGCAGGTGCTTCCATTTCTTGGGGAGGATCCAGGTTGGAGGTTCTAGGATGGTGTCCATATAATAGGAAAAAAGGAGTCTTCCCGGTTCCAGAATGAGTCGAATTGTTGTAAGCGTATTCAGCGATCCAAAGAATGTCCTTCCAGGGGTTTTCTGTTTGTTGGAGCATGCAGCGTAGATATTGTTCTAGTGTCTGGTTTGTCCTCTCGGTTTGTCCGTCAGTTTGGGGATGGTGACTGGTCGAAAGTCTTATATCAACTTGGGCTAGACGACAGCAGCTGTGCCAGAAGTGAGAGATGAATTGACTTCCCCTATCAGAGACTAAGACCGAAGGAAAACCGTGTAAGCGAACGATAAGAATTCCCGGGCCAGTACTGAGGCTGAAGGCAGGCACTTCAAGGGTATGAAGTGAGCCATTTTCGAGAATAGATCCACGACTACTAAGATGGTAGTATATCCCAAGCATGGAGGTAAGTCCGTGATAAAATCCATGGACAGGGTATGCCATGGACAGGGAGGGATGTCAAGTGGCTGCAATAGGCCGGCTGGTTTTTGCTTTTGACTTTTATTCTGGGCACACACACCGCAGGAGATTACAAAGTCTCTAATATCCCTTTTCCACGATGGCCACCAGAAATATCTTTTAATCTTTTCCATGGTCTTGGTAATGCCAGGGTGCCCTTCCATTATAGAATCATGATAACCGGAGATTACTTGTTTTTGTAGTTCCTCACAGGGCAAGTGCAATCGTCCTCGGAAATATGGTAGGTCTTGATCTACTGAGTATTCTTTTCCCTTTAACTGCCGGTCCTGCAAATCGGTCGGAGTTGGAAGCGATTTCACCGTGGTCTTGATGTCTTCAAAAGGTTGAGAGCTGACCAAACCCAAAATCCTTTGTTCTGGGATTATGGGTATTGGATCTGGATTGATCAAATGTTCATCTACTCCCATCCGGGAGAGGGCATCCGCTTTTCCGTTCTTACTACCTGGTCGATAAGTAATTATAAAGTCAAATTCTGCTAGGTCTGGAAGACTGAGCTTTGGCTGGCTTTAGATATTGTAAGTTGCGGTGGTCAGTCATTACGGTGACTGTGTGTCTGGCTCCTAGAAGATAATGCCGCCAGGCTTTAAAGGCCGATCTGATGGCCAAAAGTTCCTTGTCTGTAATTGAATAGTTGATCTCAGGAGGCGAAAACTTGCGGGACCAAAAGGCAACCGGATGTAGTTGGTTTGTGACCGAATCTCTTTGTGATAACACTGCTCCCATAGCAAGACTAGAAGCATCCGTTTCCATGATGTAAGGAAGTTCTGGGCGAGGATGTTTTAAAACAGGTGCAGAAATGAATTTAGCTTTTAAGTCTTGAAAAGCTTGTTCCGCTTCAGAAGACCACTCAAAACGTTTGTTCTTTTTCAACAGAGCGGTGATGGGCTGGGCTATCCGGGAAAATTCAGGAATGAATCTGCGGTAAAAATTAGCGAAACCTAGCATGCTTTGAACTCCTTTTACAGAGGTTGGTGATGGCCACTTGATAATTGCATCAACTTTCTTTGAATCCATATGGACTCCGTTAGGTGACAATATGAATCCCAGGAACTCGACTTCTGTTGTGTTGAAAACGCATTTCTCAAGCTTAGCAAAAAGACTATGTTGACGCAATCTCTCGAGAACCTTTTTAACGTGTCTCTGATGTTCTTCTTCAGATGATGAATAGACGAGGATGTCGTCAATGTAGAGAACTACACACACGTCAATGCGCTCTCTAAGGACATCGTTCATAAAATATTGGAAAGCAGCCGGAGCATTACACAGTCCAAAGGGCATCACTTGATATTCGAATAGCCCGTACTTGGTGCGGAAGGCCGTTTTCCATTCATCGCCCTCTTTGATCCGTACCAAGTGGTAGGCTCCTCTGAGATCCAGCTTTGTGTATATACATGCATCTTTGACTTGGTCCAGGAGTTCAGGGATCAAAGGTAACGGGTATCTGTTTTAACAGTGATCTGATTCAGGGCGCGGTAATCTATGCAAGTCCTAAGGTCTCCTTCCTTTTTCGGAACGAAGAACAAAGCTGATGAAGCCGGAGATTTTGAAGGACGGATAAACCCGTTAGCTAGGTATTGGTCCAGGTACTGTCTGAGATGAAGGTTCTCTGGCTCGGTGAGGGCATAGATCCTGCTGCAAGGAGGAGTTGTTCCAGGTATTAGATCTATTTGACAGTCGTAAGACCTATGAGGAGGTAGGGTGTTAGCTTGATCCTTCTGGAAGACGTCTTGGAACTCCTGGTATTCGGGAGGTAGTTTGAGAATCTCCCCAGAAGAGATTGCCGCTAGTGAAACATCAGGTCGAGGATAACAAGTGGTAGAACACTCTGGAAACTGAACCGTCTTTGCTCGCCAATCAATCTGAGGATTGTGCTTCTCTAACCAAGGGATTCCCAGAATGATCTGGAACTGAGGGGCCTTGATTACATCGAACACTATTCTCTCCCGGTGTCCATTGTGACTCAACAGCGTCACTTCTTGGGTGGCATGCGTTACTGGTCCGGAGGCTATCTCCGTGCCATCCACAGTAGTGATGACGTCCTTTACTGCCTTAGGGACAAGGGGTAGATTCATCCTTGATACCATTTCACGGTCCACATAGTTACCGATTGCTCCGCTGTCAATGTAAGCTTCAATTGCATGCAAACGATCCGGACGTTCAGGACTAATGAGGACCATGGGTATCACGAAATGCGAGGTCACGGGACAGACCTTAACGCTCGGCAAGAGGACCTCTACTCTTGTCGGGCGAGGTTGTTTCCCTGCTCAGACTTTGTGGTACAGGTATCCGCGGCTCCTACAGTTTTCTTAGCTGGTTTCACGGGACAGTCCCGGAGAAAGTGTCCTGAATTACCGCAATAGAGGCATAATTGCAGCTGCCTTCTTCTTTCCCGCTCTTTCTGGGTTAAAGGTCCTCTCATGCCCCCAAATTGCATGGGTTCCACAGTGTCCGCTCCCTTATTCGAGATCTGTGGTTTAGAAAACACTCGGGTATCAAATCTGGAACGATCTGCCTTCCTGTTCTGTAGTCTATGGTCCAGTTGGACAACTAAGTCAATATAGTCTGAACATTCTTGTGGAGGATTCACAACTTGCGCTAGCACATCCTTGAGCTCTCCACGCAGGCCTCTGTAGAAAAGCGTTATTCTCTTGTCCTCGGGCCATTGTGTTTCCACTATGAGTCTATTGAAAGAGGCTATATAAGTCAAAAGGTCTTGGTTACCCTGTTGTAATGAGAGAAGTTCATTGTCCAAAGCCTGCCCTTGTGTATGTCTTGCGAACAGTTTCTCCATGCTGGACTGAAAGGCTTGAAAATCATGTAAAACCGGATCATCCTGGGTGACTAAAGGGATCGACCAATCTGCAGCGCTGCCACTGAGATAAGAAAGCACGAAAGCCACCTTGGCCTGGTCTGTTGGGAATGCAGCTGGTAGACATAAGAAGTGCAGGCGGCACTGGTTGATAAACACTGCAAATTTCTTTGGATCACCAGCAAAGCGTTCGGGCGGAGCCAAGGGCACATTACCGGGCAGATTGATTTGCACTGGATTTGAAGCTGATGCAGAAGGATAACTCCCTCCTGGAACGGGCAAAGGTGTCTGTCCTGCCTGCGTTTGTAACAACTGCCTAGCACGGTCCTCAGTTCGCTCCTTAGAAATTATCAGTTCTCTTCTTAGAGAGCTCGTTTCCTGGCGAGCTGCATGTACTTCTGCTCTTAATTCCCCAAGCAACTGGGCTAGTTGATCAGTATCTGAGGTTTCCATTGCGCCTGGGTAGGAGTTTTGTGGTGGGCTTCGCGTTCTGTAACGCTCACCTGATTCCCACGGAGGCGCGGGTCTTGGCAGGAATGTGTCTGTAACACGAAACGTGATGTGCAGGATTCGGTTGGCTTCTGGGGTCGAACTTCTCCGCACTGTGTGTCGAACTCGAAGAGTGAGGATTCTGCAGGTGAAATAATATGGGGATTAAAGGTCTGGGTTGTTGAATGTCCCTATCTCTCTCTCCTCCCAGCTTGTCTGTTGAGCCCCCCCTCCCAGGTCAACGTGCTCACCTTAGATAGGTGAATGCTGGGCTCTCCATCTGCGTCTAGTGCAGGGTGCCGTTGCCAGTTCCTTCACTGGTGAAACTTTGGCCTCTTGGCTTCAGAGGATGGATACCGTCGTTGTCTGCACGGCCGGTAAGTTTCTGGACACCTTTAGTCTTTATATCCGTGGCAGTGAAGCGCCTGGAATTGCGTAAGTATGGCAAGCGCTCTTACTGTCTCTTTCTCGGTCTTTGCAGGTGACGATGCGGAATGAAGAAATCCGAAATTCGCCGCGTGCCGGGAAGTGTAACACTGCTGTTGTCTTTGCAGATGAAGATGCAGCGTGAAGAATCCGGAATGCCCAGCGTGCCGGTAAGTAGAATAATGCTGTTTATCTTTGCAGGTGAAGATAAGGCGTGAAGAAGCCGGAATGCACAGCGCGCCGGTAAGTATGGAAATGCTGTTTATCTTGGCAGGCGAAGGTGCAGCATGAGACACGGCCGCTGCCGATGGATCAGGTAAGCACTGCGTGTTTAAGTTCGTTCTGCTAACCTGTTGTTTCTGGTCTTTTGCAGGTGCTGATGTTGATCGGGTACAGGAATGGTGAGTATAATTCTTGCAGGCTCAGGATCCAAAGAAGAAAAGCTGGAACAGACTCGGTGAGCGCTCTGCTGCAGATGCAGAATAACGCAAAGCACGTTTCATCAATCGGGTGTGGTTTAAATAGCCTTGGAGTGATGAGGCGTCTCCTTCCACGGTCCCGCCTAGGTAAGAAAAGAGTTCCTGCTTCCAGAAGAGTTCCAGTGCTGTATCCAGGGAGTGGAGCTGCCCCACCCAGGTAAGACAGTAGTCCCAGTTCACCGAGGACTTCTAAGAGTCTGGTAAGTAAGCAGCATGGTCTGCCGCAGGTAAGTCCACCCAAGCACCTTCACACCAAAGATGAGCCCGGCGCTTCCAGTGCCGGGACCGATGCTTCTGATGAGCCTGGTGCCACCGGCGCCAGGACAAGGTCCAAAAGGTCCCTGTGGAGACCGGCTGGTGCCTAGGATCAGGGTAAGGGGCCTGCTTCCAAGGACGTTGGGCTGATCCTGGCTCCTTGGAAGCAGTGATCATGACACCTGGCAGCTCGAAATGAGGGGCAGGCGTGCAGGTCATGTCTTGAACCTCCTCTACACTTGCATCGAACTCGTATCGCAACCTTATTACCTCATCACATGCTCATTCCGCTTCCCGACTGCCTGCCCATGCTTCTCTACTCCTCCCTTCCTCCCACTGGCCATTGCCTCCTTTTTTCTTGCACCGAACTCCTATCGCCACCTTATTACCTCATCACATGCTCATTCCGCTTCCCGACTGAATGCCCATGCTTCTCTACTCCTCCTTCCTCCCACTGGCCATTGCCTCCTCTTTTCTTGCACCGAACTCCTATCGCCACCTTATTACCTCATCACATGCTCATTCCGCTTCCTGACTGCCTGCCCATGCTTCTCTACTCCTCCCTTCCTCCCACTGGCCATTGCCTCCTCTTTTTGTTTTTCTTCCTGATGCCCTCTCTCCACCCATCCTCTTTCCTCCTTCCACGCTCTCAGGGTATCTGTCATGCATCTTTTTTTCCTCCACCGGCAGTAGCACGGACGACCATATCCAGGCGTGCATGGACATGCTTATTCCAACATGGTGGTGCGGAGATTCCACACAGCCCCTTACAAGATGAAGCCTCCCATGGAACTTTGCATGTCTTCCAGTTTACCAGCCCCTCAACGACCGCCAGCAAGTACTTCAAAGAGGCAGTGGAATGAGCTGGCGCGCCTTACTGTGTACGTCTGCGCTCTGTTGTTCTTGTTTCCAGAGATCCACCACTCTTTCTATTTACTTCCCGGCCCCATTATTGCTCCTCTTCCCCCATGCTGCTATGTCCACCTTTTTAGTCCAGAAAATGGATAAGCAGTACTGCAAGTACCTCCAAAATGTAAAAAACGTAAATGAGAAGGAGAACGAGTTGGAAATTACTAAGTGATGTCAACACATTTTTGGAATGGGCGTTTACGCAAGGGAAAATAAAGAGCTGGGCAACGACACACCTAGCGGTGGTAGCATACGCTGTGAAGGTGGCCGGGTGAACAGACCCAACAGGTAATCCACTGGTAAAATATGCACTGAAGGGGTGGGCCAAGATCGAAGAGAACAGGCCCGATGCAAGAAGACCCCTGAATTTTGGTAAAGTGGTACGCCTGTTGGTGGCACTAGGAAGCTCATGTGCCAGCGGTCACGAGGCAGCTCTGTTCAGGGCAGCCTTTGCCCTGGCCTACTTCAGAGCTTTCAGAATAGGGGAGCTGGTAGCGAAGAACACGTAAGCATGGGACAGGCTGGCATTTGGGAACATTATCATGGGGACCGAATGCATGACAATATGCTTGCGAAAATCAAAGACAGACCAGCTAGGAAAAGGGAGCTTCAATGTATAACATTGCAATGTATTGAGGAAGAGGGCCACTGCCCCATGTGTAGTGCAAAATGTTTTTTGCAGATCTGGCCACACTTGGGGTGTCAGCTGTTAATACACATGGCAGGGCACTTAACAGGTTCCGGGTTCAGGCAGTGCTAAGGAATGTTATTAAAGAGGTGAAGTGGAACCCAGCAGAATTTAGCACCCATTCATTCCGCATAGGGGCGACAACATCTGCCTGGCCCGGTGGCTTAGGATCAAAGGGGGTGAAAAAAAATAGGGGGTTGAACTGGATTAACGCAGCATGTTCTCCCCTGCAGGCGATGGCCCTTACAGATCAGCGTAGATCGTGGCCATTTGTTTGTGACGTAGGCAGGATCGAGGATATACAACAAGGGCTTCACTTCTGAAAGGCAATCACCTCCTGGTGAGGGACACCGGGGATGCGATGGGAGTGCATCCACGATAGACTATCAGATCTGATATACTCTTTGATATACTCTGATATCCTGCTTGCAGCTCGGAAACCTTCCACAGCAGAGTGTGCTGGGCATCATCATCGCTGACTTTGTGTCCCTCAACGGCCTCTGTCCATCTAGAGTAGGACGTCAGCGTTAGTATAAATGGCACTCACTGCACCCATTGCCTCAGTCCACGTTTTTCCTCTTACCAGCACAGCAGTCTCGAAGATGAGAATGGTGTGAGCATTAACAGAGAGGAAGGTGTAAATCATGTACATTGTCTCCTGACAGAGGGGTAGGATGGGAGGGGCGATGAGGAATATGTGGGGGGAATATCGTCGAAAGAACATTAAATATGGTAAGTAATTTGTTCTTCGAATGGATTGTGTCCTCCCACGTATTCCTCATCTTTGATAGACCCTCATAGCAGTACTTTGTATGTCGTGGGAAAGGAGAATTTATATCTGATGTATGCTGTATAACACAGCTTTTCCAATTCTGGTTTCTCGGCCTGAAAGGGAATCCAAGCAATAATGCTGTCGGAAGCTATGCAACGAAGTCCAGGTGGCAGAATTGCAAATATCTTGCACCGGTTCCTCCGTCTGAAGGGCTGAGGAAGTGGCTTCTCCTCTAGTCGAGTGAGCTCAAAGGCCTTCAGAAATGTCTATCCCTGCCAGATTGTAGCACTCGGAAATGCATAGGATTATCCAGCGTGACAGCAACTTGTCCCATCCTGTGGCCCGAATAGCCAACATAAAGTTGATCATCCTGTCTCAATTTAGAGAGGCTAGTAATATAAAAGCTTAATGCTCTCTTAAGGTCCAGTCTGTGGAGTCTCTCCTCCTCTTTTGATGGGTGAGGAGGAGGGGAACGCAGGCAAAACAATCTTTTGTGCCAAGTGGAAGTCTGACACACACTTGAGGTTTTGCCCTTCGTTTCTACCTAAGACTACTTTGGGGCCGATTCATGGAACCAACGCGCGCCGAAAAAAATAGCGCAAGCGTGAAAAAACAGGCGCACGCGTGCGATTCATGGAAGTCCCTGCGCGTGTTTTCCTCGGGATGTGCGCCAAACCCGAGCATGGCGCACACGTCATCGAAACAGGCCGAACGCCGTGCGTGACGCGCAGGGGGAAAGCGTACTACGTCCACGCAGACACCAAAAAGTGGGCGGGACACGGGGCGTAACACACGGAATGGGGAACAATGCGTGAAAAAGAAGGCGTAACTGGGAAGTACTGCAGGGAAATACACGGAACGCCCACACGCACACGAACAACAAGTATTCATGGAATAGAAAACGGGAAACACGCCGCACAGGCAAAGATGCTCACAGGCCCAAACACGTCCACCACACTCCGCCACACGAAGGCAGGCGGTAGCGTCATGCGCATTCAAAAAATTTCCCACGCATATACATCTCTGATGAATGTCCCATACTGTGGCCCTCCATACTGTGGCCCTCTAGTACAAATGACGTGCTAAGGGGTATGTGACAAACGCGGACACCCGCTGTGTGAAAAATAGCGTGTGCGTGTATTTCGGGGGTGCGCGGGAAGTTTCACACGCGATCGGGGCTGGGGGAGCGGGTACGTGTATTAGAGGGGTGCGCGTGAATTCCACACGCGATTGGCCTGGGTATGTGTATTTCAGGGGTGCGCGGGAATTCCACACGCGATTGGCCTGGGTACGTGTATTTCAGGGGTGCGCGGGAAGTTTCACACGCGAATGTGCTGGGTTCGTGGATTTCAGGGGTGCGCGGGAATTCCACACGCGATTGGGCTGGGTACGTGTATTTCAGGGGTGCCGGGGAGTCCTACACGTGAATTGGCAGTGTGGGTCCTTCCAGGTGTCCCCTCTACAACCTCCACGGCCCCTGCAGGCAGCCCACACCACAGGGGACTACCCCGCACCCCTGGTCATGTCCTGCAGGCAGCCCATCCACCATGGGCATGCCCCCCAGCCAAGCCACATGTCAGCTTGCACCACTGATCACCAACGCATGTCCCCCTGCACCCCCACCCCTCAGCAGTCAGGGGCACCTGCCAGCAGGCCCACACTCATGTCCCCCTGCACCCCCACCCCCCAGCAGTGAGGGCCACCTGCCAGCAGGCCCCCACTCATGTCCCCCTGCACCCCCACCCCCCAGCAGTCAGGGGCACCTGCCAGCAGGCCCCCACTCATGTCCCACTCAAGTCCCCCTGCACCCCCACCCCCCAGCAGTGAGGGCCACCTGCCAGCAGGCCCCCACTCATGTCCCCCTGCACCCCCACCCCCCAGCAGTCAGGGGCACCTGACCTGCCAGCAGGCCCCCACTCATGTCTCCCTGCACCCCAACCCCCCAGCAGTCAGGGGCACCTGCCAGCAGGCCCCCACTCATGTCCCCCTGCACCCCCACCCCCCAGCAGTGAGGGCCACCTGCCAGCAGGCCCCCACTCATGTCCCCCTGCACCCCCACCCCCCAGCAGTCAGGGGCACCTGCCAGCAGGCCCCCACTCATGTCCCACTCATGTCCCCCTGCACCCCACCCCCCAACAGTCAGGGGCACCTGCCAGCAGGCCCCCACTCATGTCCCCCTGCACCCCCACCCCCCAGCAGTCAGGGGCACCTGCCAGCAGGCCCCCACTCAAGTCCCACTCATGTCCCCCTGCACCCCCACCCCCCAGCAGTCAGGGCACCTGCCAGCAGGCCCCCACTCATGTCCCCCTGCACCCCCAGCAGTCGGGCACCTGCCAGCAGGCCCCCACTCATGTCCCCCCTACACGAAATAAAGATGCACAATCATGGCCCACTTCTACACCAAAAAACCACATCACGCCACCCCATTCTTGAGACGCAATGATTTCCCAATCCACCCCACACTGACATGCCTATCTCAAGACACAAACCAAAAGTCAACTATGTACATCAACACATGTCCGTCACACACACACTGCTTGGCATTGATTGTGTAAACCCACATTTTCACATGCATCAACCCAATGAGCGAATCACACATGGAACTAAAATATGAAAATGTATTATGTACAAAAATAAAGCAATTAAAGAAAGCATAACAAAATAGCAAACATGAAATGAAAATAATGTGCAAAAGATGAGTAAATGAAAAGTATAACCAATCCAAAGAAATACAAAAGAAAAATAGTCCAAACTCTCCCTCCACCAACGCAAATCCAAAGGAAACGTAAAAAGAAAAATACATTGCTTCATGCTGAAATCAAAAGAAAAAGGTCAAATAAATCCATTGTCCAACTATGCAAAGGGTCCATGAGCCCAACCAAACAAATGAAACCTACCTAAAAAAACTACCTAATAATAAAACTATATACAAATGTGTGTGGCATAGTCCATTCACCACAAATCAAAGGAAAAGGAAACCTAACTCTAAAAACTATATACAATGGCAGCGGGCTAGTCCCACGGCTCACTTATTGATGTCCCGGGCCAGGGCATCATCAAACTCCTGATCGATGTCCCGGAGGCGGTCCTGTTCCACGGCCCCGAGGGTTCGCAGGGACGATGCCATCTGGATCCCCAGGTCCCTGCGAATGGCCTCGAGGCACTCGGCCCACCTCAGGGCCCTCCGCATGGAGTTCTCCGCCCTGACCATCGTGAGCCGTTCCGCTTCCGCCCGCCGCCGCTCCGCATCTATCGCATGGCCCAACCGCTGCCACACGGAAGACACATCCTGGCCAGGGTCCTCCTGCCCTCCGGCCGATGCCTGCCCCTCCGATGACAATGGCCCCGAGCCATCATTGCTCCCACCTACAGCCTCCTCCTGCTGCTGTCCATGTGCCCTGTCCGATGGGGCCTGCACATCCTCCATCTGCTGGTCTCCAGTTGTGGGGTCCACCCCTGCTGGACCGCCGACTCCCAACTGTGGCAGGGATCTGTTGTCCACCAGCCTGGCCGCAGGGTCAGAGGCAGCTCCACAAGGCACCCAGGTGATACATGGGTGGGAAGATGGCATGGAGGACGACTGGGGCATAGGGGGCTCAGTTGAGGAGGGGGTCGGAACAAGGTCCAGAAAACGGAGGAATCCGGCCCTGGTGAGCTGTCCCAGTGGGTCAACGCGGTCAACGAGCCATGCGAGGAGACGTGCAGTCTCCTCATGAAAAGACTGCAGGTCACCTCGCATGGCCCGTTGACACAACGCCACCCCACCCAGGACAGGCTCAACCCGGTGCCGGATAGCAACATCCGCAGGGAGAGGAAGGCCAGTTGGTGTAAGCCAATCCCCTCCCTGAGAACGGGTCTGGACGTAGGCACCCCTGCTGGTGCAAGATGATGCAGTGACAGGATCAGGGACAGGATTGCACACAGGCACCTCCGCGGCGGCCTGTGATGCCTCCTGTCCCTGTCCCTGCCCCTGCACTGCACCAGTGGAATCCCCACCTCCAGACCCCGTCTCTGTCCCTTGCACGGCCTCCTCCTCCACCAAACCCCCCACCAACCTGGATGACTCCATGCCTTCTTCCTCCGTTGGGCCCTGTGGGGTCTCAGCTGCCCCTTCTGCTGCCGAGGAGTCCAACTCCGACCTCCGCCTCTTGGACCTCCCCTCGGCAGCTGCGGCCTGGGACATGGCACCGGACTCCTCACTCCCCGACGAGATGACAACCTGGGAGGGGAGCCGGGCCTTGCGTCTCCGGCTGGCAGTGCGATCCCTGCCGCTGTGCTCCACAGCACCCTCTCCGCCCTCTTCATCAGTTGACGCTGCAGACAGGGAGAAATGAAACACAGGCATCAGGGCACTGTACAATGGACTCACACACACATGACAGCAGTACATGAGTGCCATTTACAAACTTCAGACATGGCGTCACAATCCCCAACACACATGTCATTTTGACTCACACACATGAGCTATTCCACAGCCATATTGCAACAGCTAGCAACATCCATACACATACAACAGCAGGAGCAGTCAAGAGTGAGCCAGACATCACATGAACCACAGGGAGTGCCCTAGACATGCACACACGCCACCACACTTACATGCATTTGTGCACCTACGCCAACTGTCGCAGTGTTCAGATTGGCATCCATGTCACATCTGCCAATCAGTCTCCAACATATCAGTGTCCCATGCATCCATGTTGCATGACTGTTGCACCCTTGTCAAATACACACACATGCACACAGCGCTCCAGATACGATTTTGAATTGGGAGTATTTTACACCCCATTTTTTTTAAATTGGGAGCAAAATGTTTTTTAGGGAGTAAAAAAGTAAGTCACATTCCCAATGGGAGTATTTTAAAAGCAAATCAGAATGTTTTAACTGTTAAACCGATTTTGTTCCTTTCTAATAAGTCTTTATTTGCACACAAGTAAGTATTCATACACATTAAAAGATTCATTTTTACCTCCCCGGATCAGGCAGTAATGACAGTAGTTTCTTGCTCAAGAACTATGTATACCACTGGCTCAAACATATCCAGTTAGATGTGTGGGTGAATATTTTTAGTTGGTAGTATTTCTACTCCCTCTTTTTATTTTTTGGGAGTATTTGCCAATTTTTGGGGAGTAAAAGTGGCCGATACGCCCCTTATCTGTTGGGCTGCATGCACATGTACACGGTGCAGGTACATGCAGCTGGAACCAACATCCATGTGTGACACCACTACCATGCCAACTGACATACACAGTAATCCAAACATGTGTGCTCACACATCTGCATTTGGCCTGCATGCTTACCCACACATACACTATCTATGTGTCTCACACATGAAAGGACTTGCATGTGTCAGCCTCACAGCCCTGTACATACACATCCATACATGGCCCTGGAAAACCACAGGTACAACCTGCACACTACTGGCACACCACCACACGCACAGCTTACAATCAGAATGCATGTACAATTACCGCTCAACTCCAGACGGGTCTGCCTCTGAAGGATCTGGGCGTGGAGCGCTGGGTGTACGCATTCCAGGACCCTCATCTGGATGTTGCTCAGGCTGACGCGGCCCCCGTCCGCCAGGCGCCGGGCCTTCTGCAGGGTCCTGGACCTCAAGTCCTCCCAGCGCTTCTCGACACGTTCGAAGTTGCGGACTGCCACCCCCTCCGCGTTGATGGCAGTCATGATGTCTGTCCAGATCCTCGTCCGTCCTTCCTTGTTGGCGCGTCTTTCTCCGAAGAGGGCATCATAATGCCGCAGGACATGCTCCACCAGGACACCAACTTCGGTGGCAGTGAAGCTGGTGCCCCTCTGCCTGGGGGTTGCCAGTGGTGCCAGATGTTGAAGTGCTCGACATGGCAACCCCAGAGGCAGGTGTGGGTGGGCAACTGGGTCCTGGGGCTGGGCTGTGGAGCGATGGAATACCAGTCGGGAGTCTTCTGTTCCAGCAGGGGTGGACACAGCAACTGGACCCCTGCAGATGGCTGAGGTGCAGGCACCAAATGGCAGGGCACGTGGGCAGCAGGCAGTCAGGCAGCAGAAGATGGCAGGTGGGAGCGTGCTCGGGGCTCTGGGGGGCAGTGATTCGGCCTTTTGGGCAGGAGCGTGGTCTTCCGTGTGTATTCGCGTGGCCAGCTTGATACGGAGTGATTTGGCACGTGAAAATCCTGCACGTCAGCGTGTAATTCGAGGAAAGGCCCTTAGCGCGTATATACGTCAGCACGCGTACGCGATTTAATTGGACCAGAGGTCCTTAGCGCGTCTGTGACGTGACGCGCGCGGGCGTTTCCCTGTGGCGGGGGCATTGCGAATCAGCACGCGAACAACCCATACGGGAAACCCGCGCACGGCAAAAGACGCGCACAGGCGTCAACACGTCCAACACACGAAGGCAGGCGGAAGCGTCCCCGCGCACAGCATAAAAGTGCGCGCAAACAACAAACACGTATATACCGCTACGATGAATGCCCCATTTGTCTCAGCACTGATCGTGGGACACCGCAGGAGGAGGAGAATAGCCAGGGCCCGCATTTTTTTCCACGGACCAGCCTTTTTGGGATGCCCGACGACCACGTCTATGGCAGGTATAGGTTTCCACCTCATATCATCCTAGACCTGGTCAGGGAGTGGGAAGATGACCTTACATCACCCACCCTGTGCTCCCAAGCATTGAGCCCCTTGGAGAAGGTGCTCAATGTCCTGCATTTTTTGGCCACTGGGTCATTTCAGCGGACAACTGCCATAGTGGGGGGGGGTCTCGCAGGCCACGCAGTCACGCTGCTTACACCAGGTGTTGGCAATCATCATTGCGCGCCCCTCAGTCCGCAGGCACATTTACATGCCCAGAACAACCGCAGAAAGGCAGGCCGTGGTCCAGGACTTTTACAGGGTGGCACACTTCCCTAGAGTGCTCGGTGCCATAGATTGCACTCATGTGGCCCTACGTCCACCTAGGGCCACTGAGCACATCTATCGGAACTGCAAGCACTGGCATTCCATCAACGTGCAGGTTGTATGTGATGCCAAAGGAATCATCACCTCTGTCTATGCAAACTACCCTGGCTCCAGTCATGACAGCTTCATATACCGAATGTCCGCCCTGAGCCGGGCCCTGGAAGCTGGGCAGCATGGCAACACATGGCTCCTAGGTGAGTACAAATGCCTGTGCACATGCATGCATGTCACACACAGACAAATACCAAAACCCTAATAATCACTACTATCATCACCTCCCCAGGGGACAGTGCCTACCCTCTGAGCAACCACATGATGACGCCTATCCGGAACCCCACCACCCCACCCCAGGTAAGATGCAACGATGCCCATATTGCAACCAGGGGCATAGTGGAGCGCACATTCGGAGTGCTCAAGTCACGCTTCCGCTCCCTTGACCGCTCTGGCGGACAGCTACTATATGCACCCCCAGTAGTGTGCAGGATCATTGTGGCAGCATGTGTCCTGCACAATGTTGCAACACGGTGGGAGGTACCGGTGGACATGGTGGTGCCCCCACATCCCCAACCACAGGCACAGGCGCTGGGCATGGGAGGGGACAGGGCACGTGGAGAGGCAGCCCGGACCCAGCTTGTGGCCACTTTCTTCACCTAAACTCCCACCCCTGCGGAGTGCACACAGGCCTGGCACATACCAGGTGACAATCGATGATGACAAAGAGACACTCAACTGTCACAACCTTACCACCCTGAGAATGTTGCCACGGAAGTGCTACAATGTGTGCATCCCTAGCTACTTAAACATGACCAATCCTGTGTCACCAAAAAAGGAACACATGCAAGGTGTGCATTCAAACCCCCACCCCCCAAACCGCCCATGACAATCCCTGGTATGTCACCCAAACCCTCCCAACCCACATCACCCTTGTCTGCCACACCATGACATGGCCTGCAAAAGGCCAACACATGACCAATAAGATACGAAGTGACATGTCATAAATGGAAAGTGTCCCCACACAATGACGCCTGACATCGAATCAGATGAAATGACTGACCAACAGCCTCCCACACATACCAAGCCATACACATATGCTATCCACCAGTCCTACCCTGAACACTACACAGAATGCCTGTTCACATGCACATTGTACCAAAAGAGTCCACTGCAAGCCAAAGAGACACTTATCTGTGGGGTGAGTGCTGGCCTCCTGCCTGCGCACTCTCAGGTCCGGTAACAGGAGCACTGCAATGCTGAAAAGAGAGCGTGAGTCACCAATCTGAATGTGTGATCACAACACACACACCACCATCCATGCCCCAAAGCAAGTGACTTCTCCACAAGCAAACACCCCTGTCTGCTGCTTTGTACCCATACGTTAGCTTGGCCCACCGATTGTTCATACACTGTCAATGCAGTAAGGCAGGCGCATGTGGCCGTGCGGGAAATGGAAGACCAATGTGTCAAGATTCACACAAGACACAATGGTCCCTGGCTGAGCCGCCAGACGTGTATAGCAAGGTGCAACTTCAGTACAAGTTGCGTACTGGCAGCCGCAGATCACAATAGGCAGTGCACCTGCCAATTAGCACATGCAAATGACAAGCACTGGCCACGAGTCCGTGCCTCGCTGGGTGTCCCTGTGCGTTGTAACAGTATATGGCTAGGAATGCTACTACCCTAATAAGTATGCCCCAATGGAGCAGGGATAACTCCAGGAAATGTTTGCTGGCCCCTGCATGTGCCCCTGACAACTTGTAAAGCCACTTTGCATTTGGCCATCACCGCATGCCAGCTGTACTGTGTGCTTATCCAACGATGCCTGGCAAAGCTCCCCAGCACTGGTGCTACTTAGCATGCATGTGCAAGTGTCCTGGTTGAAGTTTGGCTGCGGTGTGGGCCCTTGTGCTGCTCACCTTGGCTGGAGATCCTGGAAACACGTCTGCTTCTGTCGGACGTCTTCGCACAAGCCCTGTGCCTCTGCTTGCGCACACATCCACACATCTGCACCACCGAATGTGCCCAGTCCTCTGCATCAGTCATCCCCGTGTCTGCTGGCAAAGGCAGTCTGGAGTCTCATTCACCTGCAGGAAGGGCATGAAAGAAAACAATAAGACATGAAAGTTCCCTGTGTGTGTGTCTTCATGCTGGTTGTCACTGGTCCAGGTCACAGAGCTACATCCAAACTCCTCCCACCATCATGAACAGGCCAAGGGTGCAGGCTACTGTCTACAGCATGAAGTGCATCAAGCACATATACATGCAAGAACAAGACATACATCACAATCCCCATCAATAAATGCAAAAATCAATCACACATTCACCCAAATCCATCACAGACATCGGGTGGATGAAATGCAAACAATCCCCACTAGGGGTGTGAACACAAGTTTCACAGCAGCAGACAGGCCACAGTCATGAGGCAAGTCCAATGCCCTTGTGTAATATGTTGTTACACCGAACCATCCTAGCGAGCCCATGGATAAGGGAAGCAGGAGTGGCCTATGTGAGTCAGGACCCCAAGCTGCAAACACATACACAAGACAAGCTTGAAGGGTCCAGCTGGAACAGACAGTGGATGCTTTCAAAAGCCACAAAGCACCACACCGTCACATGAATGCACAAAGACAAACAATATTAAACTATATTAAGTAATTAAACTAACAATGAACAACCTACATAACCTAATTAAAATAACTATCATATAGTTAATATCAACTAACCAACCTAAAAGCAAAAATCAAAAATGGCCATATATGACCCGGGGGGGGGCACCAAGGAGGGGGGGAGGTACAGGGTGCACCTCAACACCCACATGCGATGTTGAGACAAAAAAAAAAACCTCCATGGGCTCAACGCCTGCACACCATGACCTGTGTGAAAGATGTTTCGTCGTCCGAGTCTGATGATTCTGCCTCTTCCTGCAAAGTACGACGTGGCACAGGAGCCTGACCACACATAGGCGCAGCTTGCCCCTCGTCGGCAGCAAGTCTGCCGGACGGGTGAGCCTGGTTCTGTGCGGCAATGACACGCAGGTCTGCATGCAGAACCTCCCGTGATACACGTGCTTCCTCTTGCAAGGTAACACGTGTAGCACGGAGTTCTTCCTGCGTGGTCTGGCTGGACAACCGATGCACCTCCCGGCAAGCATGTAGCTCAGCCGAGATGGTACGCTCAAGCTGGCCAAACCTCTTCTCTGCCCGCACCCTCTGGGACATCAAGAGGACACCCAGAGTGTGTCTGAGGGAGGAATACTCCTCCAGGGCCTTCATGTGTGCCTCTGTGTGAGCATCAATTGCTTGACGCAGAGACAACATTTCAGCCTGGCGTGCCCTGTCAGAGGCTGCCATGCCCAGCCTGAGCGAGCGGGCCGTGGACTGCGCCGCCTGCCGCTGGAGAAGCACCTGCCTAGCAGGGGGGAGCACGGATTGGGCCACACGTTCCATGCTCGCAGCGATGGTATGAAGTGCTGCCCCCTGACGTTCGGAATTGGCAGTCATGTCTTGCTCCCACTCAGTTAACCTCGGTGGCACGCGGCCACCGCGTTGCGGGGCTTGACACCTGCGGGACCCAAGGACCGGTCGTCCTCGTTGGGAGGGCACCGCCCGCGGCTGCACGACTACATGCCCCCGTCTACGTGATGCCCCAGGCACATCAGAGACTGTTGTGGAGGGTGACCCTGCGTCCCGATCCACCACAGGCGGAGGTCCCACCCCTGACTGGCCCCTCAATGCAGGTGTCGCGGACAGAGGAGTGTCCACATCAGAATCACTCACCCCTGACGTATGGACCTGATGCACATCCAACTCAACATGGCTGTCAGAGTGGTCATCTGAGCTGGACTCATAGGCAGCCAAACCCAAGAGGGTCTGAAGCACATATGGGTTTTCGCGGACTACCACCCCACGTCCCCCACTTGTGCCGGGTTGTGCTTGTGATACCAACCCTGTGCCTGGCATGACAACACTATCCTCTGGCTCCATTGCGTCATCATCTGAAAAGTGGAGAGAAAGAATACATCAGCACACATGTCAGAAGCACATAACACACACACACAGACATCATACACACAGCCAACACATGATGCAGACATGTCACACACAAAAGATGACCTGCCATGAATGCATGGTCCATTTGACATTGCATCAGTGAGTAGGCATGTAGAACAGTGTTACATGGCTCAGAAGTGGGTTGATGCAGTGCAGAACATGCGTATGTCACTCACTATCTGCATGAACAAGTACTTCATGATGTGTATCAAAAATCCAGAAGTCAGTGGAAGGGCTAGTTAAGGCATCACGTGCTATGTGCATGCATTGGGTTGCATGGCTCCAAGCAATGCCCCTCCCCCCCCCCTTAGTGAAAATGCAGGGATGGCTTGCCTGGGAGCAAAAGTCTGAGCAGAGACCTATGTATTGGCAGACAGTGTTGACTGGCATCTATGGCATCATCTGAGTCAACTGACAACACAGCAGATGATGATGGGGCAGTAAGCAGGAGCCATGAGGAACCCTCAGCAGTACACCCGAGTGTGCAAAAGCCACTACACTAGTTGGACAGGGTCAGTGGGCCTGAAAGTGGGGGAGGACTGTGCCCCACACAGACTGTGACACCCTAAAGATGTGTGGGATGCAGGACAGGGCCAGAGTGGGCATGGGATGGCTGAAGAAATCCCATTAAATGTTGCACATACAAGACACGTACCACAATGATCATCCAGGCAAGGTCACGTAGATATGATATGAGAATGCATTTCTAACACGCCCATACACAAGTGTTCCAAGGGGCGACGAGGCAGGGAGGGGGGAGCAAAGGGTAGACAGACAACGATCCTACTAGGCCAGGTGTCATTCAGATTGCGCAAGTGCATGGGTAGGGGGAAGGGAAAAGTGCAAGGTGAAAGTGAGGGCTAAAAGTGCAGTCCAGGGTAGAATAATAGAAGAAAAATAGGGCCAGATGGTGGCAAGTGCAAGGTAAGTGCAGACAAGTGCTGGGAAGGGGGCTGTAGGGATACAGAGACAGTCCCGCAGTGCAGGGGTTGCCAGGGAGGCAGTGCAAGTGGAGGGTGGCCGGGCCAAGGACTGAGATTGGTGGAGTGGGGCAGTAGCAGATTCAGTGCTGTTCCAGGCAACAATTAGAAGGGGAGAGGGGGAGGAAAAGCAGAAGCAAAGAGGAGGGTTTGGAGGTGCTTCTGGAACCGGAGATGGATCACCTCAAGTTTCTGGGAGGCAGGAAGGCAGTTCCAGAGGGAGGCCCCTGCCACGGAGAGAGATCTGCCCCCAACTCGTTGCTTGAAGAAGCGGGTGAGCCTGAGGGAGTTGGAGGCAGATGAGCAAACCGCATGAGAAGGAAGATATTTTGGAAGAGACAGTTGAAGGTATTCAGGCCCCAGAAGGCCTTGTGAACAATGCAGAGGGTTATGACCGTAATCCTCGCAGCCACTGGGAGCCAGTGTCGAGCTTCCAGTCCTGTAGAGATACGGTCCCTAACCCTGAGGCCAGGGACAAGTCTCGCAGTCCTGTCCTGGATAAGTTGCAGAGGGCGGAGTGTAGAGGCAGGCAGATTTAGATAGAGGCAGTCACAGTAGTCCATCTTCGAGAGAACCAGGGCTTGGGAGACAGTGAGCTTCTGGGGGAAGGAGTGGAAAGGAAGAATACCTCTGAGGAGGTGCAGCTTGTAGTGACTTCTCAGAGACATCAGATATGTGAGGAGAGAAGGAGAGTGTAGAGTCGTAGGTGACCACAAGGTTTGTTGCCTTGCAGGAAGAGGGCCAAGATAGGCCGGGCAGAGAGATGCAGGGAAGGAGGGAGTGGGTGTGCCAATGAGTTGAATCTCAGTCTTACTGGCATTAAGGCAGAGGTCATTGGCAGCACACCATTCCTGGATGGCAGACAAACAGTCAGAGATGAGGGAAGGAGAGGAGGAGGCCAAGGGTAGCCGGAAAATGAGCTGGAGTATCATCCACATAGCACTGAAAGTGGCATGCATGTAAAGCACATGGAGCATGAATGGGCACCCATGTCCCTGCGGAGCATCTGCCATCTGCCCAGTCCAAGTGAGACACCCTGCATGTAGGGCAGAGGACACATGCACGCGAGTCATGCGATGATATAGTTCCAGTACTGAGAGGAAAACCCCCCGGCCTACATGCAGGAGGGCCAGCAAGCAGGAACATGGACTCGAGGGGCGTCTGGGTGACTAGCATGTGAGTCGGGTGCAACTGTGGTGATGAGGACAGTCCCCTTCTGCTCTACATGTGAACCATCCTGCACACCAAGCACGCATCTGTGATGCATATCGGGTCGAACACCTGAGAACCATGTACACATACCATGTAGTGGCAGTCAAGCACAACACATCACACAGGCAAACCATACACGGGCTGCAGATACACGCAACTACACTCACTGGACTGGGCATCAAAGTCCTGCATCTCTCCCACACCTTCGACCAATTCAGGTGGAATGAACTCCGCAACGAGTGCCTCGTGCGGAGTGAGGACTTCCTCCTCAAGTGCTGGCCCACCGCCAGTCACCAGAGTCATGCTGTAATTAGAGGCACGCTTGGCCTTAGCGCTGCGTTTGAGGTCATCCCAACGCTTCTTGCACTCGGCACCTGTGCGCACCTCATGGCCGAATGCAGACAAATTATCCGCAACATGGTTCCAGTGGGTATTACGATGGACAGCCGTAGTCTGTGAATCCCCCACTATCATGTCCGGATGGACCTTCACGTAGCCCACAAGGGAGTCCAGTTCCTCCTTGGAGAAAGGCTTCTTCCTTGACGTGAAGGAGGCCGTGGCTGTGTCTGGGGTCCCAGCCTGTGCTGCAGATGCAACCTTCCTCCTCTTGGATGCTGGCGCGGACCCTGGCTGGCGATTGCGGCCCTGATCACTAGGACCAGTGGGACCGGTGGATTGAACCAAGGGAGTGGCAGGTTGAAGGACGACCGAAGGCCTGACATGGGTCTGTGGCTGCTGGGTGCCCTGGAATGGACCCTGCACAGCAACATCTGCCGTGCCAGGGTCATGGACCGCAACTGTCCCGAGTGGTAGAGTCACAACCGGGGTGTTGTTGGCTGCACCTGCCCCTGCAGTTGCCAACACCCGGCTGGACGGGGCAGCAGATGACATTGCTGCCCCAGGGACACCTGTCTTGGTCTTGGCAGCCCTGCGTGCACCTCTGGTCTTACTCCTGACCTGCTGAAAATCTTCAAGGGACTCTTCCAGTGCCAACGCAGACTGCGCTGGCAGACCCTGAGCCTGGGTGGTGGTGTCCACAGCTGCACCTGCAGCTACCACTACCCTTGGGGCCCTGGCAGTCGATGGAATGGACTGCCGGGTCACATGGGCGCCAGTGCCAGGTACAAGAACTGCATCTCCCGGAGCCGCAGGGGGGGTGGCATGGCTGCACCAACACATGGCACATCATTGTGCTCAAGTGGCGCACCCCTGCCTCTTCCCCCTCTGCGACCGCCCTGGCCACCCTGGAGTCCCCCTACTCCCTGGTCACCCCGGCCACGACCACGCCCGCCACGAGGAGGACACCCAGCAGAGGCGCCCCTCACCTTTGGTAGCCTCCCAACCATGGCACGGATGGAGTAGTGCCGGCACAGATGGAGAAGTGCCAATGGGAGGTGTAGACCACAATTGTCCTGGGCAATTGGGGTGAAGGGGGTGGGATGCAAGATGTTATAAGCACCCCTGCACCTGCAAGACTGTATGTGACCCCGGTGATGTAGTGACGCCACAAAACTGCAGTATAACCGTGCACGCAACCCCTGCAGCCTACGTGCGTGGAATTAACCTCCCGCAGTACGCGGTGGCACCCAGGAACACGAAAAACGCGTACGCGTGGGACACGCAGGCTACTATGACCTCGAAAACGGGTGCGATACACAGGGGCACCCACAGTGGGAAAATAGCGTGCGAAACTCACCGTCTGACTAGCGCGATGCAGAAAAACACGCGTAGCCAATACCCCCGCCAAAAGAAGAGATACGTCCTTGATAGCTGTGAAGTTGAGATGGTGGCGAAACAACACGAAGTAGCAACACGCACGTCGGTCTCCACGAAAGGCACGTACAGCGAACTGCCGGGACACGCTCACCTTTAACCCGTGCTGAGGGATACGCCCGCGCGTGTCATGTCCCTTACACGTTTAGGCCCTTTCCTCGGATGACACGCATTCACACGCCAACTTGCTGATTTTTCACGTGCTGATTCACAATGCGCCCGCCACAGGGAAACGCCCGCGCGCGTCACGTCACAGACGCTCTTACGCGCTAAGGACCTCTGGTCCAATTAAATCGCGTACGCGTGCTGACGTATATACGCGCTAAGGGCCTTTCCTCGAATTACACGCTGACGTGCAGAATTTTCACGTGCCAAATCACTCCGTATCAAGCTGGCCACGCGAATACACACGGAAGACCACGCTCCTGCCCAAAAGGCCGAATCACTGCCCCCCAGAGCCCCAAGCACGCTCCCACCTGCCATCTGCTGCTGCCTGACTGCCTGCTGCCCACGTGCCCTGCCATTTGGTGCCTGCACATCAGCCATCTGCAGGGGTCCAGTTGCTGTGTCCACCCCTGCTGGAACAGAAGACTCCCGACTGGTATTCCATCGCTGCCCAGCCCCAGGACCCAGTTGCCCACCCACACCTGCCTCTGGGGTTGCCATGTCGGGCACTTCAACATCTGGCACCATTGGCAACCCCCAGCCAAAGAGGCAGAGGGGCACCAGCTTCACTGCCACCGAAGTTGGTGTCCTGGTGGAGCATGTCCTGGGGCATTATGATGCCCTCTTCGGAGAAAGACGCGCCAACAAGGAAGGACGGACGAGGATCTGGACAGACATCGTGACTGCCATCAACGCGGAGGGGGTGGCAGTCCGCAACTTCGAACGTGTCAAGAAGCGCTGGGGGGACTTCAGGTCCAGGACCCTCCAGAAGGCCCAGCGCCTGGCGGACGGGGGCCGGGTCAGCCTGAGCACCATCCAGATGAGGGTCCTGGAATGCAAACGCCCAGCGCTCCACGGCCAGATCCTTCGGAGGCACACCCGTCTGGAGTTGAGCGGTAAGTGGCCAAGCATTGCTGTGAGAGACAGGGCATGTTGCAGTGTGCTGGTAGTCTGATACTTGCCTGGATGTGTGACATAGGCCATGTATGGATATGTGTGTGTGCAGGGACATCATGGTCATGCATGTGGGACCAGTCATGTGTGAACCACATGGTAGGTGCATGTGTTTCCATGCAACATGGGGACCTCCATGCAGAATGCACACCTGAAAACATTCCAGTCTGTGGTCCTGGACATGGAGGGGGGATGAGGAATGGGTGCTGATGTTATGTACATGTATGGTGCACGTGTGTGTGTGTGTGCCAGGGAAGTGTGTTTCACTTTGAAATGACATGGATGCATGTGACTTTGAATGCAACATCTTGGTTTACGGGGGCACTTGTACATGGCTGTTGATGTTGGTTGCAGGCGGCGGGAGTGTTTCTCCATGTGTGTTGCATGCATTGACCCATGTGTTGTGGAAGGACAGGATGGAAGTGAAATTTGACAGTGTCACTCATGTGTCCTTGCTTCCAGTCTAGGGTATATTGTGCTGTACCCTGATGCTTGTGTTCTATGTCTCCTTCTACGCAGCGTCAAGTGAAGAAGAGGGCGGAGACGGCGCTGTGGAGCCAAGCGGCGGGGATGCCTCCACCGGGCAGGGACGCATGGCCCAGCCACCCTCCCAGGAATTACCATCATCCGGGAGCGAGGGCCTGGTGCCGCGTCTGCCACAACGGCTGTGGCGGAAGGGCCGGGTGAGCCCCCACAGGGGCTTCCAATGGCGGAAGACGGTGTGGAGACATCCAGGTTGGTGGTCTCCACAGAGGAGGAGGAGCCCGCTACTGAGCCGCACATGGGGCCTGGTGGGGGTAGTACCACTGGTGCAGGTGGTGCAGTCCAGGGCCAGGGTCAGGAGGCAGCACAGGTCACCGCGGAGGGGCCTGTGCATGTCGCTGACCTTGACCCTGTGACTGCACCATCATGCACCAGCAGGGAGGCCCCGTCCCAGGCCCGTCCGCAGGTAGGGGAGAGTGCCATGTCACCTGCCTCTCCACTACCTGCGGGCGTGGAGTCCCACGACCGTTTTGCCGCCATCCTGGTGGGTGCCGAGTTGCAGACCCAGGTCATCTGTGATGTCGTGCGTTTTTCCTGGTCGGAAAACGCACGCCATCACAGAGAGCAGCGTCGTGACGCGGCACTGCTGGGAGGGGCCATGGTCGGTGGGTTCCTACATGTGTCGCGCACTCTGGCGGACCTCTCCTCCTCTGTGGAGGCTATGCGCCAGTCTTTCTCCGCATCGTCTTCCGGCCCAGATTCCACCAGGGCCCCCTGTGGACCTGGCCCGACCAACACGGCCAGCTTGGTGGAGACCCCATCCCTGCCACAGTCGGGAGTCGGCAGTCCAGCAGGGGTGGACCCCACAACTGGAGACCAGCAGATGGAGGATGTGCAGGCCCCATCGGACAGGGCACATGGTCAGCAGCAGCAGCAGGAGGCTGTAGGTGGGAGCAATGATGGCTCGGGGCCATCGTCATCGGAGGGGCAGGCATCGGCCGGAGGGCAGGAGGACCCTGGACAGGATGTGTCTCACGTGTGGCAGCGGTTGGGCCATGCGATAGATGCGGAGCGGCGGCGGGCGGAAGCGGAACGGCTCACGATGGTCAGGGCGGAGAACTCCATGCGGAGGGCCCTGAGGCGGGTCGTGTGCCTCGAGGCCATTCGCAGGGACCTGGGGATCCAGATGACATCGTCCCTGCGAACCCTCGGGGCCGTGGAACAGGACCGCCTCTGGGACATCGATCAGGAGTTTGATGATGCCCTGGCCCGGGACATCAATAAGTGAGCCGTGGGACTAGCCCGCCGCCATTGTAAATAGTTTTTAGTGTTAAGTTTTCTTTTCGTTTTGATTTATTTTGGGGTGATTGGACTATGCCCCACACATTTGTATATAGTTTGTTTTGTAGGTAGATTTTTAGATAGGTTTCATTTCTTTCGTTGGGCTCATGGACCCTTGACAATGTGTTGTACATAGTTGGACAATTGTTTATTTGGAACTTTTTATTATGATTTCACCATGGAGCAATGGATTTTACTTTTTACTTTTCCTTTGGATTTGTTTTGGTGGACATTGATTTTGGACCATTTTACTTCTTGATCTTTTGGGATTGCATCTTCAGTTCGTTTTTCATTATTTTGGACATGCATTTCTTTTCATGTTTGTTTGATTTTTTTACCTTTCATTTGATTGCTTTGATTTCGTAAATAATACATTTTTATATTTTTATTCCATGTGTGGGATTTGCTCATTGGGTTCATGCATGTGAAATTGTGGTTGGGGGACCTGAGTGGGGGCCTGCTGGCAGGTGCCCCTGACTGCTGGGGGGTGGGGGTGCAGGGGGACATGAGTGGGACATGAGTGGGGGCCTGCTGGCAGGTGCCCCTGACTGCTGGGGGGTGGGGGTGGGGGTGCAGGGGGACATGAGTGGGGGCCTGCTGGCAGGTGGCCCTGACTGCAGGGGGGTCATGCGTTGGTGATCAGTGGTGCAAGCTGACATGTGGCTTGGCTGGGGGGCATGGCCATGGTGGATGGGCTGCCTGCCGGACATGACCAGGGGTGCGGGGTAATCCCCTGTGGTGTGGGCTGCCTACAGGGGCCGTGGAGGGTGTAGAGGGGACACCTGGGAGGACCCACACTGCCAATTCACGTGTAGGACTCCCCGGCACCCCTGAAATACACGTACCCAGCCCAATTGCGTGTAACACTTCCCGCTCACCCCTGAAATCCACGTACCCTGCACTATCGCGTGTGAAACTTCCCGCGCACCCCTGAAATACACGTACCTAGGCCAATCGCGTGTGAAACTTCCCGTGCACCCCTGAAATACACGTACCCCGCTCCCCCAGGCCCGATCGCGTGTATTACTTCCCGCGCACCTCTGAAATCCACGTACCCTGCACTATCGCGTGTGACACTTCCCGCGCACCCCTGAAATACACGTACCCAGGCCAATCTCGTGTGAAACTTCCCGCGCACCCCTGAAATACACGTACCCAGGCCAATCGCGTGTGAAACTTCCCGTGCACCCCTGAAATACACGTACACAGCCCAATCGCGTGTGAAAACACCCGCGCACCCCTGAAATACACGTAACCCGCTCCCCCAGGCCCGATCGCGTGTATTACTTCCTGCGCACCCCTGAAATCCACGTACCCTGCACTATCGCGTGTAAATCTTCCCGCGCACCCCTGAAATACACGTACCCAGGCCATTCGCGTGTGAAACTTCCAGCGCACCCCTGAAATACACGTACCCAGGACAATCGCGTGTGAAACTTCCCGCGAACCCCAGTAATACACGCTCCCCGCTAGGCGTTTGCTGCAGCCCTTTGCGCTGGATTGGGGATTTTGATGGCTTTTCCCTGCACAAGGGGCGTTCTTGGGGGGCGTAACTGGCGCTGCTGCAGGGTCGCTGCGCCACGGCTGGTTGTGGATGTTGGAATCCATGAATACGCTGTGCGCCTAAATGTGTTTTGGCGCACACGGCTCGCGCAGACTGCAGCACGCGCACACTGCGCCAGCCGCGTGCGCCACTTGTGCGCTGAATTCTATGAATTACCCTTTCTGTCTTTATAAAAGACTTAAAAGGTGGCTTAGATGACAAAGCTTGAAGCTCAGTAACCCTGCAAGCAGAGGTAATGGCTGTGAAAAACACAGTCTTTAAGGAAAGCATCCTAAGAGGACAGAAATGCAATGGCTTAAAAGGAGCACCCACCAGGAAGCTCAAGACTAGGTTGAGGTCCCAGACAGAACAATGAAGGGAACTGCGGGAGGATATTAGTCAATCCTTTCAAAAACTGAACGACAATAGGGACCTTGAAATAGAAGCCTTGTTCCGGCAAGGACTTAAAAAATGGACAGCACACCCAGATAGTCCTTGGACGTAGAAACCTGTAGCCTCTGATGGGTTACAGCACAGATGGTGCGTCACAAATTAAAGGGTCAATTCCTTTATCTATACACCAGCTGCAAAACTTGTTCTAACAGCAGCAGTATAGAGATTTTGTTGCTGGCCTTCTGTCCGAAAGCAACACCGAAAGCAACACCTACATGAGGTCTTCCAGAAGGTCCCAATCTTTGTACCTCTCCGAAACCAGGCGTGAAGGTTGAAGATCTTGATTTCTGGGTGCGAGAGCTTTTGGGGAAGATGAATTGGAGAGCAGATGAACATTTCCAGAAGTTGTGGGTACCATGTCCTCCTGGCCCAATCTGGAGCAATCAGGATCATGATCTTCCCAACCTTTCTCAACCGCCTGAGAACATTAGGAATGATGGGGACTAGTGGAAGCGCATGCAAAAGTGGAAATTCCTAGTCCATTACAAACACGTCCCCTAGAGCTCCTCTCTGAGGAAATTCCCTGGAGCAGAATAGGTTGCATTTCCTGTTGACACTGTACGTGAACAGATCCACTGGACGGGTTCCCCAAAGGGCGAAGATCTCTTAATGGACTTCCTGAGCCAACTCCCACTCGTGGGAGACTGTGCTCTGCCTGCTCAGAGCGTCCGCTGCAGTGTTCTCTTCTCCGGCTAGCTGAATGGCCGATAGAGAGGTTCCTTCATGCAGTGCCCAAAACCAGAGCTGCATTGGTATTGACCCTGCACCTTCTCTCGTTGAGGTAATATGATATGATATGGCATTTATAACGCGCCTATACACAAGTGTTTCAAGGCGCGACGAGGCAATGGGGGGGAACAAAGGGAGGACAGAACGATCTTACTAGGCCAGGTGTCATTCAGATCGCGCAAGTGCATGGGAAGGGGGGAAAGGAAGAGTGCAAGGAGGGAAAGGGAGAGGGGGAAGTGCAGTGCATGGGAAGTGGAATAAATAAGATAAATAAAACACATAACAAGCAAGTGGAGGAAGTGCGGACAAACGCTGGAAAGGGGACTGAAGGGATACAGAAACAGTCCCCCAAGTGCAGGGGTTGCCAGGGAGGCAGTGCAGGTGGGCAGTTGACAGGGCCTGGGCCAGAGATCAGAGGGGTGTCCAGGTAACCAGTGCAATTTCAGTCAGGAGTTCAGCAAGGGAGGGGAGGAGAGAAAGCAGAAGCAAAGAGGAAGGTTTTGAGGTGTTTCCGGAACCGGAGGTGGTTCTCCTCGAGTTTCAGGGAGGCAGGAAGGCTGTTCCAGAGAGAGGCCCCTGCCGAAGAGAGTGATCTGCCACCAACTCGTTGCTTGGAGAAGCGACTGACCCTGAGGGAGTTGGAGGCAGATGGGCGAAGAGCTCGAGAAGGAAGGTATTTAGGAAGAGAGAGTTGAAGGTATTTTGGCGCCAGACCCCAGAAGGCCTTGTGTACAATGCAGAGGGTTTTGAATTTAATCCTCGCAGCCACTGGGAGCCAGTGCAGAGATTTCAGTCCGGGAGAGATACGATCCCTGGGCTTGAGGCCAAGGACAAGTCTCGCAGTCCTGTTCTGGATAAGTTGCAGAGGGCGGAGAGTGGAGGCAGGAAGATTTAGTTAGAGGCTGTTACAGTAGTCCAGCTTGGAGAGGACCAGGGCTCTGGAGACAGTGAGCTTCTGGGGGAAGGATAGGAAAGGAAGAATACTTCTAAGGAGGTGCAGCTGGTAGTGTGACCTCTTAGAGACGTGAGGGGAGAAGGAGAGTGCAGAGTCGAAGATGACCCCAAGGTTTTTTGACTTGCAGGTGGGAGTGGGAGGAGGGCCAAGAGAGGCCGGCCAGAGAGCTGCAGGGAAGGAGGGAGTGGGTGTGCCGATGAGTAGAATCTCAGTTTTTCTGGCATTTAGGCAGAGGTCATTGGCGGCACACCAGTCCTGGATGGCAGACAGTCAGAGATGAGGGAAGGAGCGGAGGAGGCCGAGGGTAGCCTGAAAATGAGTTAGGTTGTCATCCGCATAGCACTGAAAGTTGGGACAGAGAGTGGCGATGCGGTGGGCAAGGAGTGCCAGGTATTGGTTGAACAGCCAGGGAGAGAGGTTAGATCCCTGGGGGACACCACAGGTAGAGAAAAAGATGTCGGAGAGGAAGGACCCAAGTTGGACCTGGGAGGGTCGGTCGGAGAGGAAAGAAGTCAGCCACGCCAGAGCCAGACCAGTGATACCCAGGTTGTCACGGAGACGGTTGAGCAGGATGGCATGATTGACAGTGTCAAAGGCAGAAGAGAGATCAAGCAGGATAAGAACGCAAGGGGTGTTAGTCGAGGTTGGAGAGCAGGTCTTCACGGATGTTCAGGAGAGCAGTTTCCGTGCTTCTGGCAGCTCTGAAGCCAGACTGATGGTCATGAAGACAACCAACAGATTCCGTGTGGAGATTGAGTTGGGAGATGGACAGTTTCTCCAGGAGCTTGCCCAGGAAGGGAGTTATGGAGATTGGGCGATAGTTAGCCGGGCAGGAGGGGTCAGCAGAGCGTTTCTTAAGGAGAGCGTGCACAAGGGAGTGCTTCAGTGGGTGGAAGGGAAGACTCCAGTGGCAAAGGAGTGATTGCAGAAATCCGCCAGGGCAGGAGCTAGGGAGTCGATGTGATCCTTAATAGTTTTGGAGGAACAGGGGTGAACCTGTTTCGACGAGACTTTCATGGATCGGACTTGTCTAGAAACCTCGTCTGGAGAGAAAAGGGGAAAGGTAGAGAAGGAGGGAGGAGGGGTGGCAGCAGAAGGGCCAGAGGCAGAGCAAGGAATAGCGGGAGGGGGGTGAGAGGAGGAGAGTGAGGACAGGATGTCCTGAGTTTAAGAAATGAAGTGAGAGGCCAGTGCCGTGCAGAGGGCCTGGGAAGGGACAGGAGAGGTAGAGACTGCGGCAGGATTGGCCAGTTCCTTGCAGATTTTAAAGAGTTCAGCCGAGTTGTTAGATGACGCAGAGACGCGGGCTTGGATATGAGCTCTCTTCTTGGTGAGGACAGAGAGCTCACCACCGTAATGTCCATCATTATCAGGACATTCTTTCTCCATACAGAGGGCAGGAAGGCCATCAGTGCTACTCTGGTTGGCCTCAGCTCCAAAAGGTTGATGTGAAGTTTGGACTATGATGTAGACCAGCGTCCGCCGATCGACAGACCGTTGGTATGTCCCCCCCAACCTGAGAGGGAGGCGTCCATAACCACCGTAATCTCCAGCCATGGTTGCCAAAAAGGTTCCCCTTGTAAGATATTCTCTTTGCAGGCCCATCACAGGAGATCCTGGGCACCCTTGCTCGGGATCCTACTCCTCCTAGATCTATCCGCCGCCTTCGATCTGGTGGACCACCAAATCCTTTGCCAGCATCTCAAAACGGCCCCCCACTTCTCCGATGCAGCCACATCCTGGATAAGCTCATTCCTTGCCAACAGATCCATGAGAGTCTTCTCACCTCTTGCCGCTGCTGACCCAGCACATGTCCCTTGCGGAGTCCCACAAGGCTCGTGCGTATCACCCACGCTCTACAAAGTCTTTACTAAACCACTCTTTGATATTGTTGACCATCTGGGTGTCACTTACACAAATTATGCTGATGACACCCAGATACTCATCCCTATCACTGGTGACTATGTAACTGACGTCAAAGCTCTCAATACAGTCTACACCGTCATCCAGGCCTGGATGGCCCACCACGGTCTCTGCCTAAACGACGAGAAAACTGAGCTACTCATCCTAGGTTCTCAATCCAAACTTGCAAAACTTGACAGCAAATATGATGTTTTCAACATTGATGGGAACATCATCAAGGTCACCAAGGTCACTAAAACACTTGGTATCTATCTAGACTCCACCCTCTCTCTCACTAGACAAACCAACTCAGTAGTCTCAGCATCTGCGTACACATGCAAACTAATCAAGACTTGCCGCCCCTTCTTATCCATGGACAATTGCTTGATCCTTGCCAGAACTCTCATCTTATCCAAAATTGATTACTGCAATGCCCTTTACCTGAGAACTAGTCAAAAAAACATCGACAAACTTCAGGTAACCCAGAGTAACGCCATCAGGGCGGCTCTTAACATACCTAGGCGCGCCCACATCTCCTCCACAAGACGCATTTTACGATGGCTCCCTATCTCACGGCGCATTGCCCTCAAAACACTGGTTCTTAGTTACAAAGCACAGAATAACACTGCACCGACCTACCTGTCAGAGCGCTTCACACAACACACAGCCCACAGACCTCTAAGATCTGCACAAGCACATACACTCATCATTCCTAGCTTCAAGCTCCAGACTGCCAGAGGCTCGAGCTTCCCAGTCCTGGCAGCAAAGCTCTGGAACTCACTACCCAATGATCTCAGGAATGTCCCCTCCCTGCAAGCCTTCAAAAACAGAGTAAAACAATGGCTCTATGAGCAAGACGAAGCCTCAAGTCACCTTTGTGTAAACTCGCACTGCATGCTGTGCCACTCCGATCACCTCTGTATATAGTGGGACGACTAACTTCCTTGTAAATTGTATGCATATTATATTTCTTTGCCCTATGTATATTTAATTTGTAATATGGAACTGCCTTGCTGTAACTTCACTGTAACCCTTCTAAACATGCGCCCTGATGCCCGTGGGCAGGCTGCGCAATATAAATAAATAAATACAAATACAGATCTGTCATTCTGCTGGAGAACTGCGCCCATTGGGATCTGAGGGTCCACTGAAGGGATCTCATCCTCAGTCGGGCTTCTGGCCCCCAGAAAAATGCAGAATGCCCAGCAACCATTAGAAAATCGAATGCTGGAAGACTTGGAGAGTGACCATTTTGTGCTGGTCCTTCCTGAGGAACTTGTTCAAGCATCTCAAGTCCAAGATGGGTTGCAACCCTCCATCCTTTTTCAGAATCAGAACATAAGGAGAGTACCAGCCTTGATTTCTTTCCACTGCAGGTACTGGTTCGATTGCACCTTTCTCCAACAGGGCTGAACTTCCTGTAAGAGGAGCGGATCTGGTACTTTCAAGGACTGGTCTCCTGTGGGACAGTTTGGAGGTCTTTTCAGAAAAGTGAGGCAGTACCCTTGGGCAACTGTTTGCAGTGCTCAAGCATCGGAAGTAATACTTTGCCACTCTACCACATGCTGGGTTAACCTGCCCCCTACCAGAGTTTTCAAAGCAGTTTTGAAGCCACAGAGACTGCAGATGGCAAAGAGGCAGAGGATGTAGTGGTACCTCTGCATCCATGTCCTCAGCAGCCACAAAGCTGTCTCCTTTGTCCCCTCTGGGAAAATTGACTCATTCTTCCAACAGAGAAGTAAAAACTAAATGTCCGGTTCTTCCAACCTTGAAAGAAGAAGTGTATCGACCCGGCTGAGGTAGTCTAATTGCAGCATCAAGAGATTTAGCAGCTGCCTTAGAGGACTGTCGTTTCTCTAGGCTTTCCTCCGCCTTGGATCCAAATAGTTGTGATCCCTCGAAAGGCATGTCCAAAAGCCTGGACTGCACATCGGGTGCAAAACCTGACTTGCTCAGCCAGGTAAATCATCTTGAGAACAGTACTAGCAACCATGGAGCAACTCACACAGTCTGCTTTGTCCATGCCCGATTATAGTGATTGACACATGGCAGCCTTACCATCTTGAATGATGTTCAAAAAGTCCTCTCTCTTCCCGCTCAGGTACATGTTGTGCCGCCATAGCAATCACCTCCCACAAGGTATATGTGAACTTGTCTTAGGCACAGGTAGCATTGAACGCCTTCAGAGTCATGCTTTCAGCCGTGAAGACTCTCTTCCCCAGGGTGTCCACCCTCTTATCGTCCCTGTCCGGTGAAATTGTAGGGTACAGCACCCCCTTGGAAGCAAAAGTGGCTGCCTGTACCACCAGGTTTTCTGGACATGGGTGGTTAGACCGAAACTCCAGGTCAATGGAGGAAGGCCTATATTGTTTGTGAAATCTTTATTCACGGCAGGAGTGGGGTCTGGTTTTCTCCAATTGTCCAGGACTCTATTCTTAACTGCTGTATGGAATGGAAGTATAGGGTCCTTAGGCAGCCCCTTATCCAGAATGTAAGTTACGTCATCCTGCTCATAGTCCACCACAGATCTTCCCCAGCCCAAATACTCTATGACTTTAGACATCACTGATTGGTAAGATGCATCAGCATGACTAGATCCCTCAGGTGTGTCAAATTTTATTTCAGGGGAAGTATAAAGTCCACTGCCTTATTTAAGTGCGTCTACCAGGTCCCTCATCCTAGATTCCTCAGAGATGGCCTCTTCTGGGAGACCAGGAATGCCATAATACAGCCCAGAACCAAAAACAGGGCTTTCCTCCTTCACCTCCTCCTCATAAAAGTATTTTTTAGCCTATGGTTTAAAAACCTTTGATGAGCACCAAGAGAATGCCGAATGCTTCGACAACCACCTTCGAAGTAGGTGGGATTGACTTCGACACCTTCGCTGGGTTTGGCTGGAATGGAGATGAACTTTTCTCTCGAGGTGTCGAGACCACAGTGGCACTCGAGGGGCCTTCAAGGCCATTCTGTCTGGGCACTTGGGTGCGTGAACAGTAGCTTTTGACAACACCCTGCAGGCCTTTGGTGTCATGGGGGTCCATAGTCTCTTTCGACTTCTTTGAAGGGGTAGGTGATGCCGCCTTTACAAAAACTTCCAGAATTTTCTGTCGGAATTACTCCACTCTGCTTTGGAATGCCCTTTTACTAGGAACGCTTACCCATTTTCCATTGGGCGAGGAATCCAAAGAGGTCGATCGAGAGCAATGGTGTCTCTTTCTGGATTTCTTCGAGAAAGATGACGAAGAGCGACGAGACCTTGACCTAGAATGCTTCGCATGTCTGCGTCTCTTGGATCGGTGAGGAGAAACATCTCTCGAGCTCTTGTCTTCGGACGATTTAACCTTCGATGGAGTGATCAAAGCAGATTTGGGGAAGGCCTGCCCAGGACGAGTTTCCCCTTCCTCTTTTTTAAGGCTTTCACCATCATCGATTGACACGAGCCACAGTCATGGACTTTGTGGCCTGATCCCAAGCGCCAGAGACCTACTCAATGGGGATCTGTTCTGTACATTTTTAGAACCACAATCATGAAACCCATTTTTATGGTAGATGAAGACATTTTCGACAATTTCTTTGAAGTGCATAGAAAAGAATGAACGCTGAGGCGAGTGAACGGTTTTGAGCAGGCTGTGTGGAAAAACAAAACTGAGGCAACGGGCACGGTACGTGCCATTTATACCAACGCCGTCATGCTCGACACGGACGGAGGCCGTCGAGGGACACGAAGTCGGTGATGACGACGCACAGCGCACTCTGCTGTGAAAAGTTTCTGAGCCTCAAGCAGGATATCGGAGTATGTCAAAGATGAGGAATACGTGGGAGGACTTGTTTAATCACGCAGCACCTGCAGTGGCGCTGCCTTGTGGGGCCTGATGGTGCTATGCCAGTCGGCCTGGCCCTCTCCATCATGGCTGCATGCACCTTTGTTTGTTCTTTTGGCACCCGAGTGCCCTGCTTGCCTCGAGGTGCTGATTGGCCCTCTCACGCTACATATGGCCAATCAGCCCTCATCAAATGCCCCTGTCTGACCCTGCCCGGGCCTGGCTGGACCGTTGGGCCCCCCTTTTGCTCTCTCTCTCCTCTCACCACCTCCCAGTATTCACCTGCACCGGGGGCTCTCCATGACTTCCCACGCAAGACACACCAGAACGTTTGGCCGCTCCTAGCTCTTTCAAATGATGGTACATATTTGCCACTCTTTGCATAACTTCGATTCTAGGTGCTTACTGGATGTGTCTATCCTGTCTCTCACTTCCACCCCCACCTTCTTTATCTCTGCACTTACTTTTTCGTCTTACCCCTCACCCCACCCCCCATTCCCTCTCTCCCTCTTTCTTGTTTAAGCTCTTGCATAGTGTAACGACCGTCAGGCACGTGCATTCATTTATTGTCCTGTTTTAACAGTTTGTTTTCCTCATTTCTGATGTTGTACCTCTAAATGCACTGCACATACCCATTCTGAATGTACCAATGACTATTAAGAGTGTTCAATCCTTGTATTCACTCCCTGCGTTGGAGCGCTTTGAAACGCTTGTTGCTAAGTGTATAGGCGCTATAAAAATGACCAATAAATAAGGTTTGAAGCAGCAATATTCAGCATTTAGACCAGTTGCAGAGGTAGAAAGGACAACTGGGTGAAAAGAATTGTGTATAGCATGCATGCGACACCTGGTATGAATACTCATTTACAGGTTGGCAAGAGCCAGTTTCTAACTGGCACATTTACCTGAAGACTTCAAACACACACCACATAACATACGCTATCAAAATGGACGCATGTCACTTACTGTAGACTAATCATTGTGCACTAGCTGCAGGCAATCCTTATAGAAGTGGTTTGAAAATAGATTCTCTTAATTGTTGTGGTTACAGCTATTTCAATGTCCAACCAGATCCCAAAATTTCATGTGCATTTCGTGATGTTTTGGATGCAAGGAGCCTGCACTAAAACACCACCCCTCCATTTGGTGCATGTATACATTCCATTTCCTAAGGGTAGTGAAACGCACAAATGCAATTACAGATAGTCACTGTGCAGACGGTTTGACAGCGTCCAAAATACTTTACTGGACTCCGTTTGGGGCATGGTGAAGTGTTGTGCTTTTTTAAAACAGAAAATCCCTATATGTCATCAGAAACACAAACAATGAAGAGTTTAGTTACTGAATTTTTCATACAGCCAAATAATGTCAGATCTGATTCTGGAGTAACCGTGTTCCATAAAACTTATTTTACTGCAGAAATCCTTGTTTCGCTGCAAGTATTGTTACACAACTAAGACTTGCTTAAGTTGTACTAGCTTTAATTGACCAATTACATTTCTTTCAGACATCTTGTTTGGAAGGTAGAAAAGGCCATTATAAATCACTTTACCATCGGGAAATTCACAGAACGCAGAATCTGCTACTGATGGTTACCACGTAGATGCAAACCTTCAAGAACGCCTCCACTTGAGCAACAACTATGAGCGAAAACCTTTGCGCTCCACGTGCCAGCAGAGGGGACGAGGACGAGCCGTTAAGATGGCGGATAGATCCCCTCCGTGCGCCACCACATCTCGAGAATACACACCCCGAGCAGCTCCATCAGCCGAGCGTGACTCCACACCCCGAGCAGCTCCATCAGCTGAGCGTGACGTCAATTACCGCCGCGCCACTTTCTCAACCAAGCAGCTCTTGCGGGAAAGCCGGGCTGATCTTCGAAGAGCCTTAGCCCTATATTGCATCACAAATAGGAAATTGGACCACTGCAGAAAAACAAAACGAGCATTACAACAACAACAAACTGCTGAAAGATGGATATGGACCAAAGACATTCTACTTCCTATTGGACTCACACTGATCACCTTTCTTGTGAACATCTTTTTGCAGCACCAAAGATAACGGTAATAAGGCCTGATATCCTTTATGCATTGACAAGCTACAATTAATGTGACAGTGTCCAAATGTAATGTTGCTGCGTAGAGTGTATCTCTCACTGTCTTGGCAAGTATATGACAAACTGCCTCTATTTTCCGATCCCGAGAAAGCCAGGCACCAACCCGATCCCAAGAAGACCAGTCATCAACCCAATCCCGATCCCAAAAAGACCAGTCATCAACCCAATCCCGATCCCAAAAAGACCAGTCAACAACCCAATCCCGATCCCAAGAAGGCCAGGCACCAACCCAATCCCAAGAAGACCAGGCATCAACCCAATCCCAAGGAGGCCCATCAGCCGAGCATGAATCCACACCCCAAACAGACACAAACAAGCAGCTATTGCAGAAAAGCCAGGCTAAAGTACGAAAGGTATTAGCCCAATATCGCACCATAAAAAAAAAATTGCGCCGCTGCAGAAGAAGAGAGAGCGCATTAAAAAAAAAACTAAAAGAACAAGAAAATGCTGCAACATGCATATGGAACAAAAACATTGTAGTTCCTATTGCATTCACAATGATCAACATTCTTCTGAACATCTTTTGGCAGCGCCAAAGATAATGGTAAGAAGGCTTGATATCCTTTATGCATTGACAAGCTACAATTAATGTGACAGTGGCCAAATGTAATGTTGCTGCGTAGAGTGTATCTCTCACTGTCTTGGGAAGTATATGACAAACTGCCTCTATTTTCCTAAGTCACACTGCAGGCACATTTCATGGGTTGCTGGTTTAATTTCCCACAGCGGTCACTAGTTCTGTGTATGGGGATGACACTCCATTCTCCCTTCCCCCATCTCTATGCCCTGCTCCCACCTATCTTACCGCCCTATCCGTCTCCCCACCCCCCTTTCCTTCTCTCCTCTCAAATATTTCCCCACATCTTCCCTCCATTCAGGCCGCCTTTTTACTGACCCATTCCCTCCTTCTCTCCCACCTCTGTCTCCCCCCACTCTATTGCATCTTCTCTCTTACTCCACTGTCCACTCCACATCCTCATCCCAGTCCCCCCTTCAACCCCTAGTCGCTGCGTGCCCCCCTTTTCCTCCTCTTAGCCCGTCGTGTCCGTTCCTACAAACACAGCCTGTCCCCTTACCCCACAAACACTGTGTCAAGTAAAATACAACGCTTCAATTCCTGTCACAATTAATTGCGTATTGCCAAGCATATTACTTGGCGTATGACCAGTAAACTCGCACGACTACGTTATCAGCCCCCCTGCATTGCAACTTCTGCAAATACAGGTCTTCTCATGTACATAGACCCACGCTCCCTACATACATGGGCACACTCTCCAGCGACCACGTTTATGGACACGGTTCTCAGTTTCCACCAAGAAAGAAACACGCCCTACCAATCACAAACACACACTCTCTCAGCAACAAAAAAACCCTCGCACAAAGACTCACACACCCACAAACCTAGACACACAAGTATATACAGTCCACACACAAATAAGCACACTCTCTCCCAGATATACGCACACCCAGTGGCTTAAATGGCACTGCAGAACAAGGGGCGTGGCCTAACGGCAGGGGGTCACCTGCTAGCTTATTAGGCCACACCCCTTGAGCCCCAGATCAGTGGACTACAGGCAACCTCGCCAGGCAGCCTTTTGTAGAGATCAGCACCCTCTCAGATTGAGGAAGAGGGTGCCAATCTCTGCATTTATATTCTATAGGCAGACCTGTCAACGAAATACAGGAAACAGAACAAATTCAGACTCTGCCTTTCTTTTATGAAAATAAACTCTATAGTGGCCCTTCACTAAGCCACAAAATCATGTATGTGGGCTTATTATTAGGTCACGTTCCACTATTGGCAGTCTATGTGTCTGGTTTCCTTCAGTATTTTTCTTTTGCTCTAAGAAATTGATAATTAATTTTCTATTGCAGCTCGTTTTTCACTAATTTTGAATTCACGTGTTATCATACTTGTTTTTTGTATTATATCTCTTACTGTTAACAAACTATTTATGCATACTTTTTTACAAAATATTCATGCATATTCTTTCTTGTGAAATAAATACCTAAAGAATTCTTTCACAAACTTGAGGCTGCCTCGATTGCTTTAAGAGAAGCCTAAAATGTGTGATATCGTAATGGTACGCTCAGAGAAATAATTTAAATTGAACCTTTTGAAATTTGTATTTAAAGCAGTACGGACTTTTCTTGTTATAGTACATTTGTAGCCCCTTTCCCTACTGCTTCTGGGACATTTCCCCCACTCCTTTGTATTTTCATTTACACAAGTATATACAGTCCACACACAAATAAGCACACACTCTCCCAGATATTCGCGCACCCAGTGGCTTAAATGGCACTGCAGAACAAAGGGCGTGGCCTAACGGCAGGGGGTCACCTGCTAGCTTATTAGGCCACACCCCTTGACGAGCCCCAGATCAGTGGACTACAGTCAACCTCGCAAGGCAGCCTTTTGTAGAGATCAGCACCCTCTCACATTGAGGAAGAGGTTGCCAATCTCTGCATTTATATTCTATAGGCTTGCCTGCAGGGGACCGCACCTCACCTATTCAGCCTTAATGGTGGCGCTGCCCCTCGCCAGCTGGGGAGGGGCAGTGTCCCCATTAAAGCTGAAAAGGTGAGGCCCTGCAAGCTGAGGCCTTTTTCCCAAAGACTGAAACTCCCGCGAATGCTCGGGAGCTTCAGGATTTAGAAAGCAAGGCCTCTGCTTCCAGCGGCCACAGGTTTCTTTCCATAATGGTGGTGCCGGCCCACGGGCATCTCTTGCTTGAAGGGATGCCTCACAGGTGCGGCATCACCATTATGGATGAAAGGCATTTTTTACAGAAGCATGAAGCTTTCGCACAGGAGCGAGAACTTAAGGCTTTAGAAACAATCCTTGTCATGTAGTTGGCGGGACTGCTAGGGGAGATTAGTAAACCCCGGGAGGGCCCCGCCTCAAAACGAGATTTCAGAGCCTGCTGAGGCTCGGTCCAGCTGGCCCTGGCCCACTTAAAACCCTAGGTGCACCCTTTGGCAGACATACACTCCCATGGTCAGACATACAATACCACATACATGCACTACCTCAGACATAGACACACACTTCCAAGGACGTGCAATCTCACAGACCTAGACTCACTATTCCACGGACATAAGCACACGCTCTCCCAGGTACATAGAGCACACTCAGGCACACTTTCCCACAGACATACACTCCCACAGACACAGACGCACAAGGATATACAATCCCACATTTTTTTCCCGTAATTTTTTAAATTTGCAAAATGTTTATTTTTGGCTGAAAATCAGTGTAATTTGAGCGTTACAACATCACACCACCTGGCAGTGTGTTTTTACCATCCTGCTGCCTGTTTCATGGACATATTGTGTCTTCGGATTTTTCGCCTGCCCATGCAGCAGACATGCAGTGCTTTCATCATGGCCACTCTGCTTTTCTTCTCTGCTTAGGCTGGGAGCCTGAAGTACTTTCTTTGATCGTGTGCTGGCACTGGCTGTTGAACTTCCATGTGAAGTCAGTCGGGGACCGGCAGGCTTAGCCGGCCCCCTTACCAAGGCCCACTCCTACGGCCTCTGTCTGCTCGCTGTCTGGCTGGGTCTTTGTGGGTCCTCTCCTACACCCCACCAATATACATATGGAGGCCAAGGAAAACACCATGTTCCATGGACACATGGTGACAAATGCACTTCCAAGCACTCTTCTGAAGGTCAGATCCGTGTACTAGCTCTCAAATCCTTCACTCTGCACCCGGTCTGACGACCTCTCACTTTACTGCATCTGTTCTTCATCTTATCTAGCCCTGACATTAACTGATTGTGTCACCTGCCCTGTCTTAAAGTCGCATTTAACCTGTCTAGTGTACTGCATTTCATCTTCCATGCTGGACAACCAATTTTGATTGTGCTTTGCGGCTGTTTGTGCCCCCACAAGGCGCACCTCCCTCTGCCTCCCCCTCTGCCTCCTCCAAGTGCATTAGGGCTTAAGTCTGTCAAGTGTCTTCCTCCCCCTTCTTCTGCCTACCATGTCGCTATCTATCTCTCCTATCCGCTCCAACTGCTTCACGCTCACCTATCCTTCTCCTATCACTAAATCTGGCTGGAAGAAACTTAAGAAGGACACCCTGAGCTCCAACCCAGGCCTTCCTATTGCAGACACCTGTGTCAAGGCTTCCGCCAGAGACACTGTCACTGACATCCTCTTCTTCGTAAACTCTCCTGACCTTTGGACTCGCTACATGGTCAGTTTTCTCTATCCTATCGCCTCTTCTCCCATTAATGGTGGCACTCGCTGGGAGGTCCTCTTTGACCTCTCCACCATTTCCAGAGTCATCATTAATGTCTATTTCAACAGAACCATCATGGTTCAGGGTCCTCAACCCAACCTTCTTCTCTTTGACAGGCTCCTCTCTCGCCTCTCTAATCTTACCTCCCCCCTTTGATGAGGTCACCAGACAAGTCCGGTCTATGAAGGCCTCATCCAAGCAAGTTGAACCCTGCCCATCCAAAACTGTCAAGGACAACATTGATTCCCTCGCACCAGCCTTAGCTGACCTTTGCAACCTCTCCTTTTCCACTGGAGTTTTCCTAACTGCTGTCAAGCACTCCCTTGTGCACCCTCTTCTCAAGAAACCCTCTGCTGACCCTTCCATTACATCTCACTACCGCCCGATCTCTATCACTCTTTTCCCGGGCAAACTCTGGGAGAAGCTGGCTATCTCTCAGCTAAACTTCCACACGGAATCAATGTTTCCACGACCATCAGTCCGGCATTAGAGCATCCAGAGGCACAGAAACTGCTCTTCTGAGCACCTGTGAAGACCTGCTCTCAAATCTTGACACTAACACTCCCTCTGTCCTCACTCTTCTTGATCTCTCCTCCACCTTTAACATGGTTAAGCACAACTTCTCCAGCATGGGGTCTGGCATGGATTCACATGCTCATGAATATTCCCCGTCGTCAGGCTGGGAATCCTCGGTAAAGAAAAAACCAGTATCAGTTTCGTTTCTGATCTGTCTTTCGTAGTAATAACCAATCACTGGTCTCTGCGTCATACTGACCACAGCCAATGACTGCCCTCTACCTAAGCCCCGCCTCTGGCAGCCATCTTCAGATTTTTACCGCACGTTCATGTGTTGGGATCCTCGTGCTATTGCTCTCGAGCGTTAGTGCTATTTTTTTCACGTTTTTTCTCAAAAACTTTGTTTTTTTCGGTCAAAAGAGCCTCAAGCTCCACCGACTCTCCATCCGATCAACGGGGACCCGTGTCGGATTCGTCTGCGCCCCTCAAGGGTGAAGATTTCGTCGAGCTACGCTTTTGGAGGACTCCAGAAGTTTCTCAGGCCCGTCCCGGACATGGCCCAGGAGAAGGGAAGCTCGACGCCCGGAAAGCTGTTCAGGGTCTGCCCTGGATGCCAGCTGCAGAACGTCTTTAAGGAGGACGAACACTCCTTTTGTCTTTACTGCTTACATGAGGGCAAGACGCACGTGGAGAAGGACTGTGCGTTTTGCGGCAACATGTCGGAGCGGACCATGAAGGACCGCCATCAACGTCTCGCCAACTGGCTGGAAGGGAAGAGCCCGTCCGGCGAGAAGAAGAGGAAGAAATCCGAGCGGTCTTCTAAGACCTTTGAGGACGCCCCGGCGACGGGGGTCCAACACCAGGCCAAGCACCGCGAGTCCGCTGGCACCGGGAGCGCCGAACAGTCGGGCTCTACGGGCGCCAGGCAGGGCGCACCCTCCCCGGTACCATCAACCATGAGCCAACGCTCTGGGTCGGGTAAGAGGAAGGCCGAGCACCCGGCGAAGCTCCTGGAGGGGCCTCGGTCGAGCTCGAAGGCCCCATCGGAGGGGGAGCGAGGCAGTGTCCCCCCCCCCCTCAAGGATAAGGCAGTGAGCGCACGTAGGGTGGTGAAGGCCTTAATCCATCCGGCCAAGGCCTGTATCGAGACTGTCGCGGCGGCCCTGGCTCAGACTGTGGAGGCTGCGCCAGTGGTGGCGACCTCGGGGCCCAGAGTCTCCCTGCCACCTCGGAGGGAGTCCTCCTTTATGCCCATCGATAGGACCCCCGTGAAACCTCCGGCAGAGAAAAAAAAAGGGGGGGCAGGATGTCGTCGTAGACTCGGCTTCAACCTCGGAGGAAGAGCTGATCGAGGTCTTAAGCCACGGCCTCGGCGTGGAAGAAGACCGACCCGTCGGGATGGATCCCGACGCAGGTGACGACGACATCGTCGAGGGCGCCGACGGGGCACCTGATCGCCCGTCGGATTCCCCTCTGCCAGCGCCGCAAGACAACTCGGCGGCCATTTTGTTGGCTATACAGTCCTTATGCTCGGAGATAAGGACGAGACTACCGTTGCCAACGGAGGAACCACTCCCGTCGGGGGACCCAGAACCGGGACCTTCTGGCGTTCCCCCTCCCAAGAAAAGAAGGATTCACCCTCCACCTCCTTTTCAGCCGTCGCGCCCCGTCCAGCCCTCCTCCCCGTCCACGACTCGAGGGGATGATACGGGGACTGACACGGCCGCGACGGGTACGGACGACGAGGTCTACGACGAGGATCTTCCGTCGTCACCTCCCACCAGGGCTTCTCCGCCCGACGAGATTGGATCGTTCCACTCCATGATCGCCAGGGCATCCGAACTTTTCCAACTCTGCCCTGAGGAGAAGAAAAGGGAAGGATTCCTTTATCAACGGCGCAAGGCCAAGAGGAAGACGGTCCTCGCGGTGCCTCTACTGGACGACATTTGGGATGAGGGCCTCGCCCTCCTCAAGAACCCTTCCACGACGCCAGCGAGAAGAGACCGGTACGAAAAGAAGTACCGGGTCCCGGACGCGGCCCCCCTGTGCCTCCGGGCGCAGCCTACCCCGGACTCCGTCGTCTCTGCGGCGGCCAGGAAGAAAGAGGGGGGGGTGCGGCCGCCACATCGACTTCCCCGCCGGACGGCGAGGGAAAGAAGTTGGACTCTATGGGACGCAGGGTCATCTCGTCTGCAGCGACGACGATTAAGGCGGCCAACGCCTTGGCTATCGTGGCCCGCTACGACAGGGAGCTATGGTACAAACTGGCTCCTCTGCTGGACTTCCTACCGGACGACAAGAGGGCGGATGCCCTGGAGATCCTACAGGAAGGTGAGGTGGCGTCGGACCACGCCATCACTATTGCGACGGACATTGCTGATACGGGATTCCGCCAGTTGGGCAACGGCGTGTGCCTTAGGCGGCGTGGATGGCTCAAGGCTACGGACTTCTGTCAAGACGTACAGACCAGAGTCCTGGACATGCCGTTCGATGGGAACAACCTGTTTGGGATAACAGTGGACGACTCCCTTCAGGCCATTAAAGCGGACACGGAGACGGCCCGGGCCCTTGGGGTTCTGCAACAACGACGGCCGCCCTTTCGGAGCAGTGGAGGCAAGGGCGCCTCCAAAGGTTCCGGCGGCGGGTTCTCCACCTACCGTCAAGCGGCCCGCTCGTCGTCTCAGGAGGCCTATAGGGGACGAGGCAAGTCGGGCGGACCCCGCCGTCGTCGCCAAGGAGGTCAAGGCGGCAAAGCCTCGTCGAAACAGGATTGAACCGGCCGTGGGGTCGGGCCCCCACCGAAGCACCCCGGTGGGAGGCCGGCTGGCGAGCTTCGTCAGCGTGTGGGAGTCCATCTCCACCGACCGTTGGGTGCTGGACGCCTTAGCCCGGGGCCACGCGCTCGAGTTTCAAAGAAGGTGCCCGCGCGTCCCCCCCGTGGCCAGGAAAGAGCTTCACGTCTCGCAGCTTCTCCTGGAGGTAAAGGCGATGCTCAGGAAGGGCGCCATCGAACTCGTCCCAAAGAGGCTTCGGGGCTCCGGAGTTTACTCGAGATACTTCCTCGTGAAGAAGAAGACGGGAGGATGGCGCCCCATCCTAGACCTGCGACGTCTGAACAAGTTCATCAAGGCTCAGAAGTTCCGGATGGTCACCCTCCAGCACGTCCTGGGTCAGCTGGAGGAAGGAGACTTCCTGTCGTCGTTGGATTTGGAGGATGCCTACTTCCATATTCCCATCCTAAGGGGGCACCGGAAATTTCTCAGGTTCGTGGTCCAAGGGCGTCACTACCAGTTCAAAGCCCTCCCCTTCGGACTACGGTCGGCACCCAGGGTTTTCACCAAGTGCCTTGCACCGGTGGCGGCGCAGCTGCGCCGAGAGGGGATCCACGTCTACCCCTACCTGGACGACTGGCTCATCCGAGCCAAGACGAGGGAGCTCGCCGTGGACCACACGGCAAGGACCGTCCAGCTTCTCACGGACCTGGGATTCTCCGTGAACTACGCCAAATCCCACCTGGTACCCGCGCAAGACGCACTGTTTCTGGGAGCGAGGCTCGACACAGTGTCCCTTCTGGCCTCCCCGTCGGAGGAGAGGGCCAGGGCCATCCTGGGCAAGGTACAACGGATGTTGGTGGCCGACGCGGCCAAGGTGAGGTCCATCAAGTCCCTCCTCGGAATGATGTCTTCCTGCATCTACCTCATTCCCCTGTGCAGGCTCCGGATGCGCCCGTTGCAGGAGTTCCTGGACGCGCGCTGGATCCAAACGACGGGCAGCTTCGAGGAAAGGATCACACTCGACGAGAGTTTCCGACGAGCGATCCGGTGGTGGGGCACCCGCGCGCATCTGACGGCGGGCATGGACTTCCAGACCCCAGCCCACCAGGAGACAGTGACCACGGATGCCTCCCTGGAAGGGTGGGGAGCGCACACCGAAAATCTGCACGCAAGAGGCCTTTGGCTCCCGACGGAGAAATCACTACATATCAACGTCCTGGAGCTCCGTGCAGTGTTCTGGGCCCTCAGGTCCTTCCTTCCGTCCCTCAAGGGCAAGGTGGTGAGGATCTTCACCGACAACAACACCACCATGTTTTACATCAGGAAACAGGGCGGAACCAGGTCCCCAGCACTGTCCAAGGAGGCGCAGGACCTGTGGCATTGGGCCGTCGCCCAAAGGATATTTCTGGTGCCGTTTCATCTGGCAGGGATAAAAAACACCATCGCCGACTCACTCAGCAGGGAGCTGCGCTCGTGCCACGAGTGGGAACTACGGCAGGATCTAGTGGATCGCCTCTTCCGACGGTGGGGCACACCCCAGATCGACCTGTTCGCGACGGCGACGAACTCCAAGTGCCGGAGGTTCGCCAGCAGGTTTCCCCAGGCGAGGAGCATGGGCGATGCTTTCTCGTTCCCCTGGGAGGGCCTGTTCCTTTACGCGTTCCCTCCATTGCCACTGCTGATCCGGCTCATCAACCAGCTCAAGAGGTCACGGTGCAGGATGGTCCTCGTCGCACCTGCGTGGCCGAGGCAGATATGGTTCCCGGACCTTCTGGACTTGTCAGCGTCCCCGTCAATCAAGCTGCCGGGGGACGCGGACCTACTCTCCAGGGAAGGAGGCGCCATCCTCCACCACAACCCGAAGTCGCTGAACTTGCAGGCCTGGCTCCTGCAGCGCTAGAGTTTGGAGGATACGACATACCGGCCGACTGCAGAGAGGTTCTTGCAAAGGCCAGGGCTTCCTCGACTCTGAAATGCTACGGACACAAATGGAAGAGGTTCTCTGTCTGGTGCCACGCACAGAAGATTAACCCTCTACGGATTACGGCTCCCCAAGTACTGCCGTACCTGCTGACGCTGGCCAAAGCTGGACTGGCACACGCGTCCATCAAGATTCATCTTGCTGCGATCTCCCGATACACCAGAACCACGGGGCGGACGTCCTTGTGGTCTCATCGTCTGGTGAAAGAGTTCATGAAGGGACTGTTCAGATCGTTCCCGCCGGTGAAGGCTCCGGTTCCGGCGTGGGAGCTCAACGTGGTGCTGACCAAGCTCATGGGACCTCCGTTCGAGCCTCTGCACTCGGCCCCGTTGAAGTTTCTGTCGTGGAAAACAGCGTTTCTTGTGGCCATCACCTCCGCACGACGAGTGGGAGAGATCCAGGCCCTTTCCTGCAAGGCCCCGTACTTGACTTTTCACGACACGAGGGTAGTGCTCAGGACGCACCCCTCCTTCATGCCCAAGGTGCCGTCGGACTTCCACCTCAACGAACCCTTGGTGTTGCCTGTGTTCTTCCCGTCGCCTTCGTCGCCGGCTGAGAGGACTTTGCACTCGCTGGATGTGGCTAGAGCGCTAAAGTTCTACGTGGACCGCACGAAGGGTTTTCGGAAGACGTCACAACTCTTTGTGAATTTTGGACCTGTCAATCAGGGGAAGGCACTCTCGAAGGCTTCCATTTCCAGATGGCTCTCCGGCTGTATCATGTACTGTCATCGGTAGGCAAACCGACCGCTGCCTGGCCGTCCGAGAGCCCATTCCACCAGAGCGATCGCAGCTACCACGGCGTTCCTTTCTGGTGTGCCCCTGCTGGACATATGCAGGGCTGCTACGTGGAGGTCGACGCACACCTTCACGAAATTCTACTGCGTCGATCGGGACTCCAGGGAGGAGTCCAGGGTCGGCCAAGCAGTGCTGCGCAACCTGTTCGCCTGAGGTGAGCCTGGTGAGGAGGTAAGATGCTTAATGTTGAGTTTGATGTAATGCTTAATGTTGAGCCTTTGCCACCTCCCGTGGTTGTGCATGTGTGTACTGCTATGTATTCTTTATTCATGAGCATGTGAATCCATGCCAGACCCCATGCTGGAGAAGGAACAAGTTACTTACCTGTAACTGTTGTTCTCCAGCATGGGTCTGGCATGGATTCACATGCGAACCATCCCGCCTACCCCTCTGCGGCTCTTCACTTGGTCATACTGCCACTTCACGTGCTTCCAAATCTGAAGATGGCTGCCAGAGGCGGGGCTTAGGTAGAGGGCAGTCATTGGCTGTGGTCAGTATGACGCAGAGACCAGTGATTGGTTATTACTACGAAAGACAGATCAGAAACAAAACTGATACTGGTTTTTTCTTTACCGAGGATTCCCAGCCTGACGACGGGGAATATTCATGGGCATGTGAATCCATGCCAGACCCATGCTGGAGAACAACAGTTACAGGTAAGTAACTTGTTCCATCCTGGTCTCACGGCTTTGTGACACCTTGGGAATCACAGGTCAGGCTCTGGCTTGGTTAACCTCTTTTCCCTCCGACCACCCATCCCAGGTCGAATTTGGTGCCTTTCTCTCGATTATCACCACTCAACCTGCGACGTTCCCCAGGGTTCTAACCTATCCCCCTGGTTCTTCAACGTCTACATGGCTGCCCTGGCTTGTGTTATTGCCACTTTCACCTCTAATTTCCAGTGTTATGTGGATGACATGCAACTCTCCTTTAGGCTCCCCTCAGCCACCTCCTCCTGCTCCTCACTCATATCTGAGCGTCTGTCCGCATTTCAGTCATGGAGTGCTGCAAACGACCTTTGTCTCAATGCCAGTAAAACTGAGATTGTTCATATTGGTACACCGGCTCTGGCTTTCCCCCTCTCACTCTGGCCGGCCTCTCTTGGCCCTGTGCCTACACCCACTTGTGAGGCCAAAAACCTTGGGGTCATTTTCGACTCCACTCACTCCTTCTCCTCTCACATTTCTGACATTTCCAAAAAAATCTAACTATCAACTACACCTCCTTAGAGGTACACTACCTTTTCTCACTTTCCCTCAGCGGCTTACTTTCTCCAGAGCCCTAGTTCTCTCCATGCTGGAATACTGCAACAACCTCTTCCTCAACCTCCCTGCTTCCGCCCTGCGCCCTCTGCAACTCATACAGAACAGAAACGCAAGACTTATCCTTGGCCTCAAGTATACAGCCAGTGGCTGCAGCCGCTTGGCCTCTCTGGGTCTCTCCCCCTTCACACTGGCTGCAGTACCTGGCTTTTCTAGGTATCTTCCATGTCACACTGGCTGCACTACCTGGCTTCTCTGGGTATCTTCCCTGTGCTGCAGTGGCTGCAGCCGCCTGGCCTCTCTGGTTCCCGTCCCTGTCGCACAGCCTGCAGTTCCTGACCTCTCTGGGTCTCTCCCCCTTCACACTGGCTGCAGTACCTGGCTTCTCTGCGTCTCTCTCCTGGGTCAAACGCTTCTCCAAGCAGAGAGTTGGGGGCAGATTTCTCTCTTCGGTTAATGTAGCGCTGCTGGTAACATAGGGTTAATGCAGCACTGCACCGTAGAACATAAAGCATTTTCTGGCGGGTAAGCAAACATAGGGTTAATGTAGCGCTGCTGGTAACATAGGGTTAATGCAGCGCTGCCCCATAGAACATAAAGCACTTTTTGGCGGATAAGCAAACATAGGGTTAATGAAGCGCTGCTGGTAACATAGGGTTAATGTAGCGCTGCCCCGTAGAACATAAAGCACTTTCTGGCGGGTAAGCAAACATAAGGGTAATGTAGCGCTGCTGGTAACATAGGGTTAATGCAGTGCTGCTGGTAACATAGGGTTAATGTAGCGCTGCCCCGTAGAACATAAAGCACTTTCTGGCGAGTAAGCAAACATAGGGTTAATGTAGCGCTGCTGATAACATAGGGTTAATGAAGTGCTGCCCCGTAGAACATAAAGCGCTTTCTGGCGGGTAAGCAAACTTCTCCAGCATGGGGTCTGGCATGGATTCACATGCTCATGAATATTCCCCGTCGTCAGGCCGGGAATCCTCGGTACAGAAAAAATCAGTATCAGTTTCGTTTCTGATCTGTCTTTCTTAGTAGTAACCAATCACTGATCTCTGGGTCATACTGCCCCCAGCCAATGACTGCCCTCTCCCTAAGCCCCGCCTCTGGCAGCCATCCTCAGATTTTTACCGCACGTTCAAGTGTTGGGAGCCCTCGTGCTATAGCTCTCGAGCTTTTGCTGCGTTTTCGTGCTTTTTCAAAGAGAATTTCTAATTTTTCGGTTAAATATAGCCTCAAGCTCCACCGTTACTACATCCGATCAACGGGGACCCGTTTCGGAGTTTTCTACGCCCCTCAAGTGTGAAGATTTCGTCGAGTTACGCTTTTGGAGGATTCCAGAAGTTTCTGAGGCCTACCCCGGACATGGCCCAGGAGAAAGGAAGCTCGACGCCTGGGAAGCTGTTCATGGCTTGCCCTGGATGCCAGCTGCAGAATGTGTTCAAGGAGGACGAGCATTCTTTATGACTCTACTGTCTCCATGAGGACAAGACGCACGTGGAGAAGGACTGTGCGTTTTGTGGGAACATGTCGGAGCGGACCATGAAGGATCACCATCTTCGTCTCGCCAACTGGCTGGAGGGAAAAAGCCCGTCCGGTGAGAAGAAAAAGACGTCCGAGCGGTCTTCTAAGTCCTGTGAGGGCGCCCCGACGACGGGGGCCCAACAGAAGGCTAAGCACTGCGAGTCCGCGTGCACCGGGAGCGCCGAACGGTCGGGCTCCTCGGCTGCCAGGCAGGGCGCATCCTCCCCGACATCAGCCACGAGCCAACGCTCTGGCTCGGGTAAGAGGAAATCAGAGAACCCGGCTAAGCTTCTGGAGAGGCCCCGGTCGATCTCGAAGGTTCCGGCAGAGGGGGAGCGAGGCGAGGACCCTCCCCCCAAGGTGAAGGCCTCAGGCGCGCAGAAGGTGGCGAAGGCCCTGGCACAGCCTGTGGAGGCTACACCACTGGAGGCGACCTCGGGGTCCAGAGTTTCCCTGCCACCACGGAGGGAGTCTTCTTTCAAGCCCATCGAGAAGACCCCCACAAAGTCCCTGGTGGAAAAAGAGGGGGGGGCGGTGGCCATCGTGGATACGGACACAACCTCTGAGGAGGAGCTGATCGAAGTCTTGGAGGAAGCCCAGTCCATCGGGAGGGATCCCGACGAGGGCGACGACGAGAGCGACGGAAAGCGGCCGACGAGGTTCCTGATCAGCCCTCGCGCCCGTCGCTTCCGGTGCCGCAGAACAATTCGGCTGCCATTTTGATGGCAATACAATCCTTATGTTCGGAGATAAGGACAAGATTGCCCCTACCCCCGACGGGGGAACCGGAGCCAGACCCGACGGGGGAACCGGTGCCGGGTCCGTCGGGAAGTCCGCCATATAAGAAGAGGAGGACGCATCCTCCACTGCCTCTTCAACCTTTGCGGCCTGCTCAACCTTTGCCCCTGTCCACGGCCCACAGGGATGACACAGCCACGACGGGTACGGATGACGATGGCGGCGACGACGGGACGGACCTCCCATCACCTCCGATTCGGGCCTCCCCGCCCGACGAGATTGGATCCTTCCACGCAATGATTGCTAGGGCATCCAAGCTTTTCCAGTTCTGCCCCGAAGAAAAGAAGGAAGGCTTCCTTTACCAACGGCACGAGGCCAAAAGGAAGACAGTCCTCGCCGTACCCCTTCTGGATGACATCTGGGACGAGGGGCTTTCTCTCCTCAAGAATCCTTCCACGACGCCTGCGAAGAGGGACCGGTACGAGAAGAAGTACCGGGTCCCCGACGCGGCCCCCTTGTGCCTTCGGGCACAACCGACCCCGGATTCGGTCTTCTCGGCGGCGGCCAAGAAGAAAGCGGGGGGGCATCGGCCTCGACATCAACTTCCCCGCCGGACGGCGAGGGCAAGAAGCTGGACACGATGGGACGACGGGTCATCTCGTCTGCAGCAACGACGATCAAGGCGGCCAACCCCCTTGCGATTGTAGCCCGCTACGACAGGGAGTTGTGGTATAAGATCGCCCCCCCTGTTGGACTTCCTTCCGGACGACAAGAGGGCAGAGGCCCTGGAAATCTTGCAGGAAGGTGAGGTGGCGTCGGACCACGCCATAACTGTGGCAACGGACATCGCTGACACCGGTTTCCGTCAGTTGGGTAACAGCGTTTGCCTGAGACGACGAGGATGGCTCAAGGCGACGGATTTCCGCCAGGACGTACAGACCAAGGTGTTGGACATGCCTTTTGACGGGAACAACCTGATTGGGAAGGCGGTTGACGAGTCCCTCCAAGCCATCAAGACAGACACGGAGACTGCCCGGGCCCTGGGAGTGCTCCAGCAACGACGACCGTCCTTTCGGAACTCCGGAGGCAGACAAGGTGCCTCCAAGGGATCCGGCAGTGGCTCCTCTACGTACCGTTAAGCGGCCCGCTCCTCGTCGCAAGAAGCTTACAGGGGACGCGGCAAGTCGGGTGGTTCCCGCCGTCGTCGCCAAGGAGGCAAGGCGGCCTCCAAACAAGATTGAACCGACCGTGGGGTCGGGCCCCCACCGAAGCACCCCGGTGGGAGGCCGGCTGGCGAGGTTCGTCAGCGTGTGGGAGTCCATCTCCACCGACCGTTGGGTGCAGGACGCCCTGGCTCAAGGGCACGCCCTCAAGTTCCAGAAGAATTGCCCCCGCATTCCACCTGTGGCCAGGAAGGAAAACCACATCCCTCAACTGCTGTTGGAGGTAAAGGCGATGGTCAAGAAGGGCGCCATCGAGCTCGTTCCAAAGAGGCTCCGGGGCTCCGGAGTGTACTCAAGGTACTTCCTGGTAAAATAGAAGACAGGAGGATGGCGCCCCATCCTGTACCTACGACGACTGAACAAGTACATCAAGGCACAGAAATTCCGGATGGTCTCCCTCCAGCACGTGCTGGGACAGCTGGAGGAGGGCGATTTCCTGTCGTCGTTGGACTTGGAGGATGCATACTTCCACATCCCCATTCTAAAAGGGCACCGAAAGTTCCTCAGGTTCGTGGTCCAAGGACGGCACTACCAGTTCAAGGCCCTCCCGTTCGGATTGAAGTCAGCGCCCAGGGTGTTCACCAAGTGCCTCGCACCGTTGGCGGTGCGGCTGCGCCTGCAGGGAATCCACGTCTACCCCTACCTGGACGACTGGCTCGACCGAGCAAGAACAAGGGAGCTCGCCGTAGATCACACAGCGAAGACCGTCCAGTTGCTCACGGACCTGGGATTCTCCATCAACTTTCCCAAATCCCACCTGGTCCCGTCTCAAGTCGCCCTGTTTCTGGGAGCCAAGCTCGACACAGTGGCGCGGCTGGCCTCTCCGTCGGAGGAGATGACGAAGGCCATCCTGGGCAAGGTGCAGCGTCTGCTGGCCAGACGTGGCCAGGGTAAGATCCATCAAGTCCCTCCTCGGGATGATGTCCTCCTGCATATATCTTGTGAGCCTTTGCTGACTTCGGATGCGCCCTCTGCAAGATTTCCTCGACGCCCGCTGGGTCCAAGCGATGGGCAGCTTCGAGGACAGGATCCCGCTCAATGAGACCTTCCGTCAAGCGATCCGGTGGTGGGGCACCCGCACTCATCTGACGGCGGGCACGGACTTTCAGACCCCAGTTCACCAGGTAACGGTGACGACGGATGCCTCCCTGGAAGGGTGGGGAGCGCACACCGGAGATCTTCACGCGAGAGGCCTTTGGCTCCCAGAGGAGAAGCCGCTCCACATCAACATCTTGGAGCTCTGTGCAGTGTTCTGGGCCCTCAGGTCTTTTCTTCCGTCCCTCAAGGGCAAGGTGGTGAGGATCTTCACCGACAACACCACCACGATGTTCTACATCCGGAAGCAGGGCGGAACCAGATCCCCAGCCCTGTCCAAGGAAGCCCAGGATCTGTGGCATTGGGCCGTCGCCCAAAGGATGTTTCTGGTGCCTTCATCTGGCAGGGATAAAAAACACCATGGCCGACTCACTCAGCAGGGAGCTGCGCTCGTGCCACGAGTGGGAGCTACGCCAGGATCAAGTGGATCGACTCTTCCAACGATGGGGCAAACCCCAGATCGATCTTTTCGCGACGGCGACGAACTCCAAGTGCCAGAGGTTCGCCAGCAGGTTTCCCCAGCCGAGGAGCATGGGCGATGCTTTCTCGTTCCCCTGAGACGGCCTATTCCTTTATGCGTTCCCTCCGTTGTTACTCCGGCTCATCAACCAGCTCAAGAGCTCCCGGTGCAGGATGATCCTCGTCGCACCGGCGTGGCCGAGGCAGATCTGGTTCCCGGACCTTCTGGACTTGTCAGCGTCCCCACCAGTCAAGCTGCCGGCGGACGCGGATCTTCTCTCCCGAGAAGGAGGCGCCATTCTTCATCACGACCCGGAGTTGCTGAACTTGCAGGCCTGGCTCCTGCAACCCTAGACTTTGGAGGATACGATATCCCGGCTGACTGCAGAGAGGTTCTTGCAAAGGCCAGGGCATCCTCAACTCTCAAGTGTTACGGACGTAAGTGGAAGAGGTTCTCTGTCTGGTGCCTTGCACAGAAGATTAACCCTCTGCGGATTACGGCCCCTCAGGTGCTGCCGTACCTACTGTCGCTGGCCAAGGCTGGACTAGCTCACGCCTCCATCAAAATACATCTGGCTGCGATCTCCCGATACACCAGAACCACGGGACGGGCGTCCTTGTGGTCTCATCATCTGGTGAAGGAATTTATGAAGGGACTATTCTGATCGTTCCCGCCGGTGAAGTGCTCCTCCCCGGCGTGGGAGCTCAATGTGGTGCTGACCAGGCTCATGGGGGCCCCATTCGAGCCTATGCATTCGGCGCCGTTGAAGTTCCTGTCGTGGAAGACAGCATTTCTCGTGGCCATCACCTCCGCACGACGAGTGGGAGAGATCCAGGCCCTATCTTGCAAGCCTCCATACTTGACTTTTCACGACACGAGGGTGGTGCTGAGGACGCACCCCTCCTTTATGCCCAAGGCGCTGTCGGACTTCCACCTCAATGAGCCCTTGGTGTTGCCAGTTTTCTTCCCGTCGCCTTCGTCGCCGGCCGAGAGGACTTTGCACTCGCTGGATGTAGCTAGAGCGCTGAAGTTCTACGTGGACCGCACGAAGAGTTTTCGGAGGACGTCACAGCTGTTTGTGAACTTTGGACCTGTGAACCAAGGGAAGGCTCTCTCGAAGGCTTGCATTTCCAGATGGCTCTTCGGCTGTATCATGCACTGTCACCGGTTGGCAAACCGACCGTTGCCCGGCCGTCCGAGAGCCCATTCGACCAGAGTGATCGCTGCTACTACGGCGTTCCTGTCTGGTGTGCCCCTGCTGGACATCTGCAGGGCTGCTATGTGAAGGTCGACGCACACCTTCACGAGATTCTACTGCGTCGATCGGGACTCCAGGGAGGAGTCCAGGGTCGGCCAGGCAGTGCTGCGCAACCTGTTCGCTTAAGGTGAGCCTGGTGAGGAGGTAAGAGATGCTTAATGTTGAGTTGTTGTATTGCTTAATGTTGAGCCTGTTGCCACCTCCCGTGGTTGTGCATGTGTATACTGCTATGTATTCTTATATTCATGAGCATGTGAATCCATGCCAGACCCCATGCTGGAGAAGGAACAAGTTACTTACCTGTAACTGTTCTCCGGCATGGGTCTGGCATGGATTCAAATGCGAACCCTCCCGCCTTCCCCTCTGCGGCTCTTCACTTGGTCATACTGCCACTTTACATGCTACCAAATCTGAGGATGGCTGCCAGAGGCGGGGCTTAGGGAGAGGGCAGTCATTGGCTGGGGGCAGTATGACCCAGAGATCAGTGATTGGTTACTACTAAGAAAGACAGATCAGAAACGAAACTGATACTGATTTTTTCTGTACCGAGGATTCCCGGCCTGACGATGGGGAATATTCATGAGCATGTGAATCCATGCCAGACCCATGCCAGAGAACAACAGTTACAGGTAAGTAACTTGTTCCATAGGGTTAATGTAGCGCTGCTGGTAACATAGGGTTTATGTAGCGCTGCCCCTTAGAACATAAAGCACTTTCTGAAGGGTAAGCAAACATAGGGTTAATGTAGCGCTGCTGGTAACATAGGGTTAATGTAGTGCTGCTGGTAACATAGGGTTAATGCAGCGCTGCTGGTAACGGTTAATGCAGCACTTCTGGTAACATAGGGTTAATGCTGCGCTGCTGGTAGCATGGGGTTAATGTAGCGCTGCTGGTAACATGAGGTTAATGTAGCGCTGCTGGTAACAGGGTTAATGCAGCGCTGCTGGTAACATAGGGTTAATGTAGCACTGCTGGTAACATAGGGTTAATGCAGCGCTGCTGGTAACATAGGGTTAATGCAGGGCTGCTGGTAACGGTTAATGCAGCACTTCTGGTAACATAGGGTTAATGTAGCGCTGCTGGTAACATAGGGTTAATGCAGGGCTGCCGGTACCATAGGGTTAATGTAGTGCTGCTGGTAACGGTTAATGCAGCACTGCTGGTAACATAGGGTTAATGAATGCGCTGGTGTTAACATAGGGTTAATGCAGGGCTGCTGGTAACGTAGCGTTAATGCAGCACTGCTGGTAACATAGGCTTAATGCAGGGTTGCTGGTAACATAGGGTTAATGCAGCACTGCTGGTAACATAGGGTTAATGCAGCACTGCTGGAAACATAGGGTTAATGCCGCGCTGCTGGAAACATAGGGTTAATGCCGCGCTGCTGGAAACATAGGGTTAATGCAGCGCTGCTAGTAACATAGGGTTAATGTAGCACTGCTAGTAACATAGGGTTAATGTAGCGCTGCCCCGTAGAACATAATACACTTTCTGGCGGGTAAGCAAACATAGGGTTAATGCAGGGCTGCTGGTAACATAGGGTTAATGCAGCGCTGCTGGTAACATAGGGCAGGGCTGCTGATAACATAGGGTTAATGCAGGGCTGCTGGTAACATAGGGTTAATGTAGCACTGCTGATAACATAGGGTTAATGTAGCGCTGCCCCGTAGAACATGAAGCACTTTCTGGCGGGTAAGCAAACATGGGGTTAATGCAGGGCTGCTGGTAACATAGGGTTAATGCAGGGCTGCTGGTAACATAGGGTTAATGCAGGGCTGCTGGTAACATAGGGTTAATGCAGCGCTGCTGGTAACAGGGTTAATGCAACGCTGCTGATAACATAGGGTTAATGCAGGCTGCTGGTACCATAGGGTTAATGCAGGGCTGCTGGTACCATAGGGTTAATGCAGGGCTGCTGGTACCATAGGGTTAATGCAGCGCTGCTGGTACCAGGGTTAATGTAGGGCTGCTGGTAACATAGGGTTAATGTAGGGCTGCTGGTAACATAAGGTTAATGCAGTGGTGCTTGTAACATAGGGTTAATGAAGGGCTGTTGGGAACATAGGGTTAATGTAGGACTGCTGGTAACATAGGGTTAATGTAGGGCTGCTGGTAACATAGGGTTAATGTAGCGCTGTTGGTAACATAGGGTTAATGTAGCGCTGTTGGTAACATAGGGTTAATGTAGCGCTGCTGGTAACATAGGGTTAATGCAGGGCTGCTGGTAACAGGGTTAATGCAGGGCTGCTGGTAACAGGGTTAATGCAGGGCTGCTGGTAACATAGGGTTAATGTAGCGCTGCTGGTAACAGGGTTAATGTAGCGCTGCTGGTAACACAGGGTTAATGCAGGGCTGCTGGTAACATAGGGTTAATGCAGGGCTGCTGGTAACAGTGTTAATGCAGGGCTGCTGGTAACATAGCGTTTATGCAGGGCTGCTGGTAACATAGCGTTTATGCAGGGCTGCTGGTAACATAGCGTTAATGCAGGGCTGCTGGTAACAGGGTTAATGCAGCGCTGCTGGTAACAGGGTTAATGCAGCGCTGCTGGTAACTTAGGGTTAATGCAGGGCTACTGGTAACGTAGCGTTAATGCAGGGCGGCTGGTAGCGTAGGGTTGATGCAGCGCTGTTGGTAACATAGGGTTAATGCATTGCTGCCCCGTAGAACATAAAGCACACTTTCTGGCAGGTAAGCAAACATGGGGTTAATGTAGCGCTGCTGGTAACATAGGGTTAATGTAGCGCTGCCCCGTAGAAAATAAATCACTTTCTGGTGGGTAAGCAAACATAGGGTTAATGCACTGCTGCTGGTAACATAGGGTTAATGTAGGGCTGCTGGTAATATAGGGTTAATGTAGCGCTGTTGGTAACATAGGGTTAATGTAGCGCTGCTGGTAACATAGGGTTAATGCAGGGCTGCTGGTAACAGTGTTAATGCAGGGCTGCTGGTAACATAGGGTTTATGCAGGGCTGCTGGTAACAGGGTTTATGCAGGGCTGCTGGTAACGTAGGGTTAATGCAGCGCTGCTGGTAACGTAGGGTTAATGCAGCGCTGCTGGTAACGTAGGGTTAATGCAGCGCTGCTGGTAACAGGGTTAATGCAGCGCTGCTGGTAACATAGGGTTAATGCAGGGCTGCTGGTAACATAGGGTTAATGTAGCGCTGCCCCGTAGAACATAAAGCACTTTCTGGCAGGTAAGCAAACATGGGGTTAATGTAGCGCTGCCCCGTAGAACATAAAGCACTTTCTGGCAGGTAAGCAAACATAGGGTTAATGTAGCGCTGCTTGTAACATAGGGTTAATGTAGCGCTGCTGTTAACATTGGGTTAATGTAGGGCTGCTGTTAACATTGGGTTAATGTAGCGCTGCTGGTAACATTGGGTTAATGTAGCGCTGCTGGTAACATAGGGTTAATGTAGATCTGCCCCGTAGAACATAAAGCACTTTCTGGCGGGTAAGCAAACATAGGGTTAATGTAGCGCTGCTTGTAACATAGGGTTAATGTAGCGCTGCTGTTAACATTGGGTTAATGTAGCGCTGCTGTTAACATTGGGTTAATGTAGGGCTGGTGGTAACAAAGGGTTAATGTAGCGCTGCTGTTAACATTGGGTTAATGTAGGGCTGCTGGTAACATAGGGTTAATGTAGGGCTGGTGGTAACAAAGGGTTAATGCATCGCTGCTGGTAACATAGGGTTAATGCAGGGCTGCTGGTAACATAGGGTTAATGCAGGGCTGCTGGTAACAGGGTTTATGTAGGACTGCTGGTAACATAGGGTTAATGCAGCGCTGCTGGTAACATGGGGTTAATGCAGGGCTGCTGGTTACATAGGGTTAATGTAGTGCTGCCAGTAAAATAGGGTTAATGCTGCGCTGCTGTTAACATAGGGTTAATGTAGGGCTGTTGGTAACATAGGGTTAATGCAGGGCTGCTGGTAACGTAGGGTTAATGCAGGGCTGCTGGTACCATAGGGTTAATGCAGGGCTGCTGGTAACATAGGGTTAATTTACCGCTGCTGGTAACAGGGTTAATGCAGCGTTGCGGGTAACATAGGGTTAATGCAGGGCTGCCCAGTAGAACATACAGCACTTTCTGAAGGGTAAGCAAACATAGGGTTAATGTAGCGCTGCTGGTAACATAGGGTTAATGTAGCGCTGCTGGTAACATAGGGTTAATTCAACGCTGCCCCGTAGAACATAAAGGACTTTCTGGCGGGTAAGCAAACATAGGGTTAATGTAGTGCTGTTGGTAACGGTTAATGCAGCGCTGCTGGTAACACAGGGTTAATGCAGGGCTGCTGGTAACACAGGGTTAATGCTGCGCTGCTGGTAGCATGGGGTTAATGTAGCGCTGCTGGTAACATAGGGTTAATGTAGCGCTGCCCCGTAGAACATAAAGCACTTTCTGGCAGGTAAACAAACATGGGGTTAATGTAGCGCTGCCCCGTAGAACATAAAGCACTTTCTGGTGGGTAAGCAAACATAGGGTTAATGTAGCGCTGCTGTTAACATTGGGTTAATGTAGGGCTGCTGTTAACATTGGGTTAATGTAGGGCTGCTGTTAACATTGGGTTAATGTAGCGCTGCTGGTAACATTGGGTTAATGTAGCGCTGCTGGTAACATAGGGTTAATGTAGATCTGCCCCGTAGAACATAAAGCACTTTCTGGCGGGTAAGCAAACATAGGGTTAATGTAGCGCTGCTTGTAACATAGGGTTAATGTAGCGCTGCTGTTAACATTGGGTTAATGTAGCGCTGCTGTTAACATTGGGTTAATGTAGGGCTGGTGGTAACAAAGGGTTAATGTAGCGCTGCTGTTAACATTGGGTTAATGTAGGGCTGCTGGTAACATAGGGTTAATGTAGGGCTGGTGGTAACAAAGGGTTAATGCATCGCTGCTGGTAACATAGGGTTAATGCAGGGCTGCTGGTAACATAGGGTTAATGCAGGGCTGCTGGTAACAGGGTTTATGTAGGACTGCTGGTAACATAGGGTTAATGCAGCGCTGCTGGTAATATGGGGTTAATGCAGGGCTGCTGGTTACATAGGGTTAATGTAGTGCTGCTGGTAAAATAGGGTTAATGCTGCGCTGCTGTTAACATAGGGTTAATGCAGGGCTGCTGGTAACGTAGGGTTAATGCAGGGCTGCTGGTACCATAGGGTTAATGCAGGGCTGCTGGTAACATAGGGTTAATTTACCGCTGCTGGTAACAGGGTTAATGCAGAGTTGCGGGTAACATAGGGTTAATGCAGGGCTGCCCAGTAGAACATAAAGCACTTTCTGAAGGGTAAGCAAACATAGGGTTAATGTAGCGCTGCTGGTAACATAGGGTTAATGTAGCGCTGCTGGTAACATAGGGTTAATTCAACGCTGCCCCGTAGAACATAAAGGACTTTCTGGCGGGTAAGCAAACATAGGGTTAATGTAGTGCTGTTGGTAACGGTTAATGCAGCGCTGCTGGTAACACAGGGTTAATGCAGGGCTGCTGGTAACACAGGGTTAATGCTGCTCTGCTGGTAGCATGGGGTTAATGTAGCGCTGCTGGTAACATGGGGTTAATGTAGCGCTGCTGGTAACATAGGGTTAATGCAGCGCTGCTGGTAACATAGGGTTAATGCAGCGCTGCTGATAACATAGGGTTAATGTAGCACTGCTGGTAACATAGGGTTAATGTAGCACTGCTGGTAACATAGGGTTAATGCAGTGCTGCTGGTAACATAGGGTTAATGCAGGGCTGCTGGTAACGGTTAATGCAGCACTTCTGGTAACATAGGGTTAATGTAGCGCTGCTGGTAACAAAGGGTTAATGCAGAGCTGCCCCCTAGAACATAAAGCACTTCATGGCGGGTAAGCAAACATAGGGTTAATGTAGCGCTGCTGGTAACATAGGGTTAATGCAGCGGTGCCCGTAACATAGGGTTAATGCAGCACTGCTGGTAACCGTTAATGCAGGGCTGCTGGTAACGTAGCGTTAATGCAGCACCGCTGGTAACATAGGGTTAATGCAGGGCTGCTGGTAACATAGGGTTGCTGGTAACATAGGGTTAATGCACCGCTGCTGGTAACATAGGGTTAATGCCGCGCTGCTGGTAACATAGGGTTAATGCAGGGCTGCTGGTAACATAGGGTTAATGCAGGGCTGCTGGTAACATAGGGTTAATGCAGGGCTGCTGGTAACATAGGGTTAATGCAGGACTGCTGGTAACATAGGGTTATTGTAGGGCTGCTGATGCAGGGCTGCTGGTAACAGGGTCAATGCAGGGCTGCTGGTAACATGGGGTTAATGCAGCGCTGCTGATAACATGGGGTTAATGCAGGGCTGCTGGTACCATAGGGTTAATGCAGGGCTCCTGGTACCATAGGGTTAATGCAGCACTGCTGGTACCATAGGGTTAATGCAGCGCTGCTGGTACCATCGGGTTAATGTAGGGCTGCTGGTATCATGGGGTTAATGTAGGGCTGCTGGTAACATGGGGTTAATGTAGGACTGCTGGTAACATGGGGTTAATGCAGGGCTGCTGGTAACACAGGGTTAATGCTGCGCTGCTGGTAGCATGGGGTTAATGTAGCGCTGCTGGTAACATGGGGTTAATGTAGCGCTGCTGGTAACATAGGGTTAATGTAGCACTGCTGGTAACATAGGGTTAATGCCGCGCTGCTGGTAACATAGGGTTAATGCAGGGCTGCTGGTAACATAGGGTTAATGCAGGGCTGCTGGTAACATAGGGTTAATGCAGGGCTGCTGGTAACATAGGGTTAATGCAGGACTGCTGGTAACATAGGGTTAATGTAGGGCTGCTGATGCAGGGCTGCTGGTAACAGGGTTAATGCAGGGCTGCTGGTAACATGGGGTTAATGCAGCGCTGCTGATAACATGGGGTTAATGCAGGGCTGCTGGTACCATAGGGTTAATGCAGGGCTGCTGGTACCATAGGGTTAATGCAGCGCTGCTGGTACCATAGTGTTAATGCAGCGCTGCTGGTACCATAGGGTTAATGTAGGGCTGCTGGTATCATGGGGTTAATGTAGGGCTGCTGGTAACATGGGGTTAATGTAGGACTGCTGGTAACATGGGGTTAATGTAGCACTGCTGGTAACATAGGGTTAATGTAGGGCTGCTGGTAACATAGGGTTAATGCAGCGCTGCTGGTAACATAGGGTTAATGTAGGGCTGCTGGTAACATAGGGTTAATGCAGGGCTGCTGGTAACATAGGGTTAATGCAGGCCTGCTGGTAACATAGGGTTAATGTAGCACTGCTGGTAACATAGGGTTAATGTAGCGCTGCCACTTGGAACATAAAGCACTTTCTGGCGGGTAAGCAAACATAGGGTTAATGCAGGGCTGCTGGTAACATAGGGTTAATGTAGGGCTGCTGGTAACATAGGGTTAATGTAGGGCTGCTGATAACATAGGGCTAATGCAGGGCTGCTGGTAACATAGGGTTAATGTAGCACTGCAGGTAACATAGGGTTAATGTAGCGCTGCCCCGTAGAACATAAAGCACTTTCTGGCGGGTAAGCAAACATAGGGTTAATGTAGGGCTGCTGATAACATAGGGTTAATGTAGGGCTGCTGGTAACAGGGTTAATGCAGGGCTGCTGGTAACAGGATTAATGCAGGGCTGCTGGTAAAATAGGCTACATAGGGTTAATGTAGGGCTGCTGGTAACAGGGTTAATGCAGGGCTGCTGGTAACAGGATTAATGCAGGGCTGCTGGTAAAATAGGGTTAATGTAGGGCTGCTGGTAACATATGGTTAATGTAGGGCTGCTGGTAACATAGGGTTAATGTAGGGCTGCTGGTAACATAGGGTTAATGTAGGGCTGCTGGTAACAGGGTTAATGCAGTGGTGCTTGTAACATAGGGGGAATGAAGGGCTGCTGGTAACATAGGGTTAATGTAGGACTGCTGGTAACATAGGGTTAATGTAGGGCTGCTGGTAACAGGGTTAATGTAGCGCTGCTGGTAACAGGGTTAATGCAGTGCTGCTGGTAACAGGGTTAATGCAGGGCTGCTGGTAACATAGGGTTAATGTAGCACTGCTGGTAACAGGGTTAATGTAGCGCTGCTAGTAACACATGGTTAATGCAGGGCTGCTGGTAACATAGGGTTAATGCAGGGCTGCTGGTAACATAGGGTTTATGCAGGGCTGCTGGTACCATAGCGTTTATGCAGGGCTGCTGGTAACAGCGTTTAATGCAGGGCTGCTGGTAACATGGGGTTAATGCAGGGCTGCTGGTAGCATAGGGTTAATGCAGCGCTGCTGGTAACAGGGTTAATGCAGCGCTGCTGGTAACTTAGGGTTAATGCAGGGCTGCTGGTAACGTAGGGTTAATGCAGGATTGCTGGTAACGTAGGGTTAATGCAGCGCTGCTGGTAACGTAGGGTTAATGCAGCGCTGCTGGTAACGTAGGGTTAATGCAGCGCTGCTGGTAACGTAGGGTTAATGCAGCGCTGCTGGTAACATAGGGTTAATGCATTGCTGCCCTGTAGAACATAAAGCACTTTCTGGCGGGTAAACAAACATAGGGTTAATGTAGCGCTGCTGGTAACATAGGGTTAATGTAGCGCTGCTGTTAACATTGGGTTAATGTCGGGCTGCGGGTAACATAGGGTTAATGCAGCGCTGCTGGTAACATAGGGTTAATGTAGGGCTGGTGGTAACAAAGGGTTAATGCAGGGCTGCTGGTAACATAGGGTTAATGTAGGACTGCTGGTAACATAGGGTTAATGTAGGGCTGCTGGTAATATAGGGTTAATGTAGCGCTGTTGGTAACATAGGGTTAATGCAGGGCTGCTGGTAACAGGGTTAATGCAGGGCTGCTGGTAACAGGGTTAATGTAGCGCTGCTAGTAACATAGGGTTAATGCAGGGCTGCTGGTAACATAGGCTTAATGCAGGGCTGCTGGTAACAAAGGGTTAATGTAGCACTGCGGGTAACATAGGGTTAATGTAGCGTTGCTAGTAACATAGGGTTAATGCAGGGCTGCTGGTAACATAGGGTTAATGCAGGGCTGCTGGTAAGTGTTAATGCAGGGCTGCTGGTAACATAGGGTTTATGCAGGGCTGCTGGTAACAGGGTTTATGCAGGGCTGCTGGTAACAGGGTTTATGCAGGGCTGCTGGTAACATAGGGTTTATGCAGGGCTGCTGGTAACCTAGGGTTTATGCAGGGCTGCTGGTAACATAGGGTTAATGCAGGGCTGCTGGTAACAGTGTTAATGCAGGGCTGCTGGTAACTTAGGGTTAATGCAGGGCTGCTGGTAACTTAGGGTTAATGCAGGGCTGCTGGTAACGTAGCGTTAATGCAGGGCTGCTGGTAACGTAGCGTTAATGCAGCGCTGCTGGTAACGTAGGGTTAATGCAGCGCTGCTGGTAACGTAGGGTTAATGTAGCGTTGCTGGTAACGTAGGGTTAATGCAGCGCTGCTGGTAACGTAGGGTTAATGTAGCGCTGCTGGTAACATTGGGTTAATGTAGGGCTGCGGTAACATAGGGTTAATGCAGCGCTGCTGGTAACATAGGGTTAATGTAGGGCTGCTGGTAACATAGGGTTAATGCAGCGCTGCCCCGTAGAACATAAAGCACTTTCTGGTGGGTAAGCAAACATAGAGTTAATGCACTGCTGCTAGTAGCATAGGGTTAATGCAGGGCTGCTGGTAACATAGGGTTAATGCAGGACTGCTGGTAACATAGGGTTAATGCAGGGGTGCTGGTAACATAGGGTTAATGAAGGGCTGCTGGTAACATAGAGTTAATGTAGGACTGCTGGTAATATAGGGTTAATGTAGGGCTGCTAGTAACATAGGGTTAATGCAGGGCTGCTGGTAACAGGGTTAATGCAGGGCTGCTGGTAACAGGGTTAATGCAGGGCTGCTGGTAACGTAGGGTTAATGCAGGGCTGCTGGTAACGTAGCGTTAATGCAGGGTTGCTGGTAACGTAGGGTTAAAGCAGCGTTGCTGGTAACGTAGGGTTAATGCAGCGCTGCTGGTAACATAGGGTTAATGCATTGCTGCCCCGTAGAACATAAAGCACTTTATGGCAGGTAAGCAAACATGGGGTTAATGTAGCGCTGCTGGTAACATAGGGTTAATGTAGCGCTGCCCCGTAGAACTTAAAGCACTTTCTGGCGGGTAAGCAAACATAGGGTTAAAGTAGCGCTGCTGGTAACATAGGGTTAAGGTAGGGCTGCTGGTAACATAGGGTTAATGTAGGGCTGCTGGTAACATAGGGTTAATGCAGCGATGCTGGTAACCTGGGGGTTAATGCAGCGCTGCCCCGTAGAACATAAAGCACTTTCTGGTGGGTAAGCAAACATAGGGTTAATGCAGCGCTGCTGGTAACATAGGGTTAATGTAGGACTGGTGGTAACAAAGGGTTAATGCAGGGCTGCTGGTAACATAGGGTTAATGCACGGCTGTTGGTAACATAGGGTTAATGCAGGGCTGCTGGTAACATAGGGTTAATGCAGGGCTGCTGGTAACAGAGGGGTTAATGAAGCCCTGCTGGTAACATAGGGTTAATGCAGGGCTGCTGGTTACATAGGGTTAATGTAGTGCTGCCGGTAAAATAGGGTTAATGCTGCCCTGCTGTTAAAATAGGGTTAATGTAGGGCTGTTGGTAACATAGGGTTAATGCAGGGCTGCTGGTAACATAGGGTTAATGCAGGGCTGCTGGTAACGTAGGGTTAATGCAGGGCTGCTGGTAACGTAGGGTTAATGCAGGGCTGCTGGTAACATAGGGTTAATGCAGGGCTGCTGGTAACATAGGGTTAATTTAGCGCTGCTGGTAACAGGGTTAATGCAGCGTTGCGGGTAACATAGGGTTAATGCAGCGGTGCGGGTAACATAGGGTTAATGCAGGGCTGCTGGTAACATAGGGTTAATGTAGGGCTGCTGGTAACATAGGGTTAATGCAGGGCTGCGGGTAACAGGGTTAATGCAGCGCTGTTGGTAACATAGGGTTAATGTAGGGCTGCGGGTAACATAGGGTTAATGTAGGGCTGCTGGTAACATAGGGTTAATGTAGGGCTGCAGGTAACATAGGGTTAATGTAGGGCTGCAGGTAACATAGGGTTAATGCAGGGCTGCGGGTAACAGGGTTAATGCAGACCTGTTGCTAACATACGGTTAATGCAGGGCTGTGTGTAACAGGGTTAATGTAGGGCTGCGTGTAACATAGGGTTAATGCAGCGCTGCTGGTAACAAAGGGTTAATGCAGCGCTGCTGGTAACAGGGTTAATATAGGGCTGCTGGTAACATAGGGTTAATGCAGGGCTGCTGGTAACATAGGGTTAATGTAGCCCTGCTGGTAACATAGGGTTAATGTAGGACTGCTGGTAACATAGGGTTAATGCAGCACTGCTGGTAACATAGGGTTAATGTAGCGCTGCTGGTAACATAGGGTTAATGCAGCACTGCTGGTAACATAGGGTTAATGTAGGACTGCTGGTAACAATGGGTTAATGCAGCACTGCTGGTAACATAGGGTTAATGTAGCGCTGCTGGTAACAAAGGGTTAATGCAGCGCTGCTGGTAACAGGGTTAATGTAGGGCTGCTGGTAACATAGGGTTAATGCAGGGCTGCTGGTAACATAGGGTTAATGTAGCCCTGCTGGTAACATAGGGTTAATGTAGGACTGCTGGTAACATAGGGTTAATGCAGCACTTCTGGTAACATAGGGTTAATGTAGCGCTGCTGGTAACATAGGGTTAATGCAGCACTGCTGGTAACATAGGGTGAAAGTAGGACTGCTGGTAACAATGGGTTAATGCAGCACTGCTGGTAACATAGGGTTAATGTAGCGCTGCTGGTAACATAGGATTAATGCAGCGCTGCTGGTAACATAGAGTTAATGCAGCGCTGCTGGTAACAGGGTTTATGCAGGGCTGCTCGTAACATAGGGTTAATGCAGGGCTGCTGGTAACATGGGGTTAATGCAGCGCTGCTGGTAACATGGGGTTAATGCAGCGCTGCTGGGAACATGGGGTTAATGCAGCGCTGCTGGGAACATAGGGTTAATGTTGCGCTGCTGGGAACATAGGGTTAATGCAGCAGTGCCCCGTAGAACATAAAGCACTTTCGAATGGATTTTGTCCTCCCACGTATTCCTCATCTTGTTATAACTCGTTATCTCCAGCTTCGCTGCTTCGGGAAAAAAAATTATCGGCAGAGTGCGCTCTGCTCGAGGTCGTGGCGTCGATTGTCCCTCGACGGACTCCGTACTCTGTCGACGTCACCAATGGTATAAATGGCTCGAGCCGCGCCAGTTGCTTCAGTTCTGTTTTTCCGATCGCTTCGCTATCGAGAACGGCCCGCTTCAGATTTTCTGTGAAGAAAATGTCATCTTCAACTCCTTCGACACCCAAGACTGGGTTCAAGAAGTGTATAGATTGTGGATCAAAAATGTCGATCACTGATCCCCACCGGATTTGTCTCTGGTGTCTCGGTTCCAGTCACCGAACCGACGACTGCGGGTCCTGCCAGTCCATGACCGAGAAGGCCCTTCGTGAGAGGAGAGGTAAACTGTTGGTGGGGAGGGAAGCCTCTAAGAAGGCTACGTCAAAAAAACATAAGAAAGCGACTGATTCAAAGGAATCGGATCACCATAGGCACTCAAAGAGATCTCGATCTAGGAGTAGATCGAGACACTCTTCGTCATCATCTAAAGAAATGAAGAGGAGACATAGATCTCCATCTTCTTCTTCTTCAGAGTCGACCGAAGAAATTCTATGTCCGACTAAATCGGATTCTCCCAGAAAATGGGAAGAATTCCGTAAAAAGATGATGGAGGTTTTCGAGAACGCGGCCCGACCCCCTCGAAAGAACCTCGAAAAAGCCATACCCCTAAGGTCGCTCCATTGGACGACAAAGGGAAGTCCAAGACTACCATGGCAAAGACCAGTAGTGTTGAGGAATCTAAAAAAAACTCGAATCGACGTCAAGCCGTCGAAGACTCTTCGAGAGTCGAGCACTTCTCCAGTGCCATACAAAAAACACAAGCCGCCGAAGGCTTCTACGACTTCGTCGACGCACTCGGCGTCGATAATTTCGACACCAAAACCAAAAACATCCTCGACGCCAGTATCAAAGTCATCTTCGAAGTCATCGAAGACTCCTTCGACAAGGATTTATCAATTCCTTCGACGCGTATGGTAGAGGAAGAAAGGAGATTCACTCCATTGCCCAGGTCAGACTTTTTTAAGTCTGTCCGCAATTTATGAGGAATCTGGCTCAGAAGAAGACGAAGTTACTCCTTTTGGAGTATCTTATGGTACAAAGCAAGTTCCTGAGGAACTTATTGACCAGGAATCTAGAATGAGAGACCTGAGTGATACTCTACATTCTGCAAGTGGAATTGACACCTCCCCAGAATTAGTTTGCCAGACCTGATCCTGCAGAGCATGCAGATGCTGGGTACAGGGGTCTTATGACCAGAGTAATTGAGTATATGGGTTGGGGTAATACTTCACCCATTTTTGAACAAGATGACATGACGGATATAATTGTCAGAGGACCTCAAAAAGATACTGTTCTCCCTTTCCACAGGGCCCTTCAAAGGACAGTGGAGAAAACCTGGGATAAACCAGAGAGTATTGCTGCTGCAGACAGCACTTTTCCAAAATAAATATAGACCAGCTGGAACGGATCCTGAATATTTGAATAAGCATCCGACTCCAGAAAGTTTAGTCATTCAGGCAGCATCCACTTCAAAGCAAACTGCTTATCCCACTATCCCTCCAGATAGAGAGGATAAAAAAGTTGATGCCTGGGCACGTAAAGTTTTCACGTCAGGCAGTATGGCACTTAAGTCGGCAAATGTCACCTGTACCCTAGCCAGGTTTACCCATACCCTGTGGGACTGTATTTCAGCGGCGGCTGATCATATTCCGGAAGGCGAGGAAAGGGAAGGCTTCCTGAATATATTCAAAGAAGGGTAGGAGGCAATGGGGGAATGTCTCCAGTCTGGACTGGATACTGCTGATAGTATCAGCAGATCCATGGCTGCAAGCGTTGTGCTACGCAGATTTGCGTGGTTGAGGAAGTCGGGGTTTGCACCAGACGTGCAAGCTAGACTCCTCAAAATGCCCTTTGATGGGTCGAGGCTGTTTGGCAGCAAGGCTGATAAAAGCCTAGAAAAACTTCAGACCTCGAAAGCGGCAGCTTAATCACTTAGCGCCTCTATGCGCCAGCCTCTAAAACCCTACTCCGGCTCATCTTCCTGGAGGGGTCGTTCTTTTCGTTACTACTCTTCATTTAGTAGAGGAAGAGGACAGGCTTTTCAAAGGGGCAGAAGAAACTTCCCTCGTGGATCACAAGGAAGAGGTGCAAAATCAGCCTCAGGAGCGGCATCTGTACCCTCAGCCACTCCTGCAGCCGCCTCCAAATCCCTCTGAGACCTTGTTGCACAAAACACCAGTGGGAGGCAGGATCTCCCAGCATCTGAAAGAATGGCGGGGCATTACCTCAGATGCTTGGGCACTGGAAACAGTAGCCCAAGGTTACTGTCTCCCCTTCCAAAAAAGGCCTCAGAATCATCCGCCTGGAGACAGCTCTGCCAAAATTCCAGATCCGCTCCTGTTGCAGGAAATTTTAACCCTGCTAGAGAAAGGTGCCATAGAACTGGTACCTGTAGCGGAGAGGAACAGGGGTTGGTACTCCCCATATTTTCTCATTCCAAAAAAGGACGGAGGACTGAAACCCATCTTGGACTTGAGAAACTTGAACAAGTTTCTCAGGAAGGACAAGTTCAAGATGGTGACTCTTTCTCAGATCCTTCAGGCTCTCCAACTCCAAGATTGGTTGGTATCATTGGACCTTCAGGATGCTTACTTTCATGTGCCAATCCATCCAAAGCACAGAAAGTACCTGAGGTTCGCGATTGGCAATTCTCATTATCAATTTCGAGTTCTGCCATTCGGGTTGACCTCCGCCCCGAGGGTTTTCACCAAATTGTTGGCGGTTGTGGCAGCAAATCTCAGGAGGGGAGGTATTCACATATATACCTACCTGGACGACTGGTTGATCTGAGCAAGTTCTCCAGAACAAGCTCAGGAACATCTTTCGATCACCTGCCACTTCCTCCACAAATTGGGCTTCTCCCTCAATTTCAAGAAGTCCCACATGATACCATCCCAGAAGCTCCAGTTTATCGGAGCAGTCTTGGATACTTCCTCGGGAAAAGCCTCGCCTCCCGAGGTGAGAGCTCTCCACATCCAGCAGATGGTAACAAAATTCCAGAATGCCCAGCGTCTACCGGCCTTCGATTTTCTCAGGTTGCTCGGCCTCATGGCATCCTGCATTTTCCTAGTACCAGAGGCCAGGTTGAGATTGAGATCCCTTCAATGGGCACTCAGAACTCAGTGGTCCCAGTTCTCAGGGAATATGTCGGATCTTCTGCAAGTCCTGAGCGCAGTTGCTCAGGATCTTCTATGGTGGGCTTGCAACGACAACCTTCTCAAAGGGGAATCTTTTTGACAACCATGGCCGGAGATAACAGTAGTGACGGACGCCTCACTCACGGGGTGGGGAGCACACACCAACGATCTGACAATCAGCGGTCGTTGGTCTCCATCGGAGTCCAAACTACACATCAACCTTTTGGAGCTGAGGGCAATCAGACTAGCGCTGAAGGCCTTTCTGCCCTCTGTACAGGGAAAGAATGTCCTGATAATGACGGACAACACGGTGGCCATGTACTACCTCAACAAAAGAGGAGTATGGTCACTACCACTGTGCAGAGAGGCAATGCAGCCATGGTTCTGGGCAATACGAGAAGGAATCTCTCTATCGGCAATTCACCTAGCCGGAGAGAAGAACACGGCGGCAGACGCTCTGAGCAGGCAGAGCAGTCTCACACGAGTGGGAGCTAGCTCAGGAAGTCCTTCTGGATATCTTCGCCCTTTGGGGAACCCCTCAAGTGGATCTGTTCGCCAACGCGATCAACCGGAAGTGCGATCAGTACTGCTCAAGGGAATTTCCTCAAAGAGGAGCTCTGGGAGATGCATTCGTAGTGGAGTGGAAGTTTCCACTGCTGTACGCGTTTCCCCCAGTCCCCTTGATTCCTCAAGTAGTCAGGAGGTTGAGAAAGTTCAGGAAAATCATGATCCTAATTGCCCCGGATTGGGCCAGGAGGACGTGGTTCCCGGACCTTCTAGACATGTCCATCTGCCCTCCAATACGTCTTCCGCAAAGGGAGGATCTTCTCTCGCAAGAGGAAGGTCGGGTTCTCCATCCAGAGGTCAAGACTCTCAACCTTCACGCATGGATTCTGAGAGGTTGAGATACAAGGATTGGGATCTTCCAGATGACGTAATGGAAATCTTGCTTTCGGCCAGAAGGCCAGCAACAAAATCTTTGTACCGATGTCGCTGGAACAGGTTTAGTAACTGGTGCAAAGACAAGGATGTGGACCCTTTTCAATGTGGCACCCCAATGGTGCTTTCCTTTCTATTACATCTAGCCAATCTGGGGCTCCAGATAGGAACAATCAAAGGATACCTTGCTGCGCTGTCCATTTTCAAGCGCACCTCGGAAGAGGTTTCATATTTCAAAATACCGTTAATCATTCAATTCTTAAAAGGGCTTACTAACGTATACCCTCCAGTACCTTTTCATGTCCCAACTTGGGATTTAAATTTAGTACTAAAATTCTTGACTTTCATACCTTTTGAGCCTCTGCACTCATGTCCATTGAGGCTTTTAACACTAAAAACTCTCCTTCTTGTGGCCCTATCATCAGCCCGCAGGGTTAGTGAACTTCAGGCTCTCTCATGCAAACCACCATATACTATTTTCTATAAGGACAAGTCCTTAAAGTTAAACCTTCGTTCTTACCAAAAGTAGTCTCGGACTTCCATTTGTCACAAAAAATAGTACTACCAACTTTTTATCCTCCTCATCTGGGCAAGGAAGAGGAGAGATTGCACAGACTAGATCCCAAGAGGGCTCTTAGTTTTTACATCTCAAGGATGGCTAAATTGAGACAAGATGACCAACTATTTGTGGGTTATACTGGTCATAAACTAGGCTTATCTGTAACAAAACAGACCATATCCCGCTGGATCATCTTAGCCATAGTTGAATGCTACAGATTAGCGGGAAAAGACCCACCAGATGGGCTTCGTGCCCATTCTACAAGGGGAATGGCTACTTCTGCGGCTCTATAGAGGGGAGTCCCGGCAGCAGATATTTGTGCAGCTGCAACTTGGAAAACAATGCATACTTTTGTCAAACATTACTGTTTGGATACTGCCTCCTCTAATGAGGGTTTATTTGCCAAGGCAGTTCTGCATTCTGTCCACGTAAACTGAAATTAGTACTCCCGCCTCCAAAATTGCTACTGCTATGGGAGCCTATCGCAAGATGAGGAATACGTGGGAGGACACAATCCATTCGAAGAACAAGTTACTTACCAACTGTAACGTTCTTTCGACTGGATGTTCCTCCCACGTATTCCTCATCGACCCTCCCATCTTACCCCACAATACAGTTTACGTTTTCTTACAGTTTCCTCTCACGAAGAATGTATCTGTCATGGGGCACGCCTGGGTGTTCCTCCTATATGTTTCATCGAAAAAACAGAACTGAAGCAACGGGCGCTGTTCGAGCTATTTATACCATTGGTGACATCGACAGAGTACGGAGTCCGTCGAGGGACAATCGACGCCACGACCTCGAGCACAGCGCCCTCTGCCGAGAATTTTCTTTTCCGAAGCAGCGAAGCTGGAGATAACGAGTTGTCACAAGATGAGGAATACGTGGGAGGAACATCCAGTCGAAAGAACGTTACAGTTGGTAAGTAACTTGTTCTTCTGGCGGGTAAGCAAACATAGGGTTAATGTAGCGCTGCTGGTAACATAGGGTTAATTCAGCGCTGCCCTGTAGAACATAAAGCACTTTCTGAAGGGTAAGCAAACATAGGGTTAATGTAGCACTGCTGGTAACATAGGGTTAATGCAGCGCTGCCCCGTAGCACATAAAGCACTTTCTGGTGGCTAAGCAAACATAGGGTTAATGTTGAGTCCCTTAGACACTCCAGTTGGGGTCCCTCAAAAGTACTCTCTAATAGCCGGTCAAGTGGCACAGCGAGTAGAGCGCTCGCTTTGACATCCGTGCAGAGCCTGCTAACGCAGGTTCGAATCCCGGCGGGGCCAAACTCAGCCTTTCATCCTTCCGAGGTCGATAAATGAGCACCACACATCGTGAGTAATAATAAGCAGCGCTCAGATACCTGAGGGTTTGTAGCGCTATATAAATGCCAAATTATTATTATTATTATTATAGTTTACTCAGAGCGGGTGCCACCAATCGGCTCCTTGAGTGACTCATGTTGGTGGCAGCTCTTTTGTATTGTGATGGTGCTAGATAGACAGCCAGACTCAACGAGGGTTGGTTTAATCATTTGACAGGCAGTCCATTTCAGGCTAATCACTTTTCAAGCTACTTTACCCTCTGAGTTTCTCCTTCGCTGGAGTTCACTGGTTTTCCCTCTTCAATAAGCGAGACTTCCTTCTCCCACCACCACTCCCCCCAACCCCCTCCCTCTGAGTTCTCATAATAGGCATTTTCTTTGGGTCTCCCCTCTCTGTAACGACAAGCGAGAACGCCGTTAATTCCAATTCCCTGTCTTTTAAAGGAGGTTGTACCATGGGCATCTAATCCCAGTCCTTGTATGCAGTCATTTGTCCCTTTAAATTTGTTAGCCCTGCTGATCAAGGCAACCATCCCTTCCTCCTCATCTGCAGCGATCACACAGCTATGCCCCTGCGGCATCAGGGAGCATTCTCCCCCATACCCTGTGTTGTCACAAGTATCTGGGTGCCTGCTCCTTCGAACCGCTGGCTCTGTTGCTGGTTGTTTAGTGTCCCCAGAGTCCTGTGTCTCACGCAAGCCGGCATCCCCAGGGAATAAGATCATCCCTGATGTGACTGACCGATTCCCCGTCTCAGTCCTAGCGTTTCCTCAGAGCTGAGGTGAGTGTCGGGTAATGGGCTCTCAGTGGGTAGCGGCGAGCTACTATTGGAAGCTGAGGGAGGGTTCTTTAGATGTGCTGTAACTACCTGTTCGGTGTTGATCTCACAGACTACTGCATGCTGCTGTAATCATTTTGTAATCCGAGGACAAAGACATGCTCCCTGCGGGTGCCTATTCAAATGGCTTCCAATGTTACTTCTGTGAAATGAAAATCATACCATACCGCTGGCAACCTACTGCAATCTTATTGTTTTTCCCCACAGATGCACGGAGCGGACGGGCGATTTTGCTGAAGGGCTGCTCCGTGGGCATGGTAAGCATAACTTGATTTTCAAAAAACAAAGATTACTCTGGATGCAACTTTGCATGGGGTGCGGCCTTTCTGGGGGCCGTGCAAACGTTCCAGTATTCCCACCCTCTTCTGGGCACTTACGGTTGTCTGCAGGCTTCTTCTCCTCTCTCCGGCGTCTTCTGATCCTCCCAGGGACTGCGGCGCCTCCACAGCAGCTCGCTGCTGCTGGGCTATGCGACGCAGGCAGCTCTCTCCAGCCTTCTCGCCTGGCTGGCTGCTCCGCTTTGGGTCTATTGGTCCAGCTTAACCATGGTGGACCTTCCAGGGACATCTCGGCAGACTGGTACACTTGCCGTCCTCTGCTGCTTCTTCCCACAGGATTTAAAACTTCCAGTTCTGCCGTGGTGGGTCTCCTGTTTGGAGTCCCTTTTCCCCGTTTGTCGCTGTGTCAACCAGATTGTCTTGTCTGCTCTGTGTGGATGGGAGCACTGAGCTGCATGGCTCCACCTCTTATTCGTCAGTCATGTGGCATACAGACTCCCTGCAATAGTTACTTTCAATTCAATTGGCTTTCATCCAACAATAGTCATTTGCCATGAATACACATATTAAGAGAACATAACAGATACAATAAATAAAAAAAGAGTTAATTAATACAATACAAAAATGTATATAGTATAAAAACTGTTATTGAAACCTTGGAATACGTTCTAAAATCCTAGTCTTCTATAGCCTTACGCTGAGGTCTTATCCTACAGACACAGCTCCAGCATTGTCACCCCCACTTTTCTGTCACTACTATAATCTTCCTGGACCTTTCAACTTGCTCCAACCATCACAATTTAGTCATGTACCATCCCTGGCTTAATATTGTAAGCGCACTAACCAGTTTGGTAACATACATCCCGTACGCCATGGCAGATCCGGCCTTTGGCACTATTGTACCTGGCTACGGTAAATATCCTGAATAGAATGCCCTAACCATACCTAATGGACCTAGTTTCACCTTATCCATGGCCACCAATCTACCCCGATCAAACAGTGTCAAGCCCACCACCTTCTTGCCTCAACTTGACCGAACTGCCACTAAACCCAAGAATTTGACCACTTCCTCGTTGAAGAATAACCAACCTTTAACTCCTGGCCAATGGATAAAACTCTATGCTGTCAGACCTACACCTAATCGACCATGCCCTACCACAACCAGAAATTCTAGACTGGGCTATAGATTTACCAAAGGCACCCAATCCTCAACTAGAAATTCTCATATAACCAGCTCCAAACGTACACCTACGGGTCAGAAAGAAGCTAGCATAACTAATATGACACCTAATAAATCACCATACCTATGCACAAACCTTCAGGCAAGCAAAGTGTCCATTGATGATAAAACGCTCCCTATCCTAGGGGGACTCATTAATGCCAGATGGCTATCAGCCCACACTCTAGACATCAAAGACCTTATAACTACCAATGACCTCTATTCTTTAGCCATATTACATCTAGGCCTCTGCTCTCACTAGCTATCCCAGACAATTACATGATTATGAGACAGGATAGAACGGCGGCGAAAGGTAGTGGCATAGCCTTCATCGCAAAAACTTCCTTAGGACTTAGACCTGTCCCGACCCAAACCTTCCTCTCTGGAGAACTACTTCCAATCAAGCTACCTATGTTGCCCATGCAAAAAACGATAACTATGCACCTTATGTACAGACCCCCAGGCCCACGTTCCACATTTGATGAAGACATAACCTCACTCCTCACGGCTAACACCAAGCTAGGCTCACAAGTCATGCTCCTAGGAGACTTTAACCTAGGACTTCACGACCCCAAAGACATCAACGCGTCAACCATTGCTAATAATATTTCAGGACTGGGCTTTTCACAACGGGTTTCCCAACCTACCCATAATAAAGGCGGGCTATTAGACTGGATCACAGATACCAATTGCAACGTCCACATTCTATCTAACCAGCCTTGCGCTTGGTCCGACCCTTATGCTATTCTCTTCACCTTACAAAACAGCAGCCTACATTACTGCGGCAATAAATGCCTCCTTTGCAACTAATTCCGTACCCACCAATCTCAAGGACGCCTGGGTCTTGCTACTATTAAAGAAATCCTCCCTGGACCCAAACACCTCGACTAACTAGACCGATCACCACAGTACCCTTCCTGGATAGGGCTGCCTACCTCCAGCTTCAGAATCACCTGGAAAGTAAAAACCTACTAGGGCTCCGACAATCAGGCTTCCGACCTAGACACGGAAGGGAAACATCCCTGATAGATCTAGTAACACAAATAGAAACTATAAAAGATGAAGGCAACTTAGCCCTCCTTCTGTTACTAAGCCTATCGGCTGCCTTACTTGGTGGACCATAACACACTCTGCAACCATCTCTCGACAGCGGGCCATTTCTCAAACGATGCCACCTCGTGGATCCAATCCTTCCTTAATAACAGAAAAACAAGAGTATTTGCACCGACTGCATCTGCCACACTTGTTCCTGTCACATGTGGGGGTCCCTCAGGGTTCCTGCGTATCCCCCACGCTTTATAATATATTCACAAAGCCTCTATTTGACGACCTAGACCATTTGGGTGTCTCCTATACTAATTACGCAGATGACACCGAAATCCTGATCCCCATCACAGGTGACTACCACATAGATGCTAAATTACATCTACTTAATCATTCAAAATTGGATGGCTTAACATGGACTTTGTCTTAAAGACGATAAGACAGAGTTAGTCCTTGTAGGAACCCAAGCTAGACTTAACAGACTTGACAAAAAGTTCAATGCATTCAACACTGACGGTAACAATATCAAGGTATCTAAGGGTGTGAAAACCTTTGGTATATAGATCGACTCTTTTCTCACTATCCAGACAAATCAACACAACTGCCTCTACTACGGTTTACACGTGCAAGCTCATTAATGCTTGTAGGCCATTTCTGACCACAGATAACTGCATTACCCTAGCCAGGGCACTAGTCCTAACTAAATTAGACTATTGTAATGCATTATACCTAGGCACCAGCCAACATAACATAGAAGTTACAAATCCTTCAAAACAACGCGCTTAGAACAGCGGCCAATTTTCCTAGATCACTACATATCTGAGTTGAGACGTAATATCCACTGGCTCTCTATTAATCAAAGAATTAGACTCCAAACTTTATCACTCACCTTCAAATGGCTAAATAATCTAGCACCCATGTATCTTTGCGACAAATTCAAACCTAAATCCTCGGATCGATCGTTCAGAGTCTCACAAGCCAATTGCCTCATCATACCTAGAATTACGCTCCAAAAGGCTGGGGGCAGAAGCTTCCCTGTGCTAGGAGCCAAAACTTTTTTTTTTTTTTTTTATTTTATTCAAAATTGGTTTAGTTGACAAAACAACTTTTTCAATATTACACATCAAGGTTACATTATTTTTCTATTTTACACATTCATATACATTAAGTCATATATTCCATTAGAATAAGCTAGCCCATTTGGAGTCACATAGGTCACAAAAGCAGAAGAAAGTCTAATAATTCCTGTGATATGTTACGATAGAAAGGCAACACAGTAGTTACATGGTATGGTAGTTGCATTAGTTTTCTACTAGATTCAGAGCATTCAGATATTGCACCGTTGCTATAATTAGTAAGACATTTGCCGTGTTGAATATTTCATACCACAATTGTGCTTTCGTGAGAAGTACTTTATGTTTAAAGAACTTGAAAAAGTGACTTCTCCTTAGATCGAGAAGGGAAGGGCATTCTACGGTTAGATGAAAGGTGGATTCCTCTTTCATAATCTGCAGGTGGTGCTTGACGTTGGGATTTTGGAGTATTGGGCCAGTTTGATCTTTGTTGGAACTAGATCTAATCTAAAGCGCAAAAAAGTATCAGCATATGATCTATCAGGGAAAGTTGACATGTATTTTGGAATGTCATTCAATGCTTTAACAATGAAAGGGCCTGCTTTAAAGGCTGAGTATTGAAGACATTTTTCCCTTGTGGTGATCCAATCATATGGGAAGAGGGCAAGGTCATTAAAGGAGATATCAGCTCTAGCAAGAATCTTTTCACATTCCTCTACCCATGAGGAGATCGAGTTGTTGCTTGAGGATTTCATCCAGTCTCTTACAGCCGGGAAAACATTTTTGGCGTTATCTAGAGTAAGGAGAGATTTCCGGTAAAGTGCTAACATTGCCCAGGAGACTGCTACTGATAAAGAAGACAGCCCAAGTTCATGTCGGATTATGGCTATTGGGAAACTCTGAGGGACTGGCAGTAGTGCTTTCCAGTATAAGCCTTCAATATAGTCCCAGTTTATTTGTTTATTCATAATCTTGGTGTGACTTCCATATGTTATAATGGGGACTGCTTTCTGTAGATAAAACATACGAGCGGGTATTAAGGAAAACCGACCGTATTTTCTTTGTAAGGCTTTAGCTTGAATTCCTAAGAGTTTCATCCTGTTAGAGATTTCATCTTTATATGGAGTGTCGGCAATGCTTGCATTTGAAGTTGACTCCTAGATATTTATACTGGTATATTGTGTCAAGTGGACAGTTGGATATGTGCCACTTGAATTTGTTTTTATGTTTTTTGGATGACGGTTGGATAGTTAAAATTTTCGTTTTCTTAGTGTTAATTTCAAGTTTATTTATTTATGCGTATTTTGCTAGCGCACCTAATTTTCTCTGAAGTCCTATGGGGGTTTTGTCAAAAAGAACCATATCATCTGCATATAATATGTAGGGGATTGTTAAGGAACCTATCCGTGGTGAAAACGACCGGACGGTCAGCATTTCTTTAAAAAAAATCACTAAAAGTTAAAAAGGATTGAAGCAAACGGACAACCCTGTTTCAGGCCTGTATTTGTTCTTATTGTATCTGACAGGAGCCCATCTGTAGTAAGTTTTACTCTTACACTCGTGTTCGAGTAGAACAATAGAATTAAATTAAGAATATGTGTAGGGCAGTTGGCAATACTAAGTTTCTCCCATAGCAAGGTACGAGAGACAGAATCGAAGGCTTGTTTAAAATCGACCAGTGCAAGATAAATTGGTTGTTTTAGACGAATAGCTTCTGCTTTCAATATGGCAATGATTAAATTTAGAGATGTACCTATGCATGGTACGAAGCCAGATTGATAGTGATCCATTAGATCCTGTTCACAGAGCCATTTTGTAAAGTCATGCAGCACAAGTCTTGCTAAAATTTTCCCTGGCATGTCTAAAAGTGCAATAGGACGATAGTTAAAAGGCGAAGATCTGTCACCAGATTTAAAGATGGGGATTATAATTGCCGTTTGCCATGATGGTGGAAATTTGTTTTGGTTTATGTTTTTAAAAATCAAAAATAAAACCTCAGCCCATGCTTCTGGGTGAGCCAAAACTTGGAACACCTTACCTCCCACCCTCCGAGCTGAACCTTTCTTCCACAAATTCAGAAATAACGCAAAAACCTGGCTCACCTTAAATTAAGACCAATACTAGCACCTAGTCTTCAGCGTCCTCCCTTCGTAAATTACTTTTCTCACATGCTTATATCACATTATCTCGAAGATTCCAATGAATGTCGCCTGTATAATGCTTTTCAATGTCATATGTAAATATTGGTATATTCTTTTTATAAGTATATGTAATATGCAACTGTAAATATTCTATGTAACTGTAAGAAATGTGCCCAGATGCCCCAGGGCTTGGTTGCGCTATATAAATACAATACAATAGTGGTCGGTACAATCCACATTATTTTAGCACCATTTGGCATGTAATTTGACAGGGTGATAAAATGCAAACAAGTAGGGAAGTACTTATATATCACATGGGTAATTCCCTGGGGATTCAGCCAAAGATCTCCCAGTACCATCTGCACCAACAGGTTTTCGACATGCTGGAACCAAGGCAGGGATCGAGTATAGCTACATTAGCCTTGTGGGCACTTGCAGTTTACCCAATAGCATTGGAATACACCATTGTGCCCACCCCAGTAATGGAGTAACCCGCTTGTTAACATTGCCTCCCAGTGTGGGTACTTGGTTTTAAATGATATGATAGGTTATTTATAACGCGCTTAATACCCAGAGGTTTCTAAGCACGGACCCGGGGATCGGACCTGCGTTGCTCTGTGTCGTCTTGCTTCCAAGACGAGCACGTTGCTCCTGAGCTATCCTACCGAGACAATGAGACACTACCTTTTTAGTATTTTTGAAAGGAACTTGGGGTTGGTCACCCTAAGTTACCTGGGGGAACCCAGACGTGGTCCCCTTGCTCACTGTGCTCAGAGAGGCACAGCTCCACCTCACTGATGAGGACCAACAAGGCTGTAACACGTGGATGGGGTTGCTGTTGGTACTCTTGTTCAAAGGAGGTTTGCCCTGCATTTCGGCGCTGGAGTGCCCTTGTGGGCAGGACAAGGCCTGATATGCAAATGGATATTCCTCCTTTGTGAAAGGTACAGTGAGCAAAAAGCGATGGCTGCAGACTCTCAAAGTGGGTAAAAACCACTGAACAGATTATCATGCCGTGTTCTTTCTGGAGAGGGGCGCCTATTACCTTTTTTGTAGTCCAGTGCCTGTTGGTGAGATCGAGTCGGCGGCCATGTTGCAGGGATGGCTGAGGCAGGGGTACACCAGTGTACCGCAGAACAAGACACGGTGCAAATATTGACCACCAGCAAGGGCGCATGATGAGAGTTGCAGGGGAATGAATTATAACCCTGGTCGGGAAATGTGAGGTGGTTTTCCCCCCGTTGCTGCTGTGATTGGCGCACAGTGTAAATCCTCTGTGTGTGCCCTCTGGGCTTACCTTTTAATGGTGGGGGTTCTTCTGGGTGGTGGCCTGGCCAGGGGTGGGGGGGTGAAGCGCCTGTCTTGCCTGTGTAATCGGTGTGTAGGCTGAAACGTAAGCTTATCTTCCATAATTCACAGGTGAGCTCTATGGGCTGGCGTATGCTCATAGAAACCGTACTTTGGGGTTAAGGGTTCGAGAGGTACAACAATCACAGATTGGCGCACTCATACACTCTTATCTCCATGCAGGAGCAGTATCACCACGTACCACCACTCACAGCTTTTCTACTGAGGGAGAGAACTGAAGGGGGTGATTCATGTTCAGGGAGGGCTGCAACCGTGCCCCAATGCATCCGCAGAGACCAGGTGAGCGTAACAGACTTTCTTGCTCTCTTTACGGGGAGAATAGGTCTTGATTCTGATCAGCAATAAAGTAGACATGCTTTACCTCAACAAGTGGTGTGGGGGGCTAAGGTAATTGCCCCTAATGTAAGGATGTCATGCCACTCTGGTTCTGGGATATGGACAACAGCTTGCGGACCCTAGAATTTTGGCAGGACTTTTTCTCCCACAAGTGGGCGCTTTGCCTGAATGTGGTCCTGGAGATTGTAGACCTTTGGGGAACCCTTACAGCCGATCAGTTTGTGACAAAGAGCAACACTAAGTGCACAAATGCTTGCTTTAAGTAAGATTCCACAAGGAGGTGCGTTGAAGGACACTTTCCGGGTAAAGTGTGCCTTCGGTCTCCATTATGCTTAACTACTGATTCTGGTCCTCCCGTTAGTTCTCGGGAGTGTTTGGTCTTGCAAGATTCTTAGAACTCCGGACTGGGAAAGGAGAACATGGTACCCAGACCTTCTCCACCCAAACCCCTGAGTCGCTCAGCCTTCCTGTGATGCTGGGTGAGAGACGACTGGGAGCTTAATAATGGAATCTTGAAAACTTTGCTCGGTGTGTGCATCATCTCTCCGAGGTTCCTTTGTGTGAAGATGGAGCAAGTTCGAGGAATGGGTCTCAGGGAAGGGTTAACAGACACATGTTGTGCCCGAGGGTACTACCATTACTTCGTCTCATTCTACCAGAGGTGTAGCAGAGAGGGGTTACATTGAAAGAAATGGGCCATGCTGCAACACGGTCCTCATTAAACACATTTGTTTTGTGTGTGTAAACTATCTTCATTAGTGTGTGCTCCAATACAACACAACATATGAGCAATGCTGGACATACACATATGCAGAGGTCCCGTCCCCCAAGCATCATCTTCAAGTAGATTGGAGCACACACACTGATTTTGCTTAAGTAACAACAAAACAATGCCCCCCAACAACAAAAGTAATAACAAACCTTGTGGCATGGACCATGTTCCTCGCGCAATCCAAAAAGCATTGGACACTTAGGGCGAAGCCAGTTATAGTCAAAGTCTTAGTAGTGATGGTCTATAATGTTGCCCTCTCTCCCGCACCCACTCATGGAACAGCATCCACACCTGTAAGAATTTTTGTTACAACCCATATGCTAACGCACATATCTTTTCCATAGCAAGTACATTCCATACCCTCACCCACCAGACCGCCACCCCAGGGCCGTCGGCCACTTTCCACTGGTGAGCCAATATCATTTGAGAGGCCGTATGCAGGTGCGTGATCAAAGCTGCCTGAGACCTGCTCGCTGCATAGATGCCTTCCTCCACCGTCCCCAGGAGTATCACTATAGGAGATAGGCAGGCAGTTGTACGCCTGCTATATCTTTGATATGCCTCAGGATCTCCTTCAAGTAAACCTCCACCCTGGGGCAGGACCACCACATATGAAAGTCTCCAACCGCCCCACAGTTCCTCCAGCATAGAGGCGAGTATTGCAGATGCATTTTGTGTGGCGTAATGTCCCACCGGAAGCATAGTTTATATGCAGCATCTTTAATTGTGGAACATTGCAATGCCTTATTGGCCCCTCTCCAGATCTGTTCCCACCTCTCCTGAGGAATTTCTACTCCCATTTTCCCATGTATGTTAATGTTAAAGGATATTTGTACTGCACACTATCACCACCGAAGTGGTCCCCTGGTGCTCTGGCAGATCTGGAAAAGGGAAAAGGGCGTGGGGTGAGTTAGTGGGATCGAGGGGGGAAAAGTGCAAGCGAGCAGTGATGTGCTGTTGGCAGCTTCAGTTCAGTTAGCACTGTTTGCTGAGCTTGGGTGTGCTTTCGGTTGGTAGCCGTTGTGTTCTGTTGTGAGAAGGTTTGTTCTGTTGTGATTTGTTTTGTTGTTGCAGTGTAGTGAAGTTTGTGCGTGTTTGCTGTGCTTTAGGGTTGTGGTTGTTTAGAGTTTGAGAGGTGTATGCAGAAGGGTGAGATTGTTAGTGGGTTGGTTATTGGCTTCGCTCTCTGGATGTCGTAATGTCAATTTATTTCTAGATGTGGCGAGTGAATATGTCCACATTTCTATCTGGATGCGGCTTTGGGTAGTATTCACGTGCCTGTCTAAATGTGATGCAACCTGATATTCACAATTCTATCCGAATATGGCACTGGCTAACATTCACAATCCTGTCTAGGTGTGACGCAGGTCGATTTTCATGATTATATCTAAATGTGGCTAACATTTACAATTCTGTCAAGAAGCAACGCAAGCCAATATTCACAATTCTATCTAAATATGGCACTGGCTAGCATTCGCAATCCTGTCTAGTTGTGACGCAGTGTCCTCACAGTAAGCAGCCAACGCAGATGACCGGAGCACCAAAAAATGAGCATGGGATTGTACCCGTAATTCGAAAGCGCGACCATTACGGCTAAGAATTAACCAACTAACCCTACACTGGTGAAACTGTAATAACATTATAGCCCTGATTTGAGAAAGGCCAAAGAAGGCCGAAACACGTGTTATCTATCTAAAGGGCAACCCAATAAAACACGTACTGATACTATTCGGCGCAGAATCCTGGATCTTCATTCTTTTGTTTTGCATAGTTGTGACGCTAGCAAATATTCACAGTTCTATCTAAATATGGCCCTGGCTAACATTCACAATCTTCTCTAGAAGTGACGCAAGCTGATATTCACAATTTTATCTAGAGGTGGCCCTGGCCAACGTTCACACTCTTGTCTTGAAATGACGTAAGCTACTATTCACAATTCTACGTAAATGTGGCACTGGCGTCCTGATACGGTTGTCGCTCGTGGTCGGTTCCACCTAGCATTGTTTTTCTAGTTCTTGTGGGAGTTTCCCCTTTGTCGGTACTAGGTGTTGTCTGAGCTGTCATGTAGTCTGTCCTCCGGGGCCGCTGTATCTAGGAGTTGGTATTTCCTAGTCACCCGCCTTTGAGAAACGTCCTCCTTAATGGAAAATTCTAACCAAATCAAGTGTCTGAAGCCCGCTGCTCTAACCTCCCTGTGCATAATCCAATGCCAAAGTTGTATATACTGGAATCTCTTCCCCTCGCCCAGCTGGAATTTAGCCCTCATTTTGTCAAACGTTAGAAGGTAACTGTCCTTGTACAACTCCCCCAGTGTCGGTGAAGAGGACTTGCGCCAACCCTCCCCGAATCCATTAGAACACCCGGTGCTAAAGTCCAGATTATCCTTTACTCACGTGCAAGGACCCACACCAGGGGTCAAGCCCCTGCGACGCAAAGCCTGGATCCAATACCGCAGTGCACATTCGGGGGCTGCCAAGGGGGCCGCCCCTTTCACCTGCGCCTGAGTCCCCAGAGAACGGTAAGGCACTCAGCGATACAGACATCACGCACTGTTCCAGGCTATTACAACCCATTCGGCCATAGGACCAATTTACGCCACTGTAACATACCGGTCAATGCCTGGGACTCCAAGCCCCCCATCAACTTATTCCACATTAAAATTCTCCTAGGCACTCGGCTTCTTTTTCCCCCAAATGAAGTTCTCATTCTGCAACGATCGCACCATAGTCACTGGGATGGGGATCGCTAATGCCGTCACCACATATAGGAGCCAGGGAAGAAGTGTCCTCTTGTGGGCTGCTATGTGAGTGAACCATGTCATGTCCAGTGTGTGCCACCTCCGCAGATCATCTATAAGCTTGCCCCACAGTGTGACTATGTTGGCTTTGTAAAGACTGCTGTAGTCTCTAGTCCACTTTATTCCTAGGTAGTCTGTTGTAGACCATGTTAGTGGAATTATTTTTGCCAATCCGCCAATTCTCTGAGGTCCTCAGACGTTAAGCGACTTGGATTTTACATAATGTATCCGAACACCAGATGCCCCTGCAAAATCAACCAGGAACTGCATGACTTTCAGTAGGGAATACACAGCATGTCGTCGGAGTATGGGGCGAGCTTGTGCACCACCATGATCCTCCCTTCCTCGCTGCGTATTATGGCTGCCAACGGCTCCATTGACTTGACGAAACCAGCAGGGAGAGGGCAACCTTGCCTTGTGCCCCATCGAATAGGGATTACCCTCAAAGGTCACCCATTAACATGGAGTAGCATCGAGGGATCCTGGAAAATTGCCAAGACTGTCCAGATGAAAAGCGGGCCGCAGCCGTATCCCTCCAGAACCCTTTTGCAAAAAAACCAATCCATACAGTCAAAGGCCCATGAAGCATCCAGGGCTGCAATCAAAAACCTCTGTCCCGTTTTAATGCCCCAATCCACCTTGTTCACTGCCCTTCTGGTGTTGTCCTGCGTGTGCCGACCCTATAGAAAATCATGCCTGATCAGGGTGAATGATACTCAGAAGGACCTGCATCAGCCGTCTAGCCAGTATTTTAGAGTAGATCTTCGCATCATTGAATATCGGACAGTAACTGTTGCATTATGGTGGGTCTTTGTTAGGCTTGAGTATCAGCGTTGTACCCATGAGATTAAACAGCCTAGCCAACGGTCTGACCAACCATGGCTTAAAAGCCATATAAAACATTCCCAAATCCATTGGGGCCTGACACCTTGTTTTGGGCAGTGAATCAATGGCCCTCCCCACCTCCTCCGCCGTTATCGGTATCTCAACCCCATCCTGTCCTCTTCGGACGACTGGTGCAAACGCGCTCGCCAAATAAACATCACCTGGTGCATGGGCTGCAAACACTAGGATTCCACCAATCGTTGGTAGTTAGCTTCCATTACACCTAGTTTCTCCTCCCCCCAACCCCTCTGCAATTCTCCCCGCTGCTCTTGCAGTTGCACTATGTAATTCCTGGCCCGCTGCTTACGCAATTTAGCAGCAAGGAAACGATTTGCCTTGCAGAAGTATGACTGTCTTGGCTGGAGCAACATTTGGGCAGTCCTATCTGGGCATTCAGTCGCGCCCTACTCTTCTACCACACTCACATTGATTTTAGAGTATTCCTGAGTGTATGAGCCTACGTCGCCATAGCTACCTCCTGCTCCACAGCCACCCCTGCTGAATCAGCACCCGTACTAAGGCTACAATGCTTGAAATAAACTCACCCCTGATCACTGCCTTCCCAGCATCCCACACAACACGCCAATCCATCTCCTCTATCTTTTTCCCAAACATATTGCAGGATCACATCCTCCATATGCGCCCTGACTGTTATGTCCCGCAGCACTAGCTCATTTATCCGCCAAGGTGCTCGCTCTTTTGGCCATGTCTCCTAATTCAACTTGCAGTACCACCAGGGAGTGGTCTGAAAGATATCGCAAGCCTTTTTCCACTGCCTTCACCATCGGGATCAACGTTGCTGAGACCATTAAATTATCTATTCTAGAGAATCCCCTATGCACAACTGAAAAGCGCGGTATCAGGTCATAATTTCGAAAATATAATGTCGAAAGTCATTATTTCGAAAAAAATGTCGGAAAAAAAATGTCGAATTTATTATTTTTTTATTTATATGTATTTTTTGGCTTTGGTAAGTATTAAAATTGGGTAAAATAAAAAAAATAAAAAAGGGGGGTTGGGGGGGGGGAACCCCCATTTCGAAAAAAAACGTATTGAAAAAAAAATTCAACTTTTTTTTTCGACATTTTATTTTCGAAATAATGACTTTCGACATTATTCCATTCGAAATTATCACTATAAACCGAAAAGCGCGTGTACTCTGTTTTCCAAAAGTCTCAATAAACCCCAGTTCCCTCCGAAACCTGGCCAGTTCTTGCCTATACCCGTGGTCGTTAGTTGTGGGAGGCAATGTTTCATCCATCAGGGGGTTAACCACACAATTGAAATCCCCACCCACCACCACCACCTTACTCTTAATGATACCACTCAACTGATCACCCACCAACTGAATAAAGCCCTCTTGTTTTTCGGTTTGTTTGTTTGTTTGTTTGTTTATTTGTTATTGCGCACCAAACCCTTGGGCATTTGGACGCAGCAGAGGTCAAGACAACTTAAGCTTAGTTACAGAGTAAGTGCAATGAATCATATAATATACAAAACAGTTGGAAAATAAATACTGTCAGGATAGTTACAATGGCGGAAGGAAGCACAGTAAGAAACATGCAGCAGAGATAGTAGTGCAACTAACGAGGGGTAAGCTAACAGTCATTCGTGCGTAGCCATTTGATTACATTGAGTCTAAATTTGGGATAAGGCTGTTCCTTTCTAAGGTCATGCGGTAATGCATTCCAAGTTTGAGCTGCAATAACTGGGAAGCTAGATCCTCCAGATGTAACACGTTTAAATCTGGGTACTTCCAAGGTATGGGCATTGGCTGCTCTTGTTGGGCGTGTGGACGATCTTCTGTTTATCCTATCAGCAAGGTAGGGTGGCGCTAAGTTGTTTAAACATTTGGAGGTGAGGGAGGTGGTTTTTAGGAGTATCCTATCAGATATTTTTAGCCAATGAACCTCTCTTCTAGCCTCTGAGATGTGTTCTCTCATAGGGATATTCAGGGCTGCTCTTACAGCATTATTTTGCATTCTTTGTAATTTGTCGATAATATTTTTGTTGGCACCTGAGTAGAGCGCATTACAATAGTCTAGTTTCGACATTACGAGAGCATTGGCCAAGGTGATCTGCATTGGCATTGGCCAATGGTCTGCATGCTCGGATAAGCTTACAGGTATAGGCTGTGGAAGATGCGAGGGAATTGATTTGTTTCTTGAGCGAGAGAGTGGCATCAAGATAGAAACCTAGTGTCTTGACCACTGGCATCCCTTTGATGAGATTGTTGTCAATATTGAAGGCGGTATAGCTAGGGCTAAGTTTTTTTATGTTTGCTTCAGAGCCTAGGATTAGTATCTCGGTTTTGTCGTCATTCAGGCAGAGGCCATGAGATGCCATCCATGCCTGAATGAGGAGGTATACTTTGCTTACTAAGGCGGTGGGAGCATATAACGCAACTAAGGTGAACAGTTGATTTCCCCAGCATACCCTTGAAAATCAGAAACAGCTCCTCCGATTCCTGACACAGGAAGTGATTCTCAAATGCGATATCCTTGCCTAACAAGATTCGCCCCCCTTTTCTCTTTGCACCCGTGGATGCGTAAAACTGCTAGGGAAAGCGATTATACCTCTTACGCCTTTCATCCGCTGCCAAATGTTGATGATGCAGTGAATCGGAGGCGGCTGAGTTCAGACCCGAGTTTCCGGAGCGAGGTCAGAGCTTCAGTGCGGCTTGATTCGAGTATTCGAGCCACGCAAGGCAAGGTCCCCTTCTCTAACCTGACGAGGACCTCGGAGGGTGTATGGCGCCACACCACTCTTTCAGCTCTCCAGCCGCAGTATTTTGGGTCCAGAGGAGCGGAGCTTAGAGGTGCCTAGAGGAGTGCAGGCCGAGCGGACTGTGGGTGGAATCTTGGGAAAACCGGCAGCATCGCGGCGGCTCTGTAGCTTCCACCGCATCTTGGAGAATTCTCCCCACGCAAAGGTAATCTCTGTGCCTCTGTGGCTCGGCTGTGCTTACTTCCTGTTCTTGTTTGTTGCTGTAGTCTATAGTCTGTAGTCTAAAGTCTACAGCCGTTTTTGAGGAGAGAGGAGAGTGAGGGAGAGGGGGACGCAGTGTTTACGCAGTGTTTACCAGCTGGGAATCTGGATATGAGGAAAAAACAAAATAGTCCCTGGTAGCCTACTGTAACGAGGCACGGCATTGCACTGCATGGTGGTAGGAAGGCCAGTGGTGAAATCTTGGGCTGGGACTTTCCACTAGGTGTTATCCCCACAGTCCCTACCACCTCTCTTTCTTTTTGTTTGTTGAAATGGACATTATTCCATCTTTGCCAGTCGCCAATACAATGGAGACACAGGACAGGGCAGTTTGTGATCTCTACCCCAATGTGGACATTACACGTAAAACTATGTTTCCGGATAATATCCTGCAACACCCGGAGGAGATGGTTGAGGGACCGGCCGGAGGGGGTTGCCCCTCGCAATGGGGGGCGGAGTCGTCGCTCACCCCTGGGCCTTCCACTGGATCGTCCAACAACGAGCCTGTGGTTGGAGCAGCGTTTTTGGATGCACTGGGTGCTGGCAGAGGAAAGTCTGTGGAGGAGCCTCCAGGGGAACTAATCCGTGCAGCCCCTTCAACGATGCTGGACCCGAGTTCCCAATCTCTACTGAGTAATGAGTCAAACTCGTTCAATGGGGACTGGATGGCTAAATCCAGGCCAAACAATTTAGACACTGTGGATCCATTTATTTTTGGTACTGAAAATCAGAAAAATACCTCCAAAGCCCAACAGCAAAGGTCATATCAGGGCTGGAAACCCTTTGGCATCACCCCCGTGGTGGGCCTAAATAATTCAGCTGTGCACAAGGTTAACCAGCTATACAAGGGTAACCATCGGCCGGAGTCCTTTGATCTATCTTTTCCTCACCCGACCTTTGGCTTATCCGATAATCGGGGAGAAATGCTTAAGGTCCAGGGGACACATGGGGAGTCATTTTCACATGAGGGGGGTCCTAACTCCCAAGTTGACAGCAATTGTCGTGTGGGTCACCCCCCAGGTCTCACAAAGGGGTTTTTCCGCAGCAGGCTCCTTTCCCCAGTAAACGCTTTAGAAGGCAACCTTCTCCTACGGATGAAGACCTCTTGACAGTTCTGGCTACCACCCAGGTGGAGGAAGAGCCCAAAAAGGACCCCCACATAGATTCTAAATTGATTACAGCTTTTGCGCTTGTCATGGCTCCCTTCATGAAATTAATTGAATCTCAAAATGATCAACTCCGCGACCATACGACTACAATTGTTATGCTACATTCTAAAATGATTTTTGTAGAAGGTTTCATCTCGGCGCTCCAATTCAATCTGGACAAAAACGAGGGTTAACTTGGCGCCTACTTCGGCACACGACAAGGAGGTCACCGAAATTACTAGACCCTTGGGTTTTAGGACCCTGGAAAGCAAGAGAATCCTACTGGCACTTAAGCTCACTGAAAATGAAAAAAACAGTGCTCAAAAAGAACTTCAAAATGGTCCTAGAAGATCAGTGTCCTGTGTCGGGCAAACATCGGTGGAGACGCGCTCTGGGCCCAAAAGCCGAATTGAAGAAAAAGGGCCCGAATCCAAGGCTGTTAGGGGAAAAAGCAGACTATTATTGGAGAGAACCCTGGACTACGAAGACAATCGTACCATGAATCGTGCTAATGTCATGAGACTCCTCCATTCAGTCGACTCCCTTGTAGAATTAAAATCAAAGGATATTGAATTGATTGAATTCCACAATGAGCTGAGACACAACAGTGTTGTACTGCACCTGGGTGAGCGCTCCATTAAATGTTTACTCTTAAAAGAGGGGTTCAAACTCAATCTCCGGGGCTTTACGCTCAGAGAATTAGACGATGATCAATTTCATCTGTTGGAAGGCCCTAAAGTAAGGGATCAACTTCCAGCAAGATCCCATACGCTAAAACCAGGAATTGATTCTAGTCCTGAAGCGGCTGCAGTAAAGAAGGGGAAGGATGTAATACAGGTGGAGGCTGGAGGTGGAAGAAGGTGCTCCTTTTCAAAAAAAACCTGTGGACAACTCCGCGGGAGGCTCAGAGGATTGGAGCTGGCTGGCGGGCTTTCTAGCAGTAAAATCATAATGCCAGCTAGAACCCTCTGGTGTCCATTTAACCAGCTCGTCCAGAGGGATAAAATTCATGAGCTGGAACACAAGGGGGTTCTCGCACTTGTTTGGAAATCAAGCTCTGGATCTGTCCAAATATGAGTTATTTTGTCTGCAGGAGACATGGTTACGGGACCTTCCACTACTAGATGGGTTCTAACTTCATATAAATCCAGCCCTGAAGGGATCCAAAGGTAGACCCAATTCAGGCCTATTACTTGGTATTAAACGGTCATGTGGTCTAACGGTGGTCTCCTCAGTAAACAAAAAACCCATGGATCCAATTAACTAAAGTGAAATCATCCATAAGCGAATTGGACACTGGAATGGAGGCTCCTTATCTGTAACGTCTACTGGGGCCCCTCTGAAAGACACAATGACAACTTCAAGGAAGTACTCTTAAAAGCAATTGACTTGTGTCCTAACTTAGAGGTCCTCCTCTGTGGGGACGTCAACATGGAATGTTTCGACAAAAAGGGTTGTAAAATCGAGGTTCTCCCCTTGTTCTGCACTAAGAACATGACTAGGGGAATGGACCTTGAAAAAGAGCTCCTAAGAAGAAACATCTTCATGGTAAATGGCAGTCTGAGGGGCGACAAGCCGGCCGCCAAGACTTGGAAGCGCGTGAATCAGGCCAGTACGCTGGACTATATTTTTGTCACAGAAGGCTTAATGGGGAAACTAAAATCCCTGGCGGTTGTCCCCTCGATCCTGAGTGATCACAACATTCTTGAACTCGAAAGGGAGGTCTGGGACAGAAACGTCTATACGCCGGATCAACACCTTCCTGATCATTACCTTGAATTGGGTGCAGGAGGAAATAGACTGCGAATTAAGAGAAAAGACACAGGTGCATTATTGGACTCCTTATTGAGTTTAAAACCAGGAGATTACGAACCAAGAATTAAAATCATTGAATATACAAAAGTACTCATGGACTTCCGCACAAAGGAGTCAGGAAATGGAAGCCTTACTACTTACAGGCACGCTTACGACGACCAAATAAAAGCCTGAAAAAAGGTTGTTGCAAGGGCAAGGCAGTGCTTTAAAAAATCAAAATCATCAGGTGATTTAGCGCTGCTCACGAAAACCAGAAATAGTTACAAAAATTGGCTCACCCAGCCCAAACATTCTATACTCCAACAAGATAGTGAGAAAATGTTAAACTTAGTTACAACAAAAAACATCTCTGGCATCTGGAAATTTAATAAACGACACCTGTACCCCCGCGGAATCGAAAACCGTAAATCCAGTGTCAAGCACGGTCTGGGAGGAACACTTCCAGAAATTACACTCTGAGAGGAGAGTCTTTGCTGTACAAAAAACCCTCACATCGACTGAACCCTGGGACCTGAAATTCGAGAAACAGGATATACTCGATCTCATTAACAACTCTAACTCTTCTAGGGCGGCAGGGCCCGACGGTCTCACCAATGACATTCTTAAGAGAGACCCGGAAAAATGGGCATTATTTATGACAAACCTGTTTAATGTCATAAAGAGAGAAAAGAGGATTCCCCATTCTTGGACTAGGTCAATAATTGTGCCCATTTTCAAGAGGGGTGATAGGTCGGATCCCGTAAATTATAGACCTATCGCCCTCTTGGACGTGGTGGGAAAGCTATTTGCCGCATTAGTCTTGCGACACCTGAAGGAATGGAGTTGGTTGACACACCATCAAGATCCCTGGCAGTCGGGCTTTCGCAAAGGCATTGGAACGACCTTGAATGTTTTGATCATTAACAAACTAAAATGTATGGTCAAGGAAAAAAAATACAACTCCATCTACATTGCGTCCATTGACCTAGAACAGGCATTCGACTTGGTTGACCGTAGACTATTGTGGAAAAACTGAGAAAATGGGGCTGCCCAAATGACTTAAGAGAGCCCTTGGAGGCACTGCATAGTGGGACAACTCTCAGAATCAGATTGGATAGAAACTGAACCCTTTCGAACATCATTGTCTCACAAAATGGGTTGAAACAGGGGTGCCGTTTGGCTCCAGCAGTATTCTGCCTATTTATTTCTGATATGCACAAAGTCTTCGACGCTGTAAGAAGTTTTCCACCGAAGATCGCGGGGACTTCGGTGGGCAGGTTGCTGTTTGTGGATGATCTTCTACTGTTAGACCAGACTGCGATAGGTCTCCAGCGACAGCTTAAAGCATTGGAAACTTGCACTCAGGCCAATGGTCTAAGAATCAACCCCAAAAAGTCGAAAATCCTGGTCCTAGGAACCAATAACAACGTCAAGAAATTCAGGTGGTCCTTGTCTGGGGAAGCTGTTCCTGTGGTTTCGTCCATGATCTACCTTGGGATTTCATTAAATAATAGTATCAATGACGGTCCGGGCGTGGAGAGGCTAAGAAGCAAAGTCAAGAATTTGGCATCGCAAGCACTCTTGATCAATCAACGCTACTGTTCATTTTCATGTCGCCCGTTCATTGACTTCTGTAAATTAAAAGTATCACCTATCCTGACTTAAGCTGCTGAGGTGAACTTTTTTCTGGCTCCTGAGGTCTGGCGTTTACTGGAAGGATTATTTTGGAAAAGAGTTTTGAGGCTTCCATCATCTTTACCCATTGAATGTGTCAGGAAAGAACTGGGGTTAACCTCTCTATACTGCTATGGTCTGGAAATCTCTGACCCTATACAGCAAATGCCTTGTTCCTCCGGAAAGAAGTGGCATTTTGACTGTCAATGAAGCGCTGTCAACTAAACAGGTCACAGTCCTAAATACATGGCAGAAAACTTGCAAGTGCATCTTGGACAACATTGCCCAAACAGTAGATCAGTTAGAGGCTAACACGTCCAAGGTGAAGATAAAACTTCTTGACTGGGATTGGATCTCGACCCAGGACAAGCTCAACACATTTAAGTCCCTGTCCTTGGTTCGGGATGATTACTACTGTAGAGGCACAGTGCTTCCTTACTTAGATAGATTCCCTTCTCCCAAAGAAAGGCATCTATTCCTGAGATTCCGCCAGAACCTCTACCCCACAAGAGAAGTTAAGGGAAGAAGGACCAAAAACAGGGATGATCGGACTTTGTTATGCCGTTGCTGTGGTCAGGAGACTGAAACGTTATACCATCTGACAATGAGCTGTACTTCATTAACATTTCTCAGAGAAAAATGGTTGGCAAAACACTTTGAGAATTTTAAACTCAAAATCGCCTCTAGGGAGGTGGTCTATCTTAAGATGGGGAGGAAAAGTATCTCTGACTTTGGCACTGTTGAACTTTGTGAGAGACATTGTTTTAACTTTGGACACTTAGATCCTCTATGGCCTATGAACTCAATTCTGTACATAGAGGCCCAGTGCCTTCGTTTTCTAACACTGCTTTGTTTGAACAATGGTGAATTTTTTTTTTCTCTATTTTTTCTCCCCTTTAGAGTTGGTTCATTTCTTGTCTTCTTCTTTTTCTTTAATTTCGAATTATTCTTTTTTCATGTGTGCATTTAAAGTTTTTTTGGAAACTAATTGATGCAATAAATAAATTAAATAAAAAATGTTTTTCCTGAAGGAAAACTGTAGACTTTCATTTCCGTCAGTCTTCTCAATATAGACATGCGCTTGGAAGGAGAGTTGAGGCCCTTCACATTCAGGGTCAGAAATGTTATGTCCGCCATACCGACCTCCAGCTCTCTCCCTTCTGCCAGCGCCCCTCAGTGTTGCATGCATAAGGCCGTAATCCCAACTGATCTGTGCCACAAACCGCAACTGTAACTTCAACAAAACCAACCCCACCCCGCCTCAACAGACCCCCACAACTCACCATGACACCACCCCAGGCATCACAGGGACTAGATACAGTACCCTGCTCCTCCACCTCCCCCACCATCCAGCAAACAAGCTGTGAGAACAGTAGGAGCAACATGCCTCCCTCAGGCCGTCCCTCCACCAGAAACCCATTTGTGAAAGCCTACTCCGCAGGATCCTCCCACCCCAGACGCCTCTACCATACTGTACACAACACATCAGTGCCCCCTCAAAGCATAACCCACTGATCATTGCTCTGAGATAAGGACGAGATTACCACGGCCCAGGCCGGAGGAACCGCGACCTGGCCCGTCGGGAAGCCCTCAGAACAAGCGACGGAGGACCCAACCCTCCCCTCCGCTCGCCCCCGTATGGTCGGCAGTCCCCTCTTCGTCCTCCCCTGAGCCGGTTGAGGACGAGGCAGTGGGCTCGACGACGGGTTCTGATGGCGACGACGACGGAACAGGTCTCCCGTCGCAAGGGCCTCGCCACCCGACGAGATCGGCTCGTCCCACGCCATGATCGCCAGGGCGTCCGAATTATTCCAGCTCTGCCCCGAGGAGCAGAAAAAGGAAGGTTTCCTCTATCAGCGCCGGGAGGCCAAGAGGAAGACTGTCATCGCGGTGCCCCTGATTGATGACATCTGGGACGAGGGCCTGTCGGTACTCAAGAACCCCTCCACGGCACCAGCCAAACGGGACCGGTACGAGAAGAAGTACCGGGTCCCCGACACCGCTCCCCTGTGCCTCAGGGCCCAGCCAACGCCAGACTCGGTCGTCTCGGCGGCGGCGAAGAAGAAAGCGGCGGGGTCAGGAGCTTCAACGTCGAATTCCCCGCCGGACGGCGAGGGAAAGAAGTTGGACACCATGGGGCGACGGGTCACTTCGTCGGCGACGACGATCAAAGCGGCCAACGCCCTGGCGATCGTGGCCCGTTATGATAGAGAGCTTTGGTTTAAGCTGGCCCCCATATTGGACTTCCTCCCGGACGATAAGAGGTCCGAGGCCTTGGAGATACTCCAGGAAGGCGAGGTGGCGTCGGACCACGCCATTACGGTGGCAACCGATATTGCAGATACCGGTTTTCGCCAGCTGGGCAACGGAGTTTGCTTGCGACGACGGGGTTGGCTCAGGGCGACCGACTTCCGTCAAGACGTCCAGGCCAGGGTGTTGGACATGCCGTTCGACGGCAGCAATTTGTTCGGGAAGGCGGTGGACGAATCCCTCCAAGCCATAAAGACGGACACAGAGACGGTCCGCGCCCTAGGGACCCTTCAGCAACGACGGCCCTTTCGGAGCTCCGGAGGCAGACAGGGGGCCTCCAAGGGATCCAGCGGTGGCTCGTCGTCGTACCGCCAGGCGGCACGCTCCTCTTCTCAGGAAGCCTACAGGGGTCGCGGCAAGCAGGGAGGTTCTCGCCGCCGTCGGCAGGGAGGCCAGGGCGGCAAGGCCCCTGCCTCCAAGCAAGACTGAACCGGCAGTGGCGTCGGGCCCCCACCGAAGCACCCCGGTGGGAGGCCGGCTAACGAAGTTCGTCGGCGTGTGGAAGTCCATCTCCACCGACCTTTGGGTGCTGGATACCCGGGCAAGAGAACACTCTATCGAATTCCAGAAGAAGTGTCCTCACTTCCCACCTGTGGCCAGGAAGGAAAGTCACGTCCCGCAGCTGCTGTTGGAGGTACGGGCGATGCTGAGGAAAGGCGCCATCGAGCTCGTCCCAAGGAGGCTCCGGAGTGTACTCAAGGTACTTCCTCGTCAGAAAGAAGACGGGCGGCTGGCGCCCCATCCTGGACCTTCGTCGGCTGAACCGATACATCAGAACACAGAAGTTCAGGATGGTCACCCTCCAGCACGTGCTGGGACAGCTGGAGGAAGGCGACTTTCTATCGTCGCTGGACCTGGAGGATGCTTACTTCCACGTTCCCATCCTCAAGAGTCACCGAAAGTTCCTCAGGTTCGTCGTCCAGGGACGCCACTACCAATTCAGGGCACTACCGTTCGGATTGAAGTTGGCCCTCAGGGTCTTTACCAAGTGCCTGGCACCTGTGGCGGCGCGGCTGCGCCTGCAGGGGATTCACGTCTACCCCTACCTGGACGACTGGCTCATCCGCGCACGGACAAGGGAACTCGCCGTCGAGCACACTGCGAGGACCGTCCAGCTACTCACAGACCTGGGATTCGCCATAAATTACCCGAAGTCCCACCTGGTGCCGTCGCAGGTGGCCCTGTTTCTGGGAGCGAAGCTCGATACAGTGAGGCGCCTGGCGGCACCGTCGGAAGAACGGACGAAGACCATTCTGGGCAAAGTGCAGCGCCTGCTAGCCACGGACGTGGCCAGGGTGAGGTCCATCAAGTCCCTCCTGAGGATGATGTCCTCTTGCATCTACCTGGTGCGCCTCTGCAGACTAAGGAAGCGCCCTCTGCAAGAATTTCTCGACGCCCGCTGGATGCAGGCGACGGGCACCTTCGAAGACAGGGTTTCCCTCAACGAGGTGTTCCGGCGGGCGATTCGGTGGTGGGGCGTTCGAGCGCACCTCACGGCGGGCACAGACTTTCAGACGCCGGCGTACCAGGAGACGGTGACGACGGACGCTTCCCTGGAAGGATGGGGCGCCCACACCGGAGATCTCCACGCAAGAGGCCTCTGGCTCCCTGAGGAGAAGCTCCTGCACATCAACATCCTGGAACTCCGAGCCGTGTTCTGGGCTCTCAGATCGTTCCTACCGTCGCTCAAAGGCAAGGTGGTGAGGATCTTCACGGACAACACCACGACGATGTTTTACATACGGAAGCAGGGAGGCACCAGATCCCCAGCCCTGTCCAAGGAGGCACAGGACCTGTGGCACTGGGCGGTTGCCCAGGGGATGTTCCTGGTTCCCTTCCACCTGGCAGGAGAAATAAACACCATCGCCGACTCGCTCAGCAGGGAGCTGCGCGCGTGTCACGAGTGGGAGCTGCGCCAGGATCAGGTGGACCAACTCTTCCGGCGATGGGGCAAACCCCAAATCGACCTATTCGCAACGGCGACGAACTCAAAGTGGCAGAGGTTCGCCAGCAGGTTTCCCCAGCCGAGGAGCATGGGGGATGCGTTCTCGTTCCCCTGGGACGGCCTATACCTCTGCGTTCCCTCCGTTGCTGCTTCGACTCATCAACCAGCTCAAAAGGTCCCGGTGCAGGATGATCCTCGTCGCACCGGCGTGGCCGAGGCAGATCTGGTTCCCGGACCTTCTGGACTTGTCAACGTCCCCATCCATCAAGCTGTCGGCGGACGCGGATCTTCTCTCCAGAGAAGGAGGCGCCATCCTCCACCACGACCCGGCGTCGCTGAACTTGCAGGCCTGGCTCCTGCAGCGCTAGAGTTTGGAGGGTACGATATACCGGCCGACTGCAGAGAGGTTCTTGCAAAGGCCAGGGCGTCCTCGACTCTCAAATGCTACGGTCACAAGTGGAAGAGGTTCTCTGTCTGGTGCTGAGCACAGAAGATCGACCCTCTGCGGATTACGGCCCCTCAAGTGCTGCCGTACCTGCTATCGCTGGCAAAGGCTGGGCTGGCACATGCCTCCATTAAGATCCATCTGGCGGCGATTTCCAGATATACCAGAACCCCAGGACGGACGTCCCTGTGGTCCCATCGACTGGTAAAAGAGTTTATGAAAGGACTGTTCCGGTTGTTCCCGCCGGTGAAGGCTCCGGCCCCGGCATGGGAACTTAACGTGGTGCTGACCAGGCTCATGGGGCCCCCATTCGAGCCGATGCACTCCGCACCGATGAAGTTTGTGTCGTGGAAGACTGCATTCCTGGTGGCCATTACCTCCGCACAACGAGTGGGAGAGATCCAGGCCCTATCCTGTTTTCTTCCCGTCTCCTTCGTCGCCGGCCGAGAGGACTTTGCACTCGCTGGATGTGGCTAGAGCGCTGAAGTTCTACGTGGACCGCACGAAGAGTTTTCGGAGGACATCACAGCTTTTTGTGAACTTTGGACCTGTGAACCAAGGGAAGGCTCTCTCGAAGTCTTCTATTTCCAGATGGCTCTCCGGCTGCATCATGCACTGCCACCGGTTGGCTAACCCACCGCTGCCAGGCCGTCCGAGAGCCCATTCGACCAGAGCGATCGCTGCTACTACGGCGTTCCTATCTGGTGTGCCCCTGCTGGACATCTGCAGGGCTGCTACGTGGAGGTCGACGCACACCTTCACGAGATTCTACTGCGTCGATCGGGATTCCAGGGAGGAGTCCAGGGTCGGCCAAGCAGTGCTGCGCAACCTGTTCGCTTAAGGTGAGCCTGGTGAGGAGGTAAGAGATGCTTTGTTGTATTGCTTAATGTTGAGCCTTTTGCCACCTCCCGTGGTTGTGCATGTGTGTACTGCTATGTATTCTTATATTCATGAGCATGTGAATCCATGCCAGACCCCATGCTGGAGAAGGAACAAGTTACTTACCTGTAACTGTTGTTCTCCAGCATGGGTCTGGCATGGATTCACATGCGAACCCTCCTGCCTTCCCCTCTGCGGCTCTTCACTTGGTCATACTGCCACTTTACGTGCTACCAAATCTGAGGATGGCTGCCAGAGGCGGGGCTTAGGGAGAGGGCAGTCATTGGCTGTGGTCAGTATGACACAGAGATCAGTGATTGGTTACTACTACGAAAGACAGATCAGAAACGAAACTGATACTGCTTTTTCTTTACCGAGGATTCCCAGCCTGACGACGGGGAATATTCATGAGCATGTGAATCCATGCCAGACCCATGCTGGAGAACAACAGTTACAGGTAAGTAACTTGTTCCTTAGGAAGCTCTAAAATCACCTGGACTATCTCATCCAAGGTGAAGGGGGCATCCAATTGTTCCCTGGTCTTTAGGGAAATGAGTGTCATAGGGATACGTTCTAGCAGGTAGTCTAGGTCGTGGGCTGTGTTCCGTTTGGGGGCCATATAGGCTGGCATAAAAGCTAGCAAAGGTGCCAAGGATGCCTTGGTCGGCCCAGTGTCGTGAGCCATGTCCATCTAAAATGCTATCTATGCGGGCCCTTCCTCCCTCCGCACGCACTAGTTTAGCCAGGGTTCTTCCGGGCCCATCTCCCTCACCGTACCTGCGGGCCACCGCGGGCCGAGCATAGTACCGAGCCTCGCTCAAGGCGAGAGATTTGTATAGTTCCAGTTCTGTTTTGATCTTTGCTAGGGTTGCTGCAGCCGGGGCGGAAGCATGTTCTTGTTCTAGTGTTTTGAGTTTAGTTTCAGAGATTGTTTAGAGCCTGTCGTATGGTTTTGAGGACCCCCGCCTCCCTCGAGATGCACATTCCTCTAATGTAAACCTTGAATGCTTCCCAGCGGGTCCCTTCGGGTGTGTCTTGTGTGTTGTTGTTCTCAAAAAACGCGTTTATGTCCGAGAGAATCTCGGCCTTGAAGACCATGTCAGAGAGAGCATCAGATTTAAAGCGCCAGGCGTGGCGGGCGGTCCGGGCGTTACCCATTTGGATCTGCAGCAGCACAGGGGAGTGGTCAGAGAGCGTGCGTGCGAGGATCTTGACCTCCGTTACCCTGCCCACTCGGCACCCTGACAGTAGGAACAAGTCTTTTCTGGAAGAGCTATCATGTACCGTTGAATAGAAAGTGTAATCTCTCTCTTGGGGATGGAGCGTTCTCCATGCGTCGTGTAGATTCAGGGACCTCATGTGTGCGTGGAGTTTCTTGGCAGCTCGAGACATGACCCTGCGGGATGTGGTTGTTCTATCGAGGACATTGTCCAGTATGAGATTCATGTCTCCCCCCCATATGATAGGGACTTCCACATATTTCATAAGGATGGCGGTCACTGCGTCTATACATTCAGGGGAGTCGGTGTTGGGCCCGTATGAGTTAATAGGTATTTTATTTTTTGAGGCTGGTACAAAAAATTGTGATATGCTTTTGGTGACTGAGGTATAGCCTGTGGCCATGGGCGGTGGGCAGATTGTCTGGCCATGCCCTGGAAAATCTCGCCCATGACCACGAGGGACAGACTGCAACAGTCTGATGACAGGGATCCCAGCGAAACAGATGAGACTCCAGAGGTCCCAGAATGCATCAGTTAGGTTAATTGCCCATCTTGGGAAAAGGGACCATGTCTCAGCGTCACATAGAGCTCTTCATTGGCTCATGGTGGATGACCGAGTTAAGTTTAAGGTGGCGTGTCTTATGTATAGATGTTTCTATGACCTTGCACCAAAATACCTGAGCGCTAGAATCCACCGCTATCAGCCAACTAGAGATCTCCAGTCTGGAGGCAAACTGTTGATGGGTATACCCCAGGCTAAACTGACATTGAAGGGGGACAGGAGGTTTTCTCTGTTTGGCCCAAAGATATGGAACCAGTTACCAGCTGCCATCCGGTCATGCCCATCGGTTTATAGTCATAATGTCGAAAAAAAAATGTCGACAAACAAAAATGTCGAAAATTTTTTTTCGAAAACAATAATGTCGACATCCTATACTTATAATGTAAAAAGTCATTTTTTAGAAAAAAAAATGTCGACAAAAAAATGTCACTTAGAACTATCAACACCTCACCCAACACCCCCCCACACCCCCCACCACCACCCTCCCACCCCTCATACTCAACACATTCTAATTATATATTTATTTATTTATTTATTTTTTCAATAAATAAATAACCAAAAAGAGTATCATTTACTATTGGGGGGGGGGTCCCCCCAACCCCCCCTCACCCAACACCCCCCTGCCACCCCCCCACACCCCCCCCAACCACCCTCTCACCCCTCATACTCAACACATTCTAATTATATATTTATTTATTTATTTATTTATTTTTTCAATAAATAACCAAAAAGAGTATCATTTACTATGGGGGGGGTCCCCCCCCAACCCCCCCTCACCCAACACCCCCTGCCACCCCCCCCACACCCCCCCACCCCTCATACCCAACACATCTTAGTTATATATATTTATTTATTTATTCATACAATAAATACAAAATTTCGAAAAATAAATATCGAAAAAATGTCGACATTTTTGTTTGTCGACATTCGACATTTATTTTTCGAAATTTTGACTGTCGACATTTTGACTGTCGACATTATGACTGCCCACCATGCCCATCATTAGAAGGCTTTAGAAAGGCACTTAAAAACGTCTTAGTTAAGTGAGCCAAAGAGGTATGGGTTCAAGCAGCTCTCTCTCAGTCAAAGGTTGAATTGCAGTTAACCTCTGCGCCCGAATGCAGTTTAGTCTGCTTGGTGCGCACAAGAAATATCCAAAATCAAAGATGCTTTTCTATACAGAACTTTCAATAAAAAGGGTACCTTAGTGATTGAGCGATAATTGCTCACAATCTTAGGATCAGGCGTTTCCTTTTTCAAAATTGTGGTAATCCAGACTTCATTTTTAAGAGCAGCAGGTACTACTGATGAGGTAAGAGTTCACTATTTTTGTAATAAGAGGGGCCAGGCAACCAATAGCATCCTTAATAATACTGGCTGGACAAGCATCACCAGGAGAAGATGATGGTTTAAGATCCAGTCTTTATCAAATCTTCCCCATAGATTTCGATAAAGCTGAACTCGTGCATCAGAGGGTGATTTACGGACAATTTATTTTCAGGATTACTCTCATTATTATCGGCTAGGTCTAGATTCAGTCGATGAGCTTTGATCTTCACTCGATGAGACTTTAAGTTTCAAGGCAAAGCTTTGTTGCATTTCAGTACACCACAAATCACTCTTTGTGATGACGCTGTGAGAAAAGTGAGGGACAGAGAACAGTTCTCAGAGATTTAGCGGAAATAATTCTATTCTCCAAATGATCTCGTTTGGCAGAACTGACAGTTCTTATAATTAGCAGCCGCAATGCAGTATATGGAGAGATTCTCCTGACAAAGAGATTTTCGCCAGACTTTCGCGCTGTCTTTTTATTTTCCTAAACTCAGTTAAATTGTCTGAGAACCAGGTTTTACCCCAGGTTTCGGCTTTTATCTTTTTAACAGCAGCAGGGGCCAAGGTGTTAATGATACAAGTGATAATTTCATTAAACTGATCCATGAGAATGCAAGTCTCACTAGATTAAATAAGAGTACTTAGTAGGGGGAGAGCCATATCAAAAACCTTCAGGGGAGATCCTGCAGAAATTCCTGACCTTTGTGGCTATTCTAGGACTGCTATTCACTTTTTCTGGCTTAGAGGGCAACAGAAGTAAAAAACGGATCAAAAAGTGATCGAACCAAGGACAATCAGAAATGTCTAAAAAAAGGTGTTGGTAAGATTGTATGCAAGAACCCCATCTAAAGTATGTCCTCCTTTATGGGTAGGATTCTTAACCAGCTGAGAGAATCCGATTGCTTGAAGGGACGAGAGAAGAGAACATGCCTCGTAATCGTCCTTGTGATAGGCCCAATAGTTAAAATCACCTAAAATTAAAATATGTGAAGACCTCTTCATAAAATCCTCAAGCGTCAGAAGCTGCTCTTCAAATAAAGGGGTGGCCGTAGGGGGTCGATAAAGAGTGAGAATTGCAATCAACGTTGATCTTTATAAATGTGTAATGACACTCATCGAGTGTAGAGAGGGTACGAGCTATGCATCAAGTGTATCTTTCAAGATAATTGCATTACTCCACCTCTCCCCTGTGAAAGATCCGTCCTAAAGATTCTAAAACCTGGTGGTTGTTAGGGAGAATTCTCTGTTTAGGCTAAATTTCCTAACCTAGTGAGTCCCCCAGCAGCTTTGCTGGATTTCTGGAGTTTGTTGTTTCTCCTGCCAAGAGTGAGACTCTTTTTCTCCCACTCTTGGACATGATTTGTGGTGTTCCTTTGAATATTAATGTGTTTTATGGCTATGGGGTCTTTTACTCCATAGGGTCTCATGTGTTTTTACTATGTGTGTTACACAGCACCCTCCGTGCAGTAACACAGGGGTGTCATAGTGACCCCCCAACATAGACTCCATACCCTGGGACTGACTACTGTCTCCCAGGACATGTAAAGTCACCATTGGCTTTACTAGTCCCAAATTACTAACAGAACCAGTACAAACCATCATATTGTGGACGTACTGGTAGGGGCAATTTGATTGCCCCTGGGTCTGTTGCTCGAGGGGGCACTGTCCCGTCCCCCCTCGTCGAGTTTTGGCTGGTGGCAGTGGATACTACTTTTTATATTCGACCGCAAAAATATCTCTATGGGACCCATTGTTCGAGGCTAATACTTTTTAACATAGCCTCTAACATACCGCCGGTTTATTTATTTAATATTAATTCACCGGTTGGTATTTTCTGCCAAAACTCGGTTTTAAAATGGCGTTTGTGTTCGCCTCTGTAACTCCAAACCAAAGGTCGAGCCCTTTGTTCCACTTTTGGCGGGCTTCTACACAGAAGCCCTCCAAAGTGGTGCCACTCTGTCTGGGTGCCACAGGGTGTGTGGGAGGGGGTTTAGGCACCTTGGACTAAGTTGCCTTGCCAACTCAAGTCGCACTCTTGCGTGATTGGCCCAAGTGGTGAGCCGCCCCGCTCACCACTTAGCATGTTTGATTGACAGCTAGGCTGAATGAATGGGGGTTTTCTGCATAAAAGCAGGGCTTTGGGGACTGGAACTTCAGAAGTCGCCACAGGACCTGAAAATCCGAAGAGGGAGAAGCTGAGCCGACCTGCTACGACGACACCACCGGTGGAGCCCTGCTGAACCGACTCACCACTTCCCAACGACAGAGGAGATCTCCCTGCTGGAGAGTCTTCTTCCCTTGACTGGTGGGAACAACCAGTTTACCTTCTTTTCGCCTTCCAGGACGTCCAGTGGTCGAATTGCCCGTGCCAAGCACCCCGGCAACCGGATAGCCACTTACCACTGAACCGCGAATAAAAGGACCGCTCCTTTTAATTGAGAACTCCGCGGCTGGTTTCTTCCCTGGCAGTGCAACGAACTCCTGCTCTCCTCCACGACGAGATCTTCTCTTCCCCCGGACGAAGCACCGACTTGCACCCGCTGCCAGGAACAACTGCCCCCCGCTGGAGCATTCTCACCATTTTAAGGTACCGTGTCCGCCAGGCCTCCCTTTCTATAGATTGCTACAAGGTGACAGTAAATCCTTAACCTTCTGGACTGGGCTGGCCTCTTGACCATCTAACTGGTCCCTTTCTTTTGGTCCAACTTCTTTCTGAACCTTTTGCGAGACTTTTGTGCACTTTTCAACCGTGTGACCTTGGACACATTTCGTTCTGATCCTCTCAAAGTGGATCCGGCTTTCTGAACTTTAGCTTCACGGTTTTATCCTGCCTTCTTCTCTAACTGTGTTCTTCTGAAAGTGTTGGGATCTGTTTCAATCTATGCTTTGCCTTTCTCTCCCTTTTGAACCGAATTATTAGAGTGCCATCTGCGTTAAGCGCTCACTGCTGTCTGAAAATAAGTGGTGCTTTTCTTAAGACTTGTCTAATATTCTTTTAAGGGAGTATATATACTTTAGTGACTGTGTTTGTGAACTGCATGATATTAGTGCCAGTGTGTTTAACTAGATGTGTTTTTAAATAAATAATTATATCTCTTTTACACCAAGCTCTGGTCAGTGTTTGCTTGTTCTACTGTGTCCTTTTGCCCTATTGTGTATGCTCTGTATACTGCCTAACTCTTCTTGAGAGAAGTCTGACTGCTCAGCCACAGCTACCAGGTAAATCTGGGTGGTACAGACTGCTACCAATTGGGTTTACTGCCAAACACCTGTAGTCTTAAATCTTTTGCAGTGGTCCCTAAGGGAACTGCACAGGTTTCTGCCTAACACTGGTGTACAGCGGTGGGATTTGTATTGAGTATACACTTTAGTGTGCTTTTGAATACTTTAGGACAACTAACCACAAAGCTTAGCACTAAAAGAGCTGATTTTCTAAACATGTCTACTATGGAAAGTTATACCCTAGAATCATTGTCTGCCAAAACTGCTGATTGCTTAAAAGTGTTGTGTAGACATAAGAACCTCTCTGAGAAGGGCAAGAAAATGGAACTTATAGAAAGATTGTTAGAAAACCAAAGTCTGGGTGGTACAGAGGAATCTACCCCCCCAGCAAATGTAGATCACAGTGATGGTATTGATCTGAATCAAAGTATTGATAATGAGTCAGAAGAGGAAAGTGAGCCTAATGCAGTTAGCCAACCTGAACCTCTGTCTGCCCTACCAACTGTACCTACTGGACCTATACCAGGTCCCACATGTAATCCTGCATATCTTGAATTAGAAAAAATGAAGCTTGAATTAGCGTACAAACGTTTTATTACTCAATCTGAACGAAATCAAGAACTAGAGTTCAGAAGAATCAATGCCCAATCTGAGCAGAAGCAAGCTGAGCTGAGGCTCAGAGAAATAGAGCTTAATCATGAACTTGAAATGAAAAAGTTGTCTGTGGAAACTGCTTCTCTCTCCTCTGGTTCCTCTAGGAGTTCCAGTCCCAAAAGACCCCGGATGCCTAAGGAATTAGTGGGTATGTATGAACCTAAGTTGGATGTGTTGGATTGGTTAAAAATGTTTGAGTATAATCATGGGCTCCAGGACATCACAGGGAATGAGTTACTTCCTTGGTTGCTCTCTACGCTCCCCCCTGTTGCAACTGATGTGGTAATGGAATGGGGGAGGTGGATAAGAAGGATTATGAATGTGAGAAGCTAGCTTTAATAGCTATATTTGGGAAGACCCCTTCCCAGTGCCTTAAGAGGTTTAGGACCCTCAAAAAGCATGATGGTACCCCTTGGGCTACCTGGGTGAGTGAGTGTTTGAAAAACTTAGAGGGATGGATTAAGGGTTACAAGGTGAACACTTATGAGGGAATGAGAAATCTTTTTATGTTGGAGTCAATTTATGATGCCTGCTCTCCTGAGCTCAGACAGCACTTGGCTGATTCAAAGGAATTAGATTCCAGGAAGCTAGCTAAGGCTGCTGACTTGTGGGTTCCCAACAGGGCTACTCACAAGGATTCAGTGGTCACTCAGAAAAAGGATGAGGGAAAGCAGCCACCAAAAGGGAACCAAGAGATTTCTAATACCTCCCAACCCAAAGAGGGCCCCAAACAACCAAATAACCAGGGTAAGTCCCAAGGGAAACCACAACAGGCTAGTGTACCTTCTGGTCACAAACCAGAAGGGGGTCAGACCAAGCCACCCTTCCAGAGAGCATTTGGAACATGCTATCTCTGTGGGGCAACTGACCACATCAAAGGAGATCCCAGATGTAAGGGTAAACCTACAGGGATCAGCACAGTCTCCTTGGCCTTCACTCCTGAGGAGGAAGTCCAAATGGCTAGTGCTCACTTTGAAGTCTTTGCTGAAGAACCTTTGTGTCTTCAAGCAAGTGTATCATTAAGGTCCATGGGTCTGGTTAGTGATCAGAATAGGAGTGTGTACAACTCCATACCAGAAAACTCTAAAGTTTATTATATGGACAGTGTTCTTGTCAATGGCCAGGATACTCCTGCCAGGCGAGACTCTGGGGCCAGCAGAACAGTAGTGGATGAAAGCTTTTTCAGGCCTGAGGATGTTGCTAAGGCACCCAAAGGTCCCACTAAGATGTCTGGAGGCCCTGTCCAAATGGTTCCAATTCTACCAGCCCTCATTCAGTGTAATGACATGACAGTGATGATTCCTGTCAGTGTTCAGACTGAGGTGCCTGGGAGAGTCCTGTTGGTGAATGACCTAAGAACTCTAGGAGTAGTGTCCAGTACCCCCAAGCCTCCCAGTATGGAGAAACAGAACCAAACCAAATTGGCTAGAGAGGCCACCTTAAGGAACCACTCTATGCATGTGGGAACCTCTACTGAGACCCCCACTACAAGTCCTGGTGTTGGTAAGTTGACCTCTGACCCAGGCAAATTTCAGGCTGAGATGTTAGGGAAATGGGAGCCCAAACCAAGCTGCATCATTTTTCCCCCAGTCTTAGAGTCTTTGACTCCCCCTGCTTCTGAGGAAGAGGTGGATAGACCAACTGGATCCCTAACTAGGCCTAAGAGAACTGGTAATTCTCAGTGCTGGTGGAAAACCAGAAAAGAAAAGTCAAAGGCCAAAAACCTTCAAGAGTCCAACTCAAACCCTAGTGTTAGGAGTGAAACTCCTAAAGTAGGTAAGGGTAGATCTAAGAGGAAGGAGAAGCATGTACCTTGCTTATCCCCATCCCCTCCAACCAAGAGGCCTAAAACCCAACCTTCTCCCAACAGAGAGGTGGTGAAGACTCCTGGAGGACCCTCTAGATATAAAAGGATCCTTTCTAAGGGTCCCTGGAAAAAGCCCATCACAGGTTCAGTAGTTGTACCAACTTCTGAGTGACTGGTCAACCAGATCCCCTATCAAATTAAAAAGACTGATGTTCCTAGAAAGGTTTGTAGGTCATATAGCTTGCAAAGGAAATCCTTGGATTTTACCTTTCAACACAGGTCAGGGTGTTCTCACCAAAGTGCTGATGGTCTCTCTAGGGTGTTTGTAACCGACTAGAGGTATGAGATTCATCCAGGAGTGGATTAAATCCTCCTGTCCCTTAGTCTGGGGGGGGCGAGTGTTAGGGAGAATTCTCTGTTTAGGCTGAATTTCCCAACCTAGTGAGCCCCCCAGCAGCTTTGCTGGATTTCTGGAGTTTGTTTTTTTCTCCTGCCAAGAGTGAGACTCTTTTCCTCCCACTCTTGGACATGATTTGTGGTGTTCCTTTGAATGTTAATGTGTTTTATGGACTATGGGGTCTTTTACTCCATAGGGTCTCATGTGTTTTTACTATGTTTGTTACACAGCACCCTCAGTGCAGTAACACAGGGGAGTCATAGTGACCCCCACCATAGACTCCATACCCTGGGACTGACTACTGTCTCCCAGGGCATGTAAAGTCACCATTGGCTTTACGAGTCCCAAATTTAGTAACAGAACCAGTACCAACCATCATAATGTGGAAGTACTGGTAGGGGTAATTCGATTGCCCCTGAGTCTGTTTTACGAGGGGGTACTGTGCAGTCCTCCCTCGTCGAGTTTCTGACTGGTGGCAGTGGTTACCACGCGTAATATTCCTTAAGAATATTCTCTATGGGATTTTCCCATGTATTTTAATCGCACCACTTTTTTGTGCAATGTTAAAGATACCGCCGGTTTATTTATTTAATATTAATTCACCGGTTGGTATTTTCTGCCAAAACTCGGTTTTAAAATGGCGTTTGTGTTCGCCTCTGTAACTCCAAACCAAAGGTCGAGCCCTTTGTTCCACTTTTGGCGGGCTTCTACACAGAAGCCCTCCAAAGTGGTGCCACTCTTTCTGGGTACCACAGGGGGTGTAGGAGGGGGTTTAGGCACCTTGGACTAAGTTGCCTTGCCAACTCAAGTCACACTCTTACGTGATTGGCCCAAGTGGTGAGCCGCCCCGCTCACCACTTAGCATGTTTGATTGACAGCTAGGCTGAATGAATGGGGGTTTTCTGCATAAAAGCAGGGCTTTGGGGACTGGAACTTCAGAAGTCGCCACAGGACCTGAAAATCCGAAGAGGGAGAAGCTGAGCCGACCTGCTACGACGACACCAGCGGTGGAGCCCTGCTGAACCGACTCACCACTTCCCAACGACCGAGGAGATCTCCCTGCTGGAGAGTCTTCTTCCCTTGACTGGTGGGAACAACCAATTTACCTTCTTTTCGCCTTCCAGGACGTCCAGTGGTCGAATTGCCCGTGCCAAGCACCCCGGCAACCGGATAGCCACTTACCACTGAACCGCGAATAAAAGGACTGCTCCTTTTAATTGAGAACTCCGCGTCTGGTTTCTTCCCTGGCAGTGCAACAAACTCCTGCTCTCCTCCACGACGAGATCTTCTCTTCCCCCGGACAAAGCACCGACTTGCACCCGCTGCCAGGAACAACTGCCCCCGCTGGAGCGTTCTCACCATTTTAAGGTACCGTGTCCGCCTGGCCTCCCTTTCTATAGATTGCTGCAAGGTGACAGTAAATCCTTAACCTTTTGGACTGGGCTGGCCTCTTGACCATCTAACTGGTCCCTTTCTTTTGGTCCAACTTCTTTCTGAACCTTTTGCGAGACTTTTGTGCACTTTTCAACCGTGTGACCTTGGACACATTTCGTTCTGATCCTCTCAAAGTGGATCCGGCTTTCTGAACTTTAGCTTCACGGTTTTATCCTGCCTTCTTCTCTAACTGTGTTCTTCTGAAAGTGTTGGGATCTGTGTCAATCTTTGCTTTGCCTTTCTCTCCCTTTTGAACCGAATTATTAGAGTGCCATCTGCGTTAAGTGCTCACTGCTGTCTGAAAATAAGTGGTGCTTTTCTTAAGACTTGTCTAATATTCTTTTAAGGGAGTATATATACTTTAGTGACTGTTTTTGAACTGCTTGATATTAGTGCCAGTGTGTTTAACTAGATGTGTTTTTAAATAAATAATTATATCTCTTTTACACCAAGCTCTGGTCAGTGTTTGCTTGTTCTACTGTGTTCTTTTGCCCTATTGTGTATGCTCTGTATACTGCCTAACTCTTCTTGAGAGAAGTCTGACTGCTCAACCACAGCTACCAGGTAATTCTGGGTGGTACAGACTGCTACCAATTGGGTTTACTGCCAAACGCCTGTAGTCTTAAATCTTTTGCAGTGGTCCCTAAGGGAACTGCACAGGTTTCTGCCTAACAGTAGCCTAGGACAGATGTGAGGCAGTTCCCTCTGTATTGGGGGCTATGAAACCTACAATACCCATTCAGTCTCATGGGCAGTCGCCTAGGACAACCTACAATAGCCATTCAGTCTCATGGGCAGTCGCCTAGGACAGATGTGAGGCAGTTCCCTCTCTAATGGGGGCTATGAAACCTGCAATACCCATTCAGTCTCATGGGCAGTCGCCTAGGACAGATGTGAGGCAGTTCCCTCTGTAATGGGGGCTCTGACACCTGCAATACCCATTCAGTCTCATGGGCAGTCGCCGGACAGATGTGAGGCAGTTCCCTCTGTAATGGGGGCTATGAAACCTGCAATACCCATTCAGTCTCATGGGCAGTCGCCTAGGACAGATGTGAGGCAGTTCCCTCTGTAATGGGGGCTCTGACACCTGCAATACCCATTCAGTCTCATGGGCAGTCGCCTAGGACAGATGTGAGGCAGTTCCCTCTGTAATCGGGGCTATGACACCTGCAATACCCATTCAGTCTCATGGGCAGTCGCCTAGGACAGACGTGAGGCAGTTCCCTCTGTAATGGGGGCTATGAAACCTACAATACCCATTCAGTCTCATGGGCAGTCGCCTAGGACAGACGTGAGGCAGTTCCCTCTGCAATGGGGTCTATGAAACCTGCAATACCCATTCAGTCTCATGGGTAGTAGGACAGACGTGAGGCAGTTCCCTCTGTAATGAGGGCTATGAAACCTACAATACCCATTCAGTCTCATGGGCAGTCGCCTAGGACAGACGTGAGGCAGTTCCCTCTGCAATGGGGGCTATGAAACCTGCAATACCCATTCAATCTCATGGGCAGTCGCCTAGGACAGATGTGAGGCAGTTCCCTGTGTAATGGGGGCTATGAAACCTGCAATACCCATTCAGTCTCATGGGCAGTCGCCTAGGACAGATGTGAGGCAGTTCCCTCTGTAATGGGGGCTATGAAACCTGCAATACCCATTCAGTCTCATGGGCAGTCGCTTAGGACAGATGTGAGGCAGTTCCCTCTGTAATGGGGGCTTTGAAACCTACAATACCCATTCAGTCTCATGGGCAGTCGCCTAGGACAGATGTGAGGCAGTTCTCTCTGCAATGGGGGCTATGAAACCTGCAATACCCATTCAGTCTCATGAGCAGTCGCCTAGGACAGATGTGAGGCAGTTCCCTCTGTAATGGGGGCTATGAAACCTACAATACCCATTCAGTCTCATGGGCAGTCGCTTAGGACAGATGTGAAGCTACAATAGAGTTAGAGATGATGGGTTTGGAACGACATTAGGTTTGCACAGTCCTAGGTATGTGTTGACTGAGTATGCAGGGGTGGTACTCTCAGTGAATCTGGCATCCATGACGCTGTACTTGCTACTGGGATTCAGAGGGCTTCTGTGAAGGCTGGGCCTAACCCCTATTTATTGGTCTCTTATATTGTGCTTGTTGGGGAGAATGCTCAGAAATGTGCTAATTCCTCTCTACCATAGAGACCCCCCAGCACCTTTGCTGGATATTGAGGACTTTGTTTTTTTACCTGGAGAGAGTGAGACCCTTCTTCCCCACTCATGTATTTTTCTGCAGTGACACAGGGAAGTCTTCCAGATTTACCAATGTTTAAATACCTTACTCTTGGATTAACTGTTTCCAAGAGCAGTGAAGTGAAGTTGACTTTACTTTCATTTGTAACTTTCTAGACCCAGCACACACTATCTTACAATAGGGTGCTGGAGGGGTTACTTAGTATCCCCTTTGTTTCGTTTCTCATGTAACGTTTTGATGTTACCCTTGCTACAATTAATGACTGGTGGGAGTGGTTTACTTTTAACTACCGTAGTGTGTTTTTATCGCGGGCTGCGTTCGCAGCGGCAGTGAAGCACCCCTGGGTGGCATTTTGGTCAAAATGGCCCTGGTCTTCTTTTTTGCCATTTCTTGCTGGAAAGGTCCTTCTTGAGATTTACTCTGCGCGCCAAACCAGGTTTGGTCCCTTTGTTCATTTTGTCTTTGGTGGGATTCAACGAGTGAAGCCCGCCTCTGGCTCCAGAGTGTCTGGTAGGGGCAGGAAGTGAGAGAGGTGCCCGAAACTCCCTGTGCTTAATCCCCTTGGTTACAGGAATGCACCCAAAGGTGATTGGCCTGCTGGCTGTCCGGCAAGAACAGCCACCCTGCTGTGGGATTGACAGCTAGGCTGGAATGAATGGGAGAAACCTGCATAAAAGGCAAGGCGTTTTGGCTTGGAAGGCAGTCGACCACTGGACGTAGGAATCAATGAAGAACTTTGAAGAGATGCCTGCTGGAACTCCTGGACTGTTGGTTTGCCCGGTGAAGCCCTGCTGCTGTGCTGAATCTCCAAATTCGCCTCGACTAGAGAAGCCCTGCAAGGACGACTTCTCCCATTGAGTTGGTGGGACCAATCAACTCCAAAGTGAACTCGTCTGGACATCCTCTCGGAGCTGACTGTACTTCCTTGCTGATGCAGGAACCGAAGTGTCGGAACCCAGCTGCTGGAAGATCCTCCAGACTCCCAAGAAGCAGGACTGACCAAGCCTGAGCCACCTCAACAGAGTGCTCGACCCCAGATGCGAGGAAAGTCCAGAGTGGTAGCCGAGAACCGTGGTGGTGCTATTTGCTGAGACACAAAGAGCTGAACCCGCGAAGTGCCACTGAATTGAAGTTTGCCCTTTGCTGTTGCTGACTGTCCCATTTCAGTGCAGGAGTCCCCAGAAGTCCTCCCTCTTGTCCCCAAAACTGAGGCCCAGGAACAGCATGATCTGCAGTGCTGCAAAGGAAAAGAAGCCAGCTGGAGCCATTTCTTCTAACCAAAGGTACTGTACAGAACTTACCTCTTGTTGTGTAGCCTTACTTGTTCTCAGTTGAGACTTGTCTTGGTTGCTTCTTTAGAGTTGCTTACAGCTTTGTTACCTTACAAGCCTCCCAGCGTGTGACCCTACATTGATTCTACTTTTTCTACAAAGACTTCTAAAACATTGTGCCAGACTTTTACTTACCTCCAAGAAGTGCTTCAGCTCACCTAGACTCTTGCCCAATTGTCATTGGCTGGCCTGGCTTCCTGAATGAATCTTCTTCCCTCTGACTGTGTGTTCTGTCTTCCTTCCAGGAAGGGGTTAACTTACTTTGCATTGGGGGTTTCAAAAGTACTTACCTGCTTCAGAATATGTGTGATTGCTTGTTTTATTCTAATATCCCTTTTCTTTGACGCTCATCTCAGTATTGCTCTAAATGTACCAGTGATATATTAATGTCCACAGTGCCCTAGCTATTTAAGTCACCTGATGGTGTAGTAAGTGTCTGGGTGCCATCCCAAATGGGTACTTGCTGATTTAGAGAAACTAAGAGTATGTATTTTGGAGTGTATTTGTGTGTTACCATTATATTGCCCCTTCTGAAGAAGGCTTATTCAAACTGACTGTTAAATAAATTAATAATTGTTTAATCAAGAAACCTTCAGTGTAAGTGTTTATTTGGATACTGGTCACTGTGAATCTCTGTAATTCCCTGACTGCTCACATTGACCCCTCTTGAGATAAGCCTGGCTGCTCAGCCACACTACCAACCTGTCTAGTACAGACTTATACACAAAGGTTGGGTTCCTATTGCCAGGAGGTCAAGGTTGTTGTAGTGCACCCAAAGGGTACTGCACCAAATCTTGCCTAACAGTGCTTAATGGTGAAGTAGCTTCTAAGCGTGGGATCGGGTATGGAACCTGCGTAGCATATTATAATCTTTTTCCCACGGGGAGCGTGTTGCCCATGAGAGATCCTCTTGGATCGGGTGTATTTCTGGCAGGGTGCTTGCCTTTTTGTATCTTACTTGGGCAGCATAATGCCTGGTTAATGTGGCAAGTGCTCCCCAACAAAGTGTTATGCTGTGCGTTGCCTACTCCCTAATGCGGAGACTGCAGGTTCAACCCTCCTCTGGTCACTGTCACCGTCATTGGCATTATGATGAAACTCTGGGAATAATTTTAATCTAGTTGCATAGTTGTGAGCTGGGTAGACTGGTGTATCCTATTGTGAATGACTGGTCTGGCTGTGCCTCCTCAAATGGTTGCTTGCACTGTGGCTTTACTAATTTAGCTCAAGTTCAATGCCACTGCTTAGGCTTACTTGCGCTACATTTCCACTTAATACATGGTGCTATACAGCACAAACCTAGCAAGCAGCAGGGAAGCAGAGTGACATGGTGGTGTGGGAAGGGGAGCGGCCAACAATGGGTCAACGAGCAAAGACAACCTAGCAAGCAGCAGGGAAACAGAGTGACATGGTGGTGTGGGAAGGGGCGCTGCCAAACATGGGTAAACTGGCAAAGACAACCTAGCAAGCAGCAGGGAAGCAGAGTGACATGGTGGTGTGGGAAGGGGCGCTGCCAACAATGGGTGAACAGGCAAAGACAACCTAGCAAGCAGCAGGGAAGCAGAGTGACATGGTGGTGTGGGAAGGGGAGCGGCCAACAATGGGTCAACGAGCAAAGACAACCTAGCAAGCAGCAGGGAAACAGAGTGACATGGTGGTGTGGGAAGGGGCGCTGCCAAACATGGGTAAACTGGCAAAGACAACCTAGCAAGCAACAGGGAAGCAGAGTGACATGGTGGTGTGGGAAGGGGCGCTGCCAACAATGGGTGAACAGGCAAAGACAACCTAGCAAGCAGCAGGAAACGAAGTGACATGGTGGTGTGGGAAGGGGCGCTGCCAACAATGTGTCAACAGGCAAAGACAACCTAGCAAGCAGCAGGGAAGCGGTGACATGGTAGTGTGGGAAGGGGAGCTGCCAACAATGGGTCAACAGGCAAAGACAACCTAGCAAGCAGCAGGGAAGCAGAGTGACATGGTGGTGTGGGAAGGGGCGCTGCCAAACATGGGTAAACTGGCAAAGACAACCTAGCAAGCAGCAGGGAAGCAGAGTGACATGGTGGTGTGGGAAGGGGCGCTGCCAACAATGGGTGAACAGGCAAAGACAACCTAGCAAGCAGCAGGAAACGGAGTGACATGGTGGTGTGGGAAGGGGCGCTGCCAACAATGGGTCAACAGGCAAAGACAACCTAGCAAGCAGCAGGGAAGCAGAGTGACATGGTGGTGTGGGAAGGGGAGCGGCCAACAATGGGTCAACGAGCAAAGACAACCTAGCAAGCAGCAGGGAAACAGAGTGACATGGTGGTGTGGGAAGGGGCGCTGCCAAACATGGGTAAACTGGCAAAGACAACCTAGCAAGCAGCAGGGAAGCAGAGTGACATGGTGGTGTGGGAAGGGGCGCTGCCAACAATGGGTGAACAGGCAAAGACAACCTAGCAAGCAGCAGGAAACGGAGTGACATGGTGGTGTGGGAAGGGGCGCTGCCAACAATGGGTCAACAGGCAAAGACAACCTAGCAAGCAGCAGGGAAGCAGAGTGACATGATGGTGTGCGAAGGGGAGCTCCCAACAATGGGTCAACGGGCAAAGACCAACTAGCAAGCAGCAGGGAAGCAGAGTGACATGTTGGTGTGGGAAGGGGCGCTGCCAACTATGGGTCAACAGGCAAAGAATGTCTTCAAAAGACGGGTCTTGAGCTCCTTTCTTAATTTTTGGGAGAAACTGGGACCAATGTAACGGGTCTGTAGCTTGTTCTAGTGCAAGTAGATTCTTGTGGAATAATCGATGTTAAGACTGATGCAAAGAATGGGTGGAATGAAATTCTGAGGTTGAACAGCCCTGCCACCAATCCTACACTCGCGAAAAGGTGTGAATCAGATGCAGTTTCGTTGAGTGTAGAGTTCTAGAAGAGAATTTAAGGCTTGCATTCGGAGTGGTGAAATAGCCTGCTCTAGGGAAGGCACAATAAACATAGAGATGTAAAAACCTGATTTTTGACTCAGAGCCGGTATCTCGTGCAATGCGAGGGAGATGTGGGTACGTGGCAGTTTCGCTGCTGCATTTAGCGATCTCTGAAGCCTTCATATGGCATAATCTGTAAGACTTGTGATGTTGCCATTAGCTGAATCCAGAGTAAACTAGACCAACCCAGTGACTGTGGAGTCAGGCCTGAGAAAGAGCAGCCATAGGAATGCTCATTTGAAGAAGCCAGCCTTCATAACTTGATTTGCCAATAATAAACTTGAACTATTGTATTTATATAGCGCACCAAACTCGTAGGTATCTGGGTGCATCGTGGTTACATTCAATTTCAGTGCAGAGTGATATAGTGAGTACAAAACATTCTTATGTTGTCGTTAGTTACACATAGGATTGGCATTGGTCATACAGTAATGATTCGTAACGAGACATAGTACAGTAGAAATTGACAGTGTAATTACAATCGTAGGCTGGAGCAGCAATGTATATTGCTACACCTGAGCGAGCAGCAATGTATATTGCTACACCTGGGCGAGCAGCAATGTATATTGCTACACCTGGGCGAGCAGCAATGTATGTTGCTACACCTGGGCGAGCAGCAATGTATATTGCTACACCTGGGCGAGCAGCAATGTATGTTGCTACACCTGAGCGAGCAGAAATGTATATTGCTACACCTGGGCGAGCAGCAATGTATATTGCTACACCTGGGCGAGCAGCAATGTATATTGCTACACCTGGGCGAGCAGCAATGTATATTGCTACACCTGGGCGAGCAGCAATGTATATTGCTACACCTGGGCGAGCAGCAATGTATATTGCTACACCTGAGCGAGCAGCAATGTATATTGCTACACCTGGGCGAGCAGCAATGTATATTGCTACACCTGGGCGAGCAGCAATGTATATTGCTACACCTGGGCGAGCAGCAATGTATGTTGCTACACCTGGGCGAGCAGCAATGTATGTTGCTACACCTGGGCGAGCAGCAATGTATGTTGCTACACCTGGGCGAGCAGCAATGTATGTTGCTACACCTGAGCGAACAGCAATGTATATTGCTACACCTGGGCGAGCAGCAATGCATGTTGCTACACCTGGGCGAGCAGCAATGTATATTGCTACACCTGGGCGAGCAGCAATGTATATTGCTACACCTGAGCGAGCAGCAATGTATATTGCTACACCTGGGCGAGCAGCAATGTATATTGCTACACCTGGGCGAGCAGCAATGTATGTTGCTACACCTGGGCGAGCAGCAATGTATGTTGCTACACCTGAGCGAGCAGCAATGTATATTGCTACACCTGGGCGAGCAGCAATGCATGTTGCTACACCTGGGCGAGCAGCAATGTATATTGCTACACCTGGGCGAGCAGCAATGCATATTGCTACACCTGGGCGAGCAGCAATGTATGTTGCTACACCTGGGCGAGCAGCAATGTATATTGCTACACCTGGGCGAGCAGCAATGCATGTTGCTACACCTGAGCGAGCAGCAATGTATATTGCTACACCTGGGCGAGCAGCAATGTATATTGCTACACCTGGGCGAGCAGCAATGTATATTGCTACACCTGGGCGAGCAGCAATGTATATTGCTACACCTGGGCGAGCAGCAATGTATATTGCTACACCTGGGCGAGCAGCAATGTATATTGCTACACCTGGGCGAGCAGCAATGTATATTGCTACACCTGGGCGAACAGCCAGGTTTTCAGCTTTTTTCTAAAGGTGCAGTAGGATGGTTCCTCTCTTAGGGTCAGGGGCAGGGAATTCCAGGTTTTCGCTGCTTGTACTGGGAAACTACTGCCTCCTGCTTTTTGTAGTTTGAATCTTGGTTTGGTTGGGAGGTGGGCTTGTGTGGACCGGATAGGTCTGTTGGTTTGGTTTTTTGAGAATGTATTAGTTCAGTATTTTGGGGCTGAATTCGAAAGACATTTATGAGTAAGTGATAATGGTTTGAAGGGGATCCTATCTTGCACCGAGAGCCAATGGGCATTCTGTCTTGCAGCTGTTATGTGAATGGTTCTCAGGATATTGAGAGCTACTCTCAGGATATTGTTTTGGAATACCTGGAGTTTTTTTAAGTTGCGACTGTTGGTGCCAGCGTACAGGGCGTTACAATAGTCCAGTCTGGACAATATGAGGGCTCCGGCTAGAGTTATGCAACTTTCTGAGAGGAAGGGTCTAGCGGCATTGATCAGTTTTGAGGCATAGGCCGCCGCCGAAGCAGTAGCATTTACTTGCCTTGTAAGTGTGAGGGCTGAGTCAAGGTAGATACCTAACGTTTTGACTTCTTTAGAGACGTTCATGGTGATATTGTCAATGTTAAATGATTTAAATTGGGGGTCTAATTTATTAAGTCTGTTCTGAGATATGATAAGGAGTAGCTCCATTTTGTTGTCATTGATACATAAGCCACGGATAGCCATCCACGCCTGAATAATTAGGTAGGTAGCATTAAGTAGTTAGCATCCGTGTCATAGGAACCGGAGATGGGAATAAGGATTTGGGTGTGATTTGCATAGTTGGTGTAGGTGACACCCAATTTGTCCAAATGGTCGAACAGGAGCTTAGTAAAAATGTTGAAAGCGTTGGAGAAACACAGGACCCCTGAGGTATTCCACACGATACTGGGGCAGGTTCAGCAGCCGCAGACCGGGCGAATACCCTCATTGTTCTGTTACATAAGGATTGGATCGTCTCGGGAGGATAGCTTAGGGGCAACGTGCTTGCCTTGGAAGCAAGCCACAGAGCAACACAGGTTCGATCCCCGGGTTCGCGCTTAGAAACCTCTGGGTATTAAGCGCATTATAAATAACCTATCATATCATAGAGTGGCTTTATCGGAAAATTGACCAGCTAATGTCAGATGTTTGCACAGGATTTTATGGTCGACCAAGTCAAAGGCTGCAGATTAGTCAAGTAAAAGGAGGATAGCTAAGTTCCCTCTAATTTTTAAGTTCATCCATTTGGATTTTTAAATCTAGAAGGGCTGACTCGGTGCTATTGCCTGGTCTGAAGCCTGATTGTCATAGGCCCAAAGGATTGTCTTTGAGGTGGTTTTGTATTTGCAGGTAGGCCGTCCTGTCCAGAATTTAGAGTAAGAAAGGTACCGTGGTTATAGGCTGGTAGTTTGTGGGGATTTTAGGGTCTAGTGTTGGGTTTTTTATTAGAGGATGGACCCAGGCCTCTTTGAGGTTTGTCGGGACAGTGCTTGTTTTGAAGGATGCATTTAATAGGGAGGGGGCTCTTCTACCGCTTTCTTGATAACTGAGGCTGGGCAAATGTCACCTTGACATCTAGATGGTTTAAGACTAGGGATTATTTTTTTAACTTCGGTTACTGAGACAGTACTGAACTCAAATGGACCCAAAGTTTCTTATTGCCGATGCTGCTTTAGGCCCATAAACAAACCATAACTTTTGTGTTGTCTGTACCCATGTTTACTTATTGTGTAAGTACATCTGTATTATCCCAGATGATATCATTGGACATTTAGTCACTTGTTAGTAGTAGTCTGTACCCATATTTACTTATTGTGTAAGTAAATCTGTATTATCCCAGATGATATCATTGGACATTTACTCACTTGTTAGTAGTTGTATTAAACTAATGAAATGCACTGTGCACAAACTAAGGAGTCTAACATCAGCTTTTCTTGACAGTCCTCTTGTGTTGGGTGACCTGTGGGATGGAAGTGATTGAGACATACACTGGTACATGGCGGCATTGCTCAAGAAGTGGATGAAGGCTGGATCTACTTTGATTTATTGGACTTTTACCTGCTCACCTAAGCTGTCTTCTTGGCATGAATGGAAGGACCTTTAAACCCACTGCACTTGTAAATGTGTTATTGCACATTTCACCTCAAGGTGTTCATGAAATGAAGGAGAAACCCTCCAAGCTCAGTGGACTTGTAAATGTTTTATATTTGTATACCTTTATGTTCTAACTGATGCTGCTTTTAAGCAAATGTTTTTTGCACAAATTGTAAATCTATGTTTTTACACTTTGTTTAGATTGTATTCTTTTTATTGTTCATGGGTATTCATATTAATCTTGTATTTAAATAAAGTTAAGTTCTTGATTCTCTGGAGGTGAAGTAGTCATGTCTGCAGCAGTGGTTGATGGGTTGGAAATGCCCATAACCAGGATGTGTTATAGAAGGCACCTTACTTGTAATAGGGGTTTCAAATCCTGTGCATTTACTCCCATGAACAGGAAGTCTGCTTTGGTATACTACTCATTGGAATGCTTGAAAACTGGCAAATGTACTCGAATGCATCTTTACTGATACGTGCTCAAGGTAAAGTGCCACTATAGAGCTCTCTTTGTAGTTTTAACATTTCCTTACCCTCAGCTTTTTGAATTGTAATCCTTTTTGCCTTGTCAGCTGTAATACATAACTAGCACTACAGCGCCACCTTCTACCACAATAATCCCTGCCCGACTTGTGTGCAGTCTTTAGTTCACTCTGCTATGGGGAACTGAATAGTAAATTGAATTGGCTTTTTCATTTCTAGTGGTGTGCTTCTTCATTCTTAGTCAAGACTGGGATAAAATATGGTGCTCACATGGTGTCCTTTTTCCACATCGTTGCATCTGCAGAAAAAAGTCAGAAGTATGTGAGAACTCAAGAGTAGGACAGATGAGTGATTATATAACATAATATATTAATATAACACCCAACTCTTTTCTCTCCTTCTCTTCTTTCACTCCCGATCTCCATCACACTTTATCTTCCTGCCTTACGGCTATCAAAAACTGGATGTCATCCCATTTTCTCTCTGCAACACTGACAAGACGGAAGTCCTTTTCTTTCCTTCTAACACACTTTCCCCTACCCCCCCTCCTTTCATCCACTTTCCCCCTTCCAATCTCCGCATCTCTACCCATGCTCGCAATCTTGGCCTCTACTTTGACTCCTCCCTCTCCTTCTGCCACCATATTTCTCTCACCTCTTGTGCCTGTCGTCACCATCTCTCCAACATTCGTAAGATCCGCTCCTCCCTCACCTTCTATGCTTCTAAACTCTTAATCTCCTCCCTCGTCTTCTCCCGTCTCTTCTACTGCTCTTCTCTCCTCTTTGGACTCCCTGCCTCTTATCTGACCCCCCTCAAATCCATCTACCACTCCTCTATCCGTACTGTCTCCTCGGTCCTCGCAACTCTATTTCCTCCTCGCTCTCTCACCTTGGCTGGCTTCCCTTCCTCTCCCAACTTAAATTCAATTCCTCTGTCTGGTCTTCAAATCTCTCCATGGCCTTGCTCCCCCTATCTCTCTTCTCTCCTCTCATTGTACACTCCCTCCCGTGCTCTCGGCTCTGCTGACCTCTTCTTGCTCACTGTACTCCCTTTCCCATGTGCTCTTGGCCCCCTACATTGGAACTCCTTACCTCTCTATCTGCTCCATCCCCACCTACAGTTCCTTCCGCACCTCCTTGAAAGCCTTTCTTCTCCACTTCCCCCCCTTGACTTTCCTTCCCTGCCATCTCTCCTCTCCAACTTCCCTGTCCCCCTCGTATCCCGTGCCTACCCTCCCCTTCCTTCTCGCACCCACTTGAATTTGAACCAGATAATTGAAATATTGTTCCTCCTTCCCTTGACTACCTCCTCTCCCTTCCTCCTCACCCTTCCTCCTCTCCCTACCTCCTCTCCCTTCCTCCTCTCCCTTCCTCCTCTCCCTACCTCCTCTCCCTTCCTCCTCTCCCTTCCTCCTCTCCCTTCCTCCTCTCCCTACCTCCTCTCCCTTCCTCCTCACCCTTCCCTCACTTCCTCCATTTAAGTAAATTGTTCTACATATTGTTTCACTGGTTTGTTTCATGATTGTAAATATGCTTCTTTCATTACTGTACCTTGTTGTTATATTGTAAAGCGCAGTGTCTAGTCAAAGGATCGAATCAAAAGCGTCGACAGGACAAAGGATCACATTTTTTTTTTAATTATATATATTTTTTTAGGTTTTCGTTTTGGAAAAAGGGTGGTTTATAGCAAAAAAAAAAGGGGGTTGGGGGGACCCCCTCCCCCAAAAAAAAAATGTGGAAAAAAAATAAAATACGATCCTTTGACCTGTCGACCCTTTCACTCTTGATCCTTTGACCTACAAGCGTAAAGCGCTTTGGATTAAAGCACAATATAAACCTAATAAACATATAGAAGATTCTGAACTCCTCTCTTCCCTTAAGGAATTACACCAAAACCATGGTTGGTGTGATAATACATCTATGGTTCCCCTTTTTTGCTCGCATGTATTGGGATGTGCATTTTGCATCTGGTGGTTAATGGAATAGGATCACAAGATTTGGAACGTCTATGTTAAGTGCTAGTATGTATTGTGATTTACGTTGTGGAGCGACCAAGTCTTCTCTGCAGTCACCCACTAGTTAATGCACACGTGTTGGAGACCATCTGCTAGGTCAGGGTTGTCCAACTCCAGGCCTCGAGGGCTGGAAACATGTTGGCGTTTCAGGATATCCCTCAATATTCATGAGATAAATTTGCCTACAATGATTCTAAATGTATGCACATTATTTACTAAGGATATTATGGCGGGGATACCCTTAAAACCCATCTGCTTTTCGGCCCTCGAGTTGCACATTGCTATGCATGAATTGTTCTGAGGTCACAAAGTGTACTTTTTGGTAACTAATCGTCACAAGTTGCCTTTATACTGCGCATGCTGGCTTACAGTGCCAGTACCAGGCATGGGATGTCCTCGCTGTACTTTCCTTTTGCTCAAAGTAAAGTGGTCGAATATTTTATACCCGATTTCTTTTTTTGCACAGCAAAACACTAGATGTTGGATTGGATATATATAGTGAGGGAGACTGGGGTAGGTGAGATGGGTTGCGAGGGACCCTCTCCTGCCCATTTTGTGGTAAAACAAATTCAGTAAAAAAACACTTTTTTAAATTTTTTTATACTTTCGAGCACAAAAATGCATGGTTCTAACAGACCTGTCCTTACCAGTCATTGATTAAATTTAAGCATGGGTTCCTTGCTAACCACATGTCCACACCTACCTACTGCTTAAATCCACAAACTAATCCCGGTCATATTTTTTGGTTGCTTTTCTATAGCTATGCTTCAAATCTGTGCTGCCCCCTGCAGCCTGGGCAAGATGAGACTGCAGCCCAATTATGAAAATGCTTTACATTCTGTAGATATTTAATTTTTTTGTTCCCTATTGACGACAATCATTCCCAATTTAACTTGCCCATGAACACATCAGTTTGCTGGAGGTTTGGGCATTCAGGCTGGCTCTGGTTGCCTTCCCTTCCTCCATTTGGTGCAGGAGTTGCATGGGGAGGGTCCTAACACACTGATTGGGGACCGGTGCAGGTGTGCACAGCAATATACTTTCCTGACACTTAACCTGCCTGTCTCCAGCAACCCCCACTTAAGGGATTTCAAGATCACTGTGGTGCACCTTTCTAGGAAATGGCTGTGGGATGAAAAAGCAAAGGTTATGATACCCCAAGTCCAATAAGGAAGAAACACGTGGTTATTATAACTTTGAACACATGCAAGGAAATGCAAACAACAAAATGCTGGTGTACGGCTGGTATTAAGAGATTTCCTTTCTCCCAGCACACCAAGGAAAATCACAAGACCCTATATACACTATCAATATACCTAATTAGCTGCATAAGAGTTTGAAACACTAAAGAGTCATTTATACAGTGCACTGTAACTGTATACACAACCTTACTTCTAAAGGATTCCTCATCTTTGCTATTTATCTCCCAGCGCAGCTACTCTTCAGAACATTGTCTGCTGGCACGGCACGGGGCGGAGCGCTGCACTGCATCGCCTCGCCTCGCCTCTGCAGTATGTGCCCCATGGCCTCCAGTTCCTTTATTCTGCGCACTCTGCCTGCTTTAGGAACACTGCTCTTAAACCTTATCAGATTTTCCTCCTGAATCTTTCGCTTCTGTTCTTCGTTACTGACGCGATGGTGAATCCAATAAGGTCCTCATGTTTCAAACCCTGGCTGGATTGCGGCCGTCAAATGTCCATTTTGGATCTGAACCTCATTTGCCATTACTGTCTGTGAAGGTCACAACATGCAGGACTGCTCGTGGAGCCAATCAAAACCTCCAAATGCGCCTCGAGATTGAGAAGCTAAACCTTTTACCTTCCTCCAAAAGAAGAGCTGATGTGCAGACCCGTTTGAAGTAACCAGGGGCAGACGGCGGCACTGAGGACTGGTCCCCAGTCCAAAAGGGCAAGAAAAAGACGGAATGCTGCAAGAGGTAAAGGTCCAATGGGGGTTCTTCGAGGTAGCACTCTTCGTTGAAGAGGAGTAACCTCACACCGAACAGGGGCCCCATGGGTAACTTTTCCTACTCAGTCCTCTACCCCCTGATGAATGGGATGTGTTCAGGATGAAGATCCTTGACATCTTCACCAAGGCCCCAGTGCCGGCGGCCACAGCGCCAGTTGCTTCAGCCAAGCCCATGGATCCTACCGTGCTCGGAGGAGCTGGGAGGGAATCCATAAGCAGACTCAACAAGGTCACGTCCAAAGGTCGACCTCCAGACATCGATCCTCTGACCTCGGGTTCCTCTCTTGGCACCAACCAACACTGGAGTCGTAAGGGAATTTCTCCAGCTCCCCAGGGGAGCATACATGTCCCATTTGGAGAACATTTGGGGAAGTCCAAATGGGGGAACAAGAGATCTTGGTGGACTTTGGAGGCCGACTTGCAGGAAGCAAGTGGCTTGGACACCTCGTCTAAAATTGACATGCTACCTGCAATATGGACCCCCGCATTTGCCAGAAGACTGCATGTAGTTTCTAAAAGAGGTCAGAAAATCTTTCACGTTGTCCTGTGCCTTGAAATCAGAAAGGTTATTTGTGTCATTACGGTGGTATAATTTGTAGATCCTACGACCGGTCAGTGGAGCCGACTTATGAATTTCCCGGGGGGGTGCCCAAATATAGGAAGTGACATCACCAGCAGTTATATGACCGCATTTGCATGTAGTCGCCAACTTGGTGCGAGGGAGGTCGGGGGGCGCAGAACAGTGGAAACATTGGCTAGCATGTACTGCATATACTAAAGTCAAGTAAGAAGGAGGTTTCAGCCTTCCAGTTGCATTCCAGTAGGCCAACATTGCCCCTCCTCCACCACCCCTCTATAATCATCCAGGTTGTAGTAGCCCTCAAAAGGCAGAGCAACACAACTAGGATGGGAGAACAAAATGCCATCCCATCCTGTGAGTGTGTCAAACCTCAGAGCAAAGACTATTCGTGTGCCTCCTACCTTGGAGCACAATCTTACTAATTTGGTGCAAATCTCGCAAGTGGGTGCATGGGAATCCCATGCGTGTATGTGGGCTGCAGACCCCGGATCACATGCTCACTTCTTCAGTGTGACGCTCTGGCCAAGGCTCGGTGCCCCTGAGACCGGTCAAGACCAAACTGTACTGTTATCTTTTTATTTCATTAAATTAGGTCTACAGTTTACTCCATAAAAGTGCTCTTTTCTGCCATAGTAGCCTATAGAACGAATCCTCAGTTATTCAAGTTTCCAGTGAGCAATAACTTTTAGAAGTACTTAAAATATAAACCCCTGTCAGATAACCTTCCTAACCGTGGGATCTTAAGTGTCCTAGCAGAGCGATTAGGTCCTTTGAGCCTATGCACACATCTGATCTCCAGCGCTGGAACCTTGAAGGTGGTGTTTCTGATTGCCATCACATCTGCCCATTGAATCAGTGAGGGTCAGGCACGCTGCTCTTATGAGCCATAGGTCCTTTGAGCCTATGCACACATCTGATCTCCAACGCTGGAACCTTGAAGGTCGTGTTGCCATCACATCTGACCATTGAATCAGTGAGGGTCAGGCACGCTGCTCTTACGAGCCATAGGTCCTTTGAGCCTATGCACACATCTGATCTCCAACGCTGGAACCTTGAAGGTCGTGTTGCCATCACATCTGCCCATTGAATCAGCGAGGGTCAGGCACGCTGCTCTTATGAGCCATAGGTCCTTTGAGCCTATGCACACATCTGATCTCCAACGCTGGAACCTTGAAGGTCGTGTTGCCATCACATCTGCCCATTGAATCAGCGAGGGTCAGGCACGCTGCTCTTATGAGCCATAGGTCCTTTGAGCCTATGCACACATCTGATCTCCAACGCTGGAACCTTGAAGGTCGTGTTGCCATCACATCTGACCATTGAATCAGCGAGGGTCAGGCACGCTGCTCTTATGAGCCATAGGTCCTTTGAGCCTATGCACACATCTGTTCTCCAGCATTGGATCTTTCATGGATTCACATGCTTAGAATATTCCCCGTCGTCAGACTGGGAACCCTCGGTACACATATATATAGTCATTTCCAATAGGAAAAAACTTCTGCCCTATCCCCGTCTGCGTCCTCTACGGGGCCGCCCACGTACGCCCCGTTGGACGTGATGGTATATAAGCCCCACCCCCGCGGGTCCCTTCAGATTTCAACCGTCTCCAAAGATAGTGGGATCTCCTCGTGTATTTTCTTCAAATACTTATCGAATTGTTTCTAACTCCTGCGAGTTTGTCTGTTTGGTCCACTTCTAACTCCTACGAGTTTTGTTTGTTGGGCTGGCAATAATGTCGGGTAAGCCTCTTTTCCGCCCGTGTGCCACGTGCGGTCTAAAGAAGGTTTATGAAGGGGATGGCCATCTTGACTGCATCTACTGCCTTCACCCCCACCACTCGGCGGACCAATGTGATATTTGCAAGGGGTTTTCCCAAAAAACCCTGAAGGACCGGAATCGGCGACTGGTCTCGTGGCTGAACGACGGCGCTGGAGCGTACCCTCAGTCGGAGGTAGGATCGGTGCGCAGTATCGCCTCAGCGAAAACATCTTGAATCAGTGAGGGTCAGGCACGCTGCTCTTATGAGCCATAGGTCCTTTGAGCCTATGCACACATCTGATCTCCAGCGCTGGAACCTTGAAGGTGGTGTTTCTGATTGCCATCACATCTGCCCATTGAATCAGCGAGGGTCAGGCACGCTGCTCTTATGAGCCATAGGTCCTTTGAGCCTATGCACACATCTGATCTCCAACGCTGGAACCTTGAAGGTCGTGTTGCCATCACATCTGACCATTGAATCAGTGAGGGTGAGGCACGCTGCTCTTATGAGCCGTAGGTCCTTTGAGCCTATGCACACATCTGATCTCCAACGCTGGAACCTGGAAGGTGGTGTTTCTGATTGCCATCACATCTGCCCATTGAATCAGCGAGGGTCAGGCACGCTGCTCTTATGAGCCATAGGTCCTTTGAGCCTATGCACACATCTGATCTCCAGCGCTGGAACCTTGAAGGTCGTGTTGCCATCACATCTGACCATTGAATCAGTGAGGGTCAGGCACGCTGCTCTTATGAGCCGTAGGTCCTTTGAGCCTATGCACACATCTGATCTCCAACGCTGGAACCTTGAAGGTGGTGTTTCTGATTGCGATCATATCTGCCCATTGAATCAGCGAGGTTCAGGCACGCTGCTCTTATGAGCCGTAGGTCCTTTGAGCCTATGCACACATCTGATCTCCAACGCTGGAACCTTGAAGGTCGTGTTGCCATCACATCTGACCATTGAATCAGCGAGGGTCAGGCACGCTGCTCTTATGAGCCGCAGGTCCTTTGAGCCTATGCACACATCTGATCTCCAACGCTGGAACCTTGAAGGTCGTGTTGCCATCACATCTGACCATTGAATCAGCGAGGGTCAGGCACGCTGCTCTTATGAGCCGCAGGTCCTTTGAGCCTATGCACACATCTGATCTCCAACGCTGGAACCTTGAAGGTCGTGTTGCCATCACATCTGACCATTGAATCAGCGAGGGTCAGGCACGCTGCTCTTATGAGCCGCAGGTCCTTTGAGCCTATGCACACATCTGATCTCCAGCGCTGGAACCTTGAAGGTGGTGTTTCTGATTGCCATCACATCTGACCATTGAATCAGCGAGGGTCAGGCACGCTGCTCTTATGAGCCGTAGGTCCTTTGAGCCTATGCACACATCTGATCTCCAACGCTGGAACCTTGAAGGTGGTGTTTCTGATTGCGATCATATCTGCCCATTGAATCAGCGAGGGTCAGGCACGCTGCTCTTATGAGCCGTACACTGTTTTTGTAGGGATAGTAGCACGACCAATACATTCCTCTTTTTGTCTGAATGTGTTTTCTAACTTCCTTCACTGCCTCAATTTAGCGGACCCCGGCTCAGCATCAGAAACAGCAGCTACTGCCACAGGCTCCGGTGTGGCTGGTGAAGGGCAGAATCTGCAGCCTTCACTAACCACAGCTGTGCCGCACCAGCAGGACCCAGTAGGACGCCAAACATTAAGGGCTGGTGGGTCACAAAAGGAATTCAGATGCCTGGTGATATTTCAGCACCTGGCAATTTCCAGACAAAAAGGCTTCAAAGGTGGTATGTGACCTTTTTATGTAACTGGTAGGCTCGGGATCATACCTTTGTTTTACAACTGCAAGCATGCTGAGGCATCTGGGTAAAGGAGATTCTTCTGCGTCTCTGCGGGTGCCTCCATGGCAGCTGCACCCATCACTTCTATCCCAACCACAAAAGGAAAGGGCCACAGCATCCTGCGGCAAAGTCTCCCTCCCCCAAAAGCACTCATTGACTGGGCTGAAAACCTTTGACTCGCTTAGAGTATGTGTTTCCAGCTGTGCTAATACATCTGTTTACACTAAACACTGGATGGTGGGCTGCTCTCCATCCTACGAGCTAATATGGAAAGATTGGCAGGTCTGCTTCTTTTCTCTCCAGTACTTCTGGATGGTGGGCTGCTCTCCATCCTACGAGCTAATATGGAAAGACTGGGGCAGGTCTGCTTCTTTTCTCTCCAGTACTTCTGGATGGTGGGCTGCTCTCCATCTTACGAGCTAATATGGAAAGACTGGGCCAGGTCTGCTTCTTTTCTCTCCAGTACTTCTGGATGGTGGGCTGCTCTCCATTTTACGAGCTAATATGGAAAGACTGGGCCAGGTCTGCTTCTTTTCTCTCCAGTACTTCTGGATGGTGGGCTTCTCTCCATCTTACGAGCTAATATGGAAAGACTGGTCCAGGTCTGCTTATTTTCTCTCCAGTACTTCTGGATGGTGGGCTGCTCTCCATCCTATGAGCTAATATGGAAAGACTGGTCTGCTCCTTTTCTCTCTAGTACCTCTGGATGGTTGGCTGCTCTCCATCTTACGAGATAATATGGAAAGACTGGATGGTGGGCTGCTCTCCATCTCACGAGCTAATATGGAAAGACTGGGCCAGGCCTGCTTCTTTTCTCTCCAGTACTTCTGGATGGTGAGCTGCTCTCCATGGAAAGACTGGGCAAGGTCTGCTTCTTTTCTCTCCAGTACTTCTGGATGGTGGGCTGCTCTCCATTTTATGAGCTAATATGGAAAGACTGGGCCAGGTCTGCTTCTTTTCTCTCCAGTACTCCTGGATGGTGGGCTGCTCTCCATCTTATGAGCTAATATGGAAAGACTGGTCCAGGTCTGCTTATTTTCTCTCCAGTACTTCTGGATGGTGGGCTGCTCTCCATCCTATGAGCTAATATGGAAAGACTGGTCTGCTCCTTTTCTCTCTAGTACCTCTGGATGGTTGGCTGCTCTCCATCTTACGAGATAATATGGAAAGACTGGATGGTGGGCTGCTCTCCATCTTACGAGCTAATATGGAAAGACTGGGCCAGGTCTGCTTCTTTTCTCTCCAGTACTTCTGGATGGTGGGCTGCTCTCCATCTTACGAGCTAATATGGAAAGACTGGGCCAGGTCTGCTTCTTTTCTCTCCAGTACTTCTGGATGGTGGGCTGCTCTCCATCTTACGAGCTAATATGGAAAGACTGGGCCAGGTCTGCTTCTTTTCTCTCCAGTACTTCTGGATGGTGGGCTGCTCTCCATCTTATGAGCTAATATGGAAAGACTGGTCCAGGTCTGCTTATTTTCTCTCCAGTACTTCTGGATGGTGGGCTGCTCTCCATCCTACGAGCTAATATGGAAAGACTGGGCCAGGCCTGCTTCTTTTCTCTTCAGTACTTCTGGATGGTGGGCTGCTCTCCATCTTACGAGCTAATATGGAAAGACTGGGCCAGGTCTGCTTCTTTTCTCTCCAGTACTTCTGGATGGTGGGCTGCTCTCCATTTTACGAGCTAATATGGAAAGACTGGGCCAGGTCTGCTTCTTTTCTCTTCAGTACTTCTGGATGGTGGGCTGCTCTCCATCTTACGAGCTAATATGGAAAGACTGGGCCAGGTCTGCTTCTTTTCTCTCCAGTACTTCTGGATGGTGGGCTGCTCTCCATTTTACGAGCTAATATGGAAAGACTGGGCCAGGTCTGCTTCTTTTCTCTTCAGTACTTCTGGATGGTGGGCTGCTCTCCATCTTACGAGCTAATATGGAAAGACTGGGCCAGGTCTGCTTCTTTTCTCTCCAGTACTTCTGGATGGTGGGCTGCTCTCCATTTTACGAGCTAATATGGAAAGACTGGGCCAGGTCTGCTTCTTTTCTCTCCAGTACTTCTGGATGGTGGGCTGCTCTCCATCCTACGAGCTAATATGGAAAGACTGGGCCAGGCCTGCTTCTTTTCTCTCCAGTACTTCTGGCTGGTGGGCTGCTCTCCATCTTACGAGCTAATATGGAAAGACTGGGCCAGGTCTGCTTCTTTTCTCTCCAGTACTTCTGGATGGTGGGCTGCTCTCCATTTTACGAGCTAATATGGAAAGACTGGGCCAGGTCTGCTTCTTTTCTCTCCAGTACTCCTGGATGGTGGGCTGCTCTCCATCTTATGAGCTAATATGGAAAGACTGGTCCAGGCCTGCTTATTTTCTCTCCAGTACTTCTGGATGGTGGGCTGCTCTCCATCTTACGAGCTAATATGGAAAGACTGGGCCAGGCCTGCTTCTTTTCTCTTCAGTACTTCTGGATGGTGGGCTTCTCTCCATCTTACGAGATAATATGGACAGACTGGCCAGGTCTGCTTCTTTTCTATCCAGTACTTCTGGATGGTGGGCTGCTCTCCATCATACGAGCTAATATGGAAAGACTGGGCCAGGTCTGCTTCTTTTCTCTCCAGTACTTCTGGATGGTGGGCTGCTCTCCATTTTACGAGCTAATATGGAAAGACTGGGCCAGGTCTGCTTCTTTTCTCTCCAGTACTTCTGGATGGTGGGCTTCTCTCCATCTTACGAGCTAATATGGAAAGACTGGGCCAGGTCTGCTTCTTTTCTCTCCAGTACTTCTGGATGGTGGGCTGCTCTCCATCCTACGAGCTAATATGGAAAGACTGGGCCAGGTCTGCTTCTTTTCTCTCCAGTACTTCTGGATGGTGGGCTGCTCTCCATCATACGAGCTAATATGGAAAGACTGGGCCAGGTCTGCTTCTTTTCTCTCCAGTACTTCTGGATGGTGGGCTGCTCTCCATTTTACGAGCTAATATGGAAAGACTGGGCCAGGTCTGCTTCTTTTCTCTCCAGTACTTCTGGATGGTGGGCTGCTCTCCATCCTACGAGCTAATATGGAAAGACTGGGCCAGGTCTGCTTCTTTTCTCTCCAGTACTTCTGGATGGTGGGCTGCTCTCCATCATACGAGCTAATATGGAAAGACTGGGCCAGGTCTGCTTCTTTTCTCTCCAGTACTTCTGGATGGTGGGCTGCTCTCCATCCTACGAGCTAATATGGAAAGACTGGGCCAGGTCTGCTTCTTTTCTCTCCAGTACTTCTGGATGGTGGGCTGCTCTCCATCTTACGAGCTAATATGGAAAGACTGGGCCAGGTCTGCTTCTTTTCTCTCCAGTACTTCTGGATGGTGGGCTGCTCTCCATCCTACGAGCTAATACGGAAAGACTGGGCCAGGTCTGCTTCTTTTCTCTCCAGTACTTCTGGATGGTGGGCTTCTCTCCATCTTACGAGCTAATATGGAAAGACTGGGCCAGGTCTGCTTCTTTTCTCTCCAGTACTTCTGGATGGTGGGCTTCTCTCCATTTTACGAGCTAATACGGAAAGACTGGGCCAGGTCTGCTTCTTTTCTCTCCAGTACTTGAATGAATCAGTGAAAAATGGCATGACACTCGGTGTACTCCTCTGAGGACATGATTCCAAAAGATGTTCTTAATTCCAAAAGATGTTCTTGTCAAACTGTTACGTCTGGTGTGGAGTGAGAATACTTTCTAACATATGATAGGTTATTTATAACACGCTTAATACTCAGGGGTTTCTAAGCGCGGCCCCGGGGATTGAACCTGTGGGCTCTGTCGTCTTGCTTCCAAGCCGAGCACGTTGCCCCTGAGCTATCCTCCCGAGACATGTGTATTGTATCTGAGCTGGCACTTCTGCTTGTTGGGTGGAAGTGGTGGGTTGGCCCACACCTACAAACCTTCTATATTGTCTAATACTGTAAAAGCCAGCATGATTATATAAGATAAACCATCGAGACACTTTGGAGGACCAACAATGGTTGTTAGTTTACAGTGTTCTGTGCCCATCAGTTTGCTAAATCCATTGCCATTTCAAAGCAGCTGAAGCATTCGGTGAACAAGAGGTATGCCAGTTAAATCTCCTTTGCTTTGAAAGGCACTATGCTGTGTCTCAACTTGTTGCTTTAACTCGTGTATTAGTGGGACTACTTCACGTAATGTGGTATGCTCTCTGGAAGTGTTGTGGCTTCTTCAAATGGCCTCAGGAGATGAGCATGAACGAATCCCAGTGATTTGCTCGAAGCCAAAATTATCGCGGCTGAAATGACCGAAACCAAAGTGTTCGAATAACCAAAAGTTTGAACACTTTGTTTTAGCCGCGATAATTCACACACACACACACACACACACACGCACACCCCCACCCCCAACATACACAAACCCCACTTACCTTCATCTTCACGCTGGTTCCTGCAGCACCAGTTCCCTTTCACTTCTGTGAAAGGGAACCAGCGCTGCAGGGTCCTTTTCTTCTCTATAGCCACTCAGGTTTAAAATAGTGCTGCACATGTAATCTGATGTTTGGGAGTGGGTCCACAGATCTCTTAAATGAATTATGGGTATAAAAGTATTATTTCATACAGCTCTCTTTCTCGCCAAAACATTGCTCCCTAAAAATAAATGTTAGTTTTGGATTGGCTCTCCCTATCAGACACGCAGAGAAGCCTGTCTCACTCGTCTTTCATGGTTTGTTCTGGCTCTCCCTCCCAGAACATCTGCTGCCTGAAAAATTGCATAGGCTCTCCTTACCTGAGAATCAGCTCTATGGAAAATGAAAATGACTGTGCCGACCCCTTAGAGAAAGAAAGCATAATGGGCCTCCTTACCTGAGAATCAGCTCTATGGAAAATGACTGTGCCGACCCCTTAGAGAAAGAAAGCATAATGGCCCTCCTTACCTGAGAATCAGCTGTATGGAAAATGAAAATGACTGTGCCGACCCCTTAGAGAAAGAAAGCATAATGGCCCTCCTTACCTGAGAATCAGCTCTATGGAAAATGACTGTGAGAGAAAGAAAGCATAATGGCCCTCCTTACCTGAGAATCAGCTCTATGGAAAATGAAAATGACTGTGCCGACCCCTTAGAGAAAGAAAGCATAATGGCCCTCCTTACCTGAGAATCAGCTCTATGGAAAATGACTGTGCCGACCCCTTAGAGAAAGAAAGCATAATGGCCCTCCTTACCTGAGAATCAGCTCTATGGAAAATGACTGTGCCGACCCCTTAGAGAAAGAAAGCATAATGGCCCTCCTTACCTGAGAATCAGCTCTATGGAAAATGACTGTGCCGACCCCTTAGAGAAAGAAAGCATAATGGCCCTCCTTACCTGAGAATCAGCTATATGGAAAATGAAAATGACTGTGCCGACCCCTTAGAGAAAGAAAGCATAATGGCCCTCCTTACCTGAGAATCAGCTCTATGGAAAATGACTGTGCCGACCCCTTAGAGAAAGAAAGCATAATGGCCCTCCTTACCTGAGAATCAGCTCTATGGAAAATGACTATGCCGACCCCTTACAGACAGAAAGCATAATGGCCCTCCTTACCTGAGAATCAGCTCTATGGAAAATGACTGTGCCGACCCCTTAGAGAAAGAAAGCATAATGGCTCTCCTTACCTGAGAATCAGCTCTATGGAAAATGAAAATGACTGTGCCGACCCCTTCGAGAAAGAAAGCATAATGGCCCTCCATACCTGAGAATCAGCTCTATGGAAAATGACTATGCCGACCCCTTACAGACAGAAAGCATAATGGCCCTCCTTACCTGAGAATCAGCTCTATGGAAAATGTCTGTGCCGACCCCTTAGAGAAAGAAAGCATAATGGCCCTCCTTACCTGAGAATCAGCTCTATGGAAAATGACTGTGCCGACCCCTTAGAGAAAGAAAGCATAATGGCCCTCCTTACCTGAGAATCAGCTCTATGGAAAATGAAAATGACTGCCGACCCCTTAGAGAAAGAAAGCATAATGGCCCTCCTTACCTGAGAATCAGCTCTATGGAAAATGACTGTGCCGACCCCTTAGAGAAAGAAAGCATAATGGCCCTCCTTACCTGAGAATCAGCTCTATGGAAAATGAAAATGACTGTGCCGACCCCTTAGAGAAAGAAAGCATAATGGCCCTCCTTACCTGAGAATTAGCTCTATGGAAAATGACTGTGCCGACCCCTTAGAGAAAGAAAGCATAATGGCCCTCCTTACCTGAGAATCAGCTGTATGGAAAATGAAAATGACTGTGCCGACCCCTTAGAGAAAGAAAGCATAATGGCCCTCCTTACCTGAGAATCAGCTCTATGGAAAATGACTGTGAGAGAAAGAAAGCATAATGGCCCTCCTTACCTGAGAATCAGCTCTATGGAAAATGAAAATGACTGTGCCGACCCCTTAGAGAAAGAAAGCATAATGGCCCTCCTTACCTGAGAATCAGCTCTATGGAAAATGACTGTGCCGACCCCTTAGAGAAAGAAAGCATAATGGCCCTCCTTACCTGAGAATCAGCTCTATGGAAAATGACTGTGCCAACCCCTTAGAGAAAGAAAGCATAATGGCCCTCCTTACCTGAGAATCAGCTCTATGGAAATTGACTGTGCCGACCCCTTAGAGAAAGAAAGCATAATGGCCCTCCTTACCTGAGAATCAGCTCTATGGAAAATGAAAATGACTGTGCCGACCCCTTAGAGAAAGAAAGCATAATGGCCCTCCTTACCTGAGAATCAGCTCTATGGAAAATGACTATGCCGACCCCTTACAGACAGAAAGCATAATGGCCCTCCTTACCTGAGAATCAGCTCTATGGAAAATGACTGTGCCGACCCCTTAGAGAAAGAAAGCATAATGGCCCTCCTTACCTGAGAATCAGCTCTATGGAAAATGAAAATGACTGTGCCGACCCCTTAGAGAAAGAAAGCATAATGGCCCTCCTTACCTGAGAATCAGCTCTATGGAAAATGACTATGCCGACCCCTTACAGACAGAAAGCATAATGGCCCTCCTTACCTGAGAATCAGCTCTATGGAAAATGACTGTGCCGACCCCTTAGAGAAAGAAAGCATAATGGCCCTCCTTACCTGAGAATCAGCTCTATGGAAAATGACTGTGCCGACCCCTTAGAGAAAGAAAGCATAATGGCCCTCCTTACCTGAGAATCAGCTCTATGGAAAATGAAAATGACTGTGCCGACCCCTTAGAGAAAGAAAGCATAATGGCCCTCCTTACCTGAGAATCAGCTCTATGGAAAATGACTGTGCCGACCCCTTAGAGAAAGAAAGCATAATGGCCCTCCTTGCCTGAGAATCAGCTCTATGGAAAATGAAAATGACTGTGCCGACCCCTTAGAGAAAGAAAGCATAATGGCCCTCCTTACCTGAGAATCAGCTCTATGGAAAATGACTGTGCCGACCCCTTAGAGAAAGAAAGCATAATGGCCCTCCTTACCAAAGAATCAGCTCTATGGAAAATGACTGTGCCGACCCCTTAGAGAAAGAAAGCATAATGGCCCTCCTTACCTGAGAATCAGCTCTATGGAAAATGACTGTGCCGACCCCTTAGAGAAAGAAAGCATAATGGCCCTCCTTACCTGAGAATCAGCTCTATGGAAAATGAAAATGACTGTGCCGACCCCTTAGAGAAAGAAAGCATAATGGCCCTCCTTACCTGAGAATCAGCTCTATGGAAAATGACTATGCCGACCCCTTACAGACAGAAAGCATAATGGCCCTCCTTACCTGAGAATCAGCTCTATGGAAAATGAAAATGACTGTGCCGACCCCTTAGAGAAAGAAAGCATAATGGCCCTCCTTACCTGAGAATCAGCTCTATGGAAAATGACTGTGCCGACCCCTTAGAGAAAGAAAGCATAATGGCCCTCTTTACCTGAGAATCAGCTCTATGGAAAATGACTGTGCCGACCCCTTAGAGAAAGAAAGCATAATGGCCCTCCTTACCTGAGAATCAGCTCTATGGAAAATGACTGTGCCGACCCCTTAGAGAAAGAAAGCATAATGGCCCTCCTTACCTGAGAATCTGCTCTATGGAAAATGAAAATGACTGTGCCGACCCCTTAGAGAAAGAAAGCATAATGGCCCTCCTTACCTGAGAATCAGCTCTATGGAAAATGACTGTGCCGACCGCTTAGAGAAAGAAAGCATAATGGCCCTCCTTACCTGAGAATCCGCTCTATGGAAAATGACTGTGCCGACCGCTTAGAGAAAGAAAGCATAATGGCCCTCCTTACCTGAGAATCCGCTCTATGGAAAATGACTGTGCCGACCCCTTAGAGAAAGAAAGCATAATGGCCCTCCTTACCTGAGAATCAGCTCTATGGAAAATGAAAATGACTGTGCCGACCCCTTAGAGAAAGAAAGCATAATGGCCCTCCTTACCTGAGAATCAGCTCTATGGAAAATGACTATGCCGACCCCTTACAGACAGAAAGCATAATGGCCCTCCTTACCTGAGAATCAGCTCTATGGAAAATGACTATGCCGACCCCTTACAGACAGAAAGCATAATGGCCCTCCTTACCTGAGAATCAGCTCTATGGAAAATGACTGTGCCGACCGCTTAGAGAAAGAAAGCATAATGGCCCTCCTTACCTGAGAATCAGCTCTATGGAAAATGACTGTGCCGACCCCTTAGAGAAAGAAAGCATAATGGCCCTCCTTACCTGAGAATCAGCTCTATGGAAAATGAAAATGACTGTGCCGACCCCTTAGAGAAAGAAAGCATAATGGCCCTCCTTACCTGAGAATCAGCTCTATGGAAAATGTCTGTGCTGACCCCTTAGAGAAAGAAAGCATAATGGCCTTCCTTACCTGATAATCAGCTCTATGGAAAATGAAAATGACTGTGCCGACCCCTTAGAGAAAGAAAGCATAATGGCCCTCCTTACCTGAGAATCAGCTCTATGGAAAATGACTGTGCCGACCCCTTAGAGAAAGAAAGCATAATGGCCCTCCTTACCTGAGAATCAGCTCTATGGAAAATGACTGTGCCGACCCCTTAGAGAAAGAAAGCATAATGGCCCTCCTTACCTGAGAATCAGCTCTATGGAAAATGACTGTGCCGACCCCTTAGAGAAAGAAAGCATAATGGCCCTCCTTACCTGAGAATCAGCTCTATGGAAAATGAAAATGACTGTGCCGACCCCTTAGAGAAAGAAAGCATAATGGCCCTCCTTACCTGAGAATCAGCTCTATGGAAAATGAAAATGACTGTGCCGACCCCTTAGAGAAAGAAAGCATAATGGCCCTCCTTACCTGAGAATCAGCTCTATGGAAAATGACCGTGCCGACCCCTTAGAGAAAGAAAGCATAATGGCCCTCCTTACCTGAGAATCAGCTCTATGGAAAATGACCGTGCCGACCCCTTAGAGAAAGAAAGCATAATGGCCCTCCTTACCTGAGAATCAGCTCTATGGAAAATGAAAATGACTGTGCCGACCCCTTAGAGAAAGAAAGCATAATGGCCCTCCTTACCTGAGAATCAGCTCTATGGAAAATGACTGTGCCGACCCCTTAGAGAAAGAAAGCATAATGGCCCTCCTTACCTGAGAATCAGCTCTATGGAAAATGACTGTGCCGACCCCTTAGAGAAAGAAAGCATAATGGCCCTCCTTACCTGAGAATCAGCTCTATGGAAAATGACTGTGCCGACCCCTTAGAGAAAGAAAGCATAATGGCCCTCCTTACCTGAGAATCGGCTCTATGGAAAATGAAAATGACTGTGCCGACCCCTTAGAGAAAGAAATCATAATGGCCCTCCTTACCTGAGAATCAGCTCTATGGAAAATTAAAATGACTGTGCCGACCCCTTAGAGAAAGAAAGCATAATGGCCCTCCTTACCTGAGAATCAGCTCTATGGAAAATGACTGTGCCGACCCCTTAGAGAAAGAAAGCATAATGGCCCTCCTTACCTGAGAATCAGCTCTATGGAAAATGACTGTGCCGACCCCTTAGAGAAAGAAAGCATAATGGCCCTCCTTACCTGAGAATCAGCTCTATGGAAAATGAAAATGACTGTGCCGACCCCTTAGAGAAAGAAAGCATAATGGCCCTCCTTACCTGAGAATCAGCTCTATGGAAAATGAAAATGACTGTGCCGACCCCTTAGAGAAAGAAAGCATAATGGCCCTCCTTACCTGAGAATCAGCTCTATAGAAAATGACTGTGCCGACCCCTTAGAGAAAGAAAGCATAATGGCCCTCCTTACCTGAGAATCAGCTCTATGGAAAATGACTGTGCCGACCCCTTAGAGAAAGAAAGCATAATGGCCCTCCTTACCTGAGAATCAGCTCTACGGAAAATGACTGTGCCGACCCCTTAGAGAAAGAAAGCATAATGGCCCTCCTTACCTGAGAATCAGCTCTACGGAAAATGACTGTGCCGACCCCTTACAGAAAGAAAGCATAATGGCCCTCCCTACTGAGAATCAGCTCTATGGAAAATGACTGTGCCGACCCCTTAGAGAAAGAAAGCATAATGGCCCTCCTTACCTGAGAATCAGCTCTATGGAAAATGACTGTGCCGACCCCTTAGAGAAAGAAAGCATAATGGCCCTCCTTACCTGAGAATCAGCTCTATGGAAAATGACTGTGCCGACCCCTTACAGAAAGAAAGCATAATGGCCCTCCTTACCTGAGAATCAGCTCTATGGAAAATGACTGTGCCGACCCCTTAGAGAAAGAAAGCATAATGGCCCTCCTTACCTGAGAATCAGCTCTATGGAAAATGACTGTGCCGACCCCTTAGAGAAAGAAAGCATAATGGCCCTCCTTACCTGAGAATCAGCTCTATGGAAAATGACTGTGCCGACCCCTTAGAGAAAGAAAGCATAATGGCCCTCCTTACCTGAGAATCAGCTCTATGGAAAATGACGGTGCCGACCCCTTAGAGAAAGAAAGCATAATGGCCCTCCTTACCTGAGAATCAGCTCTATGGAAAATGACTGTGCCGACCCCTTAGAGAGAGAAAGCATAATGGCCCTCCTTACCTGAGAATCAGCTCTATGGAAAATGAAAATGACTGTGCCGACCCCTTAGAGAAAGAAAGCATAATGGCCCTCCTTACCTGAGAATCAGCTCTATGGAAAATGACTGTGCCGACCCCTTAGAGAAAGAAAGCATAATGGCCCTCCTTACCTGAGAATCAGCTCTATGGAAAATGACTGTGCCGACCCCTTACAGAAAGAAAGCATAATGGCCCTCCTTACCTGAGAATCAGCTCTATGGAAAATGACTGTGCCGACCCCTTAGAGAAAGAAAGCATAATGGCCCTCCTTACCTGAGAATCAGCTCTATGGAAATTGACTGTGCCGACCCCTTAGAGAGAGAAAGCATAATGGCCCTCCTTACCTGAGAATCAGCTCTATGGAAAATGAAAATGACTGTGCCGACCCCTTAGAGAAAGAAAGCATAATGGCCCTCCTTACCTGAGAATCAGCTCTATGGAAAATGACTGTGCCGACCCCTTAGAGAAAGAAAGCATAATGGCCCTCCTTACCTGAGAATCAGCTCTATGGAAAATGACTGTGCCGACCCCTTAGAGAAAGAAAGCATAATGGCCCTCCTTACCTGAGAATCAGCTCTATGGAAAATGACGGTGCCGACCCCTTAGAGAAAGAAAGCATAATGGCCCTCCTTACCTGAGAATCAGCTCTATGGAAAATGACTGTGCCGACCCCTTAGAGAGAGAAAGCATAATGGCCCTCCTTACCTGAGAATCAGCTCTATGGAAAATGAAAATGACTGTGCCGACCCCTTAGAGAAAGAAAGCATAATGGCCCTCCTTACCTGAGAATCAGCTCTATGGAAAATGACTGTGCCGACCCCTTAGAGAAAGAAAGCATAATGGCCCTCCTTACCTGAGAATCAGCTCTATGGAAAATGACTGTGCCGACCCCTTACAGAAAGAAAGCATAATGGCCCTCCTTACCTGAGAATCAGCTCTATGGAAAATGACTGTGCCGACCCCTTAGAGAAAGAAAGCATAATGGCCCTCCTTACCTGAGAATCAGCTCTATGGAAAATGACTGTGCCGACCCCTTAGAGAGAGAAAGCATAATGGCCCTCCTCACCTGAGAATCAGCTCTATGGAAAATGAAAATGACTGTGCCGACCCCTTAGAGAAAGAAAGCATAATGGCCCTCCTTACCTGAGAATCAGCTCTATGGAAAATGACTGTGCCGACCCCTTAGAGAAAGAAAGCATAATGGCCCTCCTTACCTGAGAATCAGCTCTATGGATAATGACTGTGCCGACCCCTTACAGAAAGAAAGCATAATGGCCCTCCTTACCTGAGAATCAGCTCTATGGAAAATGACTGTGCCGACCCCTTAGAGAAAGAAAGCATAATGGCTCTCCCACACACACGTGCTTCTTTTTTACTATCCTTACCTTTACGCTTTGCTAGCAAGTACTAACATTTGAATAATGTTATATATCAGCTGCCTGATAAAGAAATTAATTCATCTTTTGACTGAAAAAGCCTGCAATGTTTGTATAGAAAAATATTTCCGAAGAACAGGAAAATTGATAACTATTCTATAACTGGATGGAATCGATCGCAAAACGATGGCTTGCACAAACCCTTATGTTTTTTTTTTAGAAAATGCTGCAAAAAAGGTAACAGAAGAAATCTTCAAAATAAATTACATGGTACAGGTAAATCTATTTGTAGACAACAGTTGAACAACAGACATCCTTAGAAGATTAAACAAACAACGCTTTATTTTTCAATGATTTGAAAAATAACGGAACTGAAAGCAGAACAAATGTCTACTACGAGCAACGTTCTTAAATTAATTGTACTATGTCACAAAAAAAGGCAACCACTGAGCACCGGTTCAATGAACCAATCTCTGATTTCTTTTCTTTTATATTAAAATAAATTAAAATCAAAAGTAAACCAAAGAAAGGGTTTTTGTAGAAATAGAAGAATGAAACTAGAAATGAAGTTGTGTTTTTCAACTAGATTGCATTGTTAGTAAGGATAGCTTTGTGGGTGGGGGGGAGCACGCGAAGCCAAGACGTCGGTCACATTGCCCTTCCAACAGAATGGCTGTTAGGCAGAATCCCGTGCAGTTCCCTCTGGGACCACTACACAAGATTAGGACTACAGGTGAGAGCAATAAATCCCCTTTGGTATCAGTCTGTACCACAAAGATTTAGTTGGTAGCTGTGGCTGAGCAGTCAGACTTATCTCAAGAGGGAGATGAGCAGTATTCAGGGTTTACACGTTAGGCAGACCAGGCTATGGAGCAATGAAACACTGACCAATGCTTTGTACTTAAAAAGTAAATATATATTTATTCATACACCTCTAATCAAACACATGTATCACAATTATCAAGTAGGTTAATTTAAGTCACGAAAAAGATATACACAACTCCCTGTTCAATTGTAGACAAGTTTGCGGTTAAGAGAAAACTGAGCAAAACGGCACAGGGAAAACCCACTACAAATGGCACTCCAGCAATTTAACGAAAGGGAGGGGAAGCACAAGTTACACAGAAATATCTCCGTAGACCCCCTAGCAACACTTCCCTGAAGTTTTGTGGACAAGTAATGTACAGTAACACTTTAGCAAAGAGATAAGTAAATGAAAACTGAGCAAAATGGCACTCCACAAGTTAAAACAGTAGGAAGGAAGAGGGGTTAAGAAGATTTAGGTGCATAAACACATTTCTCATTGAAAAACAATCTAGTGAGAGCAGATCTAACAAATCAGCCAGAGTCAATAGGCCTGAGCCAGAGTCAGTGGTACAGGACCAAGAGGTTAGGAGCAAAAATGTTCTTGTAGCTGCAGTCATGTCTTTGGTGAGCAAATGTTGAAAAGGTAGATGCGAGGTAAAAGACAATGTTAGGAGAAAGGGCGGCCAACCCAATGAGTAGCTAAAGGATTTCAAACACCTTTATGGCTACCACGGGGACAGCGAGGCCTGGCGGAACAATGTACCTTAAACGTGAAGAAGTGGCTCCTGCGGTGGTGGTTGTTCCTGGTAGTTCCTGCAGTTCGAGGGGTCCAGCAGAGGAAGAGAGGCTCTCGTCGTGGAGGAAGGTTCGAGTCACTGCACTACCCAGGGATGAAACCAGCCGCGGTGCTGCCAAACGAAGTTTAAAAGGTACGCTCCTTTTAATCGCGGTCCGGGTCTGTAGCTGCCTGGCTATCCGGTCTCCAAGTGCTGAGCACTGTCGATTCGACCAAGGCAGGTCCGAGGATGCGATGGGTGAACTGGTTGTGCCCACCAGCTCAAGGGAAGGCGGCTCTTCGCTGAAGATCTCCTCTCATCGTGTGGAAGAAAAGTGGTGAGACGATCCGGCAGGGCTTCACCAGTGGTGTAGATGCTGAAGATGTCTGTGGCTTCTCTCCCCTTCGGTTCCGTAGTTCCATTGGCGACGTCTTGCTCTTCCAGTCCTCATTAACCTGCTTTTATGCAGCAAGAGACCCATTCATACAGCCTAGCTGTCACTCACGCAGTGGAGTGGTCTTCTTAGCGGGAGACTCTCCAGCGTATCAGGTTAGAGTGCGACCTGAGTTGCTGCGGCAACTCTGTCCAGGGGTTCTACTCCCCCTCCCAAACAACAGACCCACCCCAGACTCAGACACGCCGAAAGGAGGGCTTCTTGGCAGAAGCTCGCCAAAATAGCGAACAAAGGATCCCCGACCTGGGTTAGGAGTTTAGAGTAAGACACGAGAAAGAATTTGTGTTAAAGTTCTGGCAAATAAAATGAACCGGAGTAAAGTTAATAATAAAATAACCCGGCGGCATGTTAGAAGCTGTCAGTAAAAGTGGTAGCCTCGAACAATGGGAAAATCCCACAGGGAAATATTCGCGGTCGAATATTTACGGTAGTAACCACTGCCACCAGCCAGACACTTTAAAGAGGGGAACTTTAAGGTACCCCCTCGAAAATGAACCCAAGGGAAAGACTATTAACCCTTTCCAGTACCTCCATAGTAAGATGGTTTGTACTGGTTAAGTTCATAAGATTTGACTAGTAAAGTCAATGGGGACTTTACATGCCGTGGGAGACAGTAGTCAGTCCCAGGGTATGGAGTCTATGTTTGGGGGTCGCTACGACACCCCTGTGTCACTGCATGGAGGGTGCTGTGTAACACATGTGAATAAAGATGGTTACTATGGGGGAGAGAAAATCCCATAGGCATTAAACACAAAAATAGCCTAGAACACACATGGCAAAGATGCCTAAGAGTGGGAAAAAGAGTCTCACTCTTAGCAGGTAAAAAGAAACAAACCCTTCAAATCCAGCAAAGAAAGCTGCTGGAGGACTCTATAGGTAAGGGAAATTAGCCATAGAATGAGAATTCTCACTAACAATGGCTTCAGGCAGGAAATGATGGCCTATTGCATAATGTCCTAAGCTACCAGTATCCCAGAATTCAATATTACCAGAGTGTATTTGACACATCAAATACTCCTTTTTATAGGAGCGGCTCGGATTCCGGTTTGAATGTTTTGAGCCATTTCGATCTTTAGATCCAAATGGTTCAAATCGTTTGTGCCAAATTCCCCCTCATTGTTCAGATGTCTCCAATTGCTGCCTCTAAAACACTGCCTGGAACTTCCAGTGTAACATATCATGGGAGCTGGCAGGCTGTGAAGTTAAACGGGAGTTCCCTTGCTTAAACTTGCTTATGCTAAGGCTGTAGATTGGCATATGGGTCCTTTTCTCTCTTTTCTGCATGGAATGAAGTTTAGAAATGCACTCTAAATGCAATGATTTATATAATATCTGGCCTATGCTTTATGTAGCAAATGCATGCACACACGCCTGGAAATATGTAGCACATTAAAAGCCTCCCATAAGGAGAAAGGAAAGATTGTCGCACCATCACTGTACAAGTACCGAGCCTGAACCCAATGTGTTAATAAGTCTGTACCACTACCATGTTTGAGCCCTGCTTCAACAACTATTGGAAATAATTAATTGCATAGTCTTTGCTATAGCCTGCAAAATGATGGCCAACATTGAACCATAGGATCTGCTGGAGAAACAGTGGTAAATGAAATGTCACTTAGACCTGACAATTTATTAGAAGCAGCAATTGAATTGGACAATCTGAGCAGCACTCCTGTGCTACTGCCCATGTATAACAGTTATGACAAAAATGTCCTCAACAGCTCAGAAAACGGATCTCGTATACAACTTTCAATGCAATGACAATTGCATTAAACACAGTGATTAAAATCTGCCCTGCAATCTGAAAGATGCGACTCAGCAAGAACAGTGCAATTTATTAAACAGGATTGCAGAGAATGCAACCATAATTGCAGAACATTCTAGTTGTGAGCAATCCATACATCCAAGCTCAGAGCCTATGAGTATTTAGAAGGTAGACATGATCAAGGAAACGGCAATGTAGACTATAACACCAGCATTAGAACCTGCAATTTCCACTTCACAAGAAGCATGCATACTGTGTCCAGATAGACCTCCATCGAGTCCTGATCAAGGAAGCAAGAAAGCAAACGTTTCAGCTATGGAATCACATGCAATCATAAAAGTAAGCAAACATTCCAGCTAAGAATTGCACTAAAACAAAAAAGAAAAACTAGGGAACACAAACTCAAAATAAAAGTTCGCCAAGGATCATCACCTCTCTGACTCAGAGCTGTGTTATGGCTGAAAATGCGAACAAATATGAATGAATTCAAGTTTCTCAGAGTAAAAACAGAAATAAAAAGCTACAAGGAAAAGACGGTACCCAATCCCGGATGACTGAATAATTAGAAGTCCTGAGAAGCAGGTCTTGAACAATCTGCAGATTCAAATGAGTCTGTAAATGAAATTCCTGATCTTTCTGAAAAAGCAGTTCGCTTGTTGAGATAAAATGAAATACAGAAAGAAAGTACTTATTCTGTTTCCCTTACATCAAAAAATAACCGGACTAGATCAATAACTTGCAAATCCTTTGATGCATGTTTGCACCTTCTGGTGCAAGTGACTTGAATCAGACCCACATACTGGCATTTCCCTGAACTTTAGTCACAAATGATATTGATTATGTGGAATTGATTGAAATCATTGGGGGAATCCAATCCATTGTTCACTCTACTCATCTCACGTTGTCAATTGCATCCTCACTTTTGCCCCCTCTACCTGAAGCCGGGAAATAAATGCGTTCAAATTAGCAAATTCGCTGACAAAGTTACGTATGCAAATTAATTTGGCAGCACATTTTAATATGCACGTTTCCTGCACTAGTTGAAGCAGAAAGGGGGAATTCCATTTGCCTGTCTTGAGCAGCAAAGATGACTGTGAAATGGGATTGGCCATGGTGACCTAATCTGCTGCAAACTAAATCAATGCCACAGCCCTAACAGTACAGTCAATATTATAATTACCCCCTGGAACTCCAGAGGACATGGCCACTTTTTAGACGATTGGAATTAATTAATGGCTTTTAAATATCCTTGGATCTGGGGATTATTCAGGAAAGCTGCCTTCTCGATTTGTACATCAATGGTTTTAAATGTATTCACTAAGACAGTAGTAAAGGGCAGTCCCAATTGGAAGACCCTCCTCTGGTGGCTTGATAGCGGCCTTCGTTCCACCTTTTGGCCACTGAAATCGATTTGAAGGACTGTATGTCTTGGTGGCTGTGGTTTCCATACATTCCCTAGGAGCGTTATTGTTACTCAATGTGTGCACTCGCCCTCAGGGTGTACAGATAGTAAGCATAAGGCGTGATGTAGCAAAGGCAACAGAAATGGCCAAGTACCCCTATGAGGATTTAGTAATACTGGCACCTGAGGATTTTAATGCCTGGTGTGATCAGAGTGATGACCACAATCTCAATATGCTCATTTGGAACAAGAACCTGCCTGCAATATCTATAATTAAAACAGGTGGGTAATCGAGCAGGGAGCGCCTGGTTTCCATTTGATGGCCTCAATGGGAGAACAAATGGAGACATCTCCAGCTCTCTGACTTGGAAAGCAGGCGACAATAAATCACACACAGTTTAATCCTCTATATATTCAGCCACCATTTTACTAAAGCGGCTTCATTGGTTAGCTATGAATCATCCCTTAGTGACCATTACACCCTTAAACTAACATGCACAGAGCATTCCTTAGAGACAAACACATGTATGTTTCAGGAAACTCATGTTAATAAAAAAGGTCATGTGAGGAATTCCACAATCCGCATGGTGGGTTGTGCACTCGCCTGGGCTTTTTGAAATGTTTAATTAAATGGAATGATGGTTGACCTGCCTCAGGAAAACGTGTGGGGCTAATCCACACAAATTTTCCTATGCTCAGACCACGACAAAAGCATAGACCTGTGTAGTCAGGCGTGGACACAGCCTACAGACGCAGTTCAGACTGTCCTACTTATTTGGACTGTGACAGCCAGAAGTACACGAGGACATCTCCAGGAAGGGTGAGGACCAAACTTCCTCCTGCCATGGACAGCCTGATTAATTTACAAAGGCTCCATGGAAATGCCCTGCTCTTTTGTTAGGCTCTGCAGCTGGAGGCAGAGATTAGCATACTGACAGAGGGTGCTTTAAACAGGAGCCCAGGAGGCCTGGCTGCAGAGGATAACAAAGGAGACCGGAAACCCAACAACCTTTCATATGCAACTGTGTCAACCTGAAGCCAGCTCCCCCTCTGTATCAATGACAAGTGAAGTGTGATATCTGGGTCTGCTGTTTACAGTAGCCCACCCTACTAGGGGTACCCCAGTCATAAGGTATGAGAATGTGGTTTGCAGGAGCCAGAGAGTGTGGTCTCATGACAGCTTCAAGGGAGACCTTCCGCTTTATTCAGGAACCACAGAGGGAACCATTAACCAGAGAGACTCTTTGATCAAAAACAGACTGGAAGATGGATAGGACTTAGTATCACAAGGGAGTGTGCCCAGAGATGATCTGTTGAGAGAGGTGTTCTGCCATTTTAGTTCTGGTGCACACCATGTTGCTGTTTTCACCCACCCCTTTACCTTTCCTGTAGCAAAGCTCTCTGGTTATGACCTCACACATACAGGAGATTGTTGGTACGGACCCCAGGATTGGTTCTTTAAGGTAGTATTGGCCTACACCAATCACTGTGGCCAACTTGGCTTTAAAAGAGGGGCACTGCGCTCCAAAACTGGAACCCAGGCGTGCCCAGCTAGGATCTGCAGCAAGCTTCCTGGGTAGGAAGTACCAGAAGGTCTCTGAACTTGCAACCAAGGACAGGGCCGCTGCCTGCAGCACATTCCACAGCTGTAGGCTGTCTGCCTTAAAGGATGACATGAGCCCATTGAAGAAGCTGGGAGATGTGATTCAACAAGCGTCTACCGACGTCCGCCTTAAAAGACATTTTTGAGCCCGTCGAGTTCCTCGAGCTACAACCGACTGCAATGCTGACCGTTGTCAAGCCACAGTCGCTTAAAGACATCCGAGACATCTCGACCCGTGCTTCAGAACCGCCGACCAGCACTGAGACAATGATTCCTGACCCCGAGCTGTCATGTACTACCAGCCGGCAGCTGTTTGTCCAGCTTCGCTCTCCAAACTGTCTTGCCGCCTGATACCCGCAGCTGACTGCTGTCTCGAACTCTTAAACTGTTGTGGTTATTAACCATACAGGCTACCCTCCTGTCAGTATCCAGAGTGCATACCTTTTCCTTTGAAACTGCCTGTCCTCTGTATTCCTTTACAGGGTGTGTTGTATTTCGTAGTGTTGCTAGTACTGTCTGGTGTGATATAACTAAAGTATATATTTTTGATGCAACCTTGACTGGACAGTGCCTTTTATCATTGAGTAATAATTGTATTTTCACTCTATTGCAACTAACCAAGGGTCCATGACCTTCCGGAGATAAGCCTGCTGTTCCGTCCGCATAACCAAAATTGGACAAGAAGTTTTATAATTTGCTTGCTATTCCAATTTGTTCAGATCCCTTTTTGTATACGAGAGGTGTGGGGCTGATTGATGGTTTAGAAACTGATTCTTCACCCCTGGACCACCGGTGCCCCGGAAGTTGATTCATCACGGGTAACGTCATCCGATGTACGGATACAAAATCTAGAAGCAATAAATAAGTCCATTGCAGATATTCTTAGAACCCATGCCTACCTTTTGGCAAGGGATAGCATGGCTATACAATTGGATCTATTCTTTACATGTTGGTCCTGTTGGCTCATTGCAAATGTGTAAATCACTGCCCAGTACCCATTAAAGAAATATGATGCTGCAATAGCATTAGATAAGAGAACTCTTAGGCACAAAATCAAAAATGTCTTAAAAATGTATGATACAGGTTCTGCAAGTGACAGGAAACTCATCAAATACCATAAATCAAATTACAGCACATGGCTAAACAGGCATCTACGATCCACGCGGACCGACGATTGGTAAACCTTGATCCATATTTTAGCAATGCTCGATAACAGCAGCTTTTCAAACATTCATCGGAAATCCCAGACTGTAACAAATGAAACCAATTGATAACTCAACATGGACCTCCATCATTTCATAAGGATCATGAAAACACTCTTTCACTGAAGATCCTAAACCTTATAACCTGGACATTGATGAGATCACCCTTGCAAATCACATTAAGAATTTGAACACCTCAAGGGCTGCGGGCCCGGGCAGCCTTTCAAACGCCAATTTAAAATCCTGCTCCTGATTCCACAAAATAGATTTTAAAAAGTCCTTAAGGAGGGTAGGATTCCAACTTCCTGGCAAAATCCATTCCAATTCCTGATTTTAAAAAGGGGAATATACTTTGTCCCCTAAATGATAGCCTTATAGCGATGCTGGAGGAGCCTGGCAAGCTATTTGCATCACTATTATATGATGGACTGAATAATTTCAATCCAAGAGGGAACCCTCCTCTCCAGCGGGAACTGATGGATATAGAACTATAAGCACAAGGAAACGTGCCCACTGGGAATGATTCAAAACTGATTTCTATACTAGTGGAAGACTGGGCTTCCTGTACCTCCGAATGGAAGTTACCAGGTTGCACCCCTACAGTGTTCCATAGTTTAAGAATGAATCAAAACAAATCATATAATATCAACAATTAGTACCCAGCACGCGTGGCGCAACGGGAATACAGCGTGGTGATTGGCTCATTTGCAAGCCATACCACACGGTATTCCCTTTTACGCTGTGCGTGCCGGGTACTCTGTTCCCGGTGAGGGGCGTGGCAGCACCTCAGCCAATGAGGAGGCTCGAAACGGGGCCATCCCCGCTCCTAGCCTCCCCATGGCTGGAGGCTTCCTTCGTCCCCCGCCGGGGACTCAGGTAAGACTTTTTTTTTCCCAGCCTTTCCTCCCTCCTCCCACCCCACCCCACTTACCTTCTATCCTGCGGTCTCCGGCGGGGGACGATGGAAACCTCCAGCCGTGTGGAGACTCGGAGCGGGGCCATCCCCGCTCCAAGCCTCCACACGGCTGGAGGCTTCAATCGTCCCCTCCCGGAGACCGCGGTACGTTTTTCTTTTTTTTTCTGCCTTCCCCATCCCCTCCCTTCCGCCCTCCCAACCCCACTTACCTTCTTTTTTCTTCTGGTCTTGGAAGCAAACGCGCTGGGAACACTTCTGTTCCCAGCGCGTCCAACTCCCGATGGCCGCCATGGAAAGGATAAACGTACTACGTTTTCCCTTTCTCGGCGGCCATTTATTCTCAATTTTTTTTTTTTATGTTTCGAAACGCGCAAAACAGAAAAAAAATGCCATTAGTACCCTGGTCTAACGAACCGGGGTGCTAATGGCAATAAGACCCTCGGTGGCGGGCCAATACCGCCCACGGTAATGCCGGCGGGTCTTCGTTAAGGCCCTCGCTACGCTCGGGCCTGTAACTACGGCCCCGGGGGCATTACCTAGGGCATTATTGGCCCGCCGCCTCGGGTCTTATTGCCACAGTATCTGGCATAGCCAATCATATTTATTTACATCAGTATATGCATATTTATAGAATTTAATCAAACTGAATTCGACTGAAAAAAGTGATGAGCGTTAATACAAAAGCAACCATTTGAACTGAGAAACTAACAAATACACAACAACATGAAAGAAAACCAATTCATATTGCAAAAAAAACAATAACTACTGAAGCTGAACAGAGAACCTTACAAAGCCCAAAACCTGCCCCTGGCACTAATTACTAACAGTCAATTACTCATTCACCATCACAGGTGCAGAGCCTCACATGAAGCCCGACCCAAGGGGAGTGTTTGCAGGGTTATGTACACTTGGGCTATCAGTCGCATGTGGGTAGGTGAAGTAGGATCCTGCAAAGGAGTTTGGAAATAATGAAGAAGTTTGGAGGAGTTGCAGAGAGACTGAGAGCGAAGGAGAGGCTTTATAGAGGCGGAGATAAGTCAGAAAGTGATGAATAGATACTTGGATAAGGCAGAAGGGTAACACCAGGAGGAGGTGGAAGAGTAACACCAGGAGGAGGTGGAAGAGTAACACCAGGAGGAGGTGGAAGAGTAACACCAGGAGGAGGTGGAAGAGTAACACCAGGAGGAGGTGGAAGAGTAACACCAGGAGGAGGTGGAAGAGTAACATCAGGAGGAGGTGGAAGAGTAACATCAGGAGGAGGTGGAAGAGTAACACCAGGAGGAGGTGGAAGAGTAACACCAGGAGGAGGTGGAAGAGTAACACCAGGAGGAGGTGGAAGAGTAACACCAGGAGGAGGTGGAAGAGTAACACCAGGAGGAGGTGGAAGAGTAACATCAGGAGGAGGTGGAAGAGTAACATCAGGAGGAGGTGGAAGAGTAACACCAGGAGGAGGTGGAAGAGTAACACCAGGAGGAGGTGGAAGAGTAACACCAGGAGGAGGTGGAGAAAGGCATTGTAGGTGAGAATTATGAAGAGGTGGAGAGAGATTTGGAGGGGGTGGTATGGGAACAGCAGGAGGAGTTGGAGAAAGACCTGGTGGTAGGGGGACATCTGGAGAAAGAGATGCTAACCAGACAGAGTAGGAAGGTTCAGGAGGGCAAGCATGGCTCAAGGCAGGGGTGTGGGGTTGAGACCATGGGCTGAAAAGTTAAAGACCACGGTGGGGGGAGGAACACATGTGTTCCATGATTGCAAGCAGGATCAAGAGTAGTGAGGTGGTGAAAGTGGCAGGAGCCAATAAGATGATGGGGCCATCAAAACATCAGGAGAAAGAAAGGGTGCAGGACCCCTTATTTCCGAGACCATGAACCAAGCCAGGTGAATTGCCCAAGAGCTATCAAAGAAAGCTGCATGAAATAAGCCCAAGTCTGGGAACCAAGGGGAAACTCTAATACTAGCTGCAGCAAAGCCTGGTGGCATGGAAGGATTATCTTGAGACTATGTGACAGGGGTTTTCCCACCGTTCTTAACTATATCTGGAAGCATTGAGTGTATTGAACTATTAAGGAGAAAGACATTTGAGGTTGATTACAAGAGGACTTTTTGTTTAAATAAAAAATGTTACCTACATTTTCTGTTCAGCCTTTTTGTGGACCCCACTGGATCCTCCCTCTGACAAGCGTAAATTGGTTGAAACAAAATATTTTAGATCAGGTAACCAATTCATGTATTATTAAAAAATGTCTTAAATCTTACATTTAAACAAGCGTGTTCTCTCCAGTGTCCTAGGATTCTGCATATGGGCAATGCGTGTTTGAGTTCAATGAAGATGCCACGGTTGAAACTAAAAACTAAAATAAAGTAATATTACTTCTAAAAGCTGAAGTGATTTAATGTTATCAGTTTGTGTTGGCTTGGAAACTTGGGGTGTTTCTTTTTTTGGTCGTTTTGCTTCTAACATGAGAACTTTACTTCGAAGGTATTGTGTCCTCCGACGTATTCCTTATCTTAGATAATTCGTCTCCAGCTTGCTGGCCTCGGAAATTTTTTCTGTAGAGTGCGCTGCGCGTCGACGTCCACCGAGTCGATGTCCCTCGACAGCCACCGTATCGGCGCCGACGTCACCACGTGCACAAATAGCCGCGCGCAGCTTCCGTTGCTCAGTTCCATTTTTCCGCAAGCTTCGTGGGGCCTCGGAATATCGTTGCTCAGTTCATTCAGATAATATCCTAATATTTCTCGAGAAAACCAACTCGTACTCAATGGCTTCCTCATCCGAACCGACGACTCCATGGTCCGGCTTCAAAAAATGTCGAGACTGCAGAAAGAAAATGTCGTTGACAGATCCTCACAAGATCTGTTTGTGGTGTCTGGGAGTCAAACACCATTGTTCGGAGTGTGAAGACTGCATGTCATTGACGGCGAAAGCCTTGAAGGTGCGTAAGGGGAAGCTCGAGAGAGGTAAGTCCATTAAAACCTCCTCGAAAGTTTCTTCGGTCGAGTCGAGACATTCGTCTCCTCACCGTCAAACATTCCCGTTCTAGGTCTCGAAGTAGCTCCCACCGCTCGTCGAGATCTAGACACTCTAAAAAGAGACGTAGAAGATCCCCTTCATCATCATCTTCTATTTCCCCGGAAAAGGTCTCCTGCCCCACAAAACACAGCTCTCAGGCTGAGTGGGAGGAATTCAGGAAAAAGATGCTGAGTGTCTTCGAGAAAGCGGCCTCGACCCCCTCGAAGACAGCTGAGGGTGATACCCTGGGTGAAAAGCCCAAAAAATCTAAACGCCGCTAGTCGCAGCACCCGGCGAAAGAGTCCACCCGAGAGCGCCACGGGCCATCGGGTAGCAAAGCATCTTCGACTCCATCGTCGAAAGTCCCTTTGACTCATAGATCGGCGCCATCAACGCCGTTGTCGAAGGGTTCTTCGACGCATCGGTCGATCGAGTCGACGCCGACATCGATGCCGATAAAAGAAAAAAACACGGCTACTCCACAGCCAACGGTTAGACCAAGAGCCTCCAGCACGACGCCGAGAACGTCGTCGACATCCTCGAGCAGGATCCCGATCCTCTCGAGTTCTTCGAGGCCTCTTCCAGTTTTCTCGACGCCTTTGTCGGCGCCTTCAAAGCCTTTTACATCGGCGTCAACGACATCGACCTTTTCCAGGCCAGTGGTGACAAGTTTGGCTCCTTCTGCTTTAGAAATGGGTTTTACCTGCTTCAGAGTACCCCAGACCTTTATCTTCAATTTATGAAGAAAGGGAGGATTCTGATCAGGAAAGGCCCTTTGGGCTGCAGAGGACCACATCACCTGAACCAGAGATTTTAACCTCTGAGGAAAGAAGGTTGAAAGACCTACAGGAGGTATTACATGAGGCAAGTGGCCTAGACACTTCCCCAGAAGTGGAATTTGCCAAACCAGACCCAGGGGAACATGCTGAAACCCCTTATAGAGCCTTGATGGCAAGAATTATGGAATTCATGGGTTGGTCTGCGCCTTCACCTGTTTTTCAACACGATGACCTTACAGACATTCTAGATAAAGGTCCACAGGAGGATCCTGTGGTTCCCTTTCATGCAGCATTACAAAGGAAAATTTCAACAAATTGGGAAACTCCTGAGGTTATCCCTGCAGTCAATAAAAAATTGTCAGCAAAGTATAGAGTATCCTCTGCTGATCCTGAATATTTATCAAAACATCCGACTCCAGAGAGCCTAGTGGTTCAAGCGGCATCTTCATCAGGCAACAGATCCGCTTATCCTACTGTTCCACAGGACAGGGATGACAAGAGGTACGATTCTATGGCAAAAAAAGTATTTTCTGCCTGTAGTATGGCGTTGAAATCCATTAACGCCACCTGTACACTCGCCAGGTTCAGTCATACACTTTGGGAGTGTGCTTCATCAGCGGCTGACTGCATACCGGAAGGAGAAGAAAAGGAAGCCTTCCTTAACATCATTAAAGATGGTAAAGATGCCATGTGCGAGAGTCTTCAAACTGGCATCGATTCCGCTGACAGGATCAGCAGGGCCATGGCGGCAAGTACCACAATCCGCAGGCATGCGTGGTTGCGAAAGTCTGGCTTTGCTCCAGATGTGCAAGCCAGACTTTTGAATATGCCCTTTGACGGCTCATCATCATTCGGTAAAAAGGCGGATGATAGCCTGGAAAGGCTGCAAACATCTAAAGCAGCAGCAAAATCCTTGGGAGATGCAATCCGCCAAACTCCTTTTCGCCCCTCAGGAACCTCTTGGAGAGGAAGGTCCTTTCGCTATTATTCCGCATTCGGGAGAGGCAGAGGACGGCCGGCTCAAAGAGGCCGAGGAATATTCACCCGAGGTGGACGGGGTAAAAATACAAAAGCCGCAACAGCAGCAGCAGGTGCCTCTTTACCCTCGGCATCTGCATCAGCCGCCTCCAAACCCCTCTGAGGTCTCTCCTCACAAGACACCTGTAGGGGGCAGGTTAACTCATCATCTGGCGGAATGGCAGGCTATTACGTCAGATGCTTGGGCTCTGGAGACAGTGGCCCAAGGTTACTGCGTGCCTTTTCTACGCACCCCTCAGAGTCATCCACCAGGGAACAACTCTTCGTCAGATGCTTGGGCTCTGGAGACAGTGGCCCAAGGTTACTGCGTGCCTTTTCTACGCACCCCTCAGAGTCATCCACAAGGGAACAACTCTTTGAAGTTTCCAGATCCGCTCCTTTTGCAGGACATCTGCTAGAGAAAGGTGCCATAGAACCGGTACCTGTAGCGGAGAGGAACAAGGGTTGGTACTCACCCTACTTCATAATACCGAAGAAGGACGGAGGACTGAGACCCATCTTGGACTTACGAGAATTGAACAAGTTCCTCAGGAAGGACAAGTTCAAGATGGTAACTCTCTCTCAGATCCTTCAGGCCCTCCAGCTTCAGGACTGGCTGGTATCTCTGGACCTTCAGGATGTTTATTTCCATGTGCCAATCCATCTCAAGCACAGGAAGTACCTGAGGTTCGCAATTGGCAATTCTCACTATCAATTTCGAGTTCTGCCATTTGGGCTGACCTCCGCTCCGAGGGTCTTTACCAAGCTAATGTCGGTTGTGGCTGCAAGTCTCAGGAGGGAAGGGATCCACGTCTACCCCTACCTAGACGACTGGTTGATCAGAGCAGCATCTTCGGAACAAGCTCAGACCCAACTAGATTATGTGTGCCACTTCCTTCACAAACTGGGCTTCTCCCTCAATTTAAAGAAGTCACAGATGATACCATCACAAAGACTCCAGTTCATCGGAGCAGTCCTGGAAACTTCCCTGGGGAAAGCCTCGCCACCAGAGGTGAGGGCTCAAGATATTCTGCAGATGGTCACCAAGTTTCAAAATGCCCAACATCTCCCAGCCTTCGACTTTTTGAGGTTGCTAGGCCTCATGGCATCCTGCATCTTCCTTGTGCCAGAGGCTCGCCTGAGAATGAGATCTCTTCAGTGGGCACTAAGAACTCAGTGGTCACAATTCTCAGGAATAATGACAGATCTCCTTCAGATTCCGGACAGAGTGGCTCGAGACCTTCAGTGGTGGGCCTGTCGGGAGAACATTTTGAAAGGAGAACTGTTTTGGCAACCATGGCCGGAGATAACAGTAGTCCCGGATGCCTCACTCACAGGGTGGGGAGCCCATGCCAACGACTTGACCATCAGCGGTCGTTGGTCTCCATCGGAGTCCAGACTACATATCAACCTGTTAGAGCTGAGAGCAATCAGACTAGCGCTGAAGGCTTTTCTACCATCTGTACAGGGGAGAAATGTCCTGATAATGACGGACAACACAGTGGCCATGCACTAGCTCAACAAAAGAGGAGGCGTAGGATCACTGCCACTGTGCAGAGAGGCGATGCAGCTCTGGTTCTGGGCAATTCAGGAAGGAATTTCTCTATCGGCAATTCACCTAGCCGGAGAGAAGAACTTGACAGCGGACGCTCTGAGCAGGCAGAGCACAGTCTCTCACGAGTGGGAGATAGCTCCGGAAGTCCTTCAAGAGATATTCGCCCTTTGGGGAACCCCTCAAGTGGATCTGTTCGGCACCAGTATCAACAGGAAGTGCGATCGGTTTTGCTCAAGGGAATTTCCCCCGAGAGGAGCTCTAGGAGACGCGTTCGTAGTGGACTGGGATTTTCCACTTCTGTACGCGTTTCCGCCAGTCCCTGTCATTCCTCAAATGATCAGGAGGTTGAGAAGATTCCGGAAAACCATGATCCTAATTGCCCCAGACTGGGCCAGGAGAACGTGGTACCCGGACCTTCTGGATATGTCCATCTGCCCTCCAATCCGTCTTCCACTCAGAGAATCTTCTCTCGCAGAAGGGAGGTCAGGTTCTCCATCCAGACATCAGAACCCTCAACCTTCACGCTTGGCTTCTGAAAGGTTGAGGTACAAGGATTGGGACCTCCCAGATGACGTCATGGAGGTGTTGCTTTCGGCCAGAAGGCCAGCAACAAAATCTTTATACCGCTGCCGTTGGAACAAATTTTGCAGCTGGTGTAGAGAAGAGAATATCGACCCTTTCTCATGCGGTACACCAACGGTGCTATCCTTTCTACTTTACTTGGCAAACTCAGGCCTTCAAGTTGGCACTGTCAAAGGCTATCTCGCAGCGCTATCAATCTTCAAGCGCACTGCGGAGGAACCATCGTATTTCAAACTACCCTTAGTAATACAATTTTTAAAGGGATCAACTAATGTCTATCCTCCAAGACCTTTCCTAGTTCCCTTATGGGACTTAAACTTAGTCTTAAATTTCCTAATGGGTACTCTCTTCGAACCACTCCATTCTTGTTCGTTGAGATTCCTTACCCTTAAAACTGTACTATTAGTAGCACTAACATCTGCTAGGAGGGTGAGTGAATTACAAGCTCTATCTTTTAAACCCCCTCATACAATTTTCCATAAGGACAAAGCTGTCTTGCAAGTTAAGCCTAATTTCCTCCAAAAAGTGGTTTCTGAGTTTCACTTCACTCAAAAAATCACCTTACCTTCGTTCTACCTTCCTCCCCATCCAGGGAAAGAGGAAGAAAGGCTACATAGGCTGGACCCAAGGCGAGCTCTAAGCTTTTACATCAGCAGACTTGCTAGAATTAGGCAAGCAGACCAGCTATTCGTGGGCTATTCAGGTCACAAGTTGGGACTTCCCATAACAAAACAAACCATCTCCAGATGGATTATTTTGGCCATTATGGAGTGTTACAAACTGGCAGGGAAAGAGCCCCCACAAAATCTTAGGGCTCATTCAACCAGGGGTATCGCAGCCTCTTCGGCCCTCCAGAGAAGGGTACCGGTCAGAGACATATGTGCGGCTGCCACATGGTCGTCCGCGCATACATTCACAAGATTTTACAACCTGGATTCCTCCTCTAGTCAAGAGACCAGATTTGGCAAAGCCGTATTACACTCAGTTCATTCCTAAAAAGGGAAGCATGACATTCTTACTCCCACCTCCGATTTCACAACACTGCTATGGGAGTCTATCTAAGATAAGGAATACGTCGGAGGACACAATCCCTTCGAAGAACAAGTTACTTTTTACCTGGTAACGTTATTTCGATGGGATGTTCCTCCGACGTATTCCTTATCGCCCCTCCCATCCATCCCCGCAGTAATACTTCCCTTGTGGTTGCAGCTCACGCTCCTTCAAGGTGATTAGCCAATTCAGACAAAAATATCTTATGCTACAAAACGGAACTGAGCAACGGACGCTGCGCGCGGCTATTTGTGCACGTGGTGACGTCGGCGCCGATACGGTGGCTGTCGAGGGACATCGACTCTGCGGACGTCGACGCGCAGCGCCCTCTACAGAAAAAAATTCCGACGCCAGCAAGCTGGAGACGAATTATCTAAGATAAGGAATACATCGGAGGAACATCCCATCGAAAGAACGTTACCAGGTAAGAAGTAACTTGTTCTTTAGCATTGAGTGAGTTTATGTAGTACTGTGTGTAGTTTCTTTAGCAAGTCCAGAACATTAATTCATGTGTGTATCCTTTAAAACAATCAGTCTTTTTTGTGGCCTGCTCCTCTAAAGATTGCAAATAATGCACATGACATCCCCCCTCTCAGTTTTTAAATGTATCCTATTTTAATTCCCACATGGAGGCACTAGATTACACAACTCAGCAAACAAAACATACCAATGCTATTCATTCATAATCTAAAGCAATAGGTCACTAGCCTTTCCTTTCCATATTGCTACAGTGCCAGACATTTAAATGTATTGAGCTCAACAATAAACAGTCGAGAACCCAGTACATTCTGTTTATGAATACAGTACACATGTGTAATGTGTGTCCACTAGTATTTCAAAAGACATTCCTGTGTTGAGTGTATGCCAGAAGTGAGGCTCCAGGTGTAAGTGCTGATCATCTGTTAGGTATTACATCACAAGTGTCAATTCTGGATCATACCACTGAGCCAGTTCACCTTTTGAGAGAGCATGTGTGTGTCTGTGTCAAGAGGGCACAGGACAATTGAAAATGTCACAGTAAATATGGCGGGTTTGTGAGGATTCGGAAGGTAACACTTAGCATATAACAGAACTGAAATGAGAGAGAGAGAGAGAGAGAGAGAGAGAGAGAGGGGTGCAAGACAATATAGTGGCTAACTGGATTTATCAGAACTGGAATATGATAAGGGATCTTCAGGGAGATTAGTGATAGCTTTCGTGATGGACATCAGCAGATTATTCTTAACTCCCGTACAGTAGAGTCATGGCTTGGACATGCTAAAGAGAATGTTGTACTCAGTGTATGGCTAAGGCTAACACTGGCGCTTGTGTACTGAGACAGTCATGACTCCAAAATACTAGAGCCGAGGCAACAGAAGGCAGAGAAAAGAAGCACAAAGCAGAGTCTGTAGACAAGATGTACAAGCATGAACTTTAAAGGCACATGTGAACGCTAGTAAAGAGAAAATCATGGGACAAGAATCAGAACCCAGAACATGTCTATTAGGAAAGCAGGCAAGGAAAGCTTCCACACAAAAACCTGGCAATCTAGATTTTATGGTGTCTGGGATTCCCCACTCACTTCGTCAAAGATGGCGGCTACCTGGGCAAATGCATTGGATGTTGCTCTCTTCATGATCGGAATCTCGAGTGTTCATCAATGAAGAGTAATAGGTACTCTCCAGACTCAAGGGGTCCATAGAAGTCTACAGCGACTCTTTCCTAGAGGTGTTCTGGGATCTGTGTTGGCTGGAGCGGGATCAGAGGTTCGGGCCTGGCCGTGCATTGGCACGCTACTGAGTTCTTCACCCACCGGTCTACCATTGCATTCAAGAACGGCAACCACACATGACATCTGAGCTGTCGTTTGGTGTTGTCCGCCCCACAGTGGCCTTCGTGGGCTGTCTTGATGACTTCAGAGAGGAGAGTCGCTGGGATGACCAGTCGTCATCCTCTTAGAAGTAATGTCTTGTCCTGTACATCTAGCTCTGTGTGTACCTTGGCTAACCTTTCCATTTCATCTGTGCATGCCCCCGGGTGCCTGAGTACAGCTCGACGGTAGTCCTTCCATCTATTGTTCTCTGTCAGGCTAATTGGTAAGGCAATGAAGGGGTCAGCGGCCGAGGCTGACGCCACAGTCTCGAGCGAGATAGCTGGAGGGAGAGCATTGGATGTCACATAACTCATGTATTCAGTGTCCCCAGGTCTGGGCACGGGTTTGCCAGCTGGATGCCTTGACAGATAGTCAGCCGGGTTGTTCTCGCCCCTGGGCCGATTAATGATTTCAAAGTCATACTCATGGAGCCTGATGCCCCATCTTTCAATTCTGGGGGGGCATTTTCGTCCTGGGGTTCCCGAATAGTGACAGCAGAGCTTGGTGGTCTGTAATGAGCATGAACTTCTTTCCTATTACGAAGTTGTGGAAGTGTTTGCACGCCCACACAGCTGCCAAGCTTTCTTTCTCAGCTTGCGAGTATGCTGATTCCGGTGGGGCCAGTGCCCTGCTGGCGTATGCCACGATGTGTCTCGGATGGGCATCTGTCCCGCTGGTTTGTGCCAGTATAGCCCCGAGCCCCACTGGGTTTGCGTCCACTACGATCTCTGTGTGCCATTCTGGGTCGAAATAGACGAGTCTCCTAGCCTCAGCTAGAGCTTGTTGATGGTGTCAAACGCTGTTTGGCATTCAGTCGACCATGTGAAAGAAACATCCTTCTGTAGCAGGTGCCGTAGTGGCTCTGTGATGGTGGCGAAGTGTGGGATGTATCTGACACAGTAGCCCGCCATCCCCAGAAATTACCGCTCATCGGCTGCCTGATCTGGTTCTTGAAGGTTGTATATGTTGGAGACTTTGTCGGGGACCGATGTCATACCTTCAGCGGAGAAAATGTGCCCAAAGAACTTCAGTTTGGTTTGTTGAGGGTCAGCCCTGCTCCTTGAATGGCAGCGCAGGTTGCCCGTAGGGCTGTGTCATGCTCTTCTCGTGACTTCCCAAACACAAGAATATCGTCGCTGTAGTTGAGCATCCCTTTTATCAGTCTGATGATTTGCCTGATGGCCTCATGGAAGATTTCAGCCGCTGACGAGATGCCAAAGTTTAGGCGTTGTACCGGAAGAGTCCATCATGGGTGGCGAAGGTGGTAATGCCTCTCGACTCAGGGTGGAGTTCCAACTGATGGTATCCCTGGTTGAGGTCAAGTTTGGAAAAACGGACCGCTTTGTTAAGTTGGACAATCATGTCCTCTATCCTCGGTCCAGGGTGCGCTCTCTTTGGATGGCGGTGTTGGTCATCCTCATGTCCACACAGTCTCAGGCGCGATTACGAGTAGTGATACCCATGGGGTCGGGCCTGTTGCATGCTCGATCATGTCCTTCAGAAGCTGGTTGAGCTCATTTGACACGGCTTCCTGAAGATGAAACCCGACTCTCCTTGGGTGTTGAGGGACTGGGCGGACTGAGAGATCAATGTGTAATTTGACAGGAGGACCTTTCATTTTGCCTAGTCATTTGTATAGAAGCTGGAACTCGTTTAGTATGGTGTCTTTTGTAATGGTGTGTATCGTTGATTGGCTGTTTCCCAGGCTGCAAATCTGGTTCTGCACCTCAGGTGTAGGAGCTGTCGAGTAGATGGTGTCACTTTCCTGGACATGAATGTCGATTAGACCTAGACGGGAAGCCGTCCAATAGCTTAGGAGGCACCTTCCTTTGGTTGGGCTTCGGATCACGTGGATAACCGTTGTCATGAACCGTTCACCATGGATGAGCCGATGTTTGAATGATCCGATGGAGTGCAGCGGGATGTCAGCGCCCCATTGAAAAATCTTGGATGTGGTGTGCGCTAGCGTTGGCTTGTTGGGATCTGTTGAAATTTTGTCTCTCCCATGATGTTCACGGTGGCCCCTGAATGAACTAGAAAGCAGAACCGTCTGCCACATATTTCTACTGGTATTCGGGGTGCTTCTCTGGCTTCTCTTTCAGCCATGATGAGGTTCACGTATTCATCCTGCGTATACTGGTCATATTGGTCACCGTCGTGTTCTAGTCCATGAGGTGCCGCCATGTAGTATCCTTGACGTGATGGTGGTGGTACATCATTCCTCACTAATTTTTGGGTTTGGTCATGTGCCTCATGTTCTTGAGGTTTGTCGTCAGGGTAGAGTTCTTCTACGACCCTCACATCCCTTTTGGTCCATGTTGGTATGGACGCATCTGGTATGCCTGGTTTTGCGGCGTCTGGTTGTATGACCTGTACTGTGGCGCTGACGACACTCATGGTGTGGGGAAAGGCCTTCCCTCCCTACAGACTGACTGGAAGTGGCCTTCTCATCCACAATTTCCACACCTCTGGGTGAGTACGGGACAAGTCCCGTAGTGGGGGAAGGCCATCCTGCAGTGGTAGCACTGCTGTTGCATCCTCGGGGTCGACGAGTAGCCTGTCCCAGTATTCTTGTCACCTGCTCTGGTGGTGTTTGTCTGGATCACTGCTATCAGGTCACCTTGTCCTGTTTGGGAGTGGTGTTACTTGACATCTGAGTTGCTTGTATTTCGAGAATCCTGGCCATTTTGCTGACCTCTTCGATGGTGAGTGGTTTCTTGAGCAGTTGTTTGAGTGTCTGTGACACACATCCTTCAATCACTCGTAGGAGGATAGCTTCATCCAACGAAAATGCGTGGAATTGGCAGTGCGCCCCTTTGATTTGTAGCTTGGTGATGAACTCGTCCACTGTTTCATCTATTCTTTGGGTGCATTGATTAAACATATATCTTTCGTAGTCTCTGTTTGGCTCAATGACAAGCCTCTTGTTGAGGGCTGTGAGTAGTGAGGCAAAATCAGGGTGTTCCACCGCTGGAATGGTCTTTGTTAGTGTTTTGACCACATTTCCGACTATGTTGAGAAACATGCTGCGTAATTTGGGGAGGCCTGCTGCCGCGATTAAGTTGTTAAAGTCTTTGAGCCACTCTACCCACCGCAGGCCATTGTCAACTTGTGGGGTCATATAGAATGGGGGAGGCATTCGCCATGCAGTGGCAGTAGATTTTGTGGCAGGAGCCTGGATTGCTTGAGGCTGTGCAGCTTGGCCAGGGGGTGAACTCATGATGGCACCAGTAGAGGGAGCAGATGTAAACTGCCTGGCAAGTGGGTTCAGGTATGGTGTGAGTCAGGCACACTTCCCTTCCTGTTGATGTGCCCAAGATGGTGGCCGCACTGTATACTGGTGGCTGCTGACAGGTGGCGGTGCGCCTTGTCTCCACGTGCTTGCTACTGAGGCCTGGCACAGTGCTGGGAGGAGCAGGCTCCTTTATGGATGATCTAGTATGGGTGGGAAGCAGGCTCGTCCCTGATTCTGCCTCATTCTGCGTTCACTGTACTCAGCAGTTTAAAACGTACACTCAGGAGGCCCGCGTGCGCAGGATCGAGTGGGGGGAGGGGCGCCACCCACCCACCTGGCAGGAGCACGCGGCCTGCAGGGTGTTGTCTCTTCATCCGCTGGCGGACTGTCACGCGGGTCGGGGGCGGCGCTTCCTTGATGCGCGCCATCCTTATTATGAACTGGAGGCCGTAGTAGGAGGAGGAGGAAGGCAAGGGGCCTCATTACGACCCTGGCGGAAGACCATGCTGCTATTAGCACCATGGTCCATGCCGGTAAGTTACCGACTCCGCCATGGCAGAATGGGGAATTACCACCCCATTCCGAGGTTGGCGGGGCGGTAATTCCCCATGCCGCCATGGCCCTTCCCCATTCCCATTTTTGCCCCATAGGGCTCAATGGGAATGGGGAAGGCGGTAAGTACGGTGCCGCAAATTGCGGCACCGTTCTTAGCACCAAGGTCCCTTTGCGGGTCCCTACTTTAACGGCTGATAAAACCAGCCGTTAAGGTCGGGTCCCGCAAAGGGACCTCGTAATTAGGCGCTAAGTGGTTAACGGCGCCGTTAACCACTTATCGCCTGGGTCGTAATGAGGCCCAAGGCCCAGGATCGGGCGTGCCGCTCGAGGAACCGGCTTCAGGAGGGCAGCCGCGGACACAGCTCAGGCAGCCGCGTTGGAATAGCGTGGCAGGATCACACGTGCTGAGGAGGAGGAGGTCTTTGGTGTGTGAGGTATAAGCCTTGTCGCCAGTTGTTAGGGCTGGAAGGCCCTGCATAAATAAATGGAGCGCACACCGGTGGACTGTACATCTTACTTTATTCACAAACTAACTCCCCCTCCCTCCTCTCACGTCATGTGGTCACGTGACCCACTTCACATGGGCTTGTCTCTATCTTAGAGACGCTGAGCCCAATAAAATGAGGAGGGTGAAGAATTTAGACATGCAGAAATTTCAAAGGGCAGAATAAAGGACTGCCATGCCAAAAGCAACATCCGGAGCATGGGAAGTATCCAAAGAGTAATGCTTGGTAAACGTGAGTATGGATGACCACGTTACAGCATCACAGATGTTCTTAATAGGTACACCTCTCTGCAGAGCAGACGAAGTGGCCATACCGCTGGTGGAATGAGTACATAAACCCTCCGGAGGGTCCTTGCCTGCCAGTCTGTAGCACTCAGAGATAGCCAGGATGATCCATCTAGACAAGGTCTGTTTGGAAACAGCCTGGCCTAGTCTGCGTCCAGTATACGCTATAAAGAGTTGGTCGTCCACTCTCAATTTGGACATCCTGGAAACATAAAAGCTTAGCACCCTCCTAGGGTCCAGCCGATGTAGCCCTTCCTCCTCCTTACTAGGATGCGGGGGAGGATAGAATACTGGTAGCACAATTTTCTGCTGTTGGTGAAACTCCGAAACCACCTTAGGCAAAAAGGAGGGCTTCACCCTCAATAAATCTCTGTCCTTGTGGAATATGGTAAAGGGTGGCTTGGAAGAAGGCGCTTGCAACTCGCTCACTCACTGGTGACGTGTGACCAAAGCCTTCAGAGCAGTTTTGAAGCAGCTGTTTCAGAGGCCGAAGGCACAGAGGCCGATGCTGGAGCTGACTTGGCACCTCTACCTCGTCCACCCCGAGGGAACTTAGGTTGGCCCTTTGACTGGCCATTCCTCTCACCTTTCCAAATGAGGAGTAATAACCAAAGGATCTACCCCTCCATGGTTGTCCACTAGCATGAACAGGCTGAGGTTACCTAAAGACTTGGCGGCTGCCTTAGAGGTCTGCAACTTCTCAGCCTTGCTGCCAAAAAGATGAAACCCGTCAAATGGCATGTTGAGAAGACGAGCCTGCACATCGAGTGCAAAACTCGACTTCCGCAACCACGCAAACCTGCCTATCACGGTGCTCATGGCTATGGATCTGCTGACACTATCCGCAGAATCCCATCCAGACTGGAGGGACTCACACATGGCCTCCTTGCCGTCCCTAACAATAGCTAGGAAGCCATCCCTCTCGTCCCCTTCTGGAATATGCTCTGCCACCATGGAAATGCACTTCCACAGAGTGTACAAACATTTTGCAAGCGCACAGGTGGAGTTGGCAGATTTCAACGCCATACTCCCCACCGAAATTACCTTCCGTGCCCATCAATCTACGCGCTTATCGTCTCTATCAGGAGGGATGGTAGGGTATGCGACCTGCTTCGAGGTAGCCCTAGCTGCCTGGACCATAAGACTCTCGGGAGTGGGATGTTGTGACAGATAGCCGGGTTCGCTACTGGAGGGGCGGTATTTTCTTGCCAAAGATTTGTCCACCGCTAGATTAGTTTCCGGGGTCTACCAATTCCTGGCCATCCTTTTTTGCAGAGCCACATGGAATGGTAACACAGGATCCGTAGGCGCACCCCTGTCCAAAATATCCTTAAGATCATCCTGATCATAAGGTGCTGGAGGTCTGGACCAGCCTAAGTATTCCACCACCTTGGACATAAGGTGCCTATTTGAAGAGTCGGCATGCTCCCCAGGCTCTGGCCTGCCGAACTCCAGCTCAGGAGGGGTATCAATACCAGATGCGTTATGTAGAGTGTCACTCAGGTTCTGCATCCTGCTCTCCTCTAAAATGAGGCACTCCGGCACATTAGGTGTCCCATACTGGAGTCCAAAGGGAGCATCCTCCTCATCCGTATGTTTCTTCTCAAAAATAGATGTGCGGTTCCTAAAAAAATCCTTTTTAGGAAGAGGGACACAAAATTTGTCAGGCATGGAGGTCAGAGTCTTGGAAAGTGTCGAAGTCATCGAATTAGACTTAGCCAAAACCTTCCTAGGCGGGGCAATAGGCCCAGGGGGCTGAGCCGGTAAAGTAGGCCCCACCGGCGTCGACGGCTTCAATGTCAATGGCTTCAACAATGGTGCCGAAGGCCTGACAGGCATCGAAATATAACCGGCACCAACGACTGCATTGACGGCTTTGAAGGCCTTGACGAAGTCAGACCCCGTGACCTATCGCTCTGCTTCCAGTGATCCCTCGAAACCTTGTCTCAAGGTATCGAGGGTTCTCAATGGGAATCATGCCGAGTACCCGGGCTCAAGGGCACATGAGTATCAGGCCTAGACCACTCCTTGCTGGCTTCTACAGAAGGCACGGACAGAGCTGTGCCCTGCTTCTCAAAAATCTTAAGCATCTCCATACGGAAAGCTTCCCACTCCGCCGGCTTCGATGACTTGGAGTGGCATATCACCCTCTCAGGGGTCCGCCTGACAAAGAAGAGCAAGGCGACCGTTGGTGCCTTTGCTTCTACCCCTTCGACGAAGACAAAGGGTGGCAGGAACCACTACGAGAACGTGAGCGCTTGGACTTCTTCCGACGAGGAGACTCGCCCCTCGACTCACCGGTCAAAGCCCCAGCCGGTCGGGATTTACGGAGCTTGGAAACCTTGCCTACCTGTAATTTCCCCTTTCGTTCCCGCAAGGCCTTTCCTGTCATGGCTTGACATTCGTAGCAAGAATCCGTCTCATGGCCCTCGCCCAGGTACCACAGACAGACTCTGTGCGGATCCGTGATCGACATCTTCGAGCCACACTCCTTACACTTTTTGAACCTGGAATGAGGAGTCGTCGAGGTGGAAGGCAGACATTGTCAAAGAATAAGCAAATAACGGTACTTCAGAAGTACGAGGTGTGCAGAGTTTCACGAAGCAATCACGTTTGCAGAAAAACGGAACTGAAGGCAACGGGCGCCGGGCATGCTACTTATAACATCCGATGACGCCACCCTTTTAAAAAAAACCTTCTTTATCTATTTTCAACGTACAATCAACCCCTTCCCCTGCTTCTGTCCCCCCAACCTTCACACCCCCCTCCCTCGTCCAAGACTCACAGTAATTCAAATCCGGTTTCTATAATGTGTAACAGTTGTCCGTAGTGTCTCGAAATTCCATTATTGCCCTGTGTTTATTTCCTTATTCGAACTCTTGCGGTTCAGCAACCCTTATCATATTATGGCTGGTCTATAAGTAACATCACACATGTACCTCGGGGGATCATGCCTGTTGGGTGACATCCACTAGATATTGCCTGAACGGCAGCCAATCGTCAATCGGTTATATACACGGTAGCCAGGACGGTACAAACTGTGATACATAGGTCAGTGAGCCATGGCGTCTTGCTCGTGGAGCCAGTGTTTTACTTTACTTTTGAAGGAATGGAGGGCGGGGACATTCCTGAGTTCATTGGGTAAGGAATTCCAAAGCTTCGCTGCAAGGACTGGGAAGCTCGAGCCTCTGGCACTTTGAAGCTTGAAACTAGGGATGATGAGAGTGTGCGCTTGTGCAGATCTTAGTGGTCTGGAAGCTGTGTGTTGGGCAAAGCGCGTAGATAGGTAAGCCGGGGCAGCGTTATTCTGTGCTTTGTGACTAAGAACAAGTGTTTTGAGGGCGATACGCCGTGCAATGGGAAGCCAGTGTAGGTTGCGTCTGATGGAGGAGATGTGGGCACGCCTGGCTATGTTGAGAGCGGCCCTGATGGCGTTATTCTGGGTTACCTGTAGTTTATCAATGTTTCTTTGGCTAGTTCCGAGGTAAAGGGCATTGCAGTAGTCGATTTTGGATAGGATGAGGGTTCTGGCGAGAATAAGGCAGTTGTCAGTTGTTAAAAAGGGAAGGCAGGCTGTGATCAGATTGTCAGAATCCTCTGTGTACCCTGTCCTTAGGAAAATCTGTAGTGATCTCCATGTGTTAGCGCTGTTCTTTCCCAATCATTTCAGTCTGTTGTATAAGTCCTTAGCACTATTTGGAATGAATTAATTAAATTCCCATCTTAAGAGACACTCGGCGTGAAGGGGTTACACTTGCAAAGTAATCTGTTTCGCAGGCGGCATTCCTCTTTTCTAGCCACTAAAATATACTCTCAGTAAAACTTGTCATTTTCCTTTTCAAACCGATTTTCCCTGTGCAACTGCTTTCATTTTAAAATAGATTTAGCCTTTCCCTGTAAGAATCCCATACTGTCATCCCTTCAGAGTTACCCTTTCACTTTCATATCATACCTGTGAGGTGCCTTTGAACTTTAGCACTCTGTTGGGCGTCGGCCTCTCCCCCTCTATCTAGGACTCTATAGTTTAGCCATTTTCGCACCAAGCAGGATTCCCGAAATCTAGGCATTCAGCCATACTGTGATTAGCTGCAAAACATATAACCCACTAACCCAAAAAAGCTCTAAACTTTCTTCATACTTAACTCGCTCAAAAAATGAACACAACCACCTCTCGCACCGCAAGCCGCATGCACTTCACCACACCGCTACAACACATAAACCACACCAACAGCACACGAGGACTGACATCGCTCTGATACTCGCACCAAAAGCTCAGCATGCAGTGTTCACTGAGTTGAAGTGCCAACAGAACACCACTCCTCTCACTATCCTATTCCCTCTTCACCCTACTAACCCATCCCACCTTCTGGTTTTCAGATCCGCCAGAGTGCCAGGGGACCAACTCCGTTGGTGACGGTGCGCGGTACAAATACCTTTAACATTTAACATATCATACCTGTGATGTTCCTTTGTACTTTAGCATCAACATACGAATTCCGATTTGCCTGTTTAGCCCAAATTCCAAGCCGTTTTGCTATTTTAAACCTGTGAAATGAATTAATTGCAATTTCTCCAAGTGGGATTTTGCTGCACTGTGTTTTCCTTCTGAAGTCGATGTTCTGTACTGTATGCCCGTTGTTAGTATATTGTCTGATAGTTTGCTCATTTTCTTACTTCTTTGATACAGCCATACTCACTTTTGCCTTATTCATGCAACCGCACATGTAAACAAATATTTAGTAATTCCGAGTGCTATTATGCTCAATTTCAAGAGTTTTCAATCCATTTTTGCCTCCCATTCAGTGGGGGAAGGTTGGATGTTCATTCATATGCCTAGTATACCTGACTCCTTGCTACTCCTTTCTACCCACACAAAATTTGGTTAACAGGGGTTTGATGGAGTGTTGCAGGGGGAAATATTATCTGTGGTGCTATCTGAAACTACTACCTGAAAAGTAATATTGCTTTTATTCAATTGTGCATTGTATATCTCATGTAGGAAGGTCAAACTAAATGTATTCTATCAATTTACAGTATAATTATCACCACACTGGTGATTGCTGCCCTATATTGAATGAATTTGATTTTTATTAAAAATAAAAATTTAAATAAATATTTCCTTATTACACACCGGCCTGGTTCATGGTCCATTACGACCCGGGGTATTTGTAAAGGGGGGTGTTAGACGGATGGGGTGCCTTCTCAAAATGAATTCGTAATAAATGAAGTAAAAGTGTTTTCTTGTGGGCCACATCCCTTGCCAGTGGAAAGAGTCCTGGTTAGGAGAGTGCCGTGCCTTTAAACCCTGTACAAGTGGGGGCTTGTGCCGGGATTTGAGATAAGTGTTGCCACCCGTGACAGCTTAACACAGCCGGCTAACCTAGAAAAGGTAGGGATACCTTTCGTGGTTAGAAAACTGTGTTACACTGTAAAAGCGCCTTCCTAAAACTTAGACCCTAAGAATCAGGCCTGTGTGTAAAAATAAAGTAAAATCAACCCTGAACTAGAGAAAAAGCAACGGAATACAGATTTGTCCTTATATACATAATTTAATAAAGGAAGAACACTCTTCATAATTAGCACATTGGAGACACACATGGCTAGGCAGAACCTTCTGCATAAACTATTCGTTAGAGGAGAGAGGGCAGAGCAAGATGAGGAGGCTTGGCTAGTAGAAATGATGCAACAGGTCACCGCCATGAACATGGATGTGTGGCAATGTGATAGCCTGTTACATCAAGCCTTGAGAAAACTGTGTATGACTCCAAACATTAAAGAGGAACAGGATTAAAATGGTCCGATACACAGCCTACATATATCTCCACATGGGAGTTATGGAGGAAAAATATGAAGAAAATAGAACCCTTGCGCAAAACCAATCTGAGCTCTTAACCCAAATCCAGGCTGAATAAAAATGAGTGGACGAGAAATTGCAAAAGAGCCAAGATACTGAGGCGGAATTTAAAAACTACATCAAAGAGCTAAAACAGGACTTGGTCGTACAACAACAAAATAATTCAGACCAAGAGGCCTAATTAGATGCATTAAAAGAGGAGTGTCAGGAAAAGGTTGAGTCTCTGGAAGAGAGTCAACAGAAACGAAATCAACAACTAAATATAATAAAGTTTGCTCAGAACAAATAACCATGTTATCAAAGCAGATTGAGAAAGTGGAAGAGGAAAGTAATACATTAATTATTAAAGAACTCCACTCGCAAACAGAATTTGATCAAGAACGCCAGAAATTAAATGCTATCAAGCAACAAAGGGATGACTTGGCTGAACAAAGGGGCGCTCTGTATCAAGAAAAAGATGCCCTCTGTCAGGAAGTGTGCAACCTAAAAACAGAACTACAGAAAAGAGAGTTAGACCTCCAGAAACTGAATGAACTAAAAAAAGAATATGAAAGTTTATTGGGGCACACCAGACAAGTGGAAGGTGCTCCTGAAGAGAGCACCCAAACTAAAAATGCGCAAACTCAGAAGATGAAGCAACAAAAATTGTCTCAGTATTCCCAGACCATACAGGCAGCACAAAAAGACAATGAGGCCCTCTGTGAGGAGAACAGTGGACTCCGGAGTTGGGTAACAGCTCAAGAAAAGGAAATAGAAGTAAGTCAATCCCTGATAGTAGAGCAAAAGGCTCAGGCCTTTGCCTACCGTCAGGCAATAGTGGATGAGAAGGAGAAACTGGAGCTGTTATAGAAAGAGTATGCTAGGCTGTATCCAAACTTGAGGGACCCCGAACAAGCAGAGAGGGACAGGGCAACCCCTGAAAACAGTGTGATGCCCTCTGTACTAAGGGCCTCAAACCCATTGACCACTTCGTATGCACAAGGCACTGCGCACTTTAAGCCCACAGGTTCACATGAACCCAAAACCATGAGGCAGCCAGACTTAAACAGGCCTAGCATGATTGAGCAGGTAGGCCACCGCCCATCAGAGATTGATGGACAGGCTGGATGAAATATCTGATCAGGAAGACTCCTATGAGAAGAAACTCAGAGAGCTAGACCTACAGAAGCATCACTTACAAAGGAACCATTTGGTTCACTTTGCAGAAAAACAGCATTAAATCAGGTCCCTAAAGAGCATTCTGAAGACCTCCACCCAATCAGGGCAGTGGGGGGACCCTCCACTTACCCTGGAAGCAGAGAGGAGGCAGACGACTACTCTTCTGTTCGAAAGAGGGAGTCAAAGGGGAGTGACCCAGATAGCCCAAGGTACAACAGGGGAGAAGAAACTAGGCCCCACCATTCTGCGAGCCACTCACAACTCAAAGAATCATGGAGTGCCTAGAAGATAATGAGGAGACCTCAAACAGTAGCAGCTCTGAGTCTGAGGGCGAGTGGACTCGGGTGACGCAGCAAAAGAAGGGCAATAAACAGAAGAGAGCTCTGGTGAAAGACCACATTAGACAGATTAAGGCTATTGGGAATTTTATAACCCTGTATCACAAAAATGCAAAATATTCTGTCTGGGAGCATCTGGAACTATATGAACAAATGATTGACTTTAACATTAAAAATAGCCAAAATTGCATACACTATGCCAAATGGACGTTCTCTCTGGTGTACTCCAGCTTCTTTGCTGGACTGGAAGACCAAAACCATTCAAGGTGGTCCACCTATAAGGCGGCCATCTTGAAACACTTTTCCGCCCACAGAAACACCCAGGAGGCTCGAAAAGTGGCCTACAATCTGCAATGAGAGAGGATCAGGCCCCAAGAGAATTTGTGCAGGAGCTAAAACGCGCCTTTGCACAAACTACCAGGAGGGTGCGCACGAATAGTAGAGAATTTATAACCATCTATTTTCATGCGCTCCCAAAATATATAATGACCCAGCTGGTGAGGGATTTTCATGACGACAGGACCCTGGACTGGGTAATAGAGCATGCTTCCCGGATCTATGAGGTCCAAAATCCTGCAGAAAGCAAAAACCAGACAAAAAAAACCCAAACCAACCAACAACCCCGCTGCTGCTAAGGGGGCAGAGGTGAAGGTTGCCCCCATTTTAGACCTTGAAATGGGGGGTGGGCGTAAAAACACACCTTCCCAAAACCAGCCAAATCAGAGGCAAAGAAGGCCTGCTAATCAATCAGCGGCAGGTGGTACTCAGGTAGGTAATCCCCCAAATCCTGGGTTACGTTTCTTCCCCCGGTACCTTCCAAACCCCAACCTGTAGGACAACCCTCCTTTCTTTCCCCTCTTTCAGGAGTCCAGACCACCCAATTCAGGAGAGGCGAGGCCAAGGGAATCTCCAATACCCAGGGTACTACGGGAGAAGGGATAGTTACCCTTCCCGAGAACAACCTAGGTTTTAACCAAGACCCCCGTACCAGCCGGAGCGGGTGTCCCAACTGGAGCGCCAGGTCCAGAACCTCACACAGGATCTGAGTCGCATGTTGAGGGCTCAGCAGAACCCTCAGATGAACATGGCGGCTCAGAACCCCGCAAACCAAGGGTCTGGCACCCCGGGACAATGACGGGGAGAGAACCCCAACAACCCACAGGTTCCAGAGGAGGAAGCACGGGAGGAAAGGGGGTGCAAAGCCCTAGAGGAAGCTTCCATCCTCACCCGTGAAAAGCCCCTGGACACCCTGGAACCGGAACTAAAATCTCGTACCCCCGAAAATCTGCAACCAAGGGGACAGAGGGTGGGTAGGAGAAACAAAGAAATCAAAAAGACCCATTTTGTGGAGGAAGTCCGTGTCCTCCAGTTTGAAGGGGAAGAATCCTTAGAGGATTCTGGGAAGACAATCTTCTCCTTCAGGGATGGGGGAGTTCCTCCCAAAGAGAAATGGGTCCCAAGAGACCTGAATGAAGACTGGGTGGGTTTGGGGACAGATTCAGAGTCACCCATCCCTGAAACCCAGAATTGTCATCCTGAGAACAAAATATTAATGGAGGGATCCTCCCCACAAACTGGTTCTAGTGACCGCCACCAGGTAAAGGGGGAACAGCACAGAGCTAAGGGAAAAAGGGGATTCCAAAATCCCACATTGTCGGAGTCCAAAATAAAGAAATTGAACGCCCTGCTTGCCCAAAATGCTCATTACCTTTGCCCCATGGAGGAGAAAGGAGGTAGATTCTACGCCCCCGCCCGAGTGCAAGGGCAATGTGCATTTTCAGCACTGGTGGATACTGGATCTCAGGCCACTCTTCTGTCCAGAAGGGCCTCTGAGCAGCTAAATTCAGGAAGGGGGAAGAGACACCAGATCCCTCTCACCCCTCTTCCTGGACAACTCCAGACTGAATGAAATTCCTGTTGAGGGGACTGCGGATTTGGAAATTAAAATTGGGCGACATAAGGTGAAGCACCCGGTCATAGTCATGACTCCAGAGGGGTCTGTTCTCGCCAGAGTGTGCCTGAACAATGGAAAGAGCTTCATCAGCGAAGCCATGTTCAGAAAACTCCCAAAAGATCCAACTATTACAACATTTAAATTGATTGATAAGTGGGAAATGGGCCTGGAAACTCCCAATTCCAAACATCTCCTGCCTAGCAGGTGTATGCTCAAAAGTTCTATAGGGGACAAAAGCATAGAGCATAATTGCTGGGTCGTGCGAAATGTCCCAGCTGCATTCTATTTAGGCAGTGACATTCTCAATCGGTTTGCAATTTATTTGGACCTTATAAATTACAAGGCCTGGTCCCGACTAGGGGGCAATCCCATGGGCTTTGATGATTTTGAAAAGGCGTTTCGGTCAGCTCAATTGCTGCCGTATGCAGTTGAAGTTCAAATTGGAGAGGAGGTCACCATCCCAAGAAGGACCCGACAATTCCCACTTGAATTCAAAATTAAAAGAGGACAGAAACTACAAAATCCAGACGCATATGTACATCTCAATGTCCATCTTCAACAACAGGGGTTGGGGTTAAACCCAACACCATTGTTCAATGTAGAACACAACACCATTCCAATAGGGGTAGATAACAGCGACCTCAGGAGTATCAATCTGGGAGCAGGCACCATTATTGGAATGGCGGTTGATGACGAGCATTTTCCATGATCTAGGAAATGAACTGATAGGACCAATCCCCAATGACTGCTATGACAATGACAGTGACAATGACATACCACCGGAAAGTATCTTCAGCCGGCAAGGGGGACATTTCCTGGTGTACTCTTCCTGCCCTTACGGGCATCAGGAAGGATGAGGTGATCTTCCAGGTCCACAATGACTGCCTCTCCTACCTGAAACCCTCTGTCCAGGTCAACACTTTAACCAGAGACCTCTCCACACAGCTGGAGGAGGCCGCTGAGATTGCGAAACCCGAAGTCTTTCCAGGCTTCAGGCAGATGGTTGAAGAGCGGGTCAACCTTGCTGATGCTTGTGAGACTGAGGAACAAAAGCAAAAGTTGAAATAGGTGTTCTTAGATTTTCAAGATATCTTTGCTGTGGACTCGTATGATTTTTTTTGTTGCACCGAGATACATACTACCACAATTCCCACGGACCCTGGGATGGCTCCTGTATTTGTGAGGCAATATCGCTTGCCTCTCGCATCTATGGAGTCCCTGACAAAAATTATCAAAAACCTAGAGTTCTGTGGGATAATTTGTCCAGTCCACAGCACCTTTAATAATCCGGTGCTGGGGATTTTAAAGCCAAATGGACAATGGAGACTGTGCGCAGACCTTAAGGAGCTGAACAAATGGGTCCACATGTCCCGATGGCCTCTTCCCTACATTGACCAAGGGCTGGCCCAGATCCAGGGGTCAAAGGTATACACCGCTATTGACCTGACAAAGGGATACTGGACCGTGCCGTCAGTAGGGAGGACCAATACAAGCTGGCCTTTAGCTCCGGGGGGCAGCTGTACACATGGACCCGAAATCCCTTCAGATACATAAACTCCAGCAACAAATTCAACATCTTCCTACACAAGGCCATGCCCAACTTGGGTGAAAGGGTTAACCTGGCCTATGTGGATGATGTCTTGATTAAAAGCTCAATTGTGGAGGAACACATAGCGGAGATCCGCTATGTTCTGACCCAGTTGAGGGTTGCCGGAGCAAAACTGTCCTTCCACAAGGCACAGTGGTGCAGGACCCGTGTCAGCTTCTTGGGACATGAAATAACCCCGGAGGGTCTCTGTCCCCAGGAGAAGAAAGTGGAAGCACTACTAAAACTGAAAGATCCCAACCCTCTGCGTGAACTAAGAAGCCTCCTTGGACTGACTAATTACAGTAGGAAGTTCATTGAGGATTACGCAGAGGTCACAAGACCCCTGATCCATCTGTTGATTGGGGGGTTACGTGGGAGTGGGGTCCAGAACAAGCCGAGGCAGTAAAACAACTCAAAAGAAGTCTCTCACAAGCGCCTTTTCTAGCTTACCCTGTGAAAAACAAGGAGTTCTTCTTGGAGACGGGGTTCTCGAATACATGCTTGACAGCAGTATTATAATAAAATCATGACAAGGTCAATAAAGTAATCTCCTATGCAAGCAATACTTTATCCTCTGTGGAAGAAAGATTCAACGATTGTGAGAAGGCACTCCTGGTAATGGTGTGTGCATTGAAAAATGACCACCCGTTTATCCAGGGGGAACACATCCTAGTGGATACTCCACACCAGCCTTTGCAATACCACCAAAGCAACAGAATCCGGGCACAAAGTCTATGAAGAAGACACATGTCAGGGGATGCCCACAGTTTATGTGGACGGGTGCTCCTACCATGTTGACAACAATGGGGAAAAGGAACTGGTGGCCGGCGTGGGGAATGCCCGGGTGAATGATGCCCCGGAACCCTCCGCTGGGTACAAAATCAGTCCCCAAAGTAGTCAAGTGGCAGAGTTGATGGCAGTTTACCAGGCCATCCTCACTTCCGTGCAACACCCACTCCACAAACTGGTCATTATCACTGGTTCAGATTATGTCCAGAACGGGTTTGTGGAGCACCTGATTAATTGGAGAACCAGAGGCATGCTGTTTGCAAATAACAAACCACTTAAACATGGCAAGCTCATATAAACTTTTGATGATCTGGTCACCTCTAACACCTCTAATGGAATGACCATCTATTGGAAAAAGATTAAGGGTCATTCCAGAATAGAGGGGCCAGACAAAACTGGAAACTACCTGGCTGATCAGCTGGGTAAAACCAGAGCCATTCAGGGGGATCTCCTGAGATCGAGTCCCTGTTGGGGGAAATCTAGGTCACTGCTGTCACCAGGTACCAGACAAATGCTCACAATGAACTCTCAACTGACAAGTGGAGTAAGGAGACCCCAGATGCTGATTTAATCGTGGCACAAAAGGGGGATCCGATTATTGGGAAATTCTATCAACACATTGAGGACCCTGAGAACTTTCCTCTAATGGAATACGATTATATTGGGAAAGAGGACCTCAGGGAGTTGACGAAGTGTCCCAAAATGTTCTGAATCCAAGACGGTTTGTTGGTCCATTTCTGGATGTGACCAGTGGATGGTACCTACCTCATTCCGAACCCTGATGTTAAGTCATACCCATGACACGGCCACAGCCAGTCATCAGGGGTTTCATACTACTCTAGAAATCTTGCGGGAGGTTGCATACTGGCCACACATGGGGCAGGACCTCGACCAATATTTCAAGGGGTGTCTTGTGTGTGCACAATTTCAGCCAAGTTCACTCACCCACGGAGCCCCCCTCCAGAAGAGGGGGATGACACTGCCTTGGTCAGATTTACAAGTAGATTTCATCTGGCCCGTGATTCGCTCCTCTAGGGGGAACAAGTACATGTTAACCGTAACGTGCTTGTTCACCAAATGGGTGGAATGTCTCCTGGCCCCAAATTGCAAGGCAGAAACAGCAGCTGCCATGATGATCAACCACATCTTCTCGCATTCTGGCCTACCCAAAAGGTTTGAGTCAGACCAAGGAAGTCACTTCACCAGCGAAATGATGACAAAGATGTGGGAGATACTTGGGGTAAAAAGGAAACTTCATATTTCATACCGCCTTTCCGATAGTGGGGGATTTGAGAGGTACAATAAAACAATTGTGAGCATTCTAAAAGGTTTGTGGCAGATTCTGGGCCAAGTTGGGACATCCGATTACCGCTTGTCCTGATGGCCATCAGACCTACACCAGCTTCTGCGAACAAAATGTCTCCATTTGAGCTAATGACTGGACGAAAAATGGTGCTACCTCAGCATCTGCTCTATAGAACACAAGATGGCAGACTGAAACTCTTTAAAATGAATACACAATGTTTTCTCTGTGGGAGGGCGGCACCCCCCCACCCTAAATAAGCAGCCGCCACTGGACGTGCCCCTCTGCTAGTATGTCAGGCCCTGCCAGGCAGCCACGGATATTTTTTCATTTAATGAACAAGCCTGTAGCCAACGCTAATGCACTGCGTGTTTCGGATGGCAGACTGAAACTCTTAGCACCGACACCCCGCAGCGGGGGCATGTCCCGAGATACTGCACACCCTTACACACCCTTGCGTCTGCATTCCATTCACTCTCCCTTCCTCCCCTTGGACTCCCCCACGCCCCAGATACCTGAATGAGAGGCAGGGCCAGTTGGCTGAGTGGAAGTGAAATTGCCACAGCAAACTTTATTAGCATACATATAGTCAGGAGTTATCTTACAGGTGTTCTTTTTTGCCGATACCCTCAGGATTCTGCGCTGAGAGTAGCATCCTTACCCCCTCCTTGCGGAGACGTCGAGGGCCCCGTCCATCCCTACCCATGAATGAGACTCAGAGCCAATACGTAGGTTGTGTGAATTACAACGAGAATCCACTTCTTTTATTTTTTTAACAAGTATTTTCTTTCTCTTTCTCTCTTTTATAGATTGAAAAGGATACGTCTTTTCTTGAATGAGGTGAACTTCAGAAGGAATATGTGGCCACTTTAAATTCAGGTAAGAGTCTATTGATGTATGTTTCAAACTTTTCTTTCATTGAACTCTTTAAAACTATGACTTTAATGTCTCTTTTCTTTGGGTTTTCTTACTTCTTGTTTTTAATGCCTTCTCCACTGAACTGTCTATGTCTCTCCCTCTGTTATCACTTTCTTAACTCCCTTGTGGTTTCAGAACTCTTGTTTGCATAAGTCTCTTAGTTGCTGCAAGTGATATGTATATTGGATTGTCCCTTCACATGTTTTCTATTTTTGCTGATATCTTCCTGTTCTAGCACACTGAAGCTGGACAGCTTGGGAGCAGCTCTTTCATTATTTTCACTTGTCAAAACTTGGTCTTCTGGTATGGATGCTATTGCATCCTTTCAAAGCGATTTATACTTCCTCTCTCTCGCTCTCTTTCTGAGCAGTAACTCTCTCGCCCTTTACTTTGCCCTGCTTGACTTCGCCTTCTCTCATCAACGTTGGGTGAGACATATGCTTACTTTCATCCAGTCTGTATCTCCCCTTCACTGTCTCACTGACTCTTTAACTCTTTAAAAATAATGTTGGCGCAACGGCGCTTATTTCATAACTTCAATATACCCTGAAGATCTCACTCGACATCCGTGAGATCTTCAGTAAGTGCGCAACGGCGCTAACTTCAACAGTCACCCTGCGACAACGGCCACTCGAATCCCCTCTCTCCTTAACGTTGAACACGAAGCATTCGCTCTCTCTCTCTCTGTTTCACTCACCTCCGATAGCTTTGTGTATTGTAGATTGGAAATCTAAAAGCCGGCAGCGTGAAGCTACTTTGTTTCGGCTCGTCAGGAATCACCTCGTCAGTTTCCCCATTCGTTGTCAGACGGCTTTGAATGCCGCAAAGCAACGTCTCTGCAGCTCGCCGGGAATCGCCTCGTCAGTTTCACCACTCGTTCTCGGACGGCCTTAAATGCTGCGAAGCAACGTCTCTGCCGTTCACGTTCTGACTTTGACACTTTCCTATTCCGATCTGTTTTTCTCCTTCGATCCGACGACGTTTTCCCATCAGCTGTTCCTCTCACCTCAATAAGCCCACGTCAAACCGTCGTCCTCCGCATTCCCCTCCTCACGAGATGTTTCCTAGGCAACCCAAGATAGAGATTTAAACATTAGAGGAAAGTCCATACATGTGTGCCTTCCTGGACTTCCTGATTGTATTCATGTCTATACATTCCAGCTATTTTAACCTCTGCCATATTATGTAAAGACTGACTTCGTCACAGCCCCGTCCCTCCCTACCCGTCCCTCTCTTCCCCATGCCAACTTTTTCTTTCATTTTTTCGTTTCATTTTTTCAGTTCATTTTCCCATTCCCATTTCATTTTTCACTTATTTTTTTACGCATCAATTTCTTTCAATTAGTTCCATCCAACTTATCACTTTGCACCCCATTATATCTTCCTTTCTTCCCCCTACATTCCCTCTTCTTCACCCCCTTATCCTTTCCCCTTGGTAGACTCGATTTACCTTTAAAATCTGCAAAGGGTCCGTATCGTTTTTATCCCTCGCTAAAAAACTGCCCAATCATCCTCTATGGACCTAAACAAGTGGACAAGGTTAGCGCAACCGTGAGTAGAATATGGTGTGAATCACTACGTATGCACAGACTATCTAAGCCAACAAACTCCTGTTTATTGACACACTAAATGTTATGCACTGAGTCCAGCAACAGTTTAATATATGACCACTCCATAATGTTGAGATTGTTTATATTACAACATTGTCTTGCATGCCTGCGCCACAACAGCACACCTCTGAAAGGCTTGTAATATCTCCTCCCCACAATTGCTAGTACTTGTGTCGCAAACACCCTGAAACAATGCATGTAAATGATTAATTATGACCGATTCTGCTCACCTACATTAGGCTTTTGTTGTCTTATTGCTTTATTACCTGTGATAGTTTATCTCTGAACTAGCCTACTCTCACTGTGCCCAACCCCCCCTAATTGCACTGCATATTGTATTTGCCATCTTGATACATATTGCATACTGTGTCAGTTTATCTCTGAACTAGCCTATTCGCACTGTGCCCAACCCTGCCTAATTGCACTGCATATTGTAGTTGCCATCCTGATACATATTGCATTTTGTGTCAGTTTATCTCTGAACTAGCCTACTCTCACTGTGCCCAACCCCGCCTAATTGCACTGCATATTGTATTTGCCATCTTGATACATATTGCATACTGTGTCAGTTTATCTCTGAACTAGCCTATTCGCACTGTGCCCAACCCTGCCTAATTGCACTGCATATTGTAGTTGCCATCCTGATACATATTGCATTTTGTGTCAGTTTATCTCTGAACTAGCCTACTCTCACTGTGCCCAACCCCGCCTAATTGCACTGCATATTGTATTTGCCATCTTGATACATATTGCATATTGTGTCAGTTTATCTCTGAACTAGCCTATTCGCACTGTGCCCAACCCTGCCTAATTGCACTGCATATTGTAGTTGCCATCCTGATACCATATTGCTTGAGATATCGCATTTTCTGACCAAACTACCCTCACTGCAATTGAACCCTGTTAGGACTGGCCCTACCATGTTTCACCCACCACCATCCCATCTCTGCACATTTACTTAGCCACTCCCCTTTGGTCCACCCGACCTAGATGCCACAATTGTGACAACTTAGGCACCTTCGCAGTGCCAACAATTCAGACAGTGTCGATTATGTATTTGCCAACCATCTACACTGTCCTGCTGAGGACTATCCTCAATCTAATCTGCACCCTGAATACCACGATGACACCCACCTCTCCTCTAGCAATGACTACCCCTCATCCCGCGACCCTTCACAACAACCCTGCCAGTCATTTTAGTCATTTTAATCTAGGCACCAGACCATGCAATCTCCCTCAGAGAAACCTCAAACTTCGCGCTAGGCTCTCCAAATTATTCGAACCAACAGCTAAAACCTCCTGTCTTCTCAGAACAAATACTGCTAGAACCCGGGGGGGCCCACAGCCTAATGCTAAAAACTCCTCCATTAAGTTCAAAACTACCCCAAAGCCCAGTACTAAAAATATCCTTCCCAAGGCCCTCAACACCAAGCCTCCATTTCCGCTTAACACTCAGCTCAATCAGGACATCAACACCCCTCTCAATCGTCCAAACTACACCCAGATACCACTTAGGGCAACTACCCAGACTAGCATCAGAGGTGCCCTAATAATCGCACGCTCCAAGGTAGCCCACACCACAGAAATAGCTGATCTACTCCAGGTAGAAAAAATTGACTTCCTTGCTATTACCGAATCCTGGCTACACTCTGCAGCAGGCCCGGCAATCATGCTAGCTATTCCCGAGGACTGCACACTCCTCAGACTAGATCGAACTAAATCCCGAGGTGGAGGCCTTGCCATAATCGCTAAAACCTGCATTGCCCTGAGACTCGCCACAACACAGAATCTTGACTCTTGCGAATCCCTTACAGCTAAATTACCCATCACTGACACCCAAACTTTGACCATCCACCTCATATACAGACCCCCTGGCCCCTTAGGATCTTTCGAAGAAGACCTAACCAATATCCTATCTGATAACCTCAAAACTCTTCACAAAGCTTTCTCCTAAGAGATCTTAACCTATGGTTCAACGACCCTCTAGACCATAATGCCACGCAAATCAATGACACCCTCGCTGAACTGGGGTTTACCCAAAAAGTGACGTTTGCAACACACATTAAAGGAAGGACCCTAGATTGGATAGCTGAATACAACTGCCAGACTTCCATTACTACCATAACACCTCAGCCCTGGTCAGATCACCACATGATAACTTTCACCTTAGAGGCTACACCTCCCTTACCCCCGACCATAGCCTAGCTCCGGCCATTCTCACAAGAAATAAAAGAAACATCACAGCAGAGAAACTTACTCCTTTGATCCTCCCCACTTTGAACTCACTACCTGACCATACAGATCCTTTCAATAAAACAATGATCTCATCTTTAGACAGTATAGCACCACTAAAACTCAGAAAGAGTAAACCTAAAAAACACGTGAACTCCTGGTTTTCCCCTCATTTGAAAGCCATTAGACTAGAAACCGTAAAAGAGAACAAATTTGGAGACAAGAGCCCTCTGTCACCAACAAAAACAACCTTAGTAAACTAGCCTCTTTCTATAAAAAAGAAATTTTCCTCGCCAAACAAACCTCCTTCAACCTGCATATTACTCAAGCCAATTCAAGTACTAAAGAATTGTTCACTATCCTTAAAGAGATCGAAACGCCCATCCAAGCCCCTGACACTTGCCTGAAGGATAAAATATTGTGCACCAGCATTCAGAATGCCCTAGCTAACAAGGTAGCAACTCTCCAAGCCAAGATCGACAATAAAAAAGAAACTCTCCACCTTGCCCCTAAGGCCAACAAACCTTCTCTGTCAACGCCCCCTTGCACTCCACCCCTCCCCCCCCAACAACTCCCTTCCTGCTTCCACTTCAATAAAGTAACCATCGTAGAGGTCGAAAAAGTCATCCTCACCCTCAAACCCTCGAACTGCCAAGGTGACCCCTGCCCAGCACAAATTATAAAGGATGCTGCGCGTGATCTCTCCCCATTCATCACTAAACCATCAACGCTTCCTTTTCTACCGGCACCATAACTAATAACTTGAAACTGTCCTGGGTTCTCCCATTACTTAAAAAACAAACACTTGACCCATCCATACCAACCAACTACCGCCCCATCACCACAGTCCCTTTCCTGCTTAAAATACTAGACAAGGTTGCTAACATTCAGATCCAACAATATATGGAATGCAACCACCTTTTAGGAGTACGCCAGTCAGGCTTCAGACCCCAACACGGGACAGAAACTGAACTGATTGACCTCAAGGCACAAATTGACGCGCTGAGAGACAGTGGAAAAGCGGCACTACTGCTTCTACTTGATCTCTCAGCGGCATTTGACCTAGTGGACCACAAAATCCTGTGCAACCACCTGGATTCTGCCACCCACTTCTCACAAGAAGCGATAGGCTGGATCCAATCCTTCCTTGACAACAGGACAATGCACGTCTTCTCTCCCACAGCAGCTGCAGACCCCATACCTATTACCTGCGGTGTGCCTCAGGGCTCCTGTGTGTCCCCCACCTTGTACAACATCTTCACAAAGCCAAAGCCCCTTTTTGATGATCTAGATGGCCTGGGTATCACCTAAACTAACTACGCAGATGATACCCAGATCCTCATCCCGTTGACGATAGACTACAACAAGGATTTGGCCTTTGTGAATAGAGTGTACCTCATCATCCAGGAATGGATGGCCTCTCACGGTCTATGCCTGAATGATGACAAAACGGAACTCCTCATCCTCGGTACCCCAACTAACATTAACAAAGTGGGCCACAACTATTCTAATTTCAGAACAGATGACAATAACATCACAGTAGCCAAGGAAGTCAAAACCCTTGGATTCTACCTAGACTCCACGCTAACCTTAAAAAAACAAGTCAACTCCCTGGCCTCATCTACCGCATATACCTGTAAGCTAATCAGAGCAGCTAAACCCTTTCTCTCCTCCAATAATTGTATCACTCTAGCAAGAGCCCTTGTTTTGTCCAAACTGGATTATTGTAATGCCCTTCATTTAGGGTCTAATAAATACATTACCAACAAGATCCAGATTTTACAAAACAATGCTCTAAGATCAGCCCTCAAAATTCCCAAGAAATCCCACATCTCTCACATCAGAAGATCCAACAACTGGCTCTCCGCGAAAGATAAAATCCTTCTCAAAACAGCTTCTCTAACCCACAAATGTCTCCACAATGCAGCCCCACAATATCTCATAGCCAGATTCACGAGACAATCTTCCAACCGCCCCACAAGATCCACCAATGCCAACCTCCTAACGGTGCCCAGATTTAAACGCACCAAGACAGGTGGAAGCAGTTTCCCGGTAAAAGCTGCCCGACATTGGAACTCCCTCCCACCGCCCCTGAGAGAAGATCTACCCTACACTCGCTTTAGGTCCAACCTCATCCACTGGATCAAGGAAAATTACCTTTGACCTCCCCTTCACACATAGCATGTAATTCCTGTTCCACCTGCACATATTGTGTTTATATTGTTTACTGTATATATCATGTGTTTTACAAATATTGTGTATATTGTGTAATCATGCAACTTGCATGGAATTTGACTGCCTTCTTAGTCCTACTCTGCCCTACTGTGTAAAGGCGCAATCTGAATGCTTCTTGCACTGATTTTTATCCTTACACTTATGTACCGATGCCTATCCTTTAATTTGACTCCACACTCCATAATGTTGTATTGCTCTTGTAAATTTGTATATGATCTCTTTATTGTTTAACCCTGTAACCATGGGATTTTAACTGTTTAACGTTGCAACCATGTAAGTCTAAAGTATTCTTATCCTTCGCGCCCTGATACACTTGGGTCTGGCGCGTGTTACAAATAAATAAATAAACAAACAAAACAAAATTCCTGATCCCCATGACGTTCTTCCCTTAAACCTATCAGGACTCCTCCCCTTCCTCGAACCCAGTTATGTCCAAACTTCATCCGCCTCAGCAGCCCCCCCGCCCCTGTCAGGCCCTGCACTGCCCAGCTCCTTTTCTTTTTTAGCCATACTGTTCTCTACTGAGGCCCCCTCCCCCGTTAGCTACCTTCCCCCGGATCCCGTTAGCCATTCCTTCCCCATCTTCCTCCCCTTACCCAGCTCCTAAAGGTCCTCCCCTAATTTTCCCAATCCTGCTCCTCTTAGCCCATATTCCCACCACATACCGAGGACCTCATCCTAGGCATTTCCCAGTTATCTCCCTAAGCTGACCTTTCAAACTGTTTTCTTCGTATCCCCCCCGCCCTAACCGTCCCTCTTCCCAGGTTCACTACCCCATTCTCTCCCTACCCCCAATCTTTGTTTCATCATTACTTCCCAGAGCCCTGTTTATCTCTAAATCCCTTCTTTCCTTCCCCTCCCCTTGTTGGATTCGTTGTTTCACTCCTTCTCTTTCGATACACTCCCCAATTTCCCCCACCCACGTTTGGGGTTGGAAGGTCTTCCACGCGCCCTAGCCCTCCCCTTATGCATAGTCTAATACTCCTGGGTGCCGCTCATTCTAAGCTGATGGCTGTGCAGTCCCCTTGTGGAATCCGCCAGTACTTTCTGTAGGGAACGACCAGTGACTCAGCCATGACTCTCTGCAGGCAGCCGGCGGCAGAGAGTTCCCCCTCAGGCACCCGGTGGCTAGTACTATACGCCCCCGCTAGGCCCCATTCCATGGTCATGCATCCCCATTCATTCCTCTCACGTAACAACAAACTGGGCCTCTGGACTCGGACAGCGGCGTGATGATTTTGCTGGGGATCCCCGTCCCCGACCGACACCCTTGCGTGATGGCGTTCCTTGGAAATTGCAGCTCGATTATGTCTGGGCTCCCTGGCAGGAGGGCCTATTGACAAGACAGTGATGTATTGGAATGAGGTCTTCCCTTGACCTTCCTCCTCCTCCTTTCCTTTTATCTCTCCTGATGAGGTCGCTAGAGAAGTCCGATCTATGAAAGCCTCATCAAAACAGGTCCATCCCTGCTCCTCTAAAACCATCAAGGACCACATTGATACCCTCGCTCTGGCCCTGGCCGATTTCTGCAACCTCTCCTTTGCCTCTGGATCTTTCCCCTCCCCTCTGAAGCACTCCCTTGTGCATCCTCTGCTCAAGAAACCCACAGCCGATCTTTCTTGTCCGGCTAACTATCGCCCAATTTCCATTACTCCCTTTTTGGGTAAACTCCTGGAAAAGCTGGCCATCTCTCAGCTAAACCTTCATTCTAATTCTGTTGGCTCTCCATGACCACCAATCTGGCTTCAGAGCTGCCAGAAGCACAGAAACTACTCTCCTGAACATCTGTGAAGATCTCTCCAACCTTGACTCCAACATTCCCTCTGTCCTCATCCTACTTGATCTCTCCTCTGCCTTCGACACGGTCAACCATACCACCCTGCTCAACCGTCTTCGTGACAACCTGTGTATCATTGATCAGACTCTGGCCTGGCTGACCTCTTTCCTCTCTGTTCGACCCTCCCAGGTACAACTTGGGTCCTTCCTTTCATCGATCTCCCTCTCTACTTGTGGTGTTCCCCAGGGGTCTAACCTCTCATCCTGGCTTTTTAACCAATACCTGGCAACTCTCGCCTACTGAATTTCCGTTTTCTGCTCAAACTTCCAGTGCTATGCTGATGACACTCAACTCATTTTCAGGCTGCCCTCGGCCAACTCCTCTCCCTCCCTCATCTCTGATTGCCTAATTGCCTTTCAAAATTGGTGTACTGCCAACGATCTTTGTCCTTGCCTTAGGCAGAGGGGGATCCAACTTGCGCGCCCTTCTTAAACTGTACCCTTTACGTTGCATTTCACTTATTTTGACTTTGTTATGAACATTACATTTTACTTTATATTTCACTTACTTTCTATATTACATCCCCCTTACGTTTTTACCCTCTTCGCCTTTACATAATTTAGCTGGGAAGCCACTGCTTCCTTCTATCAGTGTTTACATGACCCCCTATACCCTCCCTTTTGTTCACTCTTCCTCTCAACCACTGTCCTTTCTAGCCCACTAACACACTGCGCTGGGCCTTGCCCCTTCATGGATACCCCTCTTTGCCCTTTCTTGTTACGCCAGCCGGAGCTCCCCTCCCCTGCAAAATTGCCTTAGGGAGAGGGGGATCCAGCCTGAGCGCCCTGCCTTAAACCTTGTTTACCCAGGCCAATTCTGTGTTGGCGTTGCCTGATGTGGCAAACCTGCTCGCAGCCGTATCTGTTTGTAAACCGCTGCAATTCCAACGCTCCGTTGGGCGGACCTTCCAGCAAAGTCAGCTTTACTGGTTTACTTCACTGATTTAAACAATGCAACTCTAGCCTTCCCATTACTTTTTACTATTACTTACTAATGGTTTACACATTGCTTTTGCTCTAGTTGCACTTTGCTGGTGAAAGTTCCCTATCGTTTTGCTTTATGTTTCACCTCTCCTGCCTGCACTTCATAGACCTCGACATGTGGGTCTCCGCTCCATGCTGAGTCCAGAAATGTTGTGAGTGTTAATGCCAAGTAACCAGGGATCCTCATTGGTGGTATTTTTCCCCTTCCCAATCCCGTGAATGACTGTTGAAAGGGTGTGTGAACAAACGTTTGTACCCTTGCTGATAACAAATTATTTTAAATTTTGAGGCAGTCTAGTGACTGTTAGGGACGGTAAACATTAATTCAAACTGTCCCAGAGCATTAGAAAAGTTGGTCTCCCAGGTGTGAGATCCAAAGATTTAATCAACAGATCACAACCACTCACTATGTATGTATAGTAAAATATTGAAACACATTAATTTATTTGTTATTCATGTAAAGCAAGTAGTGCAGTGATTGAAGCATAATCAGAATGTGCAAAGGTAATACATAAATGAGACATAATCAGAACGTACATTATACAAAAAATTACTAATTTACAGTGCAGAGAAATAACAAAGCAACTGGCAATTGTGTAAAAGGAAAAGGAAAACAGCCTTATACACAGCGCAACAGTAACACAACAAAAAAGGGGTATCAATTGTTAAATCATTGACATAAATAATTCGGTTGCTAAAATGATTACAGAAAATGCTGTACAAAGTTAAGTAGAGGAGGTGCCTGTGCACTTGTGCCCAAAGGGCGTGCTGTCTTTAGACACTCAAGTGGGGATTCATAGTCCAAAACTCCACTTGTACTGGTTAGTTAAACGAGTGTCACAGGGACCCCAAATGGGAATTTAACCAGTATATATTCTGTGAAAAACAACTTTTAGTTGAACATTGAATGTTCTAGGGTCATGGAAAATATTTTTTGCCTTAGTTGAACATTGAATGTTCTAGGGTCATGGAAAATATTTTTTGCAAACGTGGCAGAGACTATTTTGATAAAGTCTGTGGTACCGGGAACAGGGTAAGTCATGTGTTCCCAGTTAACTTCACGTTTCGGCGGTGTGGCAGTAAAGCTGCATCCGCCTTCATCAGTGCTCCATGTGGACGACCCTGCCGGTGCTGTGGTATCCCAAGTACTCGGATCTAGGTCACAGGGGGACTAGATGCTGGACCAAATGGACAAAACGGTAGGGCCCGAGGTAGGAGGAGAGCTCGTGTGGTTGTGGGATGCTCTCAAAATTCTGTAGGTTGAATAGACGTGGCCTGTAGTGTCCTGGGGTGGCTTGCTCCTGAATCTTTGACCTGGTGGGTGTACGGTGCACTCCCTGTGTGGGTCCTGAATGGGTCCGGCGCCGGGCAGCCTGGCGTGATTGCTGCGGGCTGCCTTGTATGCGAAAGAGTACTCCCGGTGGACAGCGTTCGTCTCGGGATCACGACGGCAAATGAGCTCAGAGCAGTATGTGTATCCCGTCGTCCCGGGATACCGCGCATGCGTGGTTGTTGAAAGGGTACATGAGAGTACCAGCCTGAACTTCAGAGAGCTGGAGTTTGCTTTGGGAATACTATCTGTTATCAATCAATCAATAAGTTTATTCGGAAACAAATTGTCCATAAACAGCAAATACAGAGATAAAAATACATGAAACAATACAAAATTCAATTCTACATTTAAAAAAACCATGATACAACCATAAAAACATTACATTAAAAAGTGCATGTGTGTTTAGTATCCACCAAAAAGGTCCAGATTGCGCATTAAATTGTCAATGTTCGGTCAAATTTTGAGAGATGAATTTAGTTCTCCGATGCCAGGCCTTTCTCAGATAGTCCACCAAACCCCAAGCCACTGGCTGCGTGGCAGCTGAGAGCAGATAACATAAAGCGGCCTAGCCTGGGACATGCAAACCGACCTAAGTAATGGCAAGAGTGTTTTCCGTCTTAGGTCTGTATAATATGGACAAAACAGCACAAAATGTAGAAGGTCCTCCACCGGCCACTGACAACAAGGGCAAGCTGTGGGTTGTACATTGTGAGACCAACTTTCTGTTCGGGCCCCCAACCAAAGGCAGTCTACTCGGGCTCGTGTCAGGGCCCAACGGTCTGAGGGTTTATCACTGTGAAGCAAATAAGGCTGAGTGGCATCTGCAGTTATTAGAACTATGTGCCTTCTGTTTGCAGGAATGCCTAAGGCAGAGGACTCCCTTTTTAGCATAAGAATATATTTAAACATTTGCTCTGTTTTAAAAGTACCTTCTGTTGAAATCCCCTCTTCAGAGCACTGCAGCAATCGTGGTCTGACATTACTGTAGTAATATATATATATAGCGCTTTATAATATTTATAGCGCTTAAGAGTATATAGCGCTTCAATAAATTTGATGGCATTTTGGAGCCAGCAATAATGTGCAACACACATATAGCCATTTTTATGTTGCCAGTATAACATGTGAATATGTGGCTGGTGGCATGCAAGGTATAGAATTCATAATGCAACAAAAGTCCAATGTGGAACTGCAGAGAGTAAAAGTACATCAATTTTTTTCATTGAACATTATTTATATAACTGACTGACTTAATTAACAATTACTAATCACTAATGCTAACTCCTTAACATTATAATGTAGTCCCATGTACAAAATGAGGTGAAAAAACATATTTTGAAATTCGTTTTTCAAATGTGCACTGGCATTTTTTTTCTCTCTTTCTGTGTTTGCAGAAAGCAGAAAGTATGCGCGAAAGGAAATAATTGAAACAGTTGCTCAGTGAGCAAAGATCCCATTGTGTAAAAGTGAAGGTTCATGCTGCCTTTTAACCTGATTGGAGGAAAGTGTCTGCAGATATGTCACGTAGGCAAAGTGGGTAGGTGCAGAGCTCTGCTAAGGGGTAAACTGACAGAGAGAAGTTAGTTTGTGTTGGCTGGGCTCTGGAGATAGATGTTCTTGGTGTCACTGGCTTGGAAGTTTCGCCGTGCATCCCAGTCACCAAGATTACAGGGACAGTTAATGCTGACTGGGCCTATTCTTCTGAGGCTAGCGAAGGAAGGTCGTGTGTGGGAGCTTCAAACAAATACTTTGGTAAGCAGACAAAGTTTAAGAGAGGTCACTGTGTGCTGTGGGATGAATTACCGATCTAAAAAAAATGTCATGTAGGCAGAGTAGCAAAGGAAACCAACTGCATTTTAATTTGTCATGTTTATAATGTTAAAAAACAATTCATATTTTTTAAAAAAGCTTGTTTGCTCTGTTTCTGTATTTTTCTTTCTCTACTTCTTTTGTTAGAGATAATAGTGGAATGTATATGGTAAGATTTGAATTGTGAATTGTATTTGTCTACAATATAATCAGTATATAAAAACGAATTGTGTAGAGTTTTTTTATTGTATTTGTGACAGGGGAGATTTCACCTATTTGGTAATACATTTGTCAATTTGCCCATGCAGATAGAATAATAACTCAGAATAAGCAGTGATAAACAGGTGTGTGCGTGTGTGCCCTCCTTGCATGTTGTTGGAGGGTATCAGATTGCTGGAGGTCCATGAGCCAGCAATGCCTATGGGCACCTAGATCGCTGGTGTAGATAAGCCAGTGATACCAGCCACAGGCTGTAGGTGGCACTCTATATAAAAGTGTTGGGTCCCCTTGTGTGTATAGGTCCAAGGCCCTCTATAAATCACTAGGAAGTATTTTAATAGTAAGGAAGGTTTTGTTTATGATGGGGTTATAATGTAGAGAAGGAAACTATGCTCACCACTAAATAACCTATTACCGCAGAATACCACCAATAGTACATATTACTAGATTCTCCAATATAATATAACAAGATATGGTCACTAGAATGATATGAGGCCAAACCCAATCTAAATGCAAGGATAAGTTATCACCAAACTACCGCTCATCTTTTGGCGGTAACAAAATACTGCTAACCCCCAAATTTACACAAAATATCCTACATATATGGTGCGTTGGCCGGGAAAGTGGCTGTAGAGTACCTACTGGGCGTGGCAAGTGTGTCTCACACTACCATACATGCATTAGAGGGAACCCATTTTATAAGAGCAGTGTGACACTGGAAGTGAATTTCAGAATGTCTCAAATGGAGGCCACATTCCCAAAGCTAGTGCAATATCTGGAGGCAAAGCTATATGCACATGGGACATGGTCATCAAATAATGCCACAGAATGGCATGACCGCATATATGGTGGAGTACAGAAAGAACCATTAGACAGCATTTTTCCAGAAGGCAGCATAATTCAGGTCTGCCTTTTGAGACTACTAAAGGCAGTTGATAAACATGCAGAGAAAGATTGTCTGATACGGCTATGTGCCAAGACATGGTTTATCCTAAATAGATCCCTGCGAATGCAAGAAAATGATACCAAGCTGATTAGCAGGTTAAAAGCTGATCTGGATGGAGCAAGTGAAAAAGAGGAAATGTTAAGAGCAGAATTGGAGGTATGTCAAAAAGACATGCAATCAAAATATAGAGATCTTGACACCCAATTGTCTCAAAGCAAGAAGCAGTTTGAGGATAGTGAACAAGAATTGAAACACTTGAAAGCGTTGGTAGATCATATTAGACAAGACAAAGATGAAGTTGTTTTGGAAATGCAGGTTTTGCAAAAAGAACATTTTGAGAAAGAAATTGATCTCCAAAATGCTGAACAGGAAATGGTTAAAATGTTTCAAGAAAGAGACAAGAGAAACAAAGAATTCAGTGAATGCCAAATGCAAATGGGCGATATGCAAGAGGTGATTAATAAGATGAGTGATGAAAACAATTATTTGCGTAAGGAGGCAGACAGGCTCCTTAAAAAGCGTAAGGATTTGGAACAGCAAATGTGCATTTCTAGGGCCCAGGATAAACGGCAGGGCACCACATTCAATGGAGTTGAGGTGAATTCTATTTCTACACAGAGAACTAGTGCACCAGTGACTGGGCCGGTGACTGAACTTGGTTGCAGCACCCTTGGGGGATTTGATACACCCATTGGGGGCCGCCACCAATCCCATACACCTGAAACCAGGGTTGAGTCACAAAGTAGTGCAATTCCATGCATAACAACGAGTAGCCCCATAAAAATAATGAAATCAATCAAGGCTCTGATCAAACCATTTAAAAAAGGAGGGGAGTGCTGCATAGAGACCACTTAGAAGCGGTGCATGATATATTTAAAGCCCTCCAGATACCTAAGAAACAATACAGGCAATATTTTCACTTAACTCTGGATGCTCCCACAGCCAGTATCATTAGATGGCTAAATGAACAGCAGAATAAGACATGGGCAGAGTTTGAAAAAGAGATTAGACGTCACTTTTCTCCTTTCCAGTCATTACAGGAGGCGAAGAAAGTTGCTTACACAATTACAGCTGGGCCTAATACATCCCCTCGCCAGTTCTTGCAAGACTTGAAAAGAGCTTTTTCTCGTTTTGATGTATCTTTTGATCCCAATTCCAATGAGTTTAAAACTGCCTACTTCTATGGGCTACAGAAAGACATCATATCACAGTTGGTCCGTGAATTTGACCGTGACAAGTCCCTTGAATGGATTGTACACCAAAGTACAAAACTATATGAAGTACTCTATTGTGTGGGTAGAGAAAATGATAAAATGAAGGACACTAGACCAAAATCTAACGAACCCTCAGCAACAGTGATGGAGATCAGGTCAGCCAAAATGTCCCTTGAGTCTGCTCAAAGTCCAGGTAAAAATAATGCGATACCTGAACAAAGGGGTAATCAACAGAGATTGTCACTTCCTGCACCGATGTTTCAATCACATGATCCTAGTAATAGGGAGAACTGCATCAGCCCTAGGTACTTAGGAGACAGGCCCCGAGCAGGATATCGGCCTGACAAGTCAGGTATGAACAATAATCAGAGGCAAAGTCAGGATCAAAGAAATAATGGTCCCTACCAGACATTGGGGACACAGAGCAGATTTGACCCTAACACCATGATATATGGTAATCAGGATAGACCCTGATATGTGGATCGATTTACTGAAAATGGGAATCAGCATAGGGGACAGTACCCACAAAATCAGAGACAGGACATGAGGCAGAATATGAATTATGCTCCACGTCAATACAATGAATCACCACCACCAGGGGACTACAACCCAAGGATGGGTGCACCTTGCCCCCCTCCACACACGAATCAAGAGTTCAGGAACAATCCCAATAGAAATCATTCCCCTGAGAGGTATCAGAATAGATTCAATCATGGGGAAAACAACCAATATCGACCTAGGCCACAGAGAGAAGATTCTAGGGAGATGGAAAGATTCCAGTGTCTCGAGGCCCAAGTAAAAATGTTGGCTGAGCAAATAGGAAAGTTCTGTACAGCACAAAAACAGTAATCAAAGGAGGGGGCAGAAGGCAATGACCGGGTGGTTTCCGATAAGTGGCTAAGTATTAATGATACCTGCAATGCTAAGAAAACAGATTGCCCTGACTTGATTTTGCATAATGACTCTGAGATGCCTAATGATTTAAAAATGAAAATACCGGCAAATTAACATGTCACAGAAAGTGCAAATACATCTAAAAAAGAAGTTTGGTTTAACCTGGAGCTAAATCAAACAGTAGAAATTTTCACAAATGAAAAAGAAAAACATGAACCTCCAAAAGAACAAAGAGACAGGTTTACGAAAGACAACTCCTGCATGGGTGATACAATTGAACAGGGAATAAGTGGGGTTGCTAGAACACTTTCCCTGGACAATCAAAACACTAACCAAATACAGGCAGAAAGAATACATATTCAGAAGGAGGGTACAGACCAATCACCTGAAGAGTTCTTTGAGCCACAGATTTTTGAAGAAGTTAAAAAAGACTGGTACCATACTAAATAACCACAAATGCACAGAATTAGAAAATGGCAAATTACCAAGTGATGTTTTTACACATGTTCAGTTGGAGGATTGTAGTGTGAACTCTGATGATCCCCAGATGAAAGGGCGAACAGTGGCCACACTCCAAAAGACCTCTGAATATGGGGAAATGAATAAAGTCTCTCACACAGAAATGGACAGAAAGGAAGGAAAAATGTCTTTCCATTTACCAATGTGCTTAGCCAAAAGTGAAAAAGGCCTGAGAAAGGTGAGTCCTGAAATCAGTAAGAATTCACACTTTTTATGTGTGTTAGAGAAGTTGAAGACAGGTATTATGCTCCCATCACTGTGAAAGAGACATGCAATACATTTGCAATGATTGACACTGGCGCACAGGCCACAATTATGTGCAAAGAATTGGTAAAAAGTATCAATGAAGGGAGATCTCCACAGAATCAGATCACAGTGAGGTAAAATGAAGGTCCAGTGCATAATTTTAACGATGAGGAGGTACCTATTATAGGTGTTACCGAAGTTGACATAAAGATAGGAAAACACAGAATGAAACAGGAAGTATTGATCACATCTATTTGTGAAATTCCATTTTTGATGGGGACAGATTGCCTAAGAAGATTGTCTCCTCTCATTGATGGGGTGAATGGAGTACTGTGGTCCTTAACAAAAAAAAACATTGAGACCTAAGAAAATAAAATCACAAAACAGCAGTATAAATGAATGCCACGTCGTTGCCAAAACGAATGATGCAGAGGAGGTATACCTCCAGAATAGCTGTGTACCTAGCGTTACTGTCATCTTGATGTGTCAAGATAAAGTGCAAAGTGAAAAGGAAAAACAATATGTGCAGATTTATTTAGATCCTAGGAAAAGATGGCAAACTGAAATAGATTAACACACATTGTGCTTCTATTTAAAAGAGAAGAAATGCAAACAGAATATTACTCCTAAAACAGACACAGAAAAACACATTACCACTCTTGCTGAAATACACATGGAAAATGAGCAACCATGGGTTCACATTGGTATAAATGACCATTCTAAAGTGATAAAAGCTACCTTAGCGCTTGAACGGGAAAGGAGCTTTATTAATGAGAAATTACTGCAGAAAATAATGGAGAGGGAGGAGTTCCCAAAATTTAGAATTAAAAACCAATATGTCTCTGGTTTGAACAATCCAGATTTTGAAAACAGAATTGCAGGGAGATGCATGCTAAAGATTAACATTGGACAGAAAACCATTTAGCACAATGTGTGGATAGCGAGTGGAACACAAAATGATTTTTACATGGGCAATGATATCATGCACAGAATGTGTATTGTGTTAGATTTCCTTAATCAAAAAATATGGTCCCGGCTAGGTGGGCCTGCACCTGAATTTGAAGACAGGAGAAAGGCTTATCATTGCGCACAGCTGGTCCCATATGCAGTTGAATTACAGGTGAGGAAGGATACTATGATTCCTGCATTCACCAAGCAAATTGCAATAACGCTAAAGTGCATGAATGGACAGCATATGAAAGATTCTGATGCATTTGTATGTTTAAATGAGTCCATGAAGCAACAAGGCCTGGATTATGAATATACCCCATTGATAGATGTTGGAGAAGGATCTGTCAAAATTATGGTGAATAATAAAGGGTATCAGGATATTCATTTAGAGGAAAATTCATCCTTAGGTATGGCCATACAAAAATCACATTATACTGCAGATTTCAATAACATGGTAATTGGAAATATCCCTGAGAGATATGTGGATGCACAGGGTGTGTTGCCAGAATATCTGGATTCTCAGCCCAAAGGGATCTTTAAAATTCAATCTGTGTACCCTTATAATTCAAATGAGGCAGTGTGCTGTCACCAAGAGAATTGTATAGTATTTGATTTAAATGAAAATGAAACATAAAATCAGTACATTGAAGTGGAAGCTGATATACCAAAATATTTAAAAGTAGCAGCTTTACAGAGAGACACAGCCACACAATTGGAAGAAAGCACATAGATTCCTCCACTGGAGGATTTCCCAGAATTCTCAAAAATGGTAGACGAGCAGATTTTGTTAGCAGATGCATGTGATAGCAATGAGGATAAAAGTGAATTGAGTAAAATATTTATGGAATTTAAAGATGTTTTTGCTAAAGATGCATATGATTGCGGCCTAACTAATTTACATGTTGCCACATTACCGGAGGGATGTAGTAGAAATCCAGTATTTGTGCGCCAGTATAGATTACCACTGGCATGTTTAGAGTCACTGGCAGAAATAATTAAAAACTTGGAGTCTCGGGGAATTATCAGGCCCATTCATAGTACATCCAACACTCCTATTTTGGGTGTGTTAAAGCCAAATGGTCAATGGCGTCTGTGTGCAGATTTGAGAGGTGCATGGCTCAAAGGTGTTTACTACATTAGATCTCACATCTGGATATTGGTGTGTGCCATTGGCAGAGGATATTCAGAATTTGTTTTCATTTTCATTTGATAAGACCCAATACGCATGGGCTAGAACACCATTCGGTTACGTCAATAGTGGGAGTGAATTTGGCATATTTTTGAGAAAGGCTATGCCTGATGCAGCAGAAAGAGGTACTATAGTTTATGTGGATGATGTACTGATAAAAAATGAAAACTTAAAAAGCCATTTTGATGAAATTAGACATGTTCTTGGCCAATTGCAAAAGGCGGGTGCCAAAGTATCTTTACAGAAAGCACAATGGTGCAAGAAAAAGGTGAATTTTCTAGGCCATACAGAAATTGAAAGATCCTAGAAGTGTGAAAGGTTTAAAAAGTTTATTAGGAATGACGGGATACAACAGGAAATTTATTGAAAATTATGCTGAAATTACCCAACCATTAAACCATTAACTAAACTATTGAAGCGGAATACGCCCTGGAAATGGGAAAAGGAGCAATCTGAGGCAGTTGCTAAATTAAAGGAATGTCTCATAAAGGCACAATGTTTAGCATACCCCATAAAAAACAGGGATTTCTTTATAGAAATAGGTTTCACTGAACATTGTATGTCGGCAGTGTTATCTCAAAAACATGATTTGAACCACAAAACCTTTGCTTATGCAAGTAAGGCATTTTCTCAAGTTGAAATGAAATTCAGTGAATGTGTAAAGGCCCTTTTGACCACTGTGTGGGCGTTGCAGCATTTCTGCCCCATTGTGAAAGGAGAAAAGGTAATCATTGAGACAAATCATCACCCATTACAGTTTTTACAGAGTAAAAGGATTAGATCAGGCAATCTAGCACAGTTCAGAATTACTTCATGGACATTGGCATTGCAGGGCTTTCCTGTAGAAGTGAGGTATGGCCAAAATAAAAAGAGCCCAATTGTTCAAGGGTTAGCAGATTTACATGACTGTGCAGATGAATGTGTATCAGATGAAGTAGAGGTAGAATCTGTTTTGCAGGAGTTTGAACAATCACCACACAAAGCTTTTGATGAAAAGACATGCAAGGATTTGCCAACTGTATATGTTGACGGTTGTGCCTTTCACATTGAAAATGACAGTAATACACAATTGGTATCAGGAATAGGAAATGTCTGGTTGAAATGTGGAGACATTCCTAGTATAGGGATAAGAATTGGGGCTAGGAGTAGTCAGGTAGCGGAATTGGCAGCCATTTATAAAGCAATTATTACTGCAGTTGATAATAAATTTAATGAAATTGTCCTGGTGACTGCTTCTGATTATGCACGAAATAGCTTTGTGGAATATTTGCCTGGCTGGAAAGCAAGAGGCATGATTACATATAATAAAAAGCCACTCAAACATGGGAAAATGATACAGGCCATAGACAAATTAGTGTCAGAGAATGATTTAACAATATACTGGAGGAAAATTCGTGGACATTTAAAAATTCCAGGAGAAGATAAGGAGGGAAATGATAAAGCAGATCACTTAGCCAAGATTGGGGCTGTGATGGGGGAATTGCTACCCAATGAACATTTAATTGGGGAAATACAGATTGATGCAGTTACATGCTCTAATGCTCCAAAAGAGGTAGAACAACCAGTAGTGCAATGGAGTTATGATACACCAGATCAAGATCTGATTAAAGCACAAAAAGATGATCCAATATTGGGGATCTATTATAATCATTTAATGGACCCCGAACAAAATCCTTTAACTGAAGATGATTGTGCAGGAAAAGAAGAGTTGAGGGTACTATTGAAGAATAAAAAACAAATCAGACTACAGGACAAATACAGTGGGTGGTACCCCTTTCATTCAGAGGGCTAATGCTACACTGTGCACATGATGCAATAACTGCAGGACACAGAGGTTCACAAAAAACATTAGAGATACTGAAAGATTATGCTTACTGGCCACATATGTCACAAGATGTGGAATTATACACTAGGGGATGTCTAGTATGTGCCCAATTTAAACCCGCCCTCTACATAGGCAGTAACAAATACATCACCGCCAAAATACAGACACTCCAAAATAACGCCCTGAGAGCCGCCCTAAACGTCCCCAAAAAAGCCCATATATCAGACCTCAGGAGATCTACTAACTGGCTTACCACAAATGACAAAATCCTCCTCAAAACAGCATCCCTTACACACAAATGTCTTAACCACGCAGCCCCGCAATACCTTATAGACAGATTCACCAGACAAACAGCCTCTCACCCCCTAAGAAAAGCCAATTCCAACCTTTTGTTAGTACCCAGATTCAAACTCACTAAATCTAGTGGGAGCAGCTTCGCTGTTAAAGCAGCACAATATTGGAACTCCCTTCCCCCTGCCCTAAGGGAAGATCTCCCCTACCGACCATTTAGATCCAATCTGATTCAATGGCTTAAAGACCATGATGCCTAACCCCTTCTGACATCTAGGTTCTCATGTATATTCTGTATATTTGTTCTGCATTATTTATGTCATACCTGAACTCCTGTAAACTTACTGTATATATATCTGTGATTCTTTGACAATACATATCTACAGCATTGTAACCGTAGCTGTACCCCTATGTTTAATCTGTAACCTGCAATTAAGTTGAACAACCCTCTTTATACCTTGGCGCCCGAATACCCCTGGGTCTGGTGCGCAATATAAATAATAAAACAAACAAACAAACCAATGCATAGAGCTCCACTAATGAAAAGAGGCTTAACCCTTCCATGGTCAGATTTGCAAATTGACTATGTAGGGCCTGTAAAAAGGTCTAGCATGGGGAACCGTTATATTTTGAGCGTGGTTTGTTTGATGTCAAAATGGATAGAGTGTATTCCTGCACCAGATTGTAGTGCGCAAACCGCAGCTACATTACTAGTAAATCATATATTTTCAAGATTTGGATTACCACAAAGGATAGAATCAGACAGAGGAAGTCATTTTACAAGCACTTTGATGAGTAAGGTGTGGCAGATATTGGGGGTGAAAAGAAAACTGCATATTGCATACAGACTTGCCTCTTCTGGGGGTTTTGAACGTTGCAACAGGTCTGTTGTGGACATATTAAAGATGTTTGTAGCAGGGGCAGGTTCTAGCTGGGATTTACGTTTACCTCTGGTTTTGATGGCAATCAGATCAACTCCTGCCAAAGCAACAGGTATCAGCCCTCATGAGGTATTGACAGGTAGGAAAATGGTATTGCCACAACATTTACTATATAGGACACATGAGCAGACACTTGTAAGCGCCTCTACAGTTCACGAATATATGGAAGAACTGAGGAAGCATTTACAACATGCATTTGCTTTTGTGCAGCGGAATTTGGAAAGGGCTGCTGACAGTGCAAAATCATATTATGATAGAAAGACATCTGTGAAAGAGTATAATGTAGGGGATCAGGTATATAAATTCCATTTTGGAAAAGGTAAACAGAAAAATTCTAGATTTCTGGCGGCCTGGCAAGGGCCTTTTCAAATCATAGATAAGGTGTCTCCAGTGGTATACAAAATATTAAGAACAGAGGGTGAAACGGTAACAGAGCAATTTGTTCATGTTAACCAAATGAAGCCCTGTCATCCCAAACATGAAGTAAGGAGGCTTGAGCAAGTAGAAATGGCTTAAGTACCCTGAATACATGAAAGAAAAACACATGGTTCTATTCATAGTGCACAATACCAGAGAAATAAAATAAATGTGATTCTTATTGTGAAATAGATGTAAAAAAAATACCATAGGTGATAAACATTACCAAAAGAGGGCTGAGGCAGATGGTAGTATTTTAAAACAATGTTAAATGTTGTTAATATATAATGATGTTTTGTGGATATGTTGTTTTCCCTATAACATGTGCTTAGTTTCAGAGACCAAAGAAAAAGAGCGAAATGTTTTGGACTATGTATTTTATTTTTGGCAAAAAGGGTAAAATTGGTATTGTGCTATGTACTTAATCTGTCTTTTTTCTGTTTAATTTAGAACAACTAACTATGTTTTGAGGTCGGAGGTCACAGGACCGGAGGACACGGAAGATGATGGAGTGCCACGGGATGAAGCTCAAGTAATGCCTCCGGACCGAAGTATGGAGGTGAAGACAAAATAACTGCGACACCATCCTGTAGTCTGATTCCTATGGAAAAGCATCCAAGAGTGCCAGAATGAAAGAATTCACAGAATGAACCAGATGATGAGAAATTGATGGTCGGGACGTCTCAGAGGTGGACATCATTAATGGAACAATGGTGAACTGAACCTGCAGCGCTGTGGGTGAATTATTTTCAATGCATCCTGGAAGTATGGGCGATGGAGTTCCACAACTTTATTGTTTTATTTAATTATTTTAGTTGGTTATGTTAATTCTTTGTTTTAATTATTTGTTTTATTTTATTATTTTGTTATTGGACTTAAAATATTTGTTTCACAATTGAACAAGAACATTTAAAACTATGGACACTTCAGTTGGAAAGAAAAGTGTATAATATTTTATAAGGACTAATGGACTCATTTGAGATGAATTTTGCTTTTATGGTGATTAAGCAGTGATTTATTATGAAAAATGTAAATGTTCATTTTATTGAGTTGCAATGATGGAAAGAAAAAGAGGAGCACAAGTTTGGTTTCCTCCAATTGTGGATTTGAGTATTGCCAAATTGTCGGAAAAAGGAGGGGTATGTAGTAATATATATAGCGCTTTATAATATTTATAGGGCTTTAGAGTATATAGCGCTTCAATAAATTTGATGGCATTTTGGAGCCAGCAATAATGTGCAACACACATATAGCCATTTTTATGTTGCCAGTATAACATGTGAATATGTGGCTGGTGGCATGCAAGGTATAGAATTCATAATGCAACAAAAGTCCAATGTGGAACTGCAGAGAGTAAAAGTACATCAATTTTTTTTTCTTCTCTTGAATACCTCATGCACAGAAGACTACATCATTGAACATTATTTATATAACTGACTGACTTAATTAACAATTACTAATCACTAATGCTAACTCCTTAACATTATAATGTAGTCCCATGTACAAAATGAGGTGAAAATACATATTTTGAAATTCGTTTTTTAAATTGTGCACTGGCATTTATTTTCTCTTTCTGTGTTTGCAGAAAGCAGAAAGTATGCGCGAAAGGAAACAATTGAAACAGTTGCTCAGTGAGCAAAGATCCCATTGTGTAAAAGTGAAGGTTCATGCTGCCTTTTAACCTGATTGGAGGAAAGTGTCTGCAGATATATCACGTAGGCAAAGTGGGTAGGTGCAGAGCTCTGCTAAGGGGTAAACTGACAGAGAGAAGTTAGTTTGTGTTGGCTGGGCTCTGGAGATAGATGTTCTTGGTGTCCCTAGCACTGGCTTGGAAGTTTCGCCGTGCATCCCAGACACCAAGATTACAGGGACAGTTCATGCTGACTGGGCCTATTCTTCTGAGGCGAGCGAAGGAAGGTTGTGTGTGGGAGCTTCAAACAAATACTTTGGTAAGCAGACACAGTTTAAGTGAGGTCACTGTGTGCTGTGGGATGAATGACCGATCTAAAAAAAAATGTCATGTAGGCAGAGTAGCAAGGGAACCCTCTGCATTTTAATTCGTCATGTTTATAATGTTAAAAAAACAATTCATATTTTTAAAAAAAGCTTGTTTGCTCTGTTTCTGTATTTTTTCTTTCTCTTCTTTTGTTACAGATACTAGTGGAATGTATATGGTAAGATTTGAATTGTGAATTGTATTTGTCTGCAATATAATCAGTATATAAAAACGAATTGTGTAGAGTTTTTTTTATTGCATTTGGGATTGTATTTGTGACAGGGGAGATTTCTCCTATTTGGTAATACATTTGTCAATTTGCCTATGCAGATAGAATAATAACTCAGAATAAGCAGTGATAAACAGGTGTGTGCGTGTGTGCCCTCCTTGCATGTTGTTGGAGGGTATCTAATATAATATAGATTGCTGGAGGTCCATGAGCCAGCAATGCCTATGGGCACCTAGATCGCTGGTGTAGATAAGCCAGTGATACCAGCCACAGGCTGTAGGTGGCACTCTATATAAAAGTGTTGGGTCCCCTTGTGTGTATAGGTCCAAGCCCCTCTATAGATCACTAAGAAGTATTTTAATAGTAAGGTTTTGTTTATGATGGGGTTATAATGTAGGGAAGGAAACTATGCTCACCACTAAATAACCTATTACCGCAGAATACCACCAATAGTACATATTACTAGATTCTCCAATATAATATAACAAGATATGGTCACTAGAATGATATGAGGCCAAACCCAATATAAATGCAAGGATAAGTTATCACCAAACTACAGCTCATCTTTTGGCGGTAAGAAAATACAGCTAAACCCCAAATTTACACAAAATATCCTACATTACTCAGTGGTAGTAGTAAGGACCTTCCCTCTTACCGGGCAGGATTTTGCTGGTTTAAGAAGCGCTCCTATTGGGAACTGGGGTGCATAGTTCACCCTAAAATTTGCCGCTCAACCACCACTCCATACTTCCATTGTATGTAAGTGTTTCTATCCTGTACCCCTGCTGTGTTCCCTACACTACCCCCCTCGGTGCTTTTGCCCTCTACCAGTCTTAAGCCGCTAGCTTTTGAGCTCCTGTTCCTATCCCCTCTTCCTGGGCACTCCTAGAATACTGGGGCCATCATTTGGCCTGGATTGAAACCATGTTGCTCTGTGTGCTCTTGCTTGCAAGGTGAGAGCATTGCCACAGCTGTACTCTGCTTCCGAGACCCATGAAGAACTTCATTTCTGACCCTATTGCGTCATCATTACCTACAATTGAGACGGCGCGGAAGGGCAGCCCCCCGGAAGCCACCCATTAGCAGCTTTTGGGCTAGATGATGGCCTAAGAGATGTGAGGAGGGAGGCTATTGATCCGACCCCTCCCTCTTCACTCTGCCCAAGCGCATCAGGCTGGGATCTCTTAGAGCGAACTCTATCCAGCCATAACATCAAACTGTGGCCTGCCTGTTCCTCAGCAGTCTGCTGCGTGTTACTGGCTTAAGAGCAGCTGTGAATGCACTATGGTCCTACTCACATTGTGTGAATCCGTAAGCCTTGCACCACTTCCTCAATATCAGTTCCCAGGCTAGAGTTCTGGTGAGAACCAGCACTGGCACCACTCACTAACCCACCCAGCTACCCGTGCAAGTCATAAAATGCCGAGGGCAGAGGTGGGGGGTCACAAATGCAAGTATGCACCTGGTTAGTGAAACTATCTCACAAGTGGATGTGTGCCCAGCGAGAGGCCACATGGGGTGACCCCGCGTCCCAGCGTGCCCCTGTCTCTTCCTATTGTACTATTGTGTTCCCGAGCCCGCCCACCCTGTGCCCATTCTCAGAACACCTGTAAAGGCGGCACCCCCACATTCCCCGCCAGCCAACGGATGCGCGCATCCTTCACGCAGAGTACCATGGCTGTGGGGCCAATGGAAACACTGCAGCGTTATACAAGATGCCAGCCCCCTCCCAGCATCCTGCCCCAACCCCTACGGCCGAGACAGCACTGGCTACGGTCCCTCTGAGCCCGTATCTGTGTTAGTAGTGCGGCAGCCCAAGGCCCGAAGTCCATACCAGATGCAACGCGCGCACAACCCGCTGAGCTATCCTCCATTGCTGCGGGCGGGTGCCATCTTCATCCATTCAATCAAGTGCAATAACACAGCATCTCAAATCAGACCCTACCCCCCCCCACCCCTCATTACTGTGTGTCCACTCCCGGCTACCCTGACCCTGTCACCCTTGCAGCTCGCAGGGCAGTCCATGGGTTTCTGAGGGTGCATTGGCTCCCTCACAATAGTAGTGTGAGCAGGCATCGTGTGGCCTTCTTCCTACTCGCCTCCAGGACAGAAACCAAGCAACCAACTTGGCTGCCTATGACTGTAAGAAAGCCCCGGCATCTTAAATGAATGGGATTAACACGGACCCCCCCCAAACCCCGTCGAGCATTCTTGAGATGGCAATCTCTGTTCCCATTATTTAACTGGCAGGGTTACAGGGCAAACATGGCAATGGGTACCCACCTTGCAGCCTGCCTCTGTGAGCCTGCACTTTACCCCTAGGTACATTTCCGCTCCAGCATCCATCCCCCCCAAGAGAACTCCCATTCTGTACCGCCCGTGGCGTGCATACTCACCAGCATGCACACTCACCAGCATGCACACTCACCAGCATGCACACTCAGCAGCATGCACACTCACCAGCATGCACACTCAGCAGCATGCGCACCAGCCCTGGAATCCGGAACTTTGGCACCGTTTCATAAGTACCCCATGGCGCGTGTTGCATCAAAGGAACAATTGCCCCCAAAATGCTAAAGCATCATTGCCAATGTGCTGCCCTTAGAAACACTACCCCGCCTTTACCCATCGATCTTCTACTTACTCATATCACTCAGACCCCCCTGAACGCCCGCCTATTGCCCCCCATGTGGATCGTGTGCCATGAAGCGCACCCCTTCCTCCCAGTCCGCTGGGGCGGGGTGCTGGGCAGGCAAAGTCAGGAGGTGGCCTGGCCTTCATCTGCCCTTTCCTGCCTTCATAAATATGCTGCCGTCTCTCAAGAGCTTAGAAGCAGCTGCCAGGCGGCATGTGAGCAAAGGCGATAGCTCCGTGGATTGCGTGCCTGCTACCGGCTTTTATGGGTTTCATGACACGTTCGCCTTCCTGACCAACCTCGTGCACTCCATGTATGTTAAATGTTAAAGGTATTTGTACCGCGCACCATCACCAACGGAATTGGTCCCCAGGCGCTCTGGCGGATCTGTAAACGATAAGGGGGATGGGTTAGTAAGGTGAAGAGGGAGTAGGATAGTGAGAGGAGTGGTGTTCTGTTGGCAGCTTCAGCTCGGTATACACCAGATACTGAGCTTTGGTGCAGGTATTGGATCGGTGTCAGTCCGCGTGTGCTGTTGTGCAGTTGCAGTGTTGTGAAGTGCGTGCGGCTTGTGGTGCGAGAGATGGTTGTGTGAGTTTGTGAGTGGGATAAGTATGCAGAGTTTGAGCTTATATTGGTTAGTGGGTTACCTGACCTTTAGCATGCTAACATTCACAGTGTTCTCTAAGTGTGGCACTTGTTGGCCTTCACAGTCCTATCTAGAAGCGGCGCAGGCTGGTGTTCCCATTCTATCCAAGCGTGGACATGCTCACACGTCCCCCCTCCCCTGCCTCTTCAAGCCAGCTCATGTAGTTTGAGCACGCACGGCACGACCCCCATCCTGCTGGAAACCGAACCCCTCCTTCACTGGAACTCAAGGACACCGGAACCCTCCCAGACTGGACTGTGGCCTGCCTGCACCCCAACCCCCGACCAGCAGCAGGATCAGGGTGCGCATGGGGTGCGGGGGGCGCCGGCACTAAGGCTGGCTGGCCCCCGCCCAGAAAATTGCGCAGAGCCCTCCAAGCTCTGAGCTGTAATGCAATACAAACATGTGTAAAATGGGGGCGCCCCTCTGCCCTGCCAGGCAGCCACGGATATTTATTTATTTACTGAACAAGCGTGTAGCCAACGCTGCTGCACTGCGCATTTCAGATGGCAGAATACGCAATGCTTTCTCTCTGGGAGGGAGGGAGGGCGGCCCCCACCCTAAAGAAGCAGCTGCCACTGGTTGTCCCTGTGATATCCTCTGTTCACATCTTCCCAGCAACTTGTTAGGAATCACTCTTCACAGCAGATCTGTTCTCCGGGTAGCTTCTTATGACATCACACGCCTCTGCTGGCAGTGCCTTGTGACATCACTCATCACATCACACACCCCAGCCCCCTCCAGCCCCTTGTGACACCACTCATCACATCACACGCCTCTGCTGGCAGTCCCTTGTGGCATCACTCTTCACATCACACGCCTCTGCTGACAGTCCCTAGTGGCATCACTCTTCACATCACACGCCTCTGCTGACAGTCCCTTGTGGCATCACTCATCACATCACACCCCCCAGCCCCCTCCAGCCCCTTGTGACACCACTCATCACATCACACGCCTCTGCTGGCAGTCCCTTGTGGCATCACTCTTCACATCACACGCCTCTGCTGACAGTCCCTTGTGACACTACTCATCACATCACACGCCTCTGCTGGCAGTCCCTTGTGGCATCACTCTTCACATCACACGCCTCTGCTGGCAGTCCCTTGTGGCATCACTCTTCACATCACACGCCTCTGCTGGCAGTCCCTTGTGGCATCACTCTTCACATCACACGCGTCTGCTGACAGTCCCTTGTGACACTACTCATCACATCACACGCCTCTGCTGACAGTCCCTTGTGACACTACTCATCACATCACACGCCTCTGCTGGCAGTCCCTTGTGGCATCACTCTTCACATCACACGCCTCTGCTGGCAGTCCCTTGTGGCATCACTCTTCACATCACACGCCTCTGCTGGCAGTCCCTTGTGGCATCACTCTTCACATCACACGCCTCTGCTGACAGTCCCTTGTGGCATCACTCTTCACATCACACGCCTCTGCTGGCAGTCCCTTGTGGCATCACTCTTCACATCACACGCCTCTGCTGACAGTCCCTTGTGGCATCACTCTTCACATCACACGCCTCTGCTGACAGTCCCTTGTGGCATCGTTGCCCTACAGCCTTTAAATCTGTGGCCCGGCAGAGGACGCTTGCAGGTGGCAGGCCTTTCCATGGGCCCCGTCTGCACTGACTGGTGTGAATGTGGTGTGAGTGCACATTAAGGGCACTGCAGCCTGAAAGAGATACCCAACAGGAGGACCGTACCTTTTCTGCCTTCGGGGACCCTCTGGCTTTTGTGCGTCTACCTTTAGTGGTGATACCCCCCCCCCCCGCTCCCCTCTCCCCAGGGGTGGGTCACCTCCCAGCGCACATCTCCCTTACTGGTCCTTGTGGGCGACAGATAGTACGGAACGTCTGTTGCTTATCCCCCAGGGCAAAGTGGCATCCCTGAGTGAGGTGTGAGTGGTGTGAATGCCCGGTAGCAATGGTCAAAACCTTGTCGTGGTGCTACTGCTCACAGGTGTGCCCCACACCTGTGCCAATTTGACCTCCTTTGTATGCAAGAGTGCCAGTATATGTGGTGGCCTAGCACACAGGACTCCATCCCCCCTCCCCTACCATTGTGGCGTTGCCCCTTTAAGGGTACGCACGCGACGGAGTGACGTTCACTCCGTCGCGTGCTCTGTTAAATAAACGGGGCGGCTCCTGGTGACGTCAGATCACCGGGGAGCCCACACCGACAACATCACTGTCTCCGTGTCTCATTATCACGGGGGTGGGGGGCTCACGGAGGCGGCCCATCGGAGACCGCCAACAGTGGCGACGAGACCGGGATCGCTTCCTGGGACACGCGGGGAGTTTCATCGAAGCGCAGATGATCGCATGTGAGCGCGCGACGAACTCCGACCGCAGAGAAGGAAGCGACGCACGCGGCCGGCGGCCATTTTGATCAACAGGCCTCGGAGACTCACGGCTTCATAACGAAGCGTCGGTGAGCCATCCGGACTTAATTTTTGGAAACTTCAGCGGCGGATGATCGCTGAACACAACACATGTCAATTTCAAGAGGAAATTTTGACAATTGTCACTGTTATTGTCGAGCAGAGGCAGGGAGACTCCATGGGAAGCCTGCTGTTGCACTAGGGGTCTCTTCCTCTACTCAATTTTTGGACACCTCGTTGTCTGCATGCTGGCTGGAGTGACACCTTCACGAAGATCACGGCTGGTGGTGAGTTGCGGCCCCTTTCCTACCAATCTTTTGGGGTGCCTGTGCGCTTTCCACCATGAATCAGGCTGCTGCTGCTGCTCCTGCTGCTGTGGCTCCTGTACCGCCTGTACCTCCGCCTGCTCCCCCGCCGAAACCACCGGGGTCCCTACAGCCAATGCCTGAGTTTGATATCTCGGGTGCTCCATCGGGCCTGGGACAGAGGTGGAAGATGTGGATGGATAGGCTGGAGATGTATTTCAGAGCCACAATGGAAACAACGGACGACGGCAAGCTGGCCACCCTCCTGTACTCGGCTGGTCCGGCGGTGCATGAGGTATTTATGTCCCTGCAGCCGGTGGACGGATCGTTTGCTGCGGCAAAGGAGGCACTCCACAATCATTTTCTGCCAATGGCCAATGCGGACTATGAACGTTTTCTCATGGGAACGGCTCGACAAAAAGATGATGAGACTCTGGATGTGTTCTTTGGGCGGCTGCGGCGTTTGGCAGCACCTTGTGCCTGGAATGACCCTGAGGTTATGATTAGGAACCAACTCATTCAGGGGTGCAGCTCTGGGAAACTGAGACGCCAGATACTGCGAGAGCCGGGCATCACCCTCCCTCGCATCCTAGAACTGGGTAGGTGCCACGAGGTCTCGGAACTGCGTGCAACCAGGATGGAAGCGGGTGCTCGCCCAGCCAAGGTGGAAGAGGTCTGCGCGGTCGGAAGAGGCCGCGGGTTAAGGCGCCCCATGAACACTCAGAGCCTGCGCGCGCAGGGGTCGAATGTCTCGTGCCCGAAGTGTGGCTACGATCTCCCGCACCCCGCGGAATGCCCGGCAACGGGAGTCAAGTGTGCCAGATGCGAAGGCCCTGACCATTTCGCCAGAATGTGCAAATCTGCCGCCCCCAAAATTGTGCCGAGGGGACCAGTTCGAGCCGGCTTCTTCCGGCCCCAGAGGGCCTCCAACGTTGCCCAGGTGGACCAAGGTGACGAAGGGGCCCCTCAGGAGGAGGAGGAGGAGGACGAGGATGAGGAGAACGTGTTTTTCGTGTCCAGTGTGAGCGTGCTCAAGTCCCGCTCCAAAAGACAGCCCCGGTGCAACGTGCTGGTTAATGGAGACTCTGTGCCGATGCTAGTGGACACTGGCGCATCTGTAAATGTAATGGCCCGCCAGCATTACAAGACCATGCTGGCCCCGCCTGCGCTGGCTGCGCCGAGGGCACGCATATTCGCCTTCGGCGGGGACCGGCCTTTGCCTCTAGACGGTGTATTCGTGGCTGGTGTGCAGTATGGGGACTCACACATACGGGCTAGATTCTATGTCACACCGGTGAGCGACAACACCCTGCTCTGCTGTGCCGCGGCGGAGGCACTGGGTATCGTCACGTTCGCCTACGCAGTGTACTTAGATGACATCCAGGTCCTCCTGGCCAAACATGGATCCCTGTTTATGGGCATTGGACAGCTGGTGGGTGAGCCGGTCCGGCTCCATATCGATGAATCTATACAACCAGTGGCGCTGAAGCACCGACGGGTTCCTTTCCATCTCAGGGATCTGGTGGATCGCGAACTGGACAACCTCGTGGGGCTGGACATAATTGAAAAGATTGAAGGACCCACCCCCTGGGTGTCCCCCATCGTCATCGCCCGCAAACCCAAGCAGCCCGATGCTGTGAGAATCTGTGTGGACATGCGGCTCCCCAATAAGGCCATAAAGAGGGAGCGACACCTCACCCCCACCATCGATGACATTATTGCGGAGCTGCAGGGCGCGAGGTTTTTCTCCAAGCTCGACCTGAGATCAGGCTATCATCAGGTGGTCTTGCACCCAGAGTCCAGGTACATTACTACCTTCACCACACATCGGGGTCTCTATCGATATAAAAGACTAAGCTTTGGGGTGTCCTCCGCAGCGGAGGTCTTTCAAAACATAATAAGGGGTGCACTGGCGGATCTGGAGGGCGTCCTTAATATCAGCGATGATATCCTGGTGTACGCCAAATCGGAGACGGAGCATCTGTCACGCCTGTCCAAGACTTTTGAACGGCTACGCTTGCTGGGCCTCACCTTGCACAAGGACAAGTGCGAATTCCTGAAGACGGAGATCGAATTCTTTGGGTTCGTATTTAAGGCGGATGGGGTGTCACCGGATCCCCACAAGGTGAGGGACATTAAGGAGGCGCGCCCGCCCGAGAATGTCGCGGAGGTGAGGAGCTTCCTGGGGATGGTCACTTACTGCGGCCGTTTCATCAGAAATCTCGCATCCCGCTCTGAGCCCCTGAGGTCGCTCACCAAGAAGGACACCACCTGGCAGTGGGGCCCTCTGGAACAGGCGGCATTTGACGACATTCGAGGGGCTTTAGCGGCGCATGACACCATGGCATTTTTCGACCCGAGCCTACAGACGGAAATCGTGGTGGACGCCAGCCCATATGGGCTAGGGGCGGTGCTCACGCAAGTAGGAAAAGACCAGGAGGTCCGACCAATAGCCTACGCCAGTAAGGCCCTGTCCGACACTGAGCAACGATACTCTCAAATCAAGAGGGAGGCCCTGGCGGTGCTGTGGGGCTGTCGGCACTTCCGCCTCTATGTTCTGGGGCGTCCCGTGACCGTGGTCACGGACCACAAGCCGCTGTTGCCGATCATGGCGGGCTCGTCATCTCGCCCGCCAGTGAGAATTGAGCGCTGGATGCTCGCCCTGCTGGAGTATGGGGTGTCATTGACCTATCGTCCCGGTGCCAACAATGCGGCGGACTACCTATCTCGACACCCCAGGAACGACTCGCAGGAGTCGGCATCGGCGGAGGAAGCCGACGAGCACGTCTGCCTGGTCGTAGAGACTGCGACACCCAACTCCATGCAGGTGGAGGAACTTGAGGCTGCATCGAGAGGCGACGAATGTTTCGCCATCCTGAAGGAGGCCATGCAGATAGGAGCCTGGAAGACAGTGCTGGAGGCGGTGGAGCGAAGAACATGTGAGGCCCGGGTCACTCTCGAGCAATTGTGGAGAGTGAGAGAGGAACTAACATTCTCCGAGTCGGGGCTACTGCTAAGAGGGGAACGGATCGTAGTGCCCCAGACCAAAGTGGCACAGGTCATCGCGCTGGCGCACCAAGGTCATCAAGGGGCCCCCAAGACCAAAGCTCGCCTCCGTCAGAAGGTGTGGTTCCCTGAGCTGGAGCGGAAGGTGGAGGCGTTCGTGGCCTCTTGCGTGTGGTGCCAGGCGGCGGCCCCGGCCCAGAAGGAACCGTCCATTGAAGCAATGCCCCGAGGGACTCGACCATGGGAAGTGGTGCACGCCGACTCTGGATCTACATCCAGAGGCACGCATTTTCTGGTGGTGGTAGACGAGTGGTCGAGGTACCCGGGAGTTGAGTTCATAGACTCAGTGGCGTTTGAGAACGTGGTGGTGGTGCTGGAGAAGATCTTTGCCACTCATGGCCTCCCCTCTGTGCTGTGCTCGGACAACGGAGCCCCATTCCAGGGTGAGAGTTTTGCCGAGCTCATGAAAGTGTATGGAATTCAACACCGGCGGGTCACCCCACTGTGGCCCCGCGCCAACGGGGAGGCCGAGCGCATGATGCGCACTCTCAACAAGGTGTTCAGAATTGCCCATGGAAAAGGGGAGTGTTTGCAGAGGGCTCTGTACGTCTTCCTACGTGGTTACCGAACCACCCCTCACTCGTCAACGGGGGTGGCTCCGGCAGAGGCACTCTTCCAGCGGTGCCCGAGAGATGTCATACCGGAGGTGGGGGACAGAGACCCTGCCGTCATCGATAATGAGCAGATGGAAGAGGACAGACAGGTCAGGACACAGATGGAGAACATCAGGGGGGGGCTCAGACCCCCACACATCGCGCTGGGGGATGAGGTGCTGGTGAGAAATCGTCACCCCCATGGAAAACTGTCTCTCACGTATGAACCCGCCCCCCTAGATGTGGTGGCCGTCAAGGGGTCAATGGTGACTGCCTCGGATGGAACTTCATCGGTAACGAGGAATGCGTCGTTCTTCAGGAAGATTGGTGACCCCAGAGTGGACAGCCCGGACAGCCGAGAAAGTGAAGGCGCTCTGGATGAAGGTGGGGGAGAAAGCTCCGCAGTGGAATCTCCGGCTCGAGGCGGACCCAGTCCAGGAACACCAGCCAAGGACGGTGGCAGGAGGTACCCCCTGAGATCAGGGTGTGGGAAACCTGCCCGTCTCAATGACTATGTTACGGACTGAGCTGGGGAGGCTGACCGGGGACTAATGGTCAGGCCACGACAGGTACCCACGGGGGATCCGGGGTGGCTGTCAATAAATGGGGGTTTTTGTTGAAAGTTATAGAGTTATATGTGTCATAGATGTGTGCTAGTTAAGTACTCCTGTTTCCAATTTGTTGTTATGGAAAAGGAGGAGTGTGGCGTTGCCCCTTTAAGGGTACGCACGCGACGGAGTGACGTTCACTCCGTCGCGTGCTCTGTTAAATAAACGGGGCGGCTCCTGGTGACGTCAGATCACCGGGGAGCCCACACCGACAACATCACTGTCTCCGTGTCTCATTATCACGGGGGTGGGGGGCTCACGGAGGCGGCCCATCGGAGACCGCCAACAACCATGACCATGTTGTCACTGGAGGGAATGGGGCAGGCGAGAGCCTTGGAAGCTATTCTGACCTGCTGAGGGCACAGACAGGCAGGGGATGGAGGGCCCCGACCTCACGTGCCTGTGCTGCCTTCCATTTTGAGACAGCAGTAGTAGCAGGCACCTCTGCTCCCCTGAGTCCCTTTCATCGCTTGCACTCTTTCTTTCTTTGTTCTGTGCCTTCTCCCCATCTTGATCTTGTTGTCTCTCTCACACCCCAGCCTGCCTCTGCAGTCACTCTTCCTGCATCCAACTTTACCTTCCCAGCTTCAGTTCCTGGCTCGCTTCCCTGTTTACAGAGGTCCCCTTTCTGCTCTGAATCCCCTTCTTTTTCTCTCTCCCAGTCTCTCGCTGATGCTCTGGTGACCTCTATTCCTCCCTCCCTCCTGTCTTCCATTGTTGCTTCTCTCCTGCTCTGCTATCTCACCTTTCACAAGCCTCTAATACCCCCCCACCCTCCTTCATTGCTAATAGCCTCAGCTTGTCTTCTCTGGTTTACCTGCTCCTTTGCCTCTCTCCCCACCCCCCACATTCCCTGTCCTAGCTTTGTCTCCTTCCCTCTTAACTCCTTGTTTTCCATCTCTGGGCCACTCCTTCATATGCTTTCCCTTTCCATCTCTTCTATTTTCTACCCAGCCCATGTCCTTGGCACTTTGTGCTCACAGCAAAAACGAGAATAAACTGGACACACGTTCCCATGTGGCCGTGGACATGCCTATGAAGCCATTTCGCCAGTGTTGCTATTGAATTTAATTGAGTGAATGGATCACAGTGCTTTCCTTATCAGGCAGCAATGGGACTGGTGTTCCATTAAATGCTTGTACACATGCAAACCTTGCACTGTCCCTATTGCACGAAACCATAGCTTTGCTTCACCCGTTTCCTGTTCCTCAGTGCGAAACACAGCCTTCCCCTTCCAGCATCGCTCTCAATGAAGCCCGGATGAAGAAGTGCAGGGGTCCATTCAACCCCCCTCCTCCTTGCTGAGAGCAGAAACAGTCTAGTGCAACCGTGGGGTGCACACATTACATTAGGGACTGTTGGGGAGAATTCTCATTCTATGGCTAATTTCCCTTACCTATAGAGTCCCCCAGCAGCTTTGCTGGATTTGAAGGGTTTGTTTTTTTCTCCTGCTAAGAGTGAGACTCTTTTTTCCCACTCTTAGGCATTTTTGCTATGTGTGTTCTAGGCTATTTTTGTGTTTAATGCCTATGGGATTTTCTCTCACCCATAGAAACCATCTTTATTCACATGTGTTACACAGCACCCTCCGTGCAGTAACACAGGGGTGTCGTAGCGACCCCCAAACATAGACTCCATACCCTGGTACTGACTACTGTCTCCCACGGCATGTAAAGTCCCCATTGACTTTACTAGTCAATAGTTATGAACTAAACCAGTACAAACCATCTTACAATGGAAGTACTGGAAAGGGTTAATAATTTTTCCCTTATGTTCATTTTCGAGGGGGTACCGTACAGTCCCTCTCTCAAAAGTTTCTGGCTGGTGGCAGTGGTTACTACCGTAAATATTCGACCGCAAATATTTTCCTATGGGATTTTCCCATTGTTCGAGGCTACCACTTTTACTGACAGCCTCTAACGAACCGCCGGTTTATGTTTTTATCAACTTTAATCCGGTTGTTTTTTTTTTGCCAGAACTTTAAAAATATTTCTTTCTCGTGTCTTTCTCAAAAATCCTAACCCAGGTCGGGGAACCTTTGTTCGTCCTTTTGGCGGGCTTTTGCCAAGAAGCCCTCCTCTCAGTGCCACGTAGTCTGGGGTAGACCCATTGTGTGGGAGGGGGAGTAGGCACCCTGGACAGGGTTGCCTAAGCAACCCAAGTCGCACTCTGCCCTGATAGGCTGGAGGGTCTCCCGCCAGGGTGACCACTCCACTGTGAGTGACAGCTAGGCTGTATGAATGGGGGATTTTCTGCAGAAAAGCAGGGTCCTGAGGACTGGAAGAGCAAGACATCGCCACTGGAACTAAGAAACCGAAGAGGAGAGAAGCTGAAGACATCTGCAACGACTGAACCACCGGTGAAGCCCTGCTGCGGATCCTCACCACTTTTCTCCAACGACTTGAGAAGATCTTCACTTGCAAGAGTCTTCTTCCCTTGAGCTGGTGGGGCCAACCAGTTCGTCAATCGCCTTCCAGGACCTGCCTTGGTCGAATCGCCAGTGCCCTGCACTCGGAGATCGGATAGCGAGGCACTCGTCCACCACGACCGCGATTTAAAGGAGCGTACCTTTTAATCGGCATCAACGCGGCTGGCTTCTTCCCTAGGCAGTGCAGTAACTCGAACCTTCCTCCATGACCAGAGCCTCTCTTCCTCTGCTGGACAACACAAACTGCAGGAACTGCCAGGAACACCGCCACTGCAGGAGCCGCTTCTACTTTTTCAGGTACATTGTTCCGCCAGGCCTCCCGTTTGGAGGGGTACTGCTAAAGGTGTTTTAAATCCTTTACCTACCTCCTGGGTTGGCCGCCCCTATCGACTAACATTATCTTTTACTATCTGCACCCTCCTTTTGAACCGTTAAACCAAAGACTTGACTGCAGCTACTAGAACAGTTTGATCCTGGGCACATTGCCCTGTACCCCTAACTCCTGGCACAGGTCTACTGACTTTGGCTAAAGCTGTTACAACAGCCTTCATTAGATTGCTTTTCATCCTCAACTGTGTTGGTGCACCAATAACTCTTATAACCACTCTTCCTTCCCTCTTAAGTATTGCTGAAGTGAAATTTTGCTCGGTTTTCACCTATGTATGACTATTGCTAAAGTGCTACCTTGCCTAACTTGTTCACAATCCACTTGGGAAGTGTTGCTCGTGTGTTTAAGAGGTTAATTCTCTATAACTTGTCCTTTCCCTCCCTTTTAAGAAATTACTAGAGTGCCATTTTTGCTTGGTTGACCCTGTGCCATTTTTTTTCACTCTGGCTCAAACTTGTCTATAATTTAAACTGGGAGTTGTGTATACTTTTCTTGACTGTTTTAACTTAATAACTGTGATTAATGTGTTGAATTAGAAGTGTGTAAAAATAAATCTATATATTCTTTTTAATACAAAGCTTTGGTCAGTGTTTCCTTGTTCCATAGTGCTGTAATACCTAATGTGTAAACCCTGAATACTGCTCATCTCCCTCTTGAGATAAGTCTGACTGCTCAGCCACAGCTACCAACTAAATCTTTGTGGTACAGACTGATACCAAAGGGAATGTATTGCATATACCTGTAGTCTTAATCTGCTGTAGTGCTCCCCAAAGGAACTGCAGTGGATTCTGCCTAACAGGGACGAACACAAACACATGTTAATAGCCGCCGTTATCATGAGACAGCTAGCCAGCAGAGAGCTGAAACACTAAATGGCCACTGAATGAGTCTGCTGTACCGTGGCTCGACATGATTATTCTAGCTTACACCCTGCTACCTGAGGAACAGCCCGTGCCATCTTAATTCAACCTCAGCTTATTGCGGTTTAAATGTTAAACATTACCTACATACTTACAACAGTGCAGTGATATTCGACTACCTAAACTTAATTTCAGGATAAGAGATGCCATAAACCGCTGCCCTTTCCCAAACCTCACATAGTATAGTAACATGAATGTATTGACCCACTTTGGTACCACACTTGACATCACTTCAAATCTGTCCTCATCAGATGTTTGTGTAAAGTTGATACAAGTTATGAAATGAAAAAGCATTCAATGGAGTAGTCCAGCTGCAGTACAGGCTGGGCCTGGGCCCAGGGACACAGGGATGGAGAGGACTAGACACCCTCCCTCACTCGGGCCCTGGGCTGAGAAGTGAGCCTGCAATGACTCTGGGCCCACCCGCGACCCTCCGTGTGACTTTAGAGTTCTCCACAGTACCTCCTGCGACTGCGTGGCGATGGACCATAACCATCGGCGATGGACCATAACCATGCTGTCACACGAGGGAGTGTGGAGAGCGCTATCTCCAGTGCCTCCTGCGACTGCGTGGCGATGGACCATAACCATTGGCGATGGACCATAACCATGCTGTCACACGAGGGAGTGTGGTGAGCGCTCTCTCCAGTGCCTCCTGCAACAGTGTGGCGATGGACCATAACCATGCTGTCACGGGAGGGAGTGTGGAGAGAGCTCTCCCCAGTGCCTCCTCCGACGGCGTGGCGATGGACCGTAACCATGCTGTCACAGGAGGAAGTGTGGCGAGAGCTCCCCCCAGTGCCTCCTGCGACGGCGTGGCGATGGACCGTAACCATGCTGTCACAGGAGGAAGTGTGGCGAGAGCTCCCCCCAGTGCCTCCTGCGACGGCGTCGCGATGGACCGTAACCATGCTGTCACAGGAGGGAGTGTGGAGAGAGCTCTCCCCTGTGCCTCCTCCGACGGCGTGGCGATGGACCGTAACCATGCTGTCACAGGAGGGAGTGTGGAGAGAGCTCTCCCCAGTGCCTCGTGCGACAGTGTGGCGATGGACCATAACCATGCTGTCACAGGAGGGAGTGTGGAGAGAGCTCCATGCTGTCACAGGAGGGAGTGTGGAGAGTGCTCTCTCCAGTGCCTCCTGCAACAGTGCGGCGATGGACCATAACCATGCTGTCATCGGAGGGAGTGTGGAGAGAGCTCTCCCCAGTGCCCCCTGCGACAGTGCGGCGATGGACCATAACCATGCTGTCACTGGAGGGAGTGTGGAGAGAACTCTCCCCAGTGCCCCCTGCGACAGCGCGGCGATGGACCATAACCATGCTGTCACTGCAGGGAGTGTGGAGAGAGCTCTCCCCAGTGCCTCCTGCGACAGCGCGGCGATGGACCATAACCATGCTGTCACAGGAGGGAGTGTGGAGAGAGCTCTCCCCAGTGCCCCCTGCGACAGCGCGGCGATGGACGATAACCATGCTGTCACAGGAGGGAGTGTGGAGAGAGCTCTCCCCAGTGCCCCCTGCGACGGCGCGGCGATGGACGATAACCATGCTGTCACAGGAGGGAGTGTGGAGAGAGCTCTCCCCAGTGCCTCCTGCGACGGCGTGGCGATGGACCATAACCATGCTGTCACTGGAGGGAGTGTGGAGAGAGCTCTCCCCAGTGCCCCCTCCGACGGCGTGGCGATGGACCATAACCATGCTGTCACAGGAGGGAGCGTGTAGAGAGCTCCATGCTGTCACAGGAGGGAGTGTGGAGAGAGCTCTCCCCAGTGCCCCCTGCGACAGCGTGGCGATGGACCATAACCATGCTGTCACAGGAGGGAGTGTGGAGAGAGCGCCTCCACTGGAAAACTGCAGGGAATGGACAGAAGGCCTGCATTTGTAAATCGCTGCGCTATATAATTCACCAGCCCAGGAAATCCATTCCATCCAAGGAAAATCAATCCCGAGAACCCACAATGTCCATCCCTTCCACTTATCTTATAAACCCAATCCCTAAATGGAGAGAGCAAGACAGATTTATTTTTTCAAAGCTTGGTACAAACCATGGCCTTTGGCAAGTTCCACTTGTGTATGGCCTTAGAATGCCTGTAAACAACACCAAGAAAAAGGTCAATGGGATTGCAAGCCTCATTTGGCAGCAGACTCCCAAGGGGCAGCACAAGCTCCAGAAATAAGACAGGCTGTATGTATCATGTGCAACCTTTTGCCTACAGGCTGCCTGACTGAACAGGCTCCTAAAGTTCTGCTAGAAGAGTGTGGCTGTCAATCAGGGGCCCCGGATGTTGGCCTTCAGGCACTTCACCCAGCAGGCGGCCTGGAGATGAAGCCCCCCTCTTCAAAATGTACACAATGCGCAGTTCCAGCACAAAAAGGATGGTCAAGGCGAGCAAACGACCCCCCCTACTCAATCAGACAAGCATTTCCCTGTACTATGATGGCCGGGGTGACAGGAGAAGGCCTAGCGGTCCATTGAAAGGAGTGGTACAAAATTGGGGTTCGGGGGCAGTGGCACATATGCCTTCCTTACTGGCCCACAGTGTGAGTGACAAGGGCCAAGCCGCACTGCACCCACAGCTCTGCTGCATGTGACTCCACCCACACAGCCAAATAACACATTTCATTGGCTGGTAAACAGCCAATGAAATGTGAAATCTGTTACTATGCAGACTACTGGAGATCTGTGGGGTGTCTGTATAACTGGGCCTAGTGCAATCTGCACATAGCTGGATGCGGAGTAAACAGCATCGCTGGCCATGGTAGAATGACTGACCAGGCATTAGACATGGAGCAGTCTGTAAATAAGTGCACATTAGGGAAGCTCTGAATAAATAGACATGACCACATCCGTGTAGTTCAACATAGTGGCATATGTGTCTGACTAGCTGGCCATGGAGTCATCGATCGGCTGCATGACCACTTCTGGACAATATTTCAAAAAAGGTAGCAGGCGCTCCTCTCCAGAAAGAACATGGCATGATAACCTGTTCTGAGATGAGAGTTTGCAGCACACGCTTTTTGCTCACTGTACCTTTCACAGATGATTTGCATATCAGTCTTTGTCCCGCCCACATGGGCAGTCCAGCACCGAAATGCTATGGCATTTCCTCTCTGAACAAGAGTACCAAAAGCAACCCCATACACGTGTTTCAGCCTTGTTGGGCCTCATCAGTGAGGTGAAGCTTTGTCTCTCTGAGCACAGTGAGCAGGGAGTCCACGTCTGGTTGCCCCCAGGTAACTCAGGGTGACCAACCCCAAGTTCCTTGCAAATATTTCAAAAAAGGTAGCAGGCGCTCCTCTCCAGAGGAGAATTGCCTACCATTTCGGCGCTGGACTGCCCCTGGGCAGGACAAAGGCTGATAAGTGTGGAAATTTCTTCTAAGAGGGCGGGACAAAGACTGATATGCAAATGGATATTTCCCATCTGTGAAAGGCACAGTGAGTAAAAGCAGTGGCTGCGAACTCTCAAGTGGTTAATAACCACTGAACAGAGTATCAAGTCTGTTCTTTCGAGAGAGGGGCGCCCGCTACCTTTGTAAAACACTTCTAGACAATGTATACACAGTCTGTCAACTTTACATTACATGTCCAGGAACAGCAGGTAAAATGCATCCGTGGCCGGCATTTGCGGTCAGAACAATATAGTTGAGCTACACACATCCTTACCTGTGAGAATACATCTTCCCCAGCTCTGAATAGCACTGACTGAAAATATGAATGTTCAAGCACTACATGACATTTCTGCAAGTAGGGATAACCTACAAGAAAGATTGCACATGAATGTAGGATTGATCCGAATAAGTGCCAGACCACATAACAGCTGCTTAAAGATACAATGGCCCTTTGCACAAACTGGAGGCTCAACCTACTCAAGGCGCCACAACTTAAAAAGGGTCCCCTATACACACATGGTGCCTCTGAAACACATGTCAAGACATGAAATACACTGATCTCACACACTAACACCAGGTGGGAAAGTACGAGGCTAAAACTGGATCTAGAATAAACCTATTTTTTTAAAGGCTGAGCTCCAGATTTATAGAGGACTCAGGAGGCAGACTTGAGATTATTAGGAAGACCTTATTCTTCTGAACCGAGACAAGTTAAAATACTGCATTTTACAGAACACTTTCTGTGATAAATTAGGGAAAGAGCCACACAGTTTACAATTGCTTCTGCAGGGCAAGACATAAAGGTACGTTAGATGCCAAGCCACCCACAATGCACAGGAGCATTTTCAAACACATTTTCATAATGCCTTTGCCCACTTTATGCCAGTAAACACTTGTGTATAGGCGCGTTATAAATGCCATATCATATCATACTCTGCAAGTGTAAAAAAACATGTTCATATCGATTGTGCTCACCTATATATGCCACTATTTCCCACATAGGAAAATGCTCATGTTTGCTTTGTCCATAATGCCAGCAACAATACTATAATGAAGCACGTTTACGCTGGCTCTCCCAATACATGCCAGTATCCCCATGTAAGAACATACTCCTGTTGGCTTTGCCTGAATGCCAGTGAAAGAAAGCTGTGCCACAGTAAGACAACAAATCCTTGATGGCTACACAAATCCCTCACTCCACATATAAGAACACTCATCATATTGTATTTGCTCCCTTTTTTGTATGTACAAAATGTCATGCCACAGTAAAACAAAAACATAGCCATGCATGCTGCAGGAATGCCCCCACCCCAATGTATGAATACTTATCTTGCCTTTGGCCTTAACACCAGTAATAAACTGCAATGCCACAGTAAGAAAACATGCACTTGCTGGCTGGCGGGTAAGATAGCTCAGCGGGCTGAGCGCATGCTGTTGTATTCAGAGTGTGATTCGCAGGTTCAAACCCTGGCAAGGCCAACTCTGCCTTTCTAGCCTCCTCTATGCACCTTGTTACCTCTCTTCTTACTCTGTACTGTACTGTTTCCCTGCTCAGCAAGTTGTACCAGCGCTGTGATACTTACGGGTTTGGGTGCTGACAATAAATGCAATAAATAAATAAAGTGCATTAAAAGAGTACAAACTTCGGCTGGGTGATACATTTGATGTAAATCTGTCTGTAGAGCGCTTTCGCGAAAGCGCTATATAAATACCATATCATTACACAAATCCCCCCATATAAGAACACTTATGCTGCACTCATCATGTTATATTCCCCCCCATGTCAGAATAGTTATGTTGCCTTTGACCTTAACACCAGTAAAATACAAACCCAAGTCAAAATACGGAAACATGCCCTCCGTATGTAAGAACACTCATCATGTTGCCTTTGACCTTAATGCAAGTACAACATCCCCTGCCACAGTAAGACCCAGCCAGGCCAGCCCCACTGTAGTATTCCCCGCCACCCCCACTGCAACCCCACCATCACAAAAAAACACTTTTCTGTCTGGTAATAAAGAGACGCTCGTACATGTAATCAAAGAAATGCAGCATTTTTTATTCTACTAGTAAAGGAATATCCTTGGCCGCAGTGGCTTAGTAATATAGTCTTCAGCTGGAAGCTGCATGTCTGTATTCCACATAGTAATCGTGAAAGTAAAGCATGAACACCAGAGGGAAGCCCAAAAACACGTTTAGCCACACGATGTAGATGCCAAACCTATCACCAAAGACTTTTTCTAGGATCCAAGGCAGCAGAAACTGGGCAAACATAACCTTACAAATCAAGAACTTGTCCATTCTTAATGGAACAGGGATCAGGCCCTCGAAGAACAGTGCTGATATCAGAAACACTGCCCCTTGCAAACACAGCTACACCTGCCCACAGCTGTTCAGAGGCATGTACACATGTCGGAAAAGCCAATTGTGGGGCGGTCTGTTCCACTTGCTCCAGAATGTTAGAATGGACTCAGAATTCCACCAGTCCTGGTAGAATTCCTGATCGGCAAAGTAGAGTAACTAAGCGACAGCGTTGAGAAAGGAGTGGAAGAACCAGTAGGAGAAGATGAGCCAGATCCAGTGGGTGGGCTCTGCAAGTCTCAGAATATAGCCCAGGAAGTGTGAGGCCTCCACTTCCCACATTGGCCTCATTGTAAAGACCGGTGGGGGGGTCTGTACTTCTGCTCTCTATATGGTAGAGGGGAGGCACAGAGGACCCCAGCCAAGATTCTCTAATATGGTAACGATGGACGAGCAATCAAGGCCTAGCTTCTCAGGAGGTGATGCAGGCTGGTTCTTAAGTACAGTGTACCCCCAAGCCCCCACAAAGGAATGTCCACACACTGTATTACTGAAAACACAGTCTTTATATAATTAATATTCAAGGGTTATGTACACTTATCACAATAACGCACTTTGTGCTCAGGAAAATCAGCAATGGTAAATATCTACAATTCTAAAGTGGTACCACTAATATTAGACCTCATTAAAGTGCATTCACAATACTGTCAAAATGGCACACAGATCAATAAGAAGGAAACCAGCAATAGAGAGAGGAGAGAAAACAGATGGTTGAGACAATAGGCAGAAGACTGGCCCTTGCTACTGGACACAGTTCTGTGTGGAGATCCCCCCACCTGGGCAACCTGTAAAATAAAGAGATATAACACAAGCCCAGTCCATATATTGTCCAATAGTCTTATTCTCTCCTACAATGTTTTTACCCCCCCAATGTACCTGGTGGAGTCGAGTTCTTCGAAGAGGCGTCGACAGATCCTTCTTGAATGACCCCCTTTAAGGCAGGAGTCACGGATCGTCGAGTGGCGTCGAGAAACGTCGAAGACCTCGGGGTTCGGCGACGGGGAATCGACGGCCCTTCTTGAATGCCTTCCCTTTCAAGCGGGAGGCACGGGGCGTCGAACGTCCGTCGACAAACGAGGTAGAACGATGTCAGAGAGGCGGCAGCTTCGTCCGAGCGGTGCTCGTCGGCGTCGGGGCGTCGGCGTCCTGCAAGGCGGAGGTGTGCGGGGCACCTCGATGACAATAGTTCTGGACCGCAAAGATTGTAGAGACGGAAGCCCAGCAAGGGCGTCGAGTCGCTCGAGTCTTTGGGGTCGTGAAGTGGCGGGAAACCCACCGGCAGATTCTCCTCGGCGCGTTGGTCGTCCTCGACTTTCTCCGGCGGGACAAAGCGGTCGACGATGCGGACGAGGGAGTCCTTCAAGGCAAATGTTCTTAGGCAAGGAGCGGACGGCTCCGGTCGTCGGCGGCACGGCGTCAAGTGGTTCCCACGGCTGGGCAACACAACTTCGACGGGCCTCCAGCGGTTACACAAACCTGCGAACCCTGGTCGACGGCAATGGACTTCGACAGCGTCGATGTCCGGGTGCTTCACTTCGATCTCCTCGGCGGTCCCGTCTCGGGTCGGCAGCCTTTCGAGGGTCTGACTTCCAGGGCGCTTCGGCGAAGATTCAGCGGTGCTCGATGGTCCCTCGGAGCACGGGAAGAGGGCGCCTTACCAGGTCCTCTCTCGGGTCAGTCCTCGACGATTTCGACAACCTTCAGTTTCGGTCGAAGCAAATGCCACAGCAAGTCTTCTTCTTCCAGCTGGACGTCGAGGATCAGCAAATCCAGTTACTCTTGAGTGGAGACTCAGCTTCTGAATGCTTCTGAACAATTTCCAGTGGTGAGAGGTCCCCAGATATACTATTCTGTCTCTCATCCACACTGCTGGCACACACACAGCAGCCAATCACACAGAAGGGCATTCATGCAGTCAGTCAGCCAATCAGGCACACAGTGCATTCAGGCCACACTCCTCCCTTTCAGACACTCACAACAAGGAATGTGGATTGGGACAAGTACCCAGCCATTCAACACTACACACTGCATTCAGGCCAGTTTCGGGCAGCGCTGTCTCAGTCTTTGTCTCACATGCCAGAAACCAGACAACCACAACAAGAAGTGTATATTGGTCACACACTCCATTCACCCAGGTCCCACCCACAGGAGGTACCCACAACATACAGTCAAAGGGAAGGCTCCAGTCAGTCTAGCTGGGCCTTCACAACAACACCATATATGGAACTTCCACCCAACAGCCAGTCAGGGGGAAGGGACAGAGTCAGGGCTTCCCAGGACTTTGGGAAAAACAAGACAACAGGCAATAGAAAGCAAGAGGCCACAGGGGCCATCTTGTTTTCTATCAGGAATCAACTGATCCCAATGGCAGGGCCTGGGTATCCCAAAATGGAGGACACCCAGAGCACCTGTCTAATTCAGCATGGAGCTGCCACCAGCCCATACCCTGCTCTGTGGGCCACCCACAGGTGCCCAAAAACATACACTAGGGGCACAGGGTTGTACCCCTACCCATGGGTGCCATAAGGGTATCCCATGGGTCTGTTCACCAAACCAAAAGAGAGAACTGCACTGCCAGGAGTCCCAAATGGACTCCTGGGCAGAAAACATAACAGAACACACGATAAAAGGCAGAAAAGGACAAGGATTCAGAGGCCCTGTCCCTCTGATGCATTTCCAGCATCACAGTCGCCCCCCCCAGACTGAGGTGGAGGGTGTCTAATCTCCCACGGGATAGGCACCCTCATCCAGACGGTCAACATACTTTCTGGAAAGGCCATCCGCATTATCGTGACTCTTCCCTGGTCTGTGCTCTATGGTGAAGTCTAGCCCTTGTAGGCTAATCGACCACCTGAGCAATTTCGGATTCTCACCCTTCATCTGCATAAGCCACTTCAGGGGCTTATGATCTGTTTGGACCTTGAAGGTAGACCCCGTAAGATAGGGCCTAAAACGCCTAAGGCTCCAAACTATGCTAAAACACTCCTTTTCAACAGTAGCCCACCTAAGTTCTCTACCCTTGAGTTGTCTACTGATGAATATGATAGGGTGTTCTCTCCCTTTGTCATCTAACTGGGACAAGACAGCTCCAATTCCGGTGTCGCAGGCATCCGTCTGGACGATAAAGGGTCGGCTGTAGTCAGGCGCACACAACACAGGTGCCCTACACAGACTTTCTTTCAAGCCATCAAAGGCCCTCTGACAGTCTTCAGTCCAATTAACCTTCCTAGGCTGTTTGGGCGAAGTTAGAGCTGTCAGGGGTGCAGCTATGGTTCCATAGTCTGCCATGAAATTGCGATAGTACCCAGTGAGGCCCAAAAAGGCTCTCACCTGGGTTTGAGTAGTGGGAGTCTCCCAGTTCTGTACGTCCTGTACTTTACTGGAGAGAGGTTGGATTTGACCCCCTCCTACCTCATGACCAAGATAGGTAACTTTCCCCTGAGCTATCTGGCACTTGGTGGCCTTGATAGTGAGGTTAGCCCTTTTCAAGGCCTGCAACACCTTATCCAGATGTGTCAAATGCTCTTCCCAGGTGGAACTGTAGACGGCAATGTCGTCTAAGTAAGCCACACAAAAGGCTTCCAGCCCACTGAGCGCATGGTTGACCAATCTCTGGAAGGTGGCAGGGGCATTCTTCAACCCAAAAGGCATGACCCTAAACTGGTAGAGTCCCTCAGGTGTTGAGAAAGCCGTCTTTTCCTTGGCATGGTCCGTCAGAGCTATTTGCCAATAGCCTGAGGTAAGGTCAAAGGTGCTCACAAACTTGGCAGCACCTATGGTGTCCACGAGCTCATCAGCCCTGGGCAATGGGTGCGCGTCAGTTTTGGTGACGGCATTGACTCCTCGGTAGTCCACACAGAACCTCCAATCTTTGGTACCCGCCTGGGAACTTGCCTTGGGGACAAGGACCACTGGACTGGACCAGGGACTGGTTGAGGGTTCAATAACACCCAGATCCAACATCTTGGCGACCTCAGCCTGGATGTGGTTCTTGACGGTATCTGACATACGGTAGCACCTGCTTTTGACAGGCACACTGTCACCAGTGTTAATTTCGTGCTTACACCACGGTGTAAGGCCTGGCTTCAGTGAAAACAGAGAGGCATACTGCTGGAGCAAAGCCCTGCAGGCCCTCTGCTGCTCTGTTGTCAAATCGGGAGAGAGTTGTACTCCCCCCACTGAGCCATCCTGAGGGTTGCTATGCAGCAAATCAGGAAGGGGCTCACTCTCATCCTCTTCTTGCCCTGAAGCTAGCAAGAGACATGAGACCTCTGCTCGCCTGTGGAAAGGCTTGAGCCTGTCGACATGGAATACCTGGGGGGCTACCCCAGAGGCTCCCATGTCAACCAGATAATTGACTTCGCCCATCTTGGAGATGATCCTGAAGGGTCCAGTCCACTTGTCTGCCAAAGCTCTAGGCTTGGTAGGCTCCATCACAAGGATTTCCTGTCCCGGAGTCCAATCCACTTGCGAAGCTTTAAGGTCATGCCAGTACTTGTTCAATTCCTGGCTGGCCTTGAGATTTGCTGTTGCCTGACCCATCATTTGTGTCATCCTCCGCCTGAGGCCTAACACATAGTCCCCCACTTGCTTGGCGGGACCTGGAGGGGTGGCTTCCAAGCCTTCTCGGATCAAGGCGAGGGGCCCCCTCACGGGATGTCCAAAGAGTAACTCAAAGGGGCTGAAACCAACACCCTCTTGAGGTACCTCTCTGTAAGCAAACAGCAGGCATGGCAGGAGGAGATCCCATTTCCTCCTTAGGGGCTCTTCCAAAGCACCTAGCATGCCCTTGAGAGTTTTGTTAAATCTCTCAACCAGACCATTGGTCTGGGGGTGGTAAGAGGTGGAGAACTTGTAGGTTACCCCGCACTCTTTCCACATGGTTTTCATGTAACTAGACATGAAGTTGGATCCTCTGTCAGAGACAACCTCCTTGGGGAATCCAACACGGGTGAAAATGCCCAGGAGAGCCCTGGCAACCACCTTGGCAGTAACAGTCCGAAGGGGTATTGCCTCAGGGTACCTGGTGGCATGATCTACCAAGACCAGGATGAACCGATGTCCACCTGAAGCGGGAGGGTCAAGGGGACCGACGATGTCGATGCCCACCCTCTCAAATGGTGTGCCAACCACTGGTAATGGCTGCAGTGGGGCAATGATCCTGCCTCCAGTCTTGCCAGACAACTGACAAGTGGGGCAGGTCCTGCAGTGGGACTCCACTTCTACCCCCATCCTTGGCCAGTAGAAATGGGCAGAGAGCCTCTGCTTAGTCTTCTTAGTCCCAAGATGACCAGCCAAGGGCACCTCATGCGCCAACTGCAGTAGGAAGGGCCTGTAAACCTGGGGTACCACCAACCTCTTGCGGGCACCAGGTTCAGGCTTAGTGGGCTCACTAACAAGGAGCTCACCCTCCCAATAAATCTTGAATGTCCTAGGCACTTCACCTTGTGCCTGGGACAGGGCCTGTTTCCTCAGACCCTCGAGAGAGTGGCACTCTCTCTGTCCTTTACAGAAGTCTGCCCGGGAGGGTCCCCCTTCAGCTAACAAGCATTGAAGGTCGGGGTGCTCCTCCGGGTTAAGAACCTCTCCCACAGGAGAGTCTTCTGCCTCTTCTCCCACAGGAGTTGAGTTTGGGTTTTCCACTGGACCCAGCCCGTCCGGAGCATGGATCCCAATGGGTGCTGTCGGAACAGCAGGAAGAGAAGGTGTTCCCTCCACAGGGGTGGCCTTCTTGGTCTTCCTTCTTCTTGCCTTAGGCCTCGCCTTTGGCTCGGGTACCTGACTCACAGCCAGACCCGGTGTCACCTGTGACCTAGTGACCGCAGCAGCAGTCAGGGGAAGACCATCCGAGATCAACCCCAACTCCACTAGATCATTACCTAACAGAATGTTAGCAGGGACATTGTCCTGAACCAGGACAGGAAGCTTTGCTGTCTTGTCTCCAATCATGAGTGTGACTAAGGCTACAGGTGATAATTTGGGAGGCCCACCAGCTAATCTGGTGGTTTGCAGAGGAGCACCTTCATAGTCCTCTGGCTTGAGCAGGGTCCTGTCCACCACTGTCATGCTTGCCCCAGTGTCTCTCAAACCAGTAGAAGGCTGGCCATTCAAGAGGACACTTCTCAAAAACCTACGGGCGTTCTGTGGGATAGTCGCCAGTACTTCTGCGTACTGGTCCCAGGCCCCAAGGGACACTAAGGAAATCTCTACCGGAGCACCAAATGTGATTCCTGTAGAGGAGGGGAGGACAGTGGCCTCCACCTCAGACACGGGGTAAGGGTAGGTCAGGCTGACAGCCTGTACTCCAAGTGCCTTACCTTTACACTTGGGGTCACCCCTTTTGTGATCCAGAGCCCCACAATCCCAACAAGTGCCAGGAGTGCGGGGTATGGTACTGGAACCACTGGGAGCCTGCTTTGCAGCAGGTGGACCACTACTCTTATTCCCACCCACAGAGGACTTATCCCCACTAGATTTTTGGGTCTTAGGAGAGGAAGGTTTTGGTTTACCCGACTGTGACTGCTTTTGGGACTCCTCAGCTTTCTGAGAGGTCCCCTTTTCTTTGTCCTTGTCCTTCCCACTGGAGTCCTTAGGGGACACCCGGTGGGAGACCCACTTGTCAGCCAACCTAGCCAGCTTAAAGGGGTCCAAAATGTTCTGGTCAGCCACATACTGACGCAGCTCTGGTGAACAGGCTTCAGAAAAATGCTCAAAAAACAAGAGGTGGGACAACTCAACAAAAGTTTTCACCTTGTATCCATCAATCCACCCCATCATGTTCATGTGCGCAGTACTCACCCAGTCAACCCAAGACACATTCTCTCTTTTCTTAAATTCCCTGAACCTTTTAAGGTATTGGGTAGGTGTCTTGCCAAACTTGGCAATCAAAGCAGACTTCATACACTCATACTGACCCCTTTCTTCCACACTCAGCTTCAGAATACAGTCATATCCCGTTTGAGGCACTCTGCTTAACAAACACTTAGCCCAATCTCTTTTATCCACATCATGAATTGCACAAGCCATTTCAAACGCTTCAATCCATTGGAGGATATCTGAACCCTCCACAAACACACCAACCAAATCTTTCATAAACTTGGTGGCTGGGGACCTGACACTCTCACTGGATCTAGCTGAAGTCTCCACTCTAGCTTTCTCTAGCTGGATTCTCTGACATTCAGTGTCCTGGCTTTTGAGTTCAAGGTCCTTATTTCTGAGTTCAAGATCCCTATTCTTGAGTTCCACTTGCTGTGCCAGCTCCTCTTTCTTAAGCTCAGCTTCTATTTCCAACTTGCGATATTCAAAGGCTAACTTCATCCTTAATAACTCAAGTTCCATGGAATTGCTGGGGTTTGGAACAGAGGCAGCAGGAATGGTGGCATTCCCAGAAACAGATTCAGCGACAACCCCAGGGGCAGAGTCCTCACTGGTTGCATCCCCCCCTTCATCAAGAGTTTCACCATCGGTCTGGTAATCCACCAGGGCAGCTATCAGCTCAGCCCTAGACTTATCCACAAAGTCTAACTCCCTGGCTTCACAAGCACTCTGGAGAGCCTCTAAGCTCATCCGAGTCAATTTACCATTTGCAATGGGCTCCATTGCTTGTAATGCAGTTATTTGGAACACACCCGAACCTTAATCTAATAAAGTGCGGATATTTTGTAAGTGGCACGGTTATACACTGAGTCTTAAAACCATAAGCATCCCACCGCTGGCCACCAGCTTGTAAAGACCGGTGGGGGGGTCTGTACTTCTGCTCTCTATATGGTAGAGGGGAGGCACAGAGGACCCCAGCCAAGATTCTCTAATATGGTAACGATGGACGAGCAATCAAGGCCTAGCTTCTCAGGAGGTGATGCAGGCTGGTTCTTAAGTACAGTGTACCCCCAAGCCCCCACAAAGGAATGTCCACACACTGTATTACTGAAAACACAGTCTTTATATAATTAATATTCAAGGGTTATGTACACTTATCACAATAACGCACTTTGTGCTCAGGAAAATCAGCAATGGTAAATATCTACAATTCTAAAGTGGTACCACTAATATTAGACCTCATTAAAGTGCATTCACAATACTGTCAAAATGGCACACAGATCAATAAGAAGGAAACCAGCAATAGAGAGAGGAGAGAAAACAGATGGTTGAGACAATAGGCAGAAGACTGGCCCTTGCTACTGGACACAGTTCTGTGTGGAGATCCCCCCACCTGGGCAACCTGTAAAATAAAGAGATATAACACAAGCCCAGTCCATATATTGTCCAATAGTCTTATTCTCTCCTACAATGTTTTTACCCCCCCAATGTACCTGGTGGAGTCGAGTTCTTCGAAGAGGCGTCGACAGATCCTTCTTGAATGACCCCCTTTAAGGCAGGAGTCACGGATCGTCGAGTGGCGTCGAGAAACGTCGAAGACCTCGGGGTTCGGCGACGGGGAATCGACGGCCCTTCTTGAATGCCTTCCCTTTCAAGCGGGAGGCACGGGGCGTCGAACGTCCGTCGACAAACGAGGTAGAACGATGTCAGAGAGGCGGCAGCTTCGTCCGAGCGGTGCTCGTCGGCGTCGGGGCGTCGGCGTCCTGCAAGGCGGAGGTGTGCGGGGCACCTCGATGACAATAGTTCTGGACCGCAAAGATTGTAGAGACGGAAGCCCAGCAAGGGCGTCGAGTCGCTCGAGTCTTTGGGGTCGTGAGGTGGCGGGAAACCCACCGGCGGATTCTCCTCGGCGCGTTGGTCGTCCTCGACTTTCTCCGGCGGGACAAAGCGGTCGACGATGCGGACGAGGGAGTCCTTCAAGGCAAATGTTCTTAGGCAAGGAGCGGACGGCTCCGGTCGTCGGCGGCACGGCGTCAAGTGGTTCCCACGGCTGGGCAACACAACTTCGACGGGCCTCCAGCGGTTACACAAACCTGCGAACCCTGGTCGACGGCAATGGACTTCGACAGCGTCGATGTCCGGGTGCTTCACTTCGATCTCCTCGGCGGTCCCGTCTCGGGTCGGCAGCCTTTCGAGGGTCTGACTTCCAGGGCGCTTCGGCGAAGATTCAGCGGTGCTCGATGGTCCCTCGGAGCACGGGAAGAGGGCGCCTTACCAGGTCCTCTCTCGGGTCAGTCCTCGACGATTTCGACAACCTTCAGTTTCGGTCGAAGCAAATGCCACAGCAAGTCTTCTTCTTCCAGCTGGACGTCGAGGATCAGCAAATCCAGTTACTCTTGAGTGGAGACTCAGCTTCTGAATGCTTCTGAACAATTTCCAGTGGTGAGAGGTCCCCAGATATACTATTCTGTCTCTCATCCACACTGCTGGCACACACACAGCAGCCAATCACACAGAAGGGCATTCATGCAGTCAGTCAGCCAATCAGGCACACAGTGCATTCAGGCCACACTCCTCCCTTTCAGACACTCACAACAAGGAATGTGGATTGGGACAAGTACCCAGCCATTCAACACTACACACTGCATTCAGGCCAGTTTCGGGCAGGGCTGTCTCAGTCTTTGTCTCACATGCCAGAAACCAGACAACCACAACAAGAAGTGTATATTGGTCACACACTCCATTCACCCAGGTCCCACCCACAGGAGGTACCCACAACATACAGTCAAAGGGAAGGCTCCAGTCAGTCTAGCTGGGCCTTCACAACAACACCATATATGGAACTTCCACCCAACAGCCAGTCAGGGGGAAGGGACAGAGTCAGGGCTTCCCAGGACTTTGGGAAAAACAAGACAACAGGCAATAGAAAGCAAGAGGCCACAGGGGCCATCTTGTTTTCTACCAGGAATCAACTGATCCCAATGGCAGGGCCTGGGTATCCCAAAATGGAGGACACCCAGAGCACCTGTCTAATTCAGCATGGAGCTGCCACCAGCCCATACCCTGCTCTGTGGGCCACCCACAGGTGCCCAAAAACATACACTAGGGGCACAGGGTTGTACCCCTACCCATGGGTGCCATAAGGGTATCCCATGGGTCTGTTCACCAAACCAAAAGAGAGAACTGCACTGCCAGGAGTCCCAAATGGACTCCTGGGCAGAAAACATAACAGAACACACGATAAAAGGCAGAAAAGGACAAGGATTCAGAGGCCCTGTCCCTCTGATGCATTTCCAGCATCACACTCATGCACCTCTAAATCACCGGCAGAATGAGCTGCTGCACAAGTGCGACCATGAGCTGGAACATGACCACCACCTCCCCAACCCGGGCAGGGAAAAATGACAGGCGAAAGTGGGGGGTCTTGGGGTAGTTCAGCTGGTAGCAGAGCGTAGGGGCGGCCACAAAGTAGTAAAGGTCGTGAAGATTCAGGTTCCATGGGTAAACATCACCCTGGCGTCTCCACCTTCATTCCTCCTGCCCTGTTGGTTATGCGGCAGAACTATCTGCAAAGTCCCTTGGGCTTTCTTGGGGTGTCTGGCCCTGTAGGTGCCATTTACAATCATGTAGGAGAGAAGCTTGAAGAGAAGCTTGAAGAAAAGAAGGACATATATGAACAGAGTCAACATGGACCCCGCCAGGATCATGCTTTTGTTGTAGAGAATGACCGCCACTGGGAACACGAGCAGCGCCACTAAGTTCACACACTGCACAATCCTGCCCACCACTTCACATGTGCGACTGAGGGTCATGAGGCACTCCATGAGCAGAGCCATAGTAATGAACACATTGGAAGCTGCCATGAGGTGTAGGGCAGGCCAGGCATAGGGGTCCTTCCAGAGAGCAAAAAGGGCCACAGATGGGTTTCCCAAGTGGCCCAAAAGCCTGTGTCTGCTGATGCCGTCCACATTCATGTAGATGTATGTATGTGCTAAACAGTAGCATTCTTGCCCAGGGGATTGCCACCCCTGCAGTGAAAAGGGACTCGGCGGGCACATGAAAATAGAGCATTTCTGCGTCCTCTGCCGTGAAGCCCGCAGGCCCGGCTCTAGCACGGGGGCCAAGGGGGCCAGGCCCCCCCAGAGCCAGCCTCTGGCCCCCCCTAGAACGGAGGCCATGTCAGTGGTGTTATACACCACTGGTAACCGACGGCGTGGGGGGTGGATGTCACTCTTAACATTCAGCAGCAACCTCAGAGGCATCGTTCTGAGATGCTGAATTGCAGGAAGCCGGGCCAGGATTTGTTTTCTTGCCCTAGACAATGATTTATGCCCCACGCCATGAAAGTACAAATGACCAGGGATATGGGGGCCATTCACACCTCTAAGTGAGGTAGCACACTTATTCAAGAAGGCTGCCTACAACTATTTTCTCAAACCTAAAATCACAATTTTGGTTTCTGTAATTTCAAGTATGTTTATTTTTTGTGGTAAAATAGTGGTTTTTCACATCATGCTTAATAAAATGGTTAACTATATCAAACAATAAATGACAGGTAAAGTGGCTTGAACACAGATTTCTGCAGAAGGTGCGTCAGCTGACTGGGGGCCCTTACAAATGACATTCAAAGTATATATTCTGCTGCATTAACTACTTGAGTATAAGTGAAAAGATAAGGTTGGTAGTAACAAAAATGTAATTCTGGAGTGGAGAGTGTAGTAAAATCAAAATGTGATACATGCAAGGCTTTGAATTAAACATTATCACTACCATTGCTCTGCGCAACATTCCATGCCATTATTCTGTAGTATGTCAGTGCAATTAGAGAAGGGGACAAGCAATTAGCAAATCACTTTTGGTGCTGCCACCAAAAGGAGCAGTTCAATGTCAATTGCTAGGCCGTGTTCCATCTGCACTGGAACACAAGCAACCATATGAATGTTTAGGCCCTGTGCTCTAGCAGTTTGGGAAGGGCTTCTGACATTAGTGACAGTCATGGCTGATATGCAAATGGTATGGAAGGCTGGCCAGAGCAATGACAGTGGTTCTAATTGATTCAGAGACTTTTTACCTATTAGGTACAACCAGAACGCATGCTGTGGAACACAGATAGGATGGCAATAAAATGTGAGGAGAAACACACATCCTATGGGTGTGTCTGGTCATTTACCCACCTAACGACTAGACGTGGCTATGTCAGTGCCTCACCACCAAAACCTAACCTCTCTAGAACTCTGAGCAAGCTCCATCCCAAAGTAACACCAAACGTCTTGCTGTATAGGGCCTGCCACTGTTATATCTAAGCATTCTTTGAGTGTTTAATTACCTTTGTAAAAGACCTCCTGGTGTAATAACATTCTCTTAATGTGTGTCTTCACAATATATTTGTCAATGGCTCTGTGACTTGCACTGAAGTCCTGTCTTAAACAAGCAATCATGAAGCCAGCAGTTTTGTCAATGCCATCATATGCCCAGTTACTGGCACCATTTTCCAGCTATTCCCATCTTATGGCCAGGTGGTACCCTTATGGCAGTGCCTGGCAAATGCCTATCCATCCCTAATCAAAAGCCCAAGACGTTGGCTTTGCCAATGCATTTTGGCTTCCGTTTGTCTCCCTAAGTGAATGTGTATATGCCCAGATGTGGGTGTCTTGCTTGCTGCTCCTAGGGAATCAAGCTGCACCTCACTGAGCTGGTCCAACAAGGCCCTACCTGAAAATGATGAGGCTAGGTTGGCAAATATTGACCAGTTTCAGATCTTCTCATGTATACTTACCAGTGGGGCTCCGACCTAAATAGAATGTATCTTTGTTTGGAAGGCTAGTCTACTCTGACAGAACGTTTCATGATTCAAACTGATAAGTACTGACTTGATAACCTCATTCTGTTTGAATAACCTTACAGAGTTTGCATGCAAACAGAATATGTCATGTGTGTTGTGGGATTTGTTTGGAAAGTATGATGTAAATCCTGGGTGCTGGGTGTTTAGGCAGCGCCGGAAATGAAACATGAACACCCATAAAATAACAAAAAAGAAGAGCATTTTCTATAATGTTGCGGTCAAAGTATAAAATGTGTACATCTTTTATAACTAAAAAGCAGTATTAAATATTTTCTAAAGAGTGCAATCAGAGGTGGATTTAACATTTGGACAAGGGACACATGCCAATGCCCCCTACTTCTCTACTCTCTCCCCTCAAATACAAACAGCCAGGGCTGATGAGGCTCTACCAGTGAGATCCTATCTTTTTAACGTGTCTCAGAGGAAGATTATTTACAAAAGGTAGTGATTAGAGAAAGAAAAGGTAAAAAGGCAGTGACCATTGGTGTGCCACTTTAAAAAAAATTATATAGGATTTTAAGAAGCTATTTAAGTGTGATTGTTGGGTGATTAGTAAGTAATGGGATACAGAACAAGCTCTGTGAAACAATAACCTTGTCATGCATTTCATTTCACTTTGTATCTGTATATGATTTTTTTAAGTTCTCATTAATTTCTATGCTGGAGCTTGTAGGCTTCCATTCAGGATGGGGAAAATAAAACTACAGTCATAGAGGATCATGTTCCAGGTCAAGCGGAGTGGAAGAAGTGGCACTAAATGCATGTAGCTTCACTTTTTATGAGCTGCAGGATTTTCTATGATTTGACAGGTGAAGTTGGAGAGCAGTCGGACTTAACATGTTCCCCCTGCCAAATCCAATTGGTAGTCCACCAGCATATATTTTTACGTTGGCAGAAAAACCATTAGGTTCCCATGGGAACTGCCTGACCTTTACACCTGAAAAAAGCGTTCAGAGTCCAAAGGAATCCATTTTGGATGTCTCCCCCAATCGTTAATTGTGCAAGTAATTTACACTTTTCCAGACACGTAGTGGTAAAGTAAATAGCAAAGGTGATTTTCGCCTGTGTTTTACTCTTTACTTTTCCAGTACTTGGTGGAAACAATTAAAATTAATGAATGGCAAAAATGGGCACGCAGGAGAATTCTGATCTGTGCAATTTAGAATTCAAAACAAAATGCCCCCCTTATTCTTTTCATCAACATGTTTCTAAAATGATGAATACATTGTCAGGTTGGTTTATCATGTGACTTGTGCATTTTTAAAGTAATCTGTATACAGTTTAGTATTATTTTATTTATTCAAAGCCAAACTTCAACACATATTTGTACCAACTTGAGCTTGGAAAATGTGTGGTCACGTCTCTAAATTTCAGGCTAGGCTCAAATGATGGCTTTGCCACTTCACCAAAGTGTGTGATCCTTGGCATATTTTTTAACTTCACTATGCCTTACCTGTTAAAATGAGGTGCCCCTAGAAGTGATTCAGTTCGCATTATAAGCTATTCCAAAAAGCCTAACTTGTGGTTTAATAGATGGACAGCACAGGCATTAGGACACACACACATCTAACTTTGAAAATATCTGGGCCACATTTATTGAACACAATTGTGTCAGTCAATAGCAAATCAAAGTAAACACATCAAGCAAAGAATCATCATGGACAATTCCATATTATACCCAGTATGTAAACAGTATGTAGCAGACAATGATGTACAGGGGCACGCCCCACCTGGAGCAATACCAGGAGGCCTCAAACCCCACAACCAGCACTGTCTGCCTCCTGATGCAGCCCTTACAGCCCTAGCACTCCCTTGCACTCTCAACTCAATTAAAATGTGTTGCACAAATGCAACAAAAAGAATAAACATTTTTGTTTCATATGTAATTTTTGACATGAACCATTGATGGGAGACATTCAGAATGGGACTACTGTAGGGGTTCAGGTGGAAAGAAGGGGGGAAGGAGTTTGGGGAATGGGTGCATGAAGAGAGGTTTGTATACATGTGTATGTTATTGGAGAAGATGTTGTTGTGCTCAAAATATTGTTAAGATCAACAAGACTACCTGTATTGAATGGACATGGTATATTCTGTTCTTGACATTTAAAGAAGTTTAATTTTTTTTTTAATTTAGTAGGAATCAAAAGCTCCCAGTCCTTGCTTCAGTATTCTGGGTGGGGTCTATCTTTCACAACAAGATGGAGGGACCACAAGCATCTCCTCCGAGGCCTGCTGGGAGTAGCCACAGTGCTCGGGAAGGTATTGTTGGGCGGACACCATCTGAGATGGTAAAAAGACTGAGGGCCTCACTGCTCAGTCCTCTCAGAGGAGGAGGAGGAGGCATCACCCTCAATTATCCCAAGCCAGTCCAGGAAAGGCATGCTGGGTGCTGGTGTGAATAGGTGGGAGGGGAGGTAAATGAAAACTGTGGTTAGGGCAGCTGAAGGAAGGTGACTGGACGGTGAAAGGTGAACGAGGGTCAGATATAACCGAAAGGGGAGAGCAGATGGGAAGGGAAGATAGGTAGATTGATGTTGCAACACTATTTTCCTTGCTTCTCTTTTGAAATGAAAAGTTTTTTATGGAGGGATGCAAATGTATATTTGCAGATCTGGGAAGACATTTTTTGCTGGATCACGGATCTGTGAAATCAGGATCAACACCAGCACTTTATTGAGGGTACTCCTAGACCCACAACCAATGGAATATGGGCCCCCCTGATCAAAACCCTGGCCCACCCAGATAACATTTCCTGGAGCCGGGCCTGGAAGCCCGGCTCATTAGCCATGTGCATCCGCCAGCGCAGGGCGGCTCTCAAAGCTCTTCTCCTCTGCCGTGGGGCTGGAGGGTCAGCACTTTCTTCATCCCTGCTGTCAGAGCTGCTACCGGCACATTGGAGATGGGGAATGCAACCTGGCAAGGTCTGTCCTGCTGTGCTCGGGAGTGCACATGGCAAGGTCTGTCCTGCTGTGCTCAGGAGTGCACATGGCACGGTCTGTCCTGCTGTGCTCAGGAGTGCACATGGCAAGGTCTGTCCTGCTGTGCTCAGGAGTGCACATGGCACGGTCTGCCCTGCTGTGCTCAGGAGTGCACATGCCAAGGTCTGTCCTGCTGTGCTCAAGAGTGCACATGGCAAGGTCTGTCCTGCTGTGCTCAGGAGTGCACATGGCACGGTCTGCCCTGCTGTGCTCAGGAGTGCACATGCCAAGGTCTGTCCTGCTGTGCTCAAGAGTGCACATGGCACGGTCTGTCCTGCTGTGCTCAGGAGTGCACATGGCACGGTCTGTCCTGCTGTGCTCAGGAGTGCACATGGCAAGGTCTGTCCTGCTGTGCTCAGGAGTGCACATGGCACGGTCTGCCCTGCTGTGCTCAGGAGTGCACATGCCAAGGTCTGTCCTGCTGTGCTCAAGAGTGCACATGGCAAGGTCTGTCCTGCTGTGCTCAAGAGTGCACATGTCACGGTCTGTCCTGCTGTGCTCAGGAGCGCACATGGCAAGGTCTGTCCTGCTGTGCTCAGGAGTGCACATGGCACGGTCTGCCCTGCTGTGCTCAGGAGTGCACATGGCACGGTCTGTCCTGCTGTGCTCAGGAGTGCACATGGCACGGTCTGCCCTGCTGTGCTCAGGAGTGCACAAGGCACGGTCTGTCCTGCTGTGCTCAGGAGTGCACATTGCACGGTCTGCCCTGCTGTGCTCAGGACAGCACAAGGCACGGTCTGTCCTACTGTGCTCAGGAGTGCACATGGCAAGGTCTGTCCTGCTGTGCTCAGGTGTGCACATGGCACGGTCTGTTCTGCTTTGCTCGGGAGTGCACATGGCAAGGTCGGTCCTGCTGTTCTCGGGAGTGCACATGGCACGGTCTGTCCTGCTGTGCTCGGGAGTGCACATGGCACGGTCGGTTCTGCTGTGCTCGGGAGTGCACATGGCACGGTCTGTCCTGCTGTGCTCGGGAGTGCACATGGCACGGTCGGTCCTGCTGTGCTCGGGAGTGCACATGGCACGGTCGGTCCTGCTGTGCTCGGGAGTGCACATGGCAAGGTCTTTCCTGCTGTGCTCGGGAGTGCACATGGCAAGGTCTGTCCTGCTGTGCTCGGGTGTGCACATGGCAAGGTCTGTCCTGCTGTGCTCGGGAGTGCACATGGCAAGGTCTGTCCTGCTGTGCTCGGGAGTGCACATGGCACGGTCTGTCCTGCTGTGCTCGGGAGTGCACATGGCACGGTCTGTCCTGCTGTGCTCGGGAGTGCACATGGCACGGTCTGTCCTGCTGTGCTCGGGAGTGCACATGGCAAGGTCTGTCCTGCTGTGCTCGGGAGTGCACATGGCACGGTCTTTCCTGCTGTGCTCGGGAGTGCACATGGCACGGTCTGTCCTGCTGTGCTCGGGAGTGCACATGGCACGGTCTGTCCTGCTGTGCTCGGGAGTGCACATGGCACGGTCTGTCCCGCTGTGCTCGGGAGTGCACATGGCAAGGTCGGTCCCGCTGTGCTCGGGAGTGCACATGGCACGGTCGGTCCCGCTGTGCTCGGGAGTGCACATGGCACGGTCTGTCCCGCTGTGCTCGGGAGTGCACATGGCACGGTCTGTCCCGCTGTGCTCGGGAGTGCACATGGCAAGGTCTGTCCCGCTGTGCTCGGGAGTGCACATGGCACGGTCTGTCCCGCTGTGCTCGGGAGTGCACATGGCACGGTCTGTCCCGCCGTGCTCGGGAGTGCACATGGCACGGTCTGTCCCGCTGTGCTCAGGAGTGCACATGGCAAGGTCGGTCCCGCTGTGCTCGGGAGTGCACATGGCACGGTCAGTCCCGCTGTGCTCAGGAGTGCACATGGCAAGGTCTGTCCCGCTGTGCTCGGGAGTGCACATGGCAAGGTCTGTCCTGCTGTGCTCAGGAGTGCACATGGCAAGGTCTGTCCCGCTGTGCTCGGGAGTGCACATGGCAAGGTCGGTCCCGCTGTGCTCAGGAGTGCACATGGCACGGTCTGTCCTGCTGTGCTCAGGAGTGCACATGGCACGGTCTGTCCTGCTGTGCTCGGGAGTGCACATGGCACGGTCGGTCCCGCTGTGCTCAGGAGTGCACATGGCAAGGTCTGTCCCGCTGTGCTCGGGAGTGCACATGGCAAGGTCGGTCCCGCTGTGCTCAGGAGTGCACATGGCACGGTCTGTCCTGCTGTGCTCAGGAGTGCACATGGCAAGGTCTGTCCTGCTGTGCTCAGGAGTGCACATGGCAAGGTCGGTCCTGCTATGCTGAGCATTTAACAGCAGCCCAGAGAAGACGGCAGATTGTCCGTGTTTCAGGAGCATTGACTCCTCATTACACCCAGCAGTGTAGTGCCAGTTGCAGGAGCATCATGGCATGCCATCATGGCATGTGGCATGCATGCGCCCGGAGGGACGCAACAGAGACGTGCGTCCGTCCCTTCTACCCCCACTGCGCAGTGACACCCGAAGGAACCTTCGCAACAACATGAACCAAGAAGGACGTTCAGTGGCTAGAGGTACAGTAAACATGTGACCCACTCCTTCACTTGCTACAACATTGACTCAGTCACTACTCTCCTGAGAAGTGCTGCTAATTGTCACTGCACATAACTCTACGCTTTCTTTTTCTCAGAGTTATGTCCTACCTTGTAAGTTTACGTCACGACTGATTATGCCCCCACCCCCGCCAGGTGGACGTCACTCACAAGCGACACCTCTGTCATGTGACAAAACCCCTCCTCAATATGAATAAATAATAGCTATATAAATGCAGCTGTAAACGTTGTAATTCAAGTACTTTACAGAAGAATTCTAATGCTGCCCAAGTAAATGTTTTTTCTGTCACCTGCTCTTAGGGAAGGCCTTGCCTGAATGCAGTTTCAAGCTGTTCCTACTGGCACACTGGAGCAATATTAGACCAACCATAAGAATAATTTTCTGATAGAAGGTGTTAGGGAGAATTCTCATTCTATGGCTAATTTCCCTTACCTATAGAGTCCCCCAGCAGCTTTGCTGGATTTGAAGGGTTTGTTTCTTTTTACCTGCTAAGAGTGAGACTCTTTTTCCCACTCTTAGGCATTTTTGCTATGTGTGTTCTTGGCTATTTTTGTGTTTAATGCCTATGGGGTTTTTCTCTCACCCATAGGAACTAAATGTATGCACATGTGTTACACAGCACCCTCCGTGCAGTGACACAGGGGTGTCATAGCGACCCCCAAACATAGACTCCATACCCTGGGACTGACTGCTGTCTCCCAGGGCATGTAAAGTCCCCATTGACTTTACTGGTCAAATCTTATGAACTTAACCAGTACAAACCATCTTACTATGGAGGTACTGGAAAGGGTTAATAGTTTTTCCCTTGGGTTCATTTTCGAGGGGGTACCTTAATGTCCCGCTCTCTAAAGTTTCTGGCTGGTGGCAGTGGTTACTACCTTAAATATTCGACCGCAAATATTTTCCTATGGGATTTTCCCATTGTTCGAGGCTACCACTTTTACTGACAGCCTCTAACATACCGCCGGGTTATTTTATTATTAACTTTACTCCGGTTCGTTTTATTTGCCAGAACTTTAATACAAATTCTTTCTCGTGTCTTACTCTAAACTCCTAACCCAGGTCGGGGATCCTTTGTTCGCTATTTTGGCGGGCTTCTGCCAAGAAACCCTCCTTTCGGCGTCTCTGAGTCTGGGGTGGGTCTGTTGTTTGGGAGGGGGAGTAGAACCCCTGGACAGAGTTGCCGCAGCAACTCAGGTCGCACTCTAACCTGATAGGCTGGAGGGCTCCCGCCAAGAAGACCACTCCGCTGTTTGAGTGCCAGCTATGCTGCATGAATGGGTCTCTTGCTGCATAAAAGCAGGGTCCTGAGGACTGGAAGAGCAAGACGTTGCAACTGGAACTACGGAACCGGTGAGGCCCTGCCGGAGCGTCTCACCACTTTTCTTCCACACGACGAGAGGAGATCTTCATCGAAAGAGCCTTCTTCCCTTGAGCTGGTGGGCACAACCAGTTCACCCATCTCATCCTCGGACCTGCCTTGGTGGAATCGACAGTGCTCAGCACTTGGAGACCGGATAGCCAGGCAGCACCGCGGCTGGTTTCATCCCTGGGTAGTGCAGTGACTCGAACCTTCCTCCACGACGAGAGCCTCTTTTCCTCTGCTGGACACTCGAACTGCAGGAACTACCAGGAACAACTGCCACCGCAGGAGCCACTTCTTCACGTTTAAGGTACATTGTTCCGCCAGGCCTCCCTTTCCCTGTGGTAGCCATAAAGGTGTTTTAAATCCTTTCACTACTCGTTGGGTTGGCCACCGTTTCTCCTAACATTGTCTTTTGCCTCGCATCTACCTCTTCAACATTCGCTTACCAATGACTTGACTGCAGCTACAAGAACATTTTTGCTCCTAAACTCTTGGTCCTGTACCACTGACTCTGGCTCAGGCCTATTGACTCGGGCTGATTTGTTAGATCTGCTCTCACTAGATTGTTTTTCAATGAGAAATGTGTTGATGCAGCTAAATCTTCTTAACCCCTCTTCCTTTCTACTGTTTTAACTTGTGGAGTGCCATTTTGCTCAGTTTTCATTTACTTATCTCTTTGCTAAAGTATCACTGTGCATTACTTGTCCACAAAACTTCAGGGAAGTGTTGCTAGGGGGTGTACGAAGATATTTCTGTGTAACTTGTGCTTTCCCTCCCTTTCATTAAATTGCTAGAGTGCCATTTGTAGTGGGTTTTCACTGTGCCGTTTTGCTCAGTTTTCACTTAACCGCAAACTTGTCTACAATTGAATAGGGAGTTGTGTATATCTTTTCGTGACCTGATTTAACTTACTTGATAATTGTGATACCTGTGTTTGATTAGAGGTGTATAAAATAAATATATATTAACTTTTTAAGTACAAAGCTTTGTTCAGTGTTTCCTTGTTCCATACTCTAGTGTGCCTAATGTGTAAACCCTGAATACTGCTCATCTCCCTCTTGAGATAAGTCTGACTGCTTAGCCACAGCTACCAACTAAATCTTTGTGGTACAGACTGATACCAAAGGAGATTTTTGCTCTCACCCGTAGTCCTAATCTTGTGTAGTGGTCCCAGAGGGAACTGCACGGGATTCTGCCTAACAGAAGGTTATCATTCCAAGATGGACAGTCTGGTACACTCTTATTGTACTCTTTCAAAATACCTCTCTGAAAGTGGGAAAGGGGACAAATAGCACCAATGAGGATTCATGTATGCTTTGCATGAAATCACAGTGCATTTCAGGACTATAACAGTGTTCAGAGATCTATACATATGATAAACAAGTCTGTAATAAAAGGATTGTATGTGTGAATCTCTAAATTCATAACTGTTGCATGGCTTGGTGCTCACATCACGGTTCACAATACTCACCCTAACATTAAAATGTTTGTAACCATAAACCATACATGCTCATTTGGACAACTTACTTTTTTGGATGCGAGTATAAAATGGCTGCAACATCAGCCACTCAAATGGGGTACAGGGGCGCTTTTGCTTCTTGTTTCTGAAGAATTTTAGGTGAGGAAGGGCTGGGACTCACTGTGGGCATGCCCAAACCCCAATACAGAAACATCTTTAGGGAATTATATCTACAGATAGGGCAGGACACCACACAAGAGAGACCCAATAAACAATGCACAGAAAGGCTACACAGACAGGATTGTACCTCTTTCAAACTTTAGCTTTACCAGTAATAAGTTAATGAAGCATTTTAAACAAAAACGGTTTCTAATGCCCGGTAAAGGGTACACAGTTCCTCAGCCACTACCGCCTCACTATTACGCAGGCCTCAGGGGTTATTTCGGCAAAAAAGAGCAGGCCCAGGCTTTATCTAACAGAGCTGACATTAGCATCTCTTATTAGTGCTGGCCTGCAGCTAGTGTAAATCATGCTGTGGCAGTGTAGAAAGGGAGTTTGGCCTAGTGGATTTACAATTTGAGGCAATTTCTTTGATTGCTTTATGTTTTTAAGTGTGGGCACAGTATGGCATGCTCGTCAGAGTCACATATACAAAACATCTGAGTGTTCTCTTGTATGGACATGTGGCACATCAGATAAAAACAGGTATATGTGATGTCACATAAGGGAGCACCGCATATACACCAATAACCAACAGGGTGGCGACTTGTGCAGCGCACAAATCATTGCTGCACACATATCACTGCAATGATTTGCCATGGACTACTGTCTGCAAAGTGACACACAATGAACTCTACTTTCCTAATCAAGGTGCCAAGTGACATTGAGTTGCCATCTGGTTTGGGCTTGGCAGTGGCTGGCTTGCTCAGACAATTACAAGACCTTTGCTGCTGAGCAGGTGCATTTAGTCCATGTCCCAAAGCAGCCACTAGAATACTTAAGCAAGAAAATTAGAGTTAACCTTCCCAGGAATGCGCCATATGTAACTAAAAATTAATATATATAAAAATAAAACTTTTTGTTGTGTCAAATAAAGAGACATAACAATAAAGACAATAGTTTAAAACTTTTCTGTGTGGCACATTCATTCTCTTGCAAAAATGCATGGGTTTGGTCAGCTAACTGATACTTGTCTGACCTCGTGAATACAAATGCCCCATGTTCAGTTCTTAACATTAAATGTTAAGCAGGTACTGTGTAAAAAAAATTGCTTGTTAAGTGAGCCATCACTTATAAATTGCCCCACTTGAAAGGCCATCCGCACAAACAATAAGGGGCACAGGGTGTGTGACTCCAGAGCATCTCACACGCTGCATTTAGAATATGCATTCCTTTGTTTGTATATTCCTAACGCATCGCATTCATCCACAAGAATGCAGGTTTCTTGGTGGGACCCTTACTGCGCCTACCTCCAGAGGTATTTAGCTCCCGCCCCGGGAGATCGCCACCCCACCCGGGCCAAGAAAAGGGGCTGGAACTAATCCATTCCTGGCTTTACATTTGCATTCTGGGACTTGCAGTTTAGGATTTCACCATTATAAACCCAGGACAAGTCCCATAATGCAAAGTTCAAACCCAGACTGGATTGTCTCCTGAATGGAATGAATAATACACTGCCCAGATTACTTACAGGTAATCTTCATTATTCCTCGTCCTACTCTTCCTCGTCCCCATACTTACCGTTGAGTATGTTCATGCTCACTGGAACTCTTTTTTACAAACCTTTTTACAAGCTGGCCTCCTCTGGCCCCTCCCCTCCCACTCACCCAATACATGGTAGTAAACATACTGCCACGTCCCTCTTCCTCATACCAGTACTTACCTTTGAATCGTACCAAAGCAGAAACAGGAAGGATGCCCATGCACACCACAAAAGACACAAACAACAATGGTAATGCAAAACCAACCCAACACCATTTTAATCAAGGAAGAAAAAAAACAAGAAGACCAACACCCCTGCCGAAACAGCCCCCTCCCACCACCTCAACCCGAAACAGCCCCCAGAACTCCCACACCAAAGGAAGTCGAACGGGAACCCTCCACGTTGAGTTGGTAATGACCAATGAAGGTGTTAGGTGTAGCCCAAGTGGCCGCCCGGCAAATCTTCAGCAAGGGCAACCCCGCAAGTTAGCCCAGGAGGCGGACACCCCCCTAGTGGACAGGTGCTGGAGGCCTGCAGAATCATAGGCAAGGAGAATCAAGGACCTAATCCACCGGCTGATAGAAGGAGTAGAAGCCCTGCAGCCACAGCCCCCTGCCCCAAAGGTGGCCAAGAGATGGTCAGTGAGACAAAAGGTCTCAGTCTGGGAAAGATAGTGCAGGACCACCCGCTTGACATTCAAGCAATGCCAATCCTCCTCCTCAGGAGAGGACAGAATAGGGAAGAAGGCAGGAAGGACGACCTCCTGAGACCAATGGAACCGAGAGGAGACCTTAGGCACAAAAGGAAGGGTCACACCGACGGACCAAGGTCTCCTCTTGGACCACCAAAAATGGAGGCCAACACAGAAGAACCCCAATTTCCCCCAGACGATTAGCCGAAGTGACAGCAACTGAACAGGTAGTCTTGAATGTCAACCACTTCAGCTCGATATCCTCCAGGGGCTCAAAGGGACGGCAACATTGCCAGGACCAAAGGCATTTCCCAAGGAGGCTCCCCAACCGGGCCCAAAGGACGAGAGTCTGCCATCCCCTTCAAGAGCCCCCGAAACCAGAATCTCCCCCCAGCATGCGGGAACCAAGAACCCCAAAAGGCCTGGATGGCTGCCCACTGAGAATGGAGAGTAGATCAGCAAACCACTTCCCAGCCCCCCTCATGTAGAAACTGCAAAATGTCAGGCAGCCCACAGACCAGGGCCAGAACACCCCTCGGGGAACACCAAGATTGAAACGTGGCCCAATGACGGTCATAAGACTTAAGCGTAGAGGACCAACATGCCCTCTGGACTGTCCCAGCAACGGCTGCCGAAAGGCCTATTGCATGCAGACCCCTCCTATCAGTTTCCAGACCCCCCAACAGATGAGAGAGGAGAAGGTGGGACCAGCCACACTCCAGGGAGACAGTCAACTGGGCAACACCCATAGAGGTGCCAAATGCATCTCCAGAAGACACAGGAACCCCCCCCCCCCCTCCACAGAGGCCAGTAAGGGATAGTATACCTCACCATCCAGGCCTGGATGGCACAAAACGAACTCTGCCTCAATGATGAGAAAACAGAGTTAATCATCATTGGGTGCAAGTCCAAACTAAACAACCTACCTCACCCCTACAAATCCTTTAACATTGATGGCAATACCATGAATGTTGCCAAGGATATAAAAACTCTTGGGGTCTACTTCGACTCCACACTCACCCTAAGTAGACAGGTTAATGCCATCGTCTCGTCTGCAGCATATACATCTAAACGTATTAGAGCCAGTAGACCATTTCTCTTCCCAATATAACTGCATCACGCTGGCATCACGCTGGCATCACGCTGGCCAGAGCATTACTTTTATCCAGGATTGATTCTTGTAATTCACTCTTCGTGGGAACCAATAGCAGAAATATCAGCAAGCTCCAGGTTGTGCAAAACAACGCAACACGCGCAGCTCTTAATATACCTAGACATGATCACATCTCATTAGCCAGACTACTCATTCACTGGCTTCCTGTACATAATAGAATCAAATTCAAAATCCTCTCACTCACGCACAGATGTCTCGCTAACAACGCACCAGCCTACCTATGCAGCCTAATATCCAAAACCCAATCCAAAAGACCTACACGATCTACCTACTCCAACCTAATTGTTACACCGAGATTCAGGAGACAAAAAGCAGGTGGATCTAGCATCCCAGTGATGGCAGCCAAACTGTGGAATACCCTGCCCACGCCATTGGGGAATGACTCGTCACTATGGTCATTCCGCAGAGACCTGAAAACCCTGCTCTTCAAACAAGACTCTCCTTAAAGATATTGGTCACAATCTTAAATTAGCTCTTAATCTACGTGAACTCCAACCCGTAGAATGGAACTAGTCCTCGCCGTTTATACAACAAATACATTTCCGAAAATGAAGGCAATGTAACTACATGTAATGCATGTATCCATGTAACGTATGTCTGATATGATCACTCCAAGAAGATCCACATGTATGTAACAACATTCTTAAGCCTAAGCGCCTAGATACCTCTGGGTTTTGCGCGCTGTATAAATGTTAAAATAAATAAAATACAAAATAAATAAATAAACACCCCTGGAGGCACCCTGATCCTGCGGATGCCTTTCGGAACCAGGGGAAATGGAGGAAAGGCATAAAGAAGCCCCGGGCCCGGATATGGACCGCCTACAATGAGACCAGGTGAGCCTCTGCACAGGACCTGATGGACAAAGCCAAATCCTCCAGGGACCTGGACCCTGCTCCCACCTGATGGTTTCACACAGAAGACGACAGGTCAGTGGTTACCTTTCTTTTTCTTTCTCGAGACTTGAAGCTGCTTGCCCTCCAGCCATACTATCTAGGTCGTGCCTTACCCTAGTTAGCGCTGGGGGGCCGCGCAGCTAGGGTAGGCCCGTTCAGACTTCCTATTTAGAAAGGACGATATTCAATGTCTGGAGGGGAAACAAGTGAAAGATAAACCACTTGTCACAGATAAACATTACTCCAGAATCACCATTTTGGTGAATTCCGAAGTATGGATCATAAACGCTAATGAGTTTTTCCATTTTTAAGTCCAATTTTTTATGCCAATCCAGGGAAAAAGAAGAAAAGAAGACAAATATTTCACCTGTAAGACACTGAACATACCTGTGGGTTCAGAGTTGGTAGAGACATTCATGGCGGTGTATGGTGATGCCTTAGAAATTAAATAAAACAGTCATTTGTCTGAAACAGTTAGGGCAAGCCTCTTTTATCTATCCCCTAACCCTAGATACGCTGCCCACCTGTCGTCTTTTGTGAGAAAACATTTGGGTATATCACCAGGTATAACACCCACTTTTGGTCCCCGGATGTGTGTTGTGACCCGCCTGATGGTTGACATAAGCCAAGGCAGCAGTATTGTCCGTCCAAACCAGAAGATCCTTCCTCAGGATCAATGGCCGGAAGAGCACCAGGGCCCGCTGAACAGCAGCCAACACTTTCCAATTGGAGGCCCTCCCCAAGTCCAGAAGAGACCACCTGGCCTGATGAGTCATGTCCAGGAGAGTCGCCTCCCAGCCCAGCCCAGGCCACTGGCATAGTGGTAAGAATGATCGGAAAGGCCGGGGACAAGGGTACACCTCTGTGTAGATGGGACCAGACCAACCACCAGCGAAGCGACGTCCACAGGGCAGGAGAGTCTGGTACTAAGGATTCGTATTGAAGGGACGCTGCACGCCAATGGGACAGTAGGTGATGCACCAAAGGTCTCAAATGCAGCCGTGCCCAGGGGACCACAAAGACACAGGAAGCCATGTGACCCTGGAGACACAAAAGGTCCCTGGCTGAAGGCCAAGACCTGCGACCGAGAACCTTCAGGAGTGACTGGAGCTGAAAGACCTGGTCCAGCGGGAGCCCAACAAACAGCTCCCTGGAGCAGAACTGTTCCCTGATGAATTGAAGAGTCTGCGAGGGAGACAAGTGAGACTTCGGAAGATTGAGCAAAAACCCGACCGGACCAGGGCACGAGAGACCAGATGAAGCTAGGCCACCGCCTGACGCCGGGAGCAGGCCCGGATCAAGCAGTCGTCCAAGTAGGGGTCCACCTGAATCATTTTAAAGGAACGCTTCGTCAGGCCATACCCATGCTGCACCTAGTGGATGCTTAAGGAAGCCTGCACTAGCCCGGTCCATTTACATGTTTGAGGAAAGCTTGTACTGGCTTTGCTTGTGCTGTGGCTGCGCTGTTATAATTGTGGGAGAAGCCTGTGTTAGTAGTAACCATGTAGTAACTGTAAGTGCAGCATTTGTGAGGAAAGCTTTTGGAAACTTTACAGCACTCCTGCCCAGTATGTGACTGTTACCAGTGCCTGTGAGGGCAGTTTGCACAGCTACTACCCATGCTGTACTGGTTTGGTGAATGGTCTCCATCCTATGTGAGCTTGAAACCCCTTTCACACCTATTGCCAACATCACTAAAGAGAACACCTGGTGCCAAAATGTCCAAGATTATCTCACCCACAAGATTGACACCCACCAAGTGAAATTTGAAAAGAAGTCAGCCACTATCCTCTCCAAGACAAGGACATCTGAACCTAACATCCCCCTGCGGCCTCCCCAACATCCCTCCACTGACACTGCCTTCAGCTTCCAGGCTATCACTGAACCCGAAATCGCAAATGTTATTGCTGGGCTGAAATCCTCATGCTGCCAAAGTGATGCCTGTCCAGCGCCTCTCATCAAAGACTGCGTAGAAGCCCTCATTCCTATCATCACTGCATTTGTCAAATCCTCCTTCTCGAACGGTTCCATCCCACCAAACCTTAAGGAAGCATGGATCTCCCCTCCCTTATCACAAGAGCCTCCCTTGATCCTACTATTCCCATCAACTACCGGCCCATTACCACTGTCCCTTTCCTTCTAAACATTCTTGACTGTGCTACCTACATTGCCCACAGTGGTGGCAAGGATCAAGTTCAAGACCCTCTGCATTGTCCGCAAAGGCTTTCTGGGGCCTGGGAATGCACTACCTCCAAATGTCTCTTCCTAAACATGTCCCTACTTGAGCTCTCCGCTCATCCACCTCCAACTCTCTGAGGGTCAGTCGCTTTTTAAAGCAGAAAGTTGGGGGCAGATCTCTTTCTTCGGCTGGGGCCTCCCTCTGGAACAGCTTCCCTGCCTCTCTCAAACTTTATCACAACCACCTCCGGTTCCGGAAGCAACTCAAGACCGTCCTCTTTGCTTCTGTTTTCTCTCTTCCTCTCCCCTGCTGATGACCTGTCTGGTCCACGCACTGGTCACCTGGCCACCCTCTGAACTTGGGCCCAGGTTCCTGCCTGTCCAGTTGCACCTTGCACTGCCATTTGGCTACCCCAGCACTTGGGGTCTGTATCTGCAACCCTACAGACCCTTCGTTCACACTTAAGAGCCACCCGCTGGCTGCACTTTTGATTACCTGCACTGAGCCACCCGCTGGCTGCACTTTTGATTACATGCACTTCTCCACCCCCCCTTGCACTTCTCCTCTTCCCGTTCCCTGCACTTGCGCGATCTAAATGACACAAGGTCTAGTAAGATCGTTGTTTCGTCCTCCCTCTGTTTCCCCCTCCTTGTCTTGTCGGGCCTCGAAACACTTGTGTATAGGCGCGTTATAAATGCCATGCCATATCATATCATACATTAAAATACAAGCCTACCTGAAACAACACAACATCCTCAGCCTTCACCAGTCAGGCTTCAGACCTGTCCATGGCACAGATTCCGCCCTCCTTCACCTGAAAAACCAACTTAACGATATCCACGACACTGTCAACCTATCCCTCCTCCTTCTTCTCGACCTATCGGCAGCGTTTGACCTGGTTAGCCACCAAACACTCTGCCACCACCTCACTTTAGCTGCCAACATTTCACCCAAGTCCACCAAATGGATTTCGGTGTCTATGCTGGAAGCACTGCTGCCCATCCAACTCAAGTTCCCTGTGGGGTCCCTCAAGGCTCATGCGCCTCCCCAACATTATACAAAATTTATACAAAACCACTATTCGACCATCTAGATGCTATGGACATATCTTATACCAACTATGCCGATGATACCCAAATCCTCATTCCCCTCTCAGGGATTTATGACCAAGACTCCAGCTACATCAACAGAATGTATGACACTATCCAAGCATGGTTGGCCACCAGCGTTGGACTGGGGCATAAAAATTGTCTCAGGCACCAATGAAAAAGTGACCCACGGTTGCAAATGGCAATTCATTCCTTTTGTAACAGACTGGTTGAATTGTACATAAGGGGGAGTTTTTTGATACAATGTGATGCAAATTGTGAAATTTAAGAATATGTATTCAGGAACAATGGTCAAAACTACTAGCCGCATAGAATATAGAATTTTTATACAATTATGACTTTCCTGGACATTAGTCTGGAAAATCTGAATTCTACGTCGAGACACAGAGGCTTGTTGTATGCTTGTTCAAAGCTTACTTACCTCCAACGAGGCCACCCGATCCCGGGCTTGAAATAAAACATTTTGAAGGTTGATTCAATCCGCAGCCTTCATTATGTCTTGGAGGCACGCTCCGCTAACGAAGGCTTTTGAGGCCTTCGCACTGAGTGGGCCCCAAAACTCTCTATGTCAATCCCTGCTTGGAACATGGTCCATTTGACCCACCGGGCCAAGGTGGCCACTTACGCCACCTTGAAAGGCTTTTGCGATGTGATAAATAGGCCGCTCTCTCCAGAGGGCCTAAGCGGATTAGTCCTGGGCTCATATCTGTGAGACTTCTAACGCGGCACAACTTGGGCTGCCCCATTAAACCTGGGAATGACAATGAAGTGATAGCCATCTTGGTCTTCTTCCTCACATGAAACGTTACCTCCCTCCAGAGTGAAGGGCTTGCTGTCCAGTTCTAGCGCCTCTATGTCTGACACTCTTGTGCATGCAACTAAACACAGAAGTATGGCTAACTTGGTGGATAGCTCATTCCTGGTCAGCTCGTGGTTGTCTGGCCATCTCAGCAAGAATTTCAATACAATAACCATGTCTCACACATGTGTATTGTTCGGCCTGGGGGGTCAAATGGCCTGTACTCCCTTGAGCAGCCTCATGACCAGGGCGTGCTCACCTATAGGGGCGCCTGCTACATGCACGTGCCCCACTGAGATGGCAGACCGGAAGGTATTGACATCCTGAATGCCTTCACTTGCGTGCTAGGGCCGCCAAGCAATTAACCACATAAATCACATCCGCCGAAGCGGGATGGACGTCCCTAGCCGGACACCATTCGCGCCATCTCGCCCAGGCTGCTCCATAGCACTTGGTCGTTCCAGGCACCCCTGAAATCACCCAGGCTACCAATTGAAGGGTCTCCACGAGCATCAATGAGTGGGCAAGCCCCTCCGGATCCCAAAGAATCCTTGGCCAACTGGGTAACAACACCAGATCATCGCATGACAGATTCAGCAGATCGGGAAACAAGACTGGACTCCTCCAAGCTGGCGTGATGAGCACCAGCCTCACGTGTTGCCTCCTCGCTTGCGCTAGGTTCTTGCTATCATTGGGAATAGCGGGAAAGCTTAAACTGGCTTTGAGCCCCATTTCTGCAGGAACGTGTCCGTGGTGGCTGCCTCCGGGTCTGGCCTCCAACTGAAAAAGCGCACCAGTTGTCGGTTGACCCTGGATGCGAACAGGTCCATCCCGTAGGGGCCTGTCCAGCTCATCAGACGGAAGTGTTGGTGGTGGGCGCTTCTGCTAATCTGTCACTTTGGGTGTCTGCCTTTTGGCCTTCCTCTTTGGGGAGTCCTTCCAATTCCAGTCCTGGTAGTAAAAAATCAATCTGGGGGTGATGTCCTCAGCTACCCTGTCTATGACTAAGCAAGTGGCAGCAGTGTATAAAGCTTGTCATTTCCAGTTTAGGATTCTATGAAGGTGCTTCCATTGATTCTGTCTCTCCTCTATCCACCAGTAGTAGCTGCCCTTATACTCAGTCGAATCGACTACTGCAATTCACTGTATCTGGCCTAGCCAAGGGACTTGATCCAGCGTTTGCAGCTTCTCCAAAATCTAGCAGCTCAGGTGGTGACAGGCTCCCTATATGGAGCTCATATTACCACCACCCTATGTCGCCTGCATTGGTTTCCAGTGTCCAAGCGTATTGATTTCAAATCATTGTGTCTGGTTCACCGCGCTTTGCAGGGTCTTGGGGACGGATACCTGCAGGAAAAATGAATTCACTATTTTCCGGGGCGCGATTTATGCTCACAGACAGCAGGCCTTTTGGTGGTCCCTACTCATAGACGATGCAGTGTGGGGGGGCCAAGCTTTCTCGGTAGCAGCGGTTCGGCTATGGAATTCTCTTCCGCTTGTATTGAAACAGGTTTCGGGTCACCTTGCATTTACTCTTTGAGGTTAGAGTTGGCGTTCTATATTGCGGCTGTCCTAGCGCCAAGATGCCTTGTGGCGGTTGTGCGCTTTAAACATTTTTATAACATAACCTAACATCAGGCTGCGAAAGACTTCCTTGTCTAGCTGGCAGTCACTGGAATCCCTCAGGTACCAGGATTTACAATCCGCTACCTGGTTCGCCAGCCCGGGCAAGTACTCTGCTGTCACACTGATCTTCCGGGCTAGACAGATGAGCCAGAATTCTTTGACTATCTCTGCCAACATCATGGACTTTGTTCCGCCGAGCCGATTAATGTACCTTACTGCTGAGACGATGTCCATCTTCAGCAAGATGCAGCAGTGTACTCTGTCCTGCATCAGGGTCCGAATTTCAAAGGAGCCATTTTGCAGTTCAAGGCAATTGATATGCAGCCTGTTTTATGAGGGAGACCAGCGTCTCCCCCGTCGACATTGCCCCCGCAGCGGGCTCCCCAGCCCTTACGGCTGGTGTCCGATTCTACCACTAGTTCCCGTCGAGAACCAAAAATGGCCTTCCCATTTCAGGTCTCCATGTGCTGAATCCACCAATACAGCGCTGTCCTTGTCTCCTGGCTCAGCGGGACATTGTGCTTGTACAAGCGGCCCTGACGCAGATGCTGTATCTTCAGCCGCTGCAGTGCTCTGTAATGCAGAGTGCTGGGGAAGATTGCCTGGATGGTGGACGTGAGCCTTCCAACTACCCTGGCCAACTCCCTCAACGACACTTGTCCTTTGGAGAGAATCCCCTTGATTTCCTTCCTGAAGTCCTTGACTTTCTGCAAAGGTAGACTCAACGTCGCCTGCACCGAGTCTACAACAAGCCCCTGGAGCTCTATGCTTTGCATGGCGGTCACTTGGGACTTCTCCCAGTTCTCCACAAACCCCAATTGCTCCAGCAATTGTGCTGCCTCTTCCACCTGTTCGCGCAGCAGCTCAGCATCCTGTGCCATCATGCAGATATCGTCCAAGTAGACTATCAGCCGCACTCAGAGGGCTTGTGCTCCCCCTTGTTGGTTTGTTTTTTCAATGGATTGCCTTTCTCCTGCAGATTCCTCATCTGATAGATATCCTCTCCAGCTCTTCTGAACAAAGTCTTCAACAGGGGGCGTAGTGGACCTCGACTCACCCGTCGATCCGCCTTGCTTTGATCATCAGCTCCGGACGTGACGTTGGGCGTCGTATATTTACTATGTCACTACTCCCCATACCCCAGTTCCTTTTTTCCACACGCTTGACATGCTGCTTTAGTAACACGGTTATCAAGTCTTCGACTCTTTGATGCATTTTCGCCCTTACATTTTTTCTTCATTCGACTGCAAGATGTGGGTGCCTCTGGTTTCGGGTTTCAAACAGTGTTCCGACTGCCACTCCAAAATGTCAGTTACCGACCTGCATGAGTTATGCCTCTGGTGCCTCGTCACGGGTCATGACACGGAGGAGTACGAGTTGTGCGCCAGGATGCACCCAAAATTGGTCCATGAGCGGCTTCTAAACTCACGTTGGGCCGACTCTGCCACGGTCGACCATCCGGTCCTCTGGGGCCGAGACAGAGTGGCCTACCCCCAAAAATGAGAGTGAGTAGCGTCGACATAAGACGAATAAGAGGTCACATTCTAGGAGTCACTCTTTCTTGTCGTCAAGCCACAAGACCAAGTGGCGCCACTGTCACCGTCGGGGTTCCGAATCTTCTGCGGAACAAGGTAAGCCATCGTCTGGGCTGACCACTTGACAGGAGTGTGAAGATTGTAAGGTCCAAATGCTCTAAATGTTTCAAAAACATGCACTGCACGTATGGGTATCCCCCCACAAGCAGCCGGCCAAGGAGGCAGCAGTAGTGCTCGGTACAGCCGACCCCACACAAGCCCCAGCGCTGACACCATTGGCGCCAGGGAATCCTTTGGGCTCGACGCTGAAGAAGTCGCAGAAGCCTTCAATGCCGGGGCCTTCCCGCGATCCTCAGAACTTGAACGTCCATGACGCCATCTCGCTGTCACAGCCCAGGCCGATGCTGACAGTCAATTTGTCGGCACCTAAGGACAAGCACTCAGCGCCAACGCTCAGCGAAAAATCATTTAGCCTGCTCTCCCGTACCACATTTTTCTGTACCATATTGTCAATTTTCAACCTAGATGACGCGGATGATCAAGGGGGAACCGATACCGCGTACATGGAAACAGGGGGCGTTGAATATTTCGATGACCAAGCTAAACTTTTAAAGTTGGCACAGGTGCTTCACGATGCCAGTGGGCTGAACGCATCACCTGGCTTAGTGTTTCAGCATGGCCAACCATATACCCACACTCGTGCCTAGTTTGGGACACTAGTAGATAGGGTGGTTGATATCTTAGGGCTGCATGCTGCGGCAGTCCAGGGTTAGGATCTGACTGATATACTGGATGAGGGTCCAGTTACCGAAAGGGATATGCCCCTGAATCCAGCGATTGCTGACCCAATAGCCTCCCTGTGGCAACATCCCTGCTACATCCCCCCGGTCAGCTCCACTAGGACTGGCCAGAAGGCTGTGGACGCCTTAGAAAAATGTAAGGAGTCAAAGATTGCTGCAAAGTCACTGGGCCTACCTGCCCAACCAGCCAAACCTGCCTTCAGCTTCGCCTCTAGGGACAAGGGCTACAGGCGCTATCTCTGTTACGGCTGGAAGTTGCCGCTCCCGTAGGCCAGGCAAGGGCAAAAGCATTTCTCGTGCCTCAGAAGGGGCAAGTGGGCTTCCAGAGGCCATCAAGCAGCGGCTGGGGAGACTCTGCCCTCTAAGCCACTTTGATTTTCCAATCCCACAACTTACCAGTTGGTGGATGACTGGCAGAGCATTGGCCCCAATGTCAGGAGATTACCCCGGCACCTGGGCCTTGGAGCTCGTGCAGTGGGGCTATTATCTACCCTTCTTAAGAAAACACCCGGACAGACCCCCAGCACCTCCAAGCCAACCGGGACATGAGCTCCAGGAAGAACTGAGAGCCCTGTTGTTGAAGGGTGCCATGGAAGAGGTGCTGCCCAAGCAGAGAGGATTGGGTTGGTATTCACAGTATTTCCTAGTGTCCAAGAAGGGAGGAGATCACCCTCCTGTTTTGTACATCAGGGCTTTGAACAGGTTCCAAAGGAAAGAGAAGTTCAAGATGGTGACGTTGAGAGAAATTCTCCATGCTCTCGAATTGCAGGATTGGCTTGTGTCCATATTGCTACAGGACACTTATTCCCGCGTGGTGATACATCGAAAGCACAGGAAGTTCCTGAGGTTCCTCATAGGGGACAAGCACCATCAGTTCAAGGTGCTTCCCTTTAGGTTGACCTCTGCTCCAAGGGTCTTCACCAAGCTCCTGGCGGTACTCGCGGCTCACCTCAGGAGATCTGGAGTCCACTTATTCCCGTACCTGGACGACTGCCTGAACCAGGGGAAGTCTGTCTCACCTAGAGGACACCTGCTTACTACTGCACAGGCTGGGCTTCTCCCTGAATTTGAAGAAGTCCCATATGACACCAGTCCAGAGGTTCTAGTTCACCGGGGCAGTCCTAGACATTTGGGTTGGGAAGGCCTTTCCCCCCCAGAAGAGAGTCAACAGAATTGTGCAGATGGTAGACCAGTTCCGGACCCACGCCGCCTTACCAGCAGCGTCCTTCCTCCGCCTCTTAGGCCTCATGACCTCCTGTATCTTTGTAGTGCCAGAGGAAAGGCTTCTCATGAGGTCTCTTCAATGGCTCCTACGGGGCAAGTGGTCCCAGTACCTCAGAGCTCTCTCAGACTCCTTCAAGGTATTCAGGGCAGTGGCCGACGACCTTGGTTGGTGGACCAACAGCAGCAACCTCATGGCGGGGGAGCCCTTCTGGCTTCCGTGGCCACAGGCCCGCATGGTCACGGATGCATCTCTGAAGGGTTGGGGCGCTCACTGCAAGGTGAGCGGCCTCTGGTCAGTGATGGAAGGCAGGTGGCATATCAGTAGGCTGGAATTGCCAGCCATCAGGTCAGGCCTGAGGGCGTGCACTCTGTCTCTGGAGGGGAGCATGTCCTGATTTTGACTGACAATACAGTGACCATGCACTACCTGAACAAGGAAGGTGTTGTGCCCTCCCTCCCCCTGTGCAGAGCGACGATGCAGCTGTGGTTCTGGCTATTGGAGAACCCGATCTCGGTCCCAGCAGTTCATCTGGCGGGGACAGAGAACAGTTTGGCGGATGCTCTGAGCAGGCATAGCACAGTCCCACACGAGTGGGAAGTGTTCCAGGAAGTCCTGGAGGAGATCTTCTCTCGCTGGGGTACCTCGTCATTGGACCTTTTTGCCACGGAATCCAACAGGAAGTGCAGACATTTTTGCTCAAGGTAATTCCCAGCGAATGGTGCAGTAGGTGACACATTTCTGGTGAATTGGACCTTCCCTCTCCACTACGCTTCCCTCCGATTCCCGTCATTCCTTGGGTTCTCAGAAGGCTCAAGAGGTTTGGAGTCACCATGATCTTGATCGCCCCGAACTGGGCAAGCAGGACGTGGTACCCGGATCTTCTGGATCTAACCATCTGCCCGCCTCTCCGGTTGCCTCGGTGGCCAGATCTCCTAACCCAGTCAGAAGGTTGGGTTCTTCAACCGAACCCTGAGTCCCTCAACCTACATTCGTGGCTCTTGAGAGGGTGAGATACGATGACTGGGACCTCTCTGAGGAGGTACTTGAGGTGTTGCTGGCTGCACACAAGTCAAGCTCTCTGTACGCGTGCAGGTGGAGAAGGTTTGAGGCATCGTGCAGGCAACGCGAGACTGACCCCCATCTCTTGTCCCACCACTACAGTAATGGAGTTTCTTCTGTCACTGGCCACAGCAGGCCTTCAGGTCACCACAGTCAAATGATATTTGGTGGTCTTGTCTGTGCCCAATTCCTAAAGGGCCTTGTAAATATGTTTCCGCCAACTCCCTCTGTTGTCCGAGATTGTGACCTTAATCTGGTTCTAACTTTCTTGACAGCGGTTCCTTTTGAGCCCATGCATTCCTGTTCCTTATGGCTGCTCTCTTTGAAGACAGCTTTCTTAGTTGCTATAACATCCGCTAAGCGGGTTAGTGAATTACAGGGTCTTTCCTGCAAGCCGCCCTTTTTGCGGTTCTTTCGAGAGAAGGTGTCACCAAAAGTAAGATCAGGATTTCTGCCAAAGGTGAAGGCAAGTGTCCCCAAGCGCACCCACCCCCCTTAAAGGAGAGGCAGTAAAGGACCCACCCCGGGAGGGAATGAGACCAAGACAAGTGCGGGTGATAGTAAAGGGTTTTTATCTAAGTCAAAATTAGGGCATGCAAAGAACTCTGCAAACTCCAAGAGCGCTTTTGTTACAATTCTACGTCATGCATGACTCATACTATAGGGGACACATAGTTTCAGGGATTGGGTGGCGTCGTCTAGCTACTATACATTATATAATGTTGCGGCTCCAGGATTGGCTGACGTCTGTGCGGTGCCACGAGGGGTTGTTGGTCAGCTGGACTCGTCGGGGTGGAGCGCTGGGCTGGGTGCAGCTTGCAGTGATGATTGGTGCCCTGTCTAACACTTTGCCCTTGTGGCTTATACACTTTCATTCATCCACGCCATTCTACGATACTAACAACCTTATAACTCATGGTGGTATCACAACCTTGTGTTTGAAGAGGAGACAATAGATTCATCATATAGTGGGGAGGGTTAGGGTTTATCTGTTGGGCTGGCACCTTGAAAGTAAGATGACCCACCCAGGTTCAGGCATGGGGCAACCATAAATAAGGGACAAGGGGGTCTTTTATTGCTGTCCTAATGATATAGAGAGGGAAGGTATTTATGATTCGCTGGGGTCTGGCAGGCGCCCCCTTCTTCTGAGGCCATACATCTGGGTGCATCAAGGACATCAGTGAGTGGTGGGGGCTGGGGGGGGGGCTAGGGCAGGTATTCTGTAGTTGGCGCCTTATTCACAGAGCCGGCAGTGGTAGCATGGGGGAGGTAGATGGGAGGGGAGGCCTGGCTGTATTGTTTGAACACCAGCTATCCCTGGAGAGCCAGGGCGGGGGAAGGGGGAGCTGGCCTTGTAGCTCGGGCCTGCCTGTGCGCCGGCCGGCGTATCATGCCTTGGGTGAGAGAGGAAGGATACCACCACTAAAATCATCTAATGTTATACATATATATACATTTCATAATGATCACTGGTCTATATACTTTAGAATTATACCACTGTTAATGCAGTTTTATATGATTACACGTTGACAATCGACATACGAGCATGAGGTAGCATTAGGGCTGGAGTGTGTGCCAGGAGGTATACGTGATACGTTACAATATAATTCAAGCTTTGTGAGTTACTTTATATTTCAAATAAACATCATTATCACATATCATTCAGAAACACTCGCGCGTTGCTCCTGGTCCACACACCTCCATCATAGCAGCAATCGTTAGTCGATCATGCACGTAATATAAGAATATAAAGGATATATGGTGTATAAGTGTTTTATAACATAGGAGGTCTTGGGGAGGGGGGTTATCTGGGATAAGGGTGCCACATACTTTCTTAGGTTTAAGCACAGGGTTAGATCATACCGGACTCAGCCGGGTTTCATTTCTTGCTCACCCCGCCTGATGACAGCTGGGACAGTGATATGCTGCAGAAGGTGAAAGTGTTGCAGTGTCTATTTGGTTGTTGTTTGTGTCTGCTTTCTCGTGAGAACAGGCCTCGGGAAGATTTACCATGGGACAGATGCTAGGGAAGGATGGCACGGTCAAATAAGGGTCAGGCTGCAGTTTCGTGTGCGTGTAAACTGTTCTGACTGTGGTGCATCTGAGCACTGTTTACAAAATGGAGTCAGTTTAATACAAAATGGAGTCTAACCTTGCCACGTTATTCTTAGGCGAGCAGCCTTATGTGTCGGTCTGCAGCCGCCCCGTCACCCGGGCCCAAGGACAGGGGGGCCGCCGATGAGTCACAAGTCTCCTCAAGGGTGGGAGATGTACGCGGGGGGGTCATATCAACCTGCCCTCCCCTACATTTCCCCCCTTTCGTTACTTAAGTAACGAATAACGCAGCTCCCCGAAACGCTTTCGTTCGTTTTCAGCTTGTACTGCCTCTTCCCATGCTGGAGTTCCTTTAATGGGCATCCAGGCCCTGCACACCGCTCGGACCAATCTTTTATCCACCTCCACACCCTTCTAAAGAGGAGGAACATTTCCATCGCCTGGATCCTAAAAGGGCTCTCACCTTCTACGTCGCAAGGACGTCTGAGTTCACAAAATCTGATCAACTTTTCATGGCCTATTCACTAGCCCATAAAGGTCTGGCAGTAACAAAACAAACTCTATCCTGATGGATCATTTTGTGCATTGTGGAGTGCGATCAGTCAGCAGGCAGGGAGCTACCTTCTGGCATGGTCTCGGCATCGACTGCCTTACATAGGGGAGTCCTGGTTAGGGATAATTGTCATGTGGCAACATCGTGCTCACTAAACACATTCACTAGACACTACAGTCTAGACGTTGTCAGGGGGGCTGATGCGTGTTTTGGCAGGGCAGTGCTCCAAAATCTGTTGTTATAGCTTTCTGCCCGCCTACACTTGCCTTACTGCTTGGGCAGTCTATCAGATGAGGAATCTGCGGGGGAAAGGCAATCCATTGAAGGAGAAATTACTTACCGTAATGTTCTTTCTATGGATTCTTCTCCCGCAGATTCCTCATCTCACCACCTATCCATCCCCGCTCAGAAAGCTGGACGGTTGGTGCACACCTTCCTTAAGTGGGTTGACACCTGGTGATGGTCCTAGGATGATCTTTTTCTGTCTTCATGCCGCACGGTTCTTCTCTCCACCAATCCAAAAAATGATTTTTTTTTTGTTCTTTCTGATCTTACAGTCTGGCATGGATTCTGATGCTTGTGAATATTCCCTGTCGTCAGGCTGGGAATCCTCAGTAAAAGAAAAGAAAAAACAGTTTCACTTTCGTTTATAAACAGTCTTTCTCCTATAAACCATTCACTGAGCTCTGGTTCATACTTCCACCAGCCAATGACTGCCCTCTCCCTAAACCCCTCCTCTGGCAGCCATCTTCAGATTTTTACCACACATTCAAGTGTCGAGAGTCCTCGTATTTCACTCTCAGAGCCTTCTGCATTTTTTGCACTTTTTGACTCAGAAAACTAAATAATCAGGCTCATGTGCTCCATTGTTTCTTCACCCGATTAACGGGGATGCATTTTTCGGCTCTCCCTTTCGGACAGAAGTCGGCACCCGGCTGCTTTACGAAGTGCCTGGCTTGGCTGGCAGCCCATCTGCGAATACAGGGAATTCCTGTGTAACCATGCAACCACTTGAGGAATTACTGGAATCCCGTTGGATCCAGGTGTCCGGAAGCTTCAAGGACAGGATTGTGTTCAATGAGTTCAGTCGAGCGATAAGGTGGTGGGGCGTGCACTCCAACATTACCAGGGTCACAGACTTCAGAGCCTGCCGTACCAGGAGAGGGTCACATCGGATACTTCCCTGGACGGCTGCGGAGCCCACAACGGACGTCTCCATGCCAGAGGCCTGTGGCTACCGGAGAAGATACTACACATCAACGTCCTGGAACTACCTGCAGTGTTTTGGGACCTCAAGTCATTTCTTCTGTCCCTCAAGGGCAAGTGGTGAGGGTCTTCACAGACAATACCACCACAATGCTTTACATCCAGAAGCAGGAGGGTAAAAGATCCCCAGCGCTCTCCAGAGAGGTGCAGGAATTGCGTCACTTGTGGGCGTCGTATATTTACTATGTCACTACTCCCCATACCCCAGTTCCTTTTTTCCACACGCTTGACATGCTGCTTTAGTAACACGGTTATCAAGTCTTCGACTCTTTGATGCATTTTCGCCCTAACATTTTTTCTTCATTCGACTGCAAGATGTGTGTGCCTCTGGTTTCGGGTTTCAAACGGTGTTCCGACTGCCACTCCAAAATGTCAGTTACCGACCTGCATGAGTCATGCCTCTGGTGCCTCGTCACGGGTCATGACACGGAGGAGTGCGAGTTGTGCGCCAGGATGCACCCAAAATTGGTCCATGAGCGAGCTGCTAAACTTGCGTTGGGCCGACTGCCTTTAAAATCTCTGCCACGGTCGACCATCCAGTCCTCTGGGGCCGAGACAGAGTGGCCTACCCCCGAAAATGAGAATGAGTAGCGTCGACATAAGACGAATAAGCGGTCGCATTCTAGGAGTCACTCTTTCTTGTCGTCAAGCCACAAGACCAAGAGGCGCCACTGTCACCGTCGGGGTTCCGAATCTTCTGCGGAACAAGGTAAGCCATCGTCTGGGCTGACCACTTGACAGGAGTGTGAAGATTGTAAGGTCCAAATGCTCTAAATGTTTCAAAAACATGCACTGCACGTATGGGTATCCCCCCCCACAAGCAGCCCGCCAAGGAGGCAGCAGTAACACTCGGCACAGCCGACCCCACACAAGCCCCAGCGCTGACACCATCGGCGCCAGGGAAGCCTTTGGGCTCAACGCTGAAGAAGTCGCTGAAGCCGTCAATGCCGGGGCCTTCCCGCGATCCTCAGAACTTGAACATTCATGACACCATCTCGCTGTCACAGCCCAGGCACCTAAGGACAAGCCCTCAGCGCCAACGCTCAGCGCAAAATCGTTTAGCCTGCTCTCCCGGACCACATTTTTCTGTACCATATTGTCAATTTTCAACGTAGATGACGTGGATGATCAAGGCGGAACCGATACCGCGTACATGGAAACAGGGGGCGTCGAATATTTCGATGACCAAGCTAAACTTTTAGAGTTGGCACAGGTGCTTCACGATGCCAGTGGGCTGAACGCATCACCTGGCTAAGTGTTTCAGCATGGCCAACCATATACTCACACTCGTGCCTAGTTTTGGACACTAGTAGATAGGGTGGTTGATACCTTAGGGCTGCATGCTGCAGCAGTCCAGGGTTAGGAGCTGACTGATATACTGGATGAGGGTCCAGTTACCGAAAGGGATATGCCCCTGAATCCGTCGATTGCTGGCCAAATAGCCTCCCTGTGGCAACATCCCTGCTACATCCCCCCGGTCAGCTCCACTAGGACTGGCCAGAAGGCTGTGGACGCCCTAGAAAAATGTAAGGAGTCAAAGATTGCTGCAAAGTCACTGGGCCTAGCTGCGCAGCCGGCCAAACCTGCCTTCAGCTTCGCCTCTAGGGACAGGGCTACAGGCGCTATGTCCATTACGGCTGGAAGTTGCCGCTCCCGTAGACCAGGCAAGGGCAGAAGCATTTCTCGTGCCTCGGAAGGGGCAAGTGGGCTTCCAGAGGCCATCAAGCAGCGGCTGGGGAGTCTCTGCCCTCTAAGCCACTTTGATTTTCCAATCCCACAACTTACCAGTTGGTGGATGACTGGCAGAGCATTGGCCCCAATGTCAGGAGATTACCCCGGCACCTGGGCCCTGGAGCTCGTGCAGTGGAGCTATTGTCTACCCTTCTTAAGAAAACACCCGGACAGACCTCCACCACCTCCAAGCCAACCGGGACAGGAGCTCCAGGAAGAACTGAGAGCCCTGTTGTTGAAGGGTGCCATGGAACAGGTGCTGCCCGAGCAGAGAGGATTGGGTTGGTATTCCCAGTATTTTCTAGTGTCCAAGAAGGGAGGAGATCGCCGTCCCGTTTTGGACATCAGGGCCTTGAACAAGTTCCAAAGGAAAGACAAGTTCAAGATGGTGACGTTGAGAGAAATTCTCCATGCTCTCGAATTGCAGGATTGGCTTGTGTCCATATTGCTACAGGACACTTATTCCCACGTGCCAATACATCGAAAGCACAGGAAGTTCCTGAGGTTCCTCATAGGGGACAAGCACCATCAGTTCCCTTTAGGTTGACCTCTGCTCCAAGGGTCTTCACCAAGCTCCTGGCGGTAGTCGCGGCTCACCTCAGGAGATCTGGAGTCCACTTATTCCCGTACCTGGACGACTGCCTGAACCAGGGGAAGTCTGTCTCACCTAGAGGACACCTGCTTACTACTGCACAGGCTGGGCTTCTCCCTGAATTTGAAGAAGTCCCATATGACACCAGTCCAGAGGTTCTAGTTCACCGGGGCAGTCCTAGACACTCGGGTGGGGAAGGCCTTTCCCACCCAGGAGAGAGTCAACAGCATTGTGGAGATGGTAGACCAGTTCCTGAACCACGCCGCCTTACCAGCAGCGTCCTTCCTCCACCTCTTAGGCCTCATGGCCTACTTTATCTTTGTAGTGCCAGAGGCAAGGCTGCTCATGAGGTCTCTTCAATGGCTCCTACGGGGCAAGTGGTCCCAGTACCTCAGAGCTCTCTCAGACTCCTTCAAGGTATTCAGGGCAGTGGCCGACGACCTTGGTTGGTGGACCAACAGCAGCAACCTCATGGCGGGGGAGCCCTTCCGGCTTCTGTGTCTGCAGGCCCGCATGGTCACGGATGCATCTCTGAAGGGTTGGGGCGCTCACTGCAAGGACTTGCAGGTGAGCGGCCTCTGGTCATTGATGGAAGGCAGGTGGCATATCAGTAGGCTGGAGTTGCCAGCCATCAGGTCAGGCCTGAGGGCGTGCACTCCGTCTCTGGAGGGGAGCATGTCCTGATTCTGACTGACAATACAGTGACCATGCACTACCTGAACAAGGAAGGTGGTGTGCCCTCCCTCCCCCTGTGCAGAACGACGATGCAGCTGTGGTTCTGGCTATTGGAGAACCGGATCTCGGTCCCAGCAGTTCACCTGGCGGGGAGGGAGAACAGTTTGGCGGATGCTCTGAGCAGGCATAGCACAGTCCCACACGAGTGGGAAGTGTGCCAGGAAGTCCTGGAGGAGATCTTCTCTCGCTGGGGTACCTCGTCAGTGGACCTTTTTGCCACGGAATCCAACAGGAAGTGCAGACATTTTTGCTCAAGGTAATTCCCAGCGAATGGTGCAGTAGGTGACACGTTTCTGGTGAATTGGACCTTCCCTCTCCACTACGCTTCCCTCCAATTCCTGTCATTCCTTGGGTTCTCTGAAGGCTCAAGAGGTTTGGAGTCACCATGATCTTGATCGCCCCGAACTGGGCAAGCAGGACGTGGTACCCGGATCTTCTGGATCTAACCATCTGCCCGCCTCTCCGGTTGCCTCGGTGGCCAGATCTCCTAACCCAGCGCCTTTAAACACTTGTGTACAGGCGCGTTACACATGCCATATCATATATCATATCATATCATCACATCATAAGGTCGGGTTCTTCAACCGTACCCGGAGTCCCTCAACCTATATTTGTGGCTCTTGAGAGGGTGAGATACGATTACTGGGACCTCTCTGAGGAAGTACTTGAGGTGTTGCTGGCTGCACACAGGTCAAGCTCTCTGTACGCGTGCAGGTGGAGAAGGTTTGAGGCATTGTGCAGGCAACGCGAGACTGACCCCCATCTCTTGTCCCACCACTACAGTAATGGAGTTTCTTCTGTCACTGGCCTCAGCAGGCCTTCAGGTCACCACAGTCAAATGATATTTGGTGGCCTTGTCTGTGCCAAATTCCTGAAGGGCCTTGTAAATATGTTTCTGCCAACTCCCTCTGTTTTCCGAGATTGGGACCTTAATCTGGTTCTAACTTACTTGACAGCGGTTCCTTTTGAGCCCATGCATTCCTGTTCCTTATGGCTGATCTCTTTGAAGACAGCTTTCTTAGTTGCTATAACATCCGATAAGCGGGTTAGTGAATTACAGGCTCTTTCCTGCAAGCCGCCCTTTTTGCGGTTCTTTCGAGAGAAGGTGTCACTAAAAGTAAGATCAGGATTTCTGCCAAAGGCGGTATCTGAGTTTCACCTATCTCAGGCCATAGACCTACCAATCTTTTATCCACCTCCACACCCTTCTAAAGAGGAGGAACGTTTCCATCGCCTGGATCCTAAAAGGGCTCTCACCTTCTACGTCGCTAGGACGTCTGAGTTCTCAAAATCTGATCAACTTTTCATGGCCTATTCACTAGCCCGTAAAGGTCTGGCAGTAACAAAACAAACTCTATCCTGATGGATCATTTTGTGCATTGTGGAGTGCGATCAGTCAGCAGGCAGGGAGCTACCCTCTGGCATGGTCTCGGCATCGACTGCCTTACATAGGGGAGTCCTGGTTAGGGATAATTGTCGTGTGGCAACATTTTGCTCACTAAACACATTCACTAGACACTACAGTCTAGACGTTGTTGTGATGCTGGAAATGCATTGGAGGGACAGGGCCTCCCTGTCCTTGTCCTGTAGTCCTTTTTCATATTGTGTTCTGTGTTGTTTTCTGCCCAGGAGTCCATGTGGGACTCCTGGCAGTGCAGCTCTTCCTATTTTCGGTTTGGTGTACAGACCATGGGATACCCTTAGGGCACCCATGGGTGGGTGGTACAACCCTATGCCCCTAGTGTATGTTTTTGGGCACCTGTGTGTGACCCACAGAGCAGGGTATAGGCTGGTGGACACACTATGCTGAATTTGACAGGTGCTCTGAGTGTCCTCCATTTTGGGACACCCAGGCCCTGCCATTGGAATCAGTTGATTCCTGATAGGAAACAAGATGCTTTCTATTGCCTGTTACCTTATTTTCCCAAAGTCCTGGGAAGCCCTGACTCTGTCCCTTCCCCCTGACTGGCTGTTGGGTGGAAGTTCCATATATGGAGTTGTTGTGAAGTCCAGGCCAGACTGGCTGGAGCCTTCCCAGTGACTGTATGTTGTGGGTACCCCTGTGGGGGGGGACCTGGGTGAATGGAGTGTGTGACCAATATGCACTCCTTGTTGTGGTTGTGTGGTTTATGGCATAAGAGTCAAAGACTGAGACAGCCCTGCCGAAACTGGCCTGAATGCAGTGTGTAGTGTTGAATGGCTGGGTACTTGTCCCAATCCACATTCCTTGTTGTGAGTGTCTGAGCGGGAGGAGGATGGCCTAAATGCACTGCGTGCCTGATTGGCTGACTGGCTGCATGAATGCCCTTCTGTATGATTGGCTGCTGAGTGTGACCCAGCAGTGTGGATGAGAGGCAGAATAGTATATCTGGGGCCTCTCACCACTGGAAATTGTTCAGAAGCTGTGTCTACACTTGAAGAGTAACTGGAACTGCTGATCCTCGACACCCAGCTGGAAGAAGAAGACTTGCTGCTGCATTTGCTTCGACCGATCTGAAAGCTGCCGAATCCGTCGAAGACTGATCCGAGAGAGGACCTGGTAAGGCGCCCTCTTCCCGTGCTCGGAGGGACCATCGAGCACTGCTAAACTTTCGCCGAAGCTCCCTGGACGCCAGACCCTCGAAAGGCTGCCGACCGGAGATGGGGACCGCTGAGGAGATCGAAGTGAAGCACCCGGACTTCGCCGCCGTCGAAGTCCATTGCCGTCGACCAGGGTTTGCAGGTTTGTGTAACCGCTGGAGGCCCGTCGAAGCCGTGTCGTCCCAGAAGAGGGAACCGCTTGACGCTGTGCCGCCAACGACCGGAGCCGCCCGCTCCTTTGCCTAAGACATTTGAATCGAAGGACTCCCTCGTCCGCACCGTCGACCGCTTTATCCCGCCGGAGAAAGTTGAGGACGTCCAACGCGCCGAGGAGAATCCGCCGGTGGGTTTCCCGCCACCTCACGTCCACAAAGACTCGAACGACTCGATGCCCTTGCCGGGCCACAGTTCATCAAATTCTTTGGGGTCCAGAACTAGTGTCGCCAAGGTGCCCCGCACGCCTTTTCCTTGCAGGACGCCAACGCTCTGTCGTCGACGAGCACCGCTCGGATCGAAGCTGCCGCCTTATCGACACCGTTCTACCCTGTTCACTGTCGGACGTTCGACGACCCGTGACTCCTGCTTTAAAGGGAAGGCACTCAAGAACGGTCGTCGATTCCCCGACGCCGAACGCTGAGTTCTCGACGCCTCTCGACGATCCGTGACTCCTGCTTTAAAGGGGGTCACTCAAGAAGGATCTGTCGACGCCTCTTCGGCGAACTCGACTCCACCAGGTACATTGGGGGGGTAAAAACATTATAGGAGAGAATAAGACTATTGAACAATATATGGACTGGGCTTGTGTTATATATCTTATTTTACAGGTTGCCCAGGTGGGGGGATCTCCACACAGAGCTGTGCTTAACGGTAGAGGCCAGTAATCTGCCTATTGTTTCAACCATCTGCTTTCCCTCCTCTCTCTATTGCTGGTTTCCTTCTTATTGATCTGTGTGACCTTTTTACATTATAGTTGATGCCCTTTAATGAGATCTAATATTAGTGGTACCACTTTAGAATTGTAGATATTAACCATTGTTGATTTTCCTGAGCACAAAGTGCTTTATTGTGATAAGTGTACATAACCTTTGAATATTAATTATATAAAGACTGTGTTCTCAGTAATACAGTGTGTGGACATTCCTTTGTGGGGGCTTGGGGACTACACTGTACTTAAGAACCAGCCTGCATCACTTCCTGAGAAGCTAGGCCTTGATTGCTCGACTACGTTACCAATAATAGAGAATCTTGGCTGGGGTCCTCTGTGCCTCTCCTCTACCATATAGAGAGCAGAAGTACAGGCACCCCCTACCAGTCTTTACACTGGTGGCAGCGGTGGGATGCTTATGGTTTTAAGAATCAGTGTATAACCGTGCCACTTACAAAATATCTGCACTTTATTAAATTGAGGTTTAGGTGTGTACCAAATAACTGCATTACAAGCAATGGAGTCCATTGCAAATGGTAAATTGACTAGGATGAGCTGGAGAGAGGCTCTCCAGAGTGCTTGTGAAGGCAGGGAGTTAGACTTTGTGGATACGTCTAGGGCTGAGTGTCACAGGTATCCTTCTTTCTCACCTGTTTTGCTCGTTTCGCGGAATCCTTCTCTGGGGTCTTCTTCCTTGCAGTTCGGCTCTTGTACAAGCCCGCTCAGCCGTTTTCGGATTCCAGGATTCGTTCAGCTTCTACATCCGGGGCACGGGGAAAGTCCAGGAACTCGGATCAAGGAAGCACGCAGAGGAATTATGCGAGGTAAGGCAAAAAGGACAGGAGCTAGGAGGAAGAGGAATGAAAGGGGAGGTCCAGGATACAAGGAGCAACACAGTTCAAGAACGAACTACGGCACACGTCAAGCCACAGCTATCGGTAGCGTTGAGACGCGCGGAGCCGCAGGGAGTGGTGATCATGACAGCATGCCCCCTTCTAAAACCCGTTCCACCGGGTTTACCTGGATGAATTCGGTGGAACTTTCTGAGCAAGTTGGGAGAATTTAAATTCGAGACTGGTTCCCAGGTACGTTCGCTGGGTGGATAACCTTTCCATTCCACCAGGTATTGAAGTCGACCTCGCCTATATCGGGAGTCACAAATACAAGAGACTTCATATTCCAACTGGTTATCAACAATCACAGGACTAGGTCTAAGAGTAGACCGGTTGGTTTGGATGAATAGCTTCAAAAGAGATTTGTGAAAGACTGGATGTATCTTCTTCCAGGAGTCCGGGAGTTGGAGTCGAAAAGCCACAGGGTTAATGATTTCTTTTATAGAGAAAGGCCCATAATACCGAGGAGCCAACTTATTCGGTCTGAGATGTTGTGGCAAAAGTTTCGATGATAGCCATACTTTATCCCCAACAGAGTAGGAAGGCCCTGGTCTTCTCCTTGAGTCTGCATAGCGCTTGGTTTGGATTTGCCCTGTTTCTAGGTGTTCCTTGGCTTTACTGTGTACATTGATGAGTGTTTCAATCCAGGAATCAACAGTTGGAACAGGTGTTGGGTGTGGAAGAACAGAGGGTAAGACCGAAGGATGGAATCCTTGGCTGCAGAAAAAAGGGCTTGTCCTAATAGCCGAATGGTCTGAATTATTGTAGGCAAATTCGGCCACTGGAATTAAAAGTGACCAATCATCCTGGACTTGGGTAGAGAAACAGCGAAGATATTGTTCGAGGGTTTGGTTCACTCGTTCTGTGATTCCATTGGTTTGGTGATGATATCCCGAAGAAAGAGCTCGTTGGATTCCTAGTATCCTGCAGAGGTGTTTCCAAAACTGAGAGATGTACTGTGGTCCTCTGTCCGAAAGGATCTTGGAAGGAAGTGTCATGATCCATCGATCACGCCCCTTCTGGTCTTCCTGGTCCCTGGCACGTCGGGGGTTACATGCTCTGGTACTCCCAACATGGCCGTATGCAAGAAACGCGGTCTATCGACCTTTACGTCCTATGCAGCACGTACTATAAATTGGCCACTCCCCTGCGGCTCTGCGCATCTCAATGCTACCGATAGCTGTGGCTTGACGCATGCCGTAGTTCGTTCTTGAACTGTGTTGCTCCTTGTATCCTGGACCTCCCCTTCATTCCTCTTCCTCCTAGCTTCTGTCCTTTTTGCCTTACCTCGCATATTTCCTCCGCGTGCTTCCTTGATCCGAGTTCCTGGACTTTCCCCGTGCCCCGGACGTAGAAGCTGAACGAATCCTGGAATCCGAAGACGGCCGAGCTGGCTTGTGCAAGAGCCGAACTGCACGGAAGAAGACACCGGAGAAGGATTCCGCAAAACGAGCAAAACAAGTGAGAAAGAAGGATACCTGTGACAGATTGAGACGCCACCTGACCGATTTCGATACAGAAATGGAAGCGGCCGTACAGGACCTTATGCGAGGCATGCAAGAGTTGACGACCGAAGTGCAAAACTTAAAAGCTGAAAACGCCGCTTTAAAACAACTGGTATTATCCCGCGAGTCAGCTACAAAGGAGAGTGTGATTTTAGGCGGGGTCGTTGACAAGTACGACGACTCAGCTAAGAACCTTCGTGGATTCCTAGATTCTTGTTTGGTCCACTTTACGTTTAAGCCTTACTATTTTTCTACACCCAGGGCTAAAGTGGGCTTTATCATTTCGCATCTTTCCGGGAATGCATTGACCTGGGCATGGAAGATGCATTTCTCAGGTTTCGCCAGGAGTTTGTTTTCGCGTAAGCGTTGTAATACAGCCTTTACATGTTCTTCGTGTTTGAGAGGATCCTGTGAAAAGATGAGAATATCGTCCAGATATACAATTACAAAGAGAAACAGCATGTCCGAGAACATCCGATCCATGAACCGTTGAAAAACAGCGGGGGCATTAGCAAGTCCAAAGGGCATGACCAGATATTCAAAATGCCCAAAGGGTGTTCTAAAGGCTGTTTTCCACTCGTCTCCAGCTCTGATACGTATCAAATGATAGGCGCCCCTGAGATCCAGCTTGGTAAATATAACTGCGCCTCTTACTGCCTCCAGGATGTCTGAGATCAAGGGCAACGGATAGTGGTCCTTTAGGGTACATTGATTTAGACCTCGATAGTCCAGGCATGGTCTAAGTTCTTTGGTGTCTTTCTTGGGTACGAAGAACAAGGAAGCCCCTGATGGAGATTTAGATGGACGTATAGTGCCGTTTGCAAGGTTTGTGTCCAGATACACTCGCAGGGCTTTCTTTTCAGGTTCTGATAAGATAAACATCCTTCCAAAGGGAATTACTGCAGAGGGTTCTGTTTCGATCGCACAATCTTCAGGTCTATGGGGAGGTAATGCTTGAACAATGGCAGAGGAGAACACATCAGAAAATTCTTGGTAATTTTCCGGAATCCGAATGATGTTGGAGACTGAGATTGTTCCTTAATGAATTAGAGGAAGTCCTTCCGACGGCATAGGATCCGTGTTAGGGTGTAGGCAGTGGGCCATACAGAATTCAGAACCCAGGAACAAGGATCCTGCTGTCCAATTGATATAAGGGTTGTGTCTTTGAAGCCAGGGCATACCCAAAACCATGGGGTAATGGGCTGACTTGATGATGTCAAACTTTATCTTTTCTCGATGTTGGTTAATAGCAAGCTCAAGCTCCTTGGTCTGAAGGGTTATGGGTCCTGAAGAAAGGGGTCTTCCATCAATAGCTTCTACAGGTTGCATGATTGTCCGGGATTCGTAAGGAATATGGTGTTTAAGGACCCATTCATGATCTATGAATACCCCCATAGCCCCGCAGTCGACCATTGCTAGGATGGGATGTATCTCTTTCTTGGATGTTGACAAAAAGGCCTGTAAAATTACCAAGGAATTTTGTCCAGGAGAGTTCAAGGAAGGAATGGAGGTGGAGCAAACATCTCTCTCCCGAAGCTGGGCTCCTTTTAGGATCGGGAGCTGGCGTTTCCCGAGCGTCGTGGAGGGGCAATCGGACACTCTCTTACTAAATGTTTGTCCGACGCACAATACATGCATAACCCAGTATGAATCCTTCGCATCCTTTCTTGGGGGGTTATGGGTCCACGGAAGACTCCTAGTTGCATAGGTTCAGGCTCATTGCTAGGACTAGGAGCGCCTTCAGGGCTCTAGAGCATTCCCAAGGAACTCTTTGAATTGGTAACTTGGTCTTTTTTTTCTCAGCTTTTCTTTCCTGAATGCGGAAGTCAATTTGTAAGGCGAGATCCATCAGGGCTTGATGAGAACTTGGGCGAGCCACTCTGGCGAGTTCATCCTTGATGTCTTTGTTTAATCCTCTTCGGAATAATGTAAAACAAGCTTCAGAGGACCAATCTGCTTCTTTTGAAAGTTGTTTGAAGCGAGTGACATATGATAGCATATCCTGGGTACCCTGATGGAAGTCTAATAGACGTTCCTGTGCGCTGAGAAGCTGTTCTGGGCGGTTGAACATGGTTTTGAGGGCTTCTATAAAGCCGTCGTAATCATCCAGGAGAGCGTCCCCTGAGTTAATCAATGGGGTAGCCCAGGTCAATGCATTCCCGGAAAGATGCAAAATGATAAAGCCCACTTTAGCCCTGGGTGTAGAAAAATAGTAAGGCTTAAACGTAAAGTGGACCAAACAGGAATCTAGGAATCCACGAAGGTTCTTAGCTGAGCCGTCGTACTTGTCAACGACCCCGCCTAGAATCTCACTCTCCTTTGTAGCTGACTTGCGGGATAATACCGGTTGTTTTAAAGTGGCGTTTTCAGCTTTTGCACTTCGGTCGTCAACTCTTGCATGCCACGCATAAGGTCCTGTACGGCCGCTTCCATATCTGTATCGAAATCGGTCAGGTGGCGTCTCAATCTGTCACAGGTATCCTTCTTTCTCACCTGTTTTGCTCGTTTTGTGGAATCCTTCTCCGGGGTCTTCTTCCATGCAGTTCGGCTCTTGCACAAGCCCGCTCGGCCGTCTTCGGATTCCAGGATTCGTTCAGCTTCTACGTCCGGGGCACGGGGAAAGTCCAGGAACTCGGATCAAGGAAGCACGCGGAGGAATTATGCGAGGTAAGGCAAAAAGGACAGGAGCTAGGAGGAAGAGGAAGGAAAGGGGATGTCCAGGATACAAGGAGCAACACAGTTCAAGAATGAACTACGGCACACGTCAAGCCACAGCTATCGGTAGCGTTGAGACGCGCGGAGCCGCAGGGGAGTGGCCAATTTATAGTACGTGCTGCATAGGACGTAAAGGTCGATAGACCGCATTTCTTGCATACGGCCATGTTGGGAGTACCAGAGCATGTAACCCCCGACGTGCCAGGGACCAGGAAGACCAGAAGGGGCGTGATCGATGGATCATGACACTGAGCTGATAGCTGCCCTGGTGGATTACCAAACTGATGGTGAAACTCTTGATGAGGGGGGAATGCAACCAATGAGGACTCTGCCCCTGGGGTTTTTGCTGAATCTGTTTCTGGGAATGCCACCATTCCTGCTGCTTCTGTTCCAAACCCCAGCACTTCCTTGGAGCTTGAGTTATTAAGGATGAAATTGGCCTTTGAATATTGCAAGTTGGAAATAGATGCTGATCTTAAGAAAGAGGAGTTGGCTCAACAAGTGGAGCTCAATAATAGGGATCTTGAACTCAAAAATAAGGACCTTGAACTCAAGAACCAGGACACTGAATGTCAGAGAATCCAGCTAGAGAAAGCTAGAGTGGAGACTTCAGCTAAACCAGTTGAGAGTGGCAGGTCCCCAGCCACCAAGTGTAACGCTCACCTGATTCTCGCAGAGGCGCCGGTCTTGACTGGGCGACTACCGTATCTTCAAAGGTGATGTGCAGCACCCGGTTGGCTCTTTGGGCTGGACCTCTGTGCCCTGTATGCCTGACGTGCAGAGTAAGATGTCTGCAGATAGAAAATACGGGGTTAATGAACTGGGGTTATTGGGGTGTCCCTATCTCTTTCCTCTTCTCCTCTCCTGTAGACCCCCACAGGTTAACGCTCTCACCTTAGGTAAGTGAATGCCGAGCTCTCCATCTGCCTCGGGGCAGGGTGCTGTAACCAGTTCCTTCACTGGATAGGTAGCGCAGGCCTCTTGACTTCAGAGGACTGCTGTCCGTCGTTTACTGCACGAACGGTAAGTTTCGAGTAACTCAAATGTCTTTAAAGTCTTGAATAATGATGTCTCTTGTTTTGCAGGGTTCCGGCGATGGCGGATGACGGGCTGAAGTGAGTTGAAGATGGAGCCCGTGTGATGAATAGAAGCGCCTGGAAGCACGTAAGTAAGCGCTTGTTGCCAGCTTCACGATGCGCTCTAACTGTCTTTCTATTTTGCAGGTACAAGTTCGGAGCGGCTGCAGGGTGCCGGGATACCCACTGGGTTAGATGTGGAAAGGAGTAATGGCACGTGAGTATTAAAGTTCCCCAATGTCTTTAAACGCACCTTGTTTTGTCTTTCAGATGCGGGATGCAGCGCCGACGGCCTCCGGAGCGTGCGAAGAGTTGGTAAGCTTTTGTCTTTCAGATGCCGGAATGCAGTGTGAAGACCTCCGGAGCGCACGAAGAGTAGGTAAGCCTTTGCCTTTCAGATGCCGGAATGCTAACCTGTTTTTCTTGTCTTTATAGGTGTTGCTGAAGACTGGATTCAGGATGGTAAGCCTTTTTCCTTTCAGATGCCGGAATGCTAACCTGTTCTTTCTTGTCTTTATAGGTGTTGCTGAAGACTGGATTCAGGATGGTAAGCCTTTTTCCTTAGGCCCAGGACCGGATGCAGAAGACACGATGAGCGTACTGCTGCAGAGGGTGCAGTATAACGCAAAGCAAGATTCATCCACCGGGTGTGGTTTAAATAGCCTCCTGTAGTGCTTAGGTGTCTCCTTCCACAGCCACGCCTAAGTAAGAAAAGAGTTCCTGGTAAGAAAAGAGTTCCTGCCTTCCAGAAGAGTTCCAGTGTTCTGAATCTAGGGAGTGGCTCCAGCCCCACCCTACAGGAAAAGTAGTTCCAAACAGAAGAGGATCAGAGGCTCAACTGGCAGGCAAGTAAGCAGCATGGTCTGCTGCAGGTAAGTCCACCCAAGCATTATGAGCCCGGCGCTTCCAGCGCTGGGACTGGGCATATTTATGAGCCTGGTGCCACTGGCGCCAGGACTGGGTCCAAAAGGTCCCAATTGGGACTGGTTGGCACTCGGAACCTGGGTTATGGATCTGCTTCCAAGGGAGTTGGGAAAACCCTGACCTTTTGGAAGCAGAGATCATGACACCAAGTTTATGAAAGATTTGGTTGATGTGTTTTTGGAGGGTTCAGATATCCTCCAATGGATTGAAGCATTTGAAATGGCTTGTGCAATTCATGATGTTGATAAAAGGGATTGGGCTAAGTGTTTGTTAAGCAGAGTGCCTCAAACTGGATATGACTGTATTCTGAAGCTGAGTGTGGAAGAAAGGGGTCAGTATGACTGTATGAAGTCTGCTTTGATTGCCAAATTTTTGCAAGACACCTACCCAATACCTTAAAAGGTTCAGGGATTTTAAGAAAAGAGAGAATGTGTCTTGGGTTGACTGGGTGAGTGCTGCGCACATGAACATTATGGGGTGGATTGATGGTTACAATCTTTTGTTGAATTGTCCCACCTGTTGTTTTTTGAGCATTTTTCTGAAGCCTGTTCACCAGAGCTGCGTCAGTATGTGGCTGACCAGAACATTTTGGACCCCTTTAAGCTGGCTAGGTTGGCTGACAAGTGGGTCCCGCACCGGGTGTCCCCTAAGGACTCCAGTGGGAAGGACAAGGACAAAGAAAAGGGGACCTCTCAGAAAGCTGAGGAGTCCCAAAAGCAATCACAGTCCGGTAAACCAAAACCTTCCTCTCCTAAGACCCAAAAACCTAGTGGGGATAAGTTGTCTGTGGGTGGGAATAAGAATAGTGGTCCACCTGCTGCAAAGCAGGCTCCCAGTGGTTCCAGTACCGTACCCCACATTCCTGGCACTTGTTGGAGCTGTGGGGCTCTGGATCACAGAAAGGGTGACCCCAAGTGTAAAGGTAAGGCACTTGGAGTACAGGCTGTCAGCCTGAGCTACCCTTACCCCATGTCTGAGGTGGAGGACACTGTCCTCCCCTCCTCTACAGGAATCACATTTGGTGCTCCTGTACAGATTTCCTTATTGTCCCTTGGGGCCTGGGACCAGTACGCAGAAGTACTGGCGACTATCCCACAGAACACCCGTAGGTTTTTGAGAAGTGTCCTCTTGAATGGCCAGCCTTCTACTGGCTTGAGAGACACTGGGACAAGCATGACAGTGGTGGACAGGACCCTGCTCAAGCCAGAGGACTATGTAGGTGCTCCTCTGAGAACCACCAGGTTAGCTGGTGGGCCTCCCCAATTATCGCCTGTAGCCTTAGTCACACTCATGATTGGAGACAAGACAGCAAAGCTTGTGTCCTGGTTCAGGACAATGTCCCTGCTAACATTCTGTTAGGTAATGATCTATTGGAGTTGGGGCTGATCTCTGATGGTCTCCCCATGACTGCTGCTGCAGTCACTAGGTCACAGGTGACACAGGGTCCGGCTATGAGCCCGGTACCCTCGCCGACGGGGAAACCCAAAGCAAGAAGAAGGAAGAGCAAGAAGGCCACCTCTGTGGAGGGAGCTCCTTCTCTTCCTGCTGTTCCTACAGCACCCATTGGGATCCATGCTCTGGACGGGCTGGGTCCAGGGGAAAACCCAAACTCAACTCCTGAGGGAGAAGAGACAGAAGATGACTGGCACCATAGATAGCAAACCCTCTCTGCCTGCGAATGACTGGCATCATAGATGGCAAACCCTCTCTGCCTGCGGATGACTGGCACCATAGATGGCAGACCCTCTCTGCCTGTGGATGACTGGCAGCATAGATGACAGACCCTCTCTGCCTGCGGGTGACTGGCATCATAGATGGCAAACCCTCTCTGCCTGCGGGTGACTGGCACCATAGATGGCAAACCCTCTCTGCCTGCGGGTGACTGGAACCATAGATAGCAAACCCTCTCTGCCTGTGGATGACTGGCACCATAGATAGCAAACCCTCTCTGCCTGCGGATGACTGGCACCATAGATAGCAGACCCTCCCTGCCTGTGGATGACTGGCATCATAGATGGCAGACCCTGTCTGCCTGCGGATGACTGGCACCATAGATAGCAAACCCTCTCTGCCTGCGGATGACTGGCATCATAGATGGCAAACCCTCTCTGCCTGCGGATGACTGGCACCATAGATGGCAGACCCTCTCTGCCTGCGGATGACTGGCACCATAGATGGGAAACCCTCTCTGCTTGTGGATGACTGGCACCATGGATGGGAAACTCTCTCCGCCTGTGGATGACTGGTACCATAGATGGCAGACCCTCTCTGCCTGTGGGTGACTGGCACCATAGATGGCAAACCCTCTCTGCCTGCGGATGGCTGGCACCATAGATGGCAAAACCCCCTCTACCTGTGAATGACTGGCATCATAGATAGCAAACCCTCTCTGCCTGCGGATGACTGGCACCATAGATGGTAAACCCTCTCTGCCTGTGGGTGACTGGCAGCATTGATAGCAAACCCTCTCTGCCTGTTGGTCACTGGCACCCTAGATGGCAAACCCTCTCTGCCTGCGGGTCACTGGCACCATAGATGGCAAACCTCTCTGCCTGTGGGTGACTGGCACCATAGATGGCAAACCTCTCTGCCTGTGGGTGACTGGCACCATAGGTAGCAAACCCTCTCTGCCTGCGGGTCACTGGCACCATAGATGGCAAACCCTCTCTGCCTGTAGATGACTGGCACCATAGATAGCAAACCCTCTCTGCCTGCGGATGGCTGGCACCATAGATGGCAAGAACCACTCTACCTGTGAATGACTGGCATCATAGATAGCAAACCCTCTCTGCCTGCGGGTGACTGGCACCATAGATGGCAAACCCTCTGTACCTGCGGATGACTGGCATCATAGATAGCAAACCCTCTCTGCCTGCGTGTGACTGGCACCATAGATGGCAGACCCTCTCTGCCTGCGGGTGACTGGCATTATAGATGGCAAACCATCTCTGCCTGTGGATGACTGGCACCATAGATAGCAAACCCTCTCTGCCTGCGGGTGACTGGCACCATAGATAGCAAACCCTCTCTGCCTGTGGATGACTGGCCCCATAGATAGCAAACCCTCTCTGCCTGCGGGTGACTGGCACCATAGATAGCAAACCCTCTCTGCCTGTGGATGACTGGCATCATAGATAGCAAACCCTCTCTGCCTGCGGGTGACTGGCACCATAGATGGCAGACCCTCTCTGCCTGTGGATGACTGGCACCATAGATGGCAGACCCTCTCTGCCTGTGGGTGACTGGCACCATAGATGGCAAACCTCTCTGCCTGTGCATGACTGGCACCATAGATGGGAAACCCTCTCTGCCTGTGGATGACTGGCACCATAGATGGCAAACCTCTCTGCCTGTGCATGACCGGCACCATAGATGGCAAACCCTCTATGCCTGCGGATGGCTGGCACCATAGATGGCAAACCCTCTCTGCCTGTGGATGACTGGCTCCATAGATGGCAAACCCACTCTGCCTGTGGATGACTGGCACCATAGAAGGCAAACCCTCTCTGCCTGTGGGTCACTGGCACCATAGATAGCAAACCCTCTCTGCCTGTGGGTGACTGGCACCATAGATGGCAAATCCTCTCTGCCTGTGGGTGACTGGCACCATAGATGGCAGACCCACTCTCCCTGCGGATGACTGGCACCATAGATAGTAAACCCTCTCTGCCTGTGGATGACTGGCAGCATAGATGGCAGACCCTCTCTGCCTGCGGGTGACTGGCATCATAGATGGCAAACCCTCTCTGCCTGCGGGTGACTGGCACCATAGATGGCAAACCCTCTCTGCCTGCGGGTGACTGGAACCATAGATAGCAAACCCTCTCTGCCTGTGGATGACTGGCACCATAGATAGCAAACCCTCCCTGCCTGTGGATGACTGGCATCATAGATGGGAAACCCTCTCTGCTTGTGGATGACTGGCACCATGGATGGGAAACTCTCTCCGCCTGTGGATGACTGGTACCATAGATGGCAGACCCTCTCTGCCTGTGGGTGACTGGCACCATAGATGGCAAACCCTCTCTGCCTGCGGATGGCTGGCACCATAGATGGCAAAACCCCCTCTACCTGTGAATGACTGGCATCATAGATAGCAAACCCTCTCTGCCTGCGGATGACTTGCACCATAGATGGCAAACCCTCTCTGCCTGTGGGTGACTGGCAGCATTGATAGCAAACCCTCTCTGCCTGTTGGTCACTGGCACCCTAGATGGCAAACCCTCTCTGCCTGCGGGTCACTGGCACCATAGATGGCAAACCTCTCTGCCTGTGGGTGACTGGCACCATAGATGGCAAACCTCTCTGCCTGTGGGTGACTGGCACCATAGGTAGCAAACCCTCTCTGCCTGCGGGTCACTGGCACCATAGATGGCAAACCCTCTCTGCCTGTGGATGACTGGCACCATAGATAGCAAACCCTCTCTGCCTGCGGATGGCTGGCACCATAGATGGCAAGAACCCCTCTACCTGTGAATGACTGGCATCATAGATAGCAAACCCTCTCTGCCTGCGGGTGACTGGCACCATAGATGGCAGACCCTCTCTCCCTGTGGATGACTGGCATCATAGATAGCAAACCCTCTCTGCCTGCGTGTGACTGGCACCATAGATGGCAGACCCTCTCTGCCTGCGGGTGACTGGCATTATAGATGGCAAACCATCTCTGCCTGTGGATGACTGGCACCATAGATAGCAAACCCTCTCTGCCTGCGGGTGACTGGCACCATAGATGGCAGACCCTCTCTGCCTGTGGATGACTGGCACCATAGATGGCAGACCCTCTCTGCCTGCGGGTGACTGGCACCATAGATGGCAAACCTCTCTGCCTGTGCATGACTGGCACCATAGATGGGAAACCCTCTCTGCCTGCGGATGACTGGCACCATAGATGGCAAACCTCTCTGCCTGTGCATGACTGACACCATAGATGGGAAACCCTCTCTGCCTGTGGATGACTGGCACCATAGATGGCAAACCTCTCTGCCTGTGCATGACCGGCACCATAGATGGCAAACCCTCTATGCCTGCGGATGGCTGGCACCATAGATGGCAAACCCTCTCTGCCTGTGGATGACTGGCTCCATAGATGGCAAACCCACTCTGCCTGTGGATGACTGGCACCATAGAAGGCAAACCCTCTCTGCCTGTGGGTCACTGGCACCATAGATAGCAAACCCTCTCTGCCTGTGGGTGACTGGCACCATAGATGGCAAACCCTCTCTGCCTGTGGGTGACTGGCACCATAGATAGCAGACCCACTCTCCCTGCGGATGACTGGCACCATAGATAGTAAACCCTCTCTGCCTGTGGATGACTGGCACCATAGATGGCAAACCTCTCTGCCTGTGGGTGACTGGCACCATAGATGGCAGTCCCTCTCTGCCTGTGGATTACTGGCACCATAGATAGCAAACCCTCTCTGCTTGCGGATGACTGGAACCATAGATGGCAAACCCTCTCTGCCTGCGGATGACTGGCACCATAGATGGCAAACCCTCTCTGACTGCGGGTGACTGGCACCATAGACGGGAAACCCTCTCTGCCTGCGGGTGACTGGCACCATAGATGGCAAACCCTCTCTGCCTGTGTGTGACTGGCACCATAGATGGCAAAGCCTCTCTGCCTGTGGATGACTGGCACCATAGATGGCAAACCCTCTCTGCCTGTGGATGACTGGCACCATAGATGGCAAACCCTCTCTGCCCGTGGATGACTGGCACAATAGATGGCAAACCCTCTCTGTCTGTGGATGACTGGCACCATAGATGGCAAACCCTCTCTGCCTGCGGGTGACTGGCACCATAGATGGCAGACCCTCTCTGCCTGTGGGTGACTGGCACCACAGATGGCAAACCTCGCTGCCTGTGGGTGACTGGCACCATAGATGGCAAACCCTCTCTGCCTGTGGATGACTGGCACCATAGATGGCAAACCCTCTCTGCCTGCGGATGACTGGCACCATAGATGGCAAACCCTCTCTGCCTGTGGGTCACTGGCATCATAGATGGGAAAACCTCTCTGCCTGTGGGTGACTGGCACCATAGATGGCAAGCCCACTCTGCCTGTGGATGACTGGCACCATAGATGGCACCATAGATAGCAGACCCTCTCTGCCTCTGGAGGACTGGCACCATGTATGGCAAACCCTCTCTGCCTGCGGATGACTGGCACCATAGATGGCAAACCCTCTCTGCCTGTGGGTGACTGGCACCATAGATAGCAGACCCTCTCTGCCTGTGGATGACTGGCACCATAGATGGCAGACCCTCTCTTCCTGTGGATGACTGGCACCATAGATGGCAAACCCTCTCTTCCTGTGGGTGACCGGCACCATAGGTAGCAAACCCTCTCTGCGTGCAGATGACTGGTACCATAGATGGCAAACCCTCTCTGCCTGTGGATGACTGGCACCATAGATGGCAGACCCTCTCTGCCTGTGGGTGACTGGCACCATAGATAGCAGACCCACTCTGCCTGCGGGTGACTGGCACCATAGATAGCAAACCCTCTCTGCCTGTGGATCACTGGCACCATAGATGGAAAGCCCTCTCTGCCTGTGGATGACTGGCACCATAGATGGCAGACCCTCTCCTACTGTGGATGGCTAGCACCATAGATGGCAGACCCTCTCCTACTGTGGATGACTAGCACCATAGGTGGGAAACCTCTCTGCCTGCGGGTGACTGGCACCATAGGTGGGAAACCCACTCTGCCTGTGGGTGACTGGCACCATAGATGGGAAACCCTCTCTGCCTGTGGGTGACTGGCACCATAGATAGCAAACCCTCTCTGCCTGTGGGTGACTGGCACCATAGATGGCAAACCTCTCTGCCTGTGGGTGACTGGCACCATAGATGGCAGAACCTCTCTGCCTGTGGATGACTGGCACCATAGATGGCAAACCCTCTCTGCCCGTGGATGACTGGCATCATAGATAGCAAACCCTCTCTGCCTGTTGGTCACTGGCACCATAGATAGCAAACCCTCTCTGCCCGTGGATGACTGGCATCATAGATAGCAAACCCTCTCTGCCTGTGGGTCACTGGCACCATAGATGGCAAACCCTCTCTGCCTGTGGGTCACTGGCACCATAGATAGCAAGCCCTCTCTGCCCGTGGATGACTGGCATCATAGATAGCAAACCCTCTCTGCCTGTGGGTCACTGGCACCATAGATGGCAAACCCTCTCTGCCTGTGGGTCACTGGCACCATAGATAGCAAGCCCTCTCTTCCTTTTGATGACTGGCACCATACATGGCACCATAGACGGCAAACCCTCTGTGGGTGACTGGCACCATAGATGGGAAACCCTCTCTGCCTGCGGATGACTGGCACCATAGATGGCAGACCCTCTCTGCCTGTGGATGACTGGCACCATAGATAGCAAACCCTCTCTGCCTGTGGGTGACTGGCACCATAGATAGCAAACCCTCTGTACCTGTGGGTGACTGGCACCATAGATGGCAAACCCTCTCTGCCTGTGGATGACTGGCACCATAGATGGCAAACCCTCTCTGCCTGTGGGTGACTGGCACCATAGATGGCAAACCTCTCTGCCTGTGCATGACTGACACCATAGATGGGAAACCCTCTCTGCCTGTGGATGACTGGCACCATAGATGGCAAACCTCTCTGCCTGTGCATGACCGGCACCATAGATGGCAAACACTCTATGCCTGCGGATGGCTGGCACCATAGATGGCAAACCCTCTCTGCCTGTGGATGACTGGCTCCATAGATGGCAAACCCACTCTGCCTGTGGATGACTGGCACCATAGAAGGCAAACCCTCTCTGCCTGTGGGTCACTGGCACCATAGATAGCAAACCCTCTCTGCCTGTGGGTGACTGGCACCATAGATGGCAAACCCTCTCTGCCTGTGGGTGACTGGCACCATAGATAGCAGACCCACTCTCCCTGCGGATGACTGGCACCATAGATAGTAAACCCTCTCTGCCTGTGGATGACTGGCACCATAGATGGTAAACCTCTCTGTCTGTGGGTGACTGGCACCATAGATGGCAGTCCCTCTCTGCCTGTGGATTACTGGCACCATAGATAGCAAACCCTCTCTGCTTGCGGATGACTGGAACCATAGATGGCAAACCCTCTCTGCCTGCGGATGACTGGCACCATAGATGGCAAACCCTCTCTGACTGCGGGTGACTGGCACCATAGACGGCAAACCCTCTCTGCCTGCGGGTGACTGGCACCATAGATGGCAAACCCTCTCTGCCTGTGTGTGACTGGCACCATAGATGGCAAAGCCTCTCTGCCTGTGGATGACTGGCACCATAGATGGCAAACCCTCTCTGCCTGTGGATGACTGGCACCATAGATGGCAAAACCTCTCTGCCCGTGGATGACTGGCACAATAGATGGCAAACCCTCTCTGTCTGTGGATGACTGGCACCATAGATGGCAAACCCTCTCTGCCTGCGGGTGACTGGCACCATAGATGGCAGACCCTCTCTGCCTGTGGGTGACTGGCACCACAGATGGCAAACCTCGCTGCCTGTGGGTGACTGGCACCATAGATGGCAAACCCTCTCTGCCTGTGGATGACTGGCACCATAGATGGCAAACCCTCTCTGCCTGCGGATGACTGGCACCATAGATGGCAAACCCTCTCTGCCTGTGGGTCACTGGCATCATAGATGGGAAAACCTCTCTGCCTGTGGGTGACTGGCACCATAGATGGCAAGCCCACTCTGCCTGTGGATGACTGGCACCATAGATGGCACCATAGATAGCAGACCCTCTCTGCCTCTGGAGGACTGGCACCATGTATGGCAAACCCTCTCTGCCTGCGGATGACTGGCACCATAGATGTCAAACCCTCTCTGCCTGTGGGTGACTGGCACCATAGATAGCAGACCCTCTCTGCCTGTGGATGACTGGCACCATAGATGGCAGACCCTCTCTTCCTGTGGATGACTGGCACCATAGATGGCAAACCCTCTCTTCCTGTGGGTGACCGGCACCATAGGTAGCAAACCCTCTCTGCGTGCAGATGACTGGTACCATAGATGGCAAACCCTCTCTGCCTGTGGATGACTGGCACCATAGATGGCAGACCCTCTCTGCCTGTGGGTGACTGGCACCATAGATAGCAGACCCACTCTGCCTGCGGGTGACTGGCACCATAGATAGCAAACCCTCTCTGCCTGTGGATCACTGGCACCATAGATGGAAAGCCCTCTCTGCCTGTGGATGACTGGCACCATAGATGGCAGACCCTCTCCTACTGTGGATGGCTAGCACCATAGATGGCAGACCCTCTCCTACTGTGGATGACTAGCACCATAGGTGGGAAACCTCTCTGCCTGCGGGTGACTGGCACCATAGGTGGGAAACCCACTCTGCCTGTGGGTGACTGGCACCATAGATGGGAAACCCTCTCTGCCTGTGGGTGACTGGCACCATAGATAGCAAACCCTCTCTGCCTGTGGGTGACTGGCACCATAGATGGCAAACCTCTCTGCCTGTGGGTGACTGGCACCATAGATGGCAGAACCTCTCTGCCTGTGGATGACTGGCACCATAGATGGCAAACCCTCTCTGCCCGTGGATGACTGGCATCATAGATAGCAAACCCTCTCTGCCTGTTGGTCACTGGCACCATAGATAGCAAACCCTCTCTGCCCGTGGATGACTGGCATCATAGATAGCAAACCCTCTCTGCCTGTGGGTCACTGGCACCATAGATGGCAAACCCTCTCTGCCTGTGGGTCACTGGCACCATAGATAGCAAGCCCTCTCTGCCCGTGGATGACTGGCATCATAGATAGCAAACCCTCTCTGCCTGTGGGTCACTGGCACCATAGATGGCAAACCCTCTCTGCCTGTGGGTCACTGGCACCATAGATAGCAAGCCCTCTCTTCCTTTTGATGACTGGCACCATACATGGCACCATAGACGGCAAACCCTCTGTGGGTGACTGGCACCATAGATGGGAAACCCTCTCTGCCTGCGGATGACTGGCACCATAGATGGCAGACCCTCTCTGCCTGTGGATGACTGGCACCATAGATAGCAAACCCTCTCTGCCTGTGGGTGACTGGCACCATAGATAGCAAACCCTCTGTACCTGTGGGTGACTGGCACCATAGATGGCAAACCCTCTCTGCCTGTGGATGACTGGCACCATAGATGGCAAACCCTCTCTGCCTGTGGGTGACTGGCACCATAGATGGCAAACCTCTCTGCCTGTGCATGACTGACACCATAGATGGGAAACCCTCTCTGCCTGTGGATGACTGGCACCATAGATGGCAAACCTCTCTGCCTGTGCATGACCGGCACCATAGATGGCAAACACTCTATGCCTGCGGATGGCTGGCACCATAGATGGCAAACCCTCTCTGCCTGTGGATGACTGGCTCCATAGATGGCAAACCCACTCTGCCTGTGGATGACTGGCACCATAGAAGGCAAACCCTCTCTGCCTGTGGGTCACTGGCACCATAGATAGCAAACCCTCTCTGCCTGTGGGTGACTGGCACCATAGATGGCAAACCCTCTCTGCCTGTGGGTGACTGGCACCATAGATAGCAGACCCACTCTCCCTGCGGATGACTGGCACCATAGATAGTAAACCCTCTCTGCCTGTGGATGACTGGCACCATAGATGGTAAACCTCTCTGTCTGTGGGTGACTGGCACCATAGATGGCAGTCCCTCTCTGCCTGTGGATTACTGGCACCATAGATAGCAAACCCTCTCTGCTTGCGGATGACTGGAACCATAGATGGCAAACCCTCTCTGCCTGCGGATGACTGGCACCATAGATGGCAAACCCTCTCTGACTGCGGGTGACTGGCACCATAGACGGCAAACCCTCTCTGCCTGCGGGTGACTGGCACCATAGATGGCAAACCCTCTCTGCCTGTGTGTGACTGGCACCATAGATGGCAAAGCCTCTCTGCCTGTGGATGACTGGCACCATAGATGGCAAACCCTCTCTGCCTGTGGATGACTGGCACCATAGATGGCAAAACCTCTCTGCCCGTGGATGACTGGCACAATAGATGGCAAACCCTCTCTGTCTGTGGATGACTGGCACCATAGATGGCAAACCCTCTCTGCCTGTGGATGACTGGCACCATAGAATGCAAACCCTCTCTGCCTGCGGGTGACTGGCACCATAGATGGCAGACCCTCTCTGCCTGTGGGTGATTGGCACCACAGATGGCAAACCTCGCTGCCTGTGGGTGACTGGCACCATAGATGGCAAACCCTCTCTGCCTGTGGATGACTGGCACCATAGATGGCAAACCCTCTCTGCCTGCGGATGACTGGCACCATAGATGGCAAACCCTCTCTGCCTGTGGGTCACTGGCATCATAGATGGGAAAACCTCTCTGCCTGTGGGTGACTGGCACCATAGATGGCAAGCCCACTCTGCCTGTGGATGACTGGCACCATAGATGGCACCATAGATAGCAGACCCTCTCTGCCTCTGGAGGACTGGCACCATGTACGGCAAACCCTCTCTGCCTGCGGATGACTGGCACCATAGATGGCAAACCCTCTCTGCCTGTGGGTGACTGGCACCATAGATAGCAGACCCTCTCTGCCTGTGGATGACTGGCACCATAGATGGCAGACCCTCTCTTCCTGTGGATGACTGGCACCATAGATGGCAAACCCTCTCTTCCTGTGGGTGACCGGCACCATAGGTAGCAAACCCTCTCTGCGTGCAGATGACTGGTACCATAGATGGCAAACCCTCTCTGCCTGTGGATGACTGGCACCATAGATGGCAGACCCTCTCTGCCTGTGGGTGACTGGCACCATAGATGGAAAGCCCTCTCTGCCTGTGGATGACTGGCACCATAGATGGCAGACGCTCTCCTACTGTGGATGGCTAGCACCATAGATGGCAGACCCTCTCCTACTGTGGATGACTAGCACCATAGGTGGGAAACCCACTCTGCCTGTGGGTGACTGGCACCATAGATGGGAAACCCTCTCTGCCTGTGGGTGACTGGCACCATAGATAGCAAACCCTCTCTGCCTGTGGGTGACTGGCACCATAGATGGCAAACCTCTCTGCCTGTGGGTGACTGGCACCATAGATGGCAGAACCTCTCTGCCTGTGGATGACTGGCACCATAGATGGCAAACCCTCTCTGCCCGTGGATGACTGGCATCATAGATAGCAAACCCTCTCTCCCTGTTGGTCACTGGCACCATAGATAGCAAACCCTCTCTGCCCGTGGATGACTGGCATCATAGATAGCAAACCCTCTCTGCCTGTGGGTCACTGGCACCATAGATGGCAAACCCTCTCTGCCTGTGGGTCACTGGCACCATAGATAGCAAGCCCTCTCTTCCTGTTGATGAATGGCACCATACATGGCACCATAGACGGTAAACCCTCTGTGGGTGACTGGCACCATAGATGGGAAACCCTCTCTGCCTGTGGGTGACTGGCACCATAGATGGCAAACCCTCTCTGCCTGTGGGTGACTGGGACCATAGATAGCAGACCCACTCTGCCTGTGGGTGACTGGCATCATAGATGGGAAACCCTCTCTGCCTGTGGGTGACTAGCACCATAAATGGCAAACCCTCTCTGCCTGTGGGTGACTGGCACCATAGATAGCAGACCCACTCTGCCTGCGGGTGACTGGCACCATAGATAGCAAACCCTCTCTGCCTGTGGATCACTGGCACCATAGATGGCAAACCCTCTCTGCCTGTGGGTGACTGGCACCATAGATCGCAAACCCTCTCTGCCTGTGGGTGACTGGCATCATATATGGGAAACCCTCTCTGCCTGTGGGTGACTGGCACCATAGATGGCAAGCCCACTTTGCCTGTGGATGACTGGCACCATAGATGGCAAACCGTCTCTGCCTGTAGGTGACTGGCACCATAGATGGGAAACCCTCTCTGCCTGTGGGTGACTGGCACCATAGATGGCAAGCCCTCTCTGCCTGTGGATGACTGGCACCATAGATGGCACCATAGATAGCAGACCCTCTCTGCCTGTGGATGACTGGCACCATAGATGGCAAACCTTCTCTGCCTGCGGGTGACTGGCACCATAGATAGCAAACCCTCTCTGCCTGCGGATGACTGGCACCATATATGGCAAACCCTCTCTGCCTGCGGATGACTGGCACCATAGATGGCAAACCCTCTCTGCCTGTGGGTCACTGGCACCATAGATAGCAGACCCTCTCTGCCTGTGGATGACTGGCACCATAGATGGCAAACCCTCTCTTCCTGTGGGTGACCGGCACCATAGATAGCAAACCCTCTCTGCCTGCAGATGACTGGTACCATAGATGGCAAACCCTCTCTGCCTGTGGATGACTGGCACCATAGATGGCAGACCCTCTCTGCCTGTGGATGACTGGCACCATAGAAGGCAAACCCTCTCTGCCTGTGGGTGACTGGCACCATAGATAGCAGACCCTCTCTCCCTGTGGATGATTGGCACCATAGATACTGGCACCATAGATAGCAAACCCTCTCTGCCTGTGGGTCACTGGCACCATAGATGGAAAACCCTCTCTGCCTGTGGGTCACTGGCACCATAGATGCAGACCCTCTCTGTCTGTGGATGACTAGCACCATAGGTGGGAAACCCACTCTGCCTGTGGGTGACTGGCACCATAGATGGCAGACCTCTCTGCCTGTGGGTGACTGGCACCATAGATGGCAAACCTTTCTGCCTGTGGGTGACTGGCACCATAGATGGCAGACCCTCTCTGCCTGTGGATGACTGGCACCATAGATGGCAAACCCTCTCTGCCTGTGGGTGACTGGCACCATAGATGGCAAACCCTCTCTGCCTGTGGATGACTGGCACCATAGATGGCAAACCCCCTCTGCCTGTGGGTCACTGGCACCATAGATAGCAAACCCTCTCTGCCTGTGGGTCACTGGCACCATAGATAGCAAACAATCTCTGCCTGTGGGTGACTGGCCCCATAGACGGGAAACCCTCTCTGCCTGTTGGTGACTGGCACCATAGATGGCAAACCCTCTCTGCCTGTGGGTGACTGGCACCATAGATAGCAAACCCTCTCTGCCTGCGGATGACTGGCACCATAGATAGCAAACCCTCTCTGCCTGTCGATGACTGGCACCATAGATGGCAAACCCTCTCTGCCTGCGGGTGACTGGCACCATAGATGGCAAACCCTCTCTGCCTGTGGGTGACTGGCACCATAGATGGGAAACCCTCTCTGCCTGTGGGTGACTGGCACCATAGATGGCAAGCCCTCTCTGCCTGTGGATGACTGGCACCATAGATAGCAGACCCTCTCTGCCTGTGGATGACTGGCACCATAGATGGCACCATAGATAGCAGACCCTCTCTGCCTGTGGATGACTGGCACCATAGATGGCAAACCCTCTCTGCCTGTGGATGACTGGCACCATAGATGGCAAACCCTCTCTGCCTGCGGGTCACTGGCACCATAGATGGCAAACCTCTCTGCCTGTGGGTGACTGGCACCATAGATGGCAAACCTCTCTGCCTGTGGGTGACTGGCACCATAGATAGCAAACCCTCTCTGCCTGTGGGTGACTGGCACCATAGATAGCAGACCATCTCTGCCTGTGGATGATTGGCACCATAGATAGCAAACCCTGTGGATGACTGGTGGGTGACTGGCCCCAGAGATGGAAAACCCTCTCTGCCTCTGGGTCACTGGCACCATAGATGGCAGACCCTCTCTGCCTGTGGGTGACTGGCAGCATAGATGGCAAACCCTCTCTGCCTGGGGATGACTGGCACCATAGATGGTAAACACTCTCTGCCTGTAGGTCACTGGCACCATAGATAGCAAACCCTCTCTGCCTCTGGGTCACTGGCACCATAGATAGGAAACCCTCTCCGCCTGTGGGTGACTGGCACCATAGATGGCAAACCCTCTCTGCCTGTGGGTGACTGGCACCATAGATGGCAAACCCTCTCTGCCTGCGGATGACTGGCACCATAGATGGCAAACCCTCTCTGCCTGTGGGTCACTGGCACCATAGATAGCAAGCCCTCTCTGCCCGTGGATGACTGGCATCATAAATAGCCAACCCTCTCTGCCTGTGGGTCACTGGCACCATAGATGGCAAACCCTCTCTGCCTGTGGGTCACTGGCACCATAGATAGCAAGCCCTCTCTGCCCGTGGATAACTGGCATCATAGATAGCAAATCCTCTCTGCCTGTGGATGACTGGCATCATAGATGGCAAACCCTCTCTGCCTGTGGATAACTGGCACCATTGATGGCAGACCCTCTCTGCCTGCGGATGACTGGCACCATAGATAGCAAACCCTCTCTGCCTGTGGGTGACTGGCACCATAGATGGGAAACCCTCTCTGCCTGTGGATAACTGGCACCATAGATGGCATACCCTCTCTGCCTGTGGATGACTGGCATCATAGATAGCAAACCCTCTCTCCCTGTGGATGACTGGCACCAGAGATAGCAAACCCTCTCTGCCTGTGGGTGACTGGCACCATAGATGGCAGGCCCTCTCTGCCTGTGGGTGACTTGCACCATAGATAGCAGTCCCTCTCTGCCTGTGGATGACTGGCACCATAGATAGCAAACCCTCTCTGCCTGTGGATGACTGGCACCATAGATGGCAAACCTCTCTGCCTGTGGGTGACTGGCACCATAGATGGCAAACCTTTCTGCCTGTGGGTGACTGGCACCATAGATGGCAGACCCTATCTGCCTGTGGATGACTGGCACCATAGATAGCAGACCGTCTCTGCCTGTGGATGATTGGCACCATAGATACTGGCACCATAGATAGCAAACCCTGTGGATGACTGGTGGGTGACTGGCCCCAGAGATGGAAAACCCTCTCTGCCTCTGGGTCACTGGCATCATAGATGGCAGACCCTCTCTGCCTCTGGGTGACTCACAGCATAGATGGCAAACCCTCTCTGCCTGCGGATGACTGGCACCATAGATGGCAAACCCTCTCTGCCTGTAGGTCACTGGCACCATAGAGAGCAAACCCTCTCTGCCTGTGGGTCACTGGCACCATAGATAGCAAACCCTCTCTGCCTGTGGGTGACTGGCACCATAGATGGCAGCCCCTCTCTGCCTGTGGATGACTGGCACCATAGATGGCAAACCCTCTCTGCCTGTGGGTGACTGGCACCATAGATGGCAAACCCTCTCTGCCTGCGGATGACTGGCACCATAGATGGCAAACCCTCTCTGCCTGTGAGTCACTGGCACCATAGATAGCAAGCCCTCTCTGCCTGTGGATGACTGGCACCATAGATGGCAAACCCTCTTTGCCTCTGGATGACTGGCACCACAGATGGCAAACCCTCTCTGCCTGCGGATGACTGGCACCATAGATAGCAAACCCTCTCTGCCTGTGGATGACTGCACCATAGATGGCAAACCCTCTCTGCCTGTAGATGACTGGCACCATAGATGCCACACCCTCTCTGCCTGTGGGTCACTGGCATTATAGATGGCAAACCCTCTCTGTCTGTGTGATGACTGGCACCATAGATGGCAAACCCTCTCTGCCTGTGGGTGACTGGCACCATAGATGGCAAACCCTCTCTGCCTGTGGTTAACTGGCACCATAGATGGCAAACCCTCTCTGCCTGCGGGTGACTGGCATTATAGATGGCAAACCCTCTCTGCCCGTAGATGACTGGAACCATAGATGGCAAACCCTCTCTGCCTGCGGGTGACTGGCACCATAGATAGCAAACCCTCTCTGCCTGTGGATGACTGGCGCCATAGATGGCAAAGCCTCTCTGCCTGTGGATGACTGGCACCATAGTGTCATGATCACTGCTTCCAAGGAGCCAGGACCAGCCCAACGTCCTTGGAAGCAGGCCCCTAACCCGAATCCTAGGCACCAGCCGGTCCCCACGGGGACCTTTTGGACCTTGTCCTGGCGCCGGTGGCACCAGGCTCATCAGAATCATCGGTCCCGGCACTGAAAGCGCCGGGCTCATAATATGTGTGCAGCTGTTTGGGTGGACTTACCTGCAGCAGACCATGCTGCTTACTTACCAGCCACTTAGAAGTCCTCTGTAAACAGGAACTACTTTCTTACCTGGGTGGGGCAGCTCCATTCCCTGGATTCAGCATGGGGAAAGCTTCTGGAACTGGAACTCTTTTCTTACCTAGGCGGGACCGTGGAGGAAGACGCCTCATCACTCCAAGGCTATTTAAACCACACCCGATGGATGAAACGTGCTTCGCGTTATTCTGCATCTGCAGCAGAACGCTCACTGAGTCTGTTCCAGCCTTTCTTCCTCGATCTGCAAGAATCATACTCACCATTCCTGTATCCAGTCCACAGCTGCATCTGCAGAGACAAGAAACAGCAGGTTAGCAAGGCAGTCTTAACTCGCAGTGCTTACTCACCTGATCCATCGGCTGCGGTCACTTCGGCACGCTGTACTTTCGCCTGTGAAGACAAAAGCATTGTCATTACTTACCGGCACTCCGTGAACTCTGGAATTCTTCACGCTGCATCGCCACCTGCGGAGATAAAAGCATCGTATTTACTTACGGGCCTTCCGCGGACTCCGGCGCTGCAAACAAGCTTCTGAAAGACAAAAGAAGAGACATTAGACAGGTATTTACTTACGCCCATTCCGCTCTTCACAATAGAACGCCTGCAAATACTCCGGTGCCTCTTCAGCACGAACTATGCTGCAAGGGAAAAAACAGCTAGAGCGCTTGCATTTACTCACGCGTTTCCAGGCGCTTTATTTCATCTTCCTCAAGAGTCCTGCAAGCAAAAGGGGAGAAAAGCATCATACGAAGTCCTGTTCAATGTTAACGTGCCTTGCACCTAAAGACTCTAAAGACTATAAAGACTAAAAAGGTGTCTGGAAACTCACCGCTCGTGCAATTAACGACGGTAAAGGTCCTCTGAGTCCAAGAGGCCTATGTTTCACCAGTGAAGGAACTGGCAACAGCGCCCTGCATCAGACGCAGATGGAGAGTCCAGCATTCACCTATCTAAGGTCAGCACGTTGACCTGGGGGCTCTACGGAGAAGCTTGGGAGAGAGAGGAAGAGAGACATTAAACAACCCAGGCCATTAACCCCTGTATTATTTCACCTGCAGAAACCTCACCCTACGAGTTCGTCACACAGTGCGAAGAGGTTCGACCCCAGAAGCCGATCGAGTCCTGCACATCACCTTTCGAGTCACAGACACCTTCCTGCCACGACCTGCGCCTCCGTGGGAATCAGGTGAGCGTTACAGAACGCGAAGCCCACCGCAAAACTCCTACCCAGGCGCAATGGAAACCTCAGACACTGATCACTTAGCCCAGTTGCTCGGAGAATTAAGAGCAGAAGTACATGCAGCTCGTCAGGAAACAAGCTCTCTAAGAAGAGAACTAATACTTTCCAAGGAGCGAACAGAGGACCTCGCTAGGCAATTGCTACAAACGCAGGCCGGACAGACACCTCTGCCCGCTCCAGGAGGAAGCTATCCTTCTGCACCATCTGTAAATCCAGTGCAAATCAATCTACCTGGTAATGTGCCCTTGGCTCCGCCCGAATGTTTTTCTGGTGACCCAAAGAAATATGCAGTGTTCATCAACCAGTGCCGCTTACATTTCTTATGTCGACCAGCTGCATTCCCAACAGATCAGACCAAAGTGGCTTTCGTGCTTTCTTATCTCAGTGGCAGCGCCGCAGATTGGTCGATTCCTTTAGTCACCCAGGATGATCCGGTCCTGCATGATCTCCAGGCCTTCCAGTCCAGTATGGAGAAACTGTTTGCAAGACATGCACAAGGGCAGGCCTTGGACCATGAACTTCTTTCATTACGACAGGGTAATCAAGACCTCTTGACCTATATAGCCTCATTCAACAGACTCATAGTGGAAACTCAATGGCCCGAGGACAAGAGAATAACGCTTTTCTACAGAGGCCTGCTTGGAGAGCTCAAGGATGTGTTAGCTCAAGTTGTGAACCCTCCACAAGAATGTTCAGACTATATTGACTTAGTCGTCCAATTGGACCACAGATTACAGAACAGGAAGGCTGATCGTTCCAAATTTGATACCCGAGTGTTTTCTAAACCACAAACTTCTACTAAGGAAGCTGACACTGTGGAACCCATGCAAATAGGGGGGATGAAAGGTCCTTTAAGCCAAAAGGAGCGGGAAAGAAGAAGACAGCTGCAATTATGCCTCTATTGCGGGAACTCAGGGCACTTTCTTCGAGACTGTCCAGTGAAACCAGCTAAGAAGGCTGTAGGAGCCGTAGACACCAGTGCCACAAGTTTAAAGCAGGGAAACGACCTAGCCCGGCAAGTGTAGAGGTCCTCTTGCCGAGCGTTAAGATCTGTCCCGTGACCTCGCATTTCGTGGTGCCCATGGTCCTCATTAGTCCAGCACGTCCGGATCGTTTGCATGCAATTGAAGCTTACATCGACAGCGGAGCAATCGGCAATTATGTGGACCGTGAAATGGCATCAAGGATGAATCTACCCCTTGTCCCTAAGGCAGTAAAGGACGTCATTACTACAGTGGATGGCACGGAGATAGCCTCCGGACCAGTAACGCACGCCACCCAAGAAGTGACGCTAGTGAGCCAAGATGGACACCGGGAGAAAATTGTGTTCGATGTGATCAAGGCCCCTCAGTTCCAGATCATTCTGGGAATCCCTTGGTTAGAGAAACTCAATCCTCAGATCGACTGGCGAGCAAAGACGGTTCAGTTTCCAGAATGTTTTACCACTTGTTATCCTCGGCCTGAAGTTTCAGTGGCGGCAATTTCTTCTGAGGTTCCTACATTACCTCCCGACTACCAGGAATTCCAAGATGTCTTTCGGAAGGATCAAGCTAACACCCTGCCTCCTCATAGGTCTTACGACTGTCAAATAGACTTGATACTCGGAACAACTCCTCCTTGCAGTAGGATTTATGCCCTCACCGAGCCAGAGAATCTTCACCTCAGACAATATCTGGACCAATACCTAGCTAACGGGTTTATCCGTCCTTCTAAGTCTCCAGCTTCCTCGGCTTTGTTCTTCGTTCCGAAAAAGGAAGGAGACCTTAGGGCTTGTATAGATTACCGCGCCCTGAATCAAATCACCGTTAAAAACAGATACCCGTTACCTTTGATCCCTGAACTCCTGGACCAAGTCAAAGAAGCATGTATATATACAAAATTGGATCTCAGAGGAGCCTACCACTTGGTACGAATAAAAGAAGGCGATGAATGGAAGACGGCCTTCCGCACCAAGTATGGGCTATTTGAATATCAAGTGATGCCCTTTGGACTTTGTAACGCTCCTGCCGCTTTCCAGTATTTTATGAACGATGTCCTTAGAGAACTCATAGATGTGTGTGTTGTTGTCTACATTGATGACATCCTTGTCTATTCATCATCTGAAGAGGAACATCAGAGACACGTTAAAAAGGTTCTCGGGAGACTGCAAAGCTTTTGCCAAGCTTGAAAAATGCGTTTTCAACGTAACTGAAGTTGAGTTCCTGGGATTCATATTGTCACCTAATGGGGTTCATATGGATTCGAAGAAGGTCGATGCAATCATCAAGTGGCCATCACCAACCTCGGAGTTCAAAGCATGTTGGGATTCGCTAACTTTTACCGCAGATTCATTCCTGAATTTTCCCGGATAGTCCAGCCCATCACCGCTCTGTTAAAAAAGAACAAACGTTTTGAATGGTCTACTGAAGCAGAACAAGCCTTTCAGGACTTAAAAGCTAAATTCGTTTCTGCACCTGTTCTGAAACATCCTCGCCCAGAACTCCCCTACATCGTGGAAAAGGATGCTTCTAGTCTTGCTATGGGGGCAGTTTTATCACAAAGAGATCCGGTCACACACCAATTACATACTGTAGCCTTTTGGTCCCGCAAATTCTCGGCTCCCGAGATCAACTATTCCATTACAGACAAGGAACTTTTAGCTATCAGATCGGCCTTTAAAGCCTGGCGACATTATCTTTTGGGAGCCAGACACACAGTCACCGTAATGACTGATCACCGCAATCTACAATATCTGAAGACGGCCAAAGCTCAGTCTTCCAGACAGCTTCGCTGGGCTCTGTTTCTGGCTGAGTTTGACTTTATAATTACTTACCGACCCGGCAGTAAAAATGGAAAAGCAGATGCCCTCTCTCGGATGGGAGTAGATGAATATTTGACCAATCCAGAACCAATACCCATAATCCCAGAACAAAGGATTTTGGGGTTATTCAGCACTCAATCCTTTGAAGACATCAAGACTGCAGTCAAGTCACTCCTAACTCCGGCCGATTTGCAGGACTGGCAATTAAAGGGAAAAGAATTCTCAGTGGATCAAGACCTACCATATTTCCAAGGACGATTGTACTTGCCCTGTGAGAAAATACAAAAACAGGTAATCTCCGGTTATCACGACTCTCTGATGGAGGGTCAGCCTGGCATTACCGAAACCATGGAAAAGATCAAGAGACATTTCTGGTGGCCATCATGGAAGAAGGATATTAGAGACTTTGTAATCTCCTGCGGTGTGTGTGCCCAGAATAAAAGTCAGAAGGAGAAACCAGCCGGCCTTTTACACCCTCTGGATATTCCTCCCTGTCCATGGCATACCCTGTCCATGGATTTCATCACGGACTTACCTCCATGCTCAGGGTATAATACCATTTTAGTAGTCGTGGATCTATTCTCCAAGATGGCTCATTTCATTCCCCTGAAGGGCCTACCTTCGGCTTCGGTATTGGCCCGAGAATTCTTAGAAAACATGATTCGGTTACACGGTTTTCCCTCGGTTTTAATCTCCGATAGGGGAAGTCAATTCATCACCCACTTTTGGCGAAGTTGCTGTCGTCTAGCCCAAATTGATGTAAGACTTTCAACCAGTCACCATCCCCAAACTGACGGACAAACCGAGAGGACAAATCAGACTCTAGAGCAATATCTGCGTTGCATGCTCCAACAAACTGAAAACCCTTGGAAGGATATTCTGTGGATCGCTGAATACGCTTACAACAATTCGACTCATTCTGGAACCGGGAAGACTCCCTTTTTCCTATTATACAGACATCATCCTAGAACCTCTAATTTGGATCCTCCCCAAGAATTCGAAACACCAGCTGTGGATCATTTACACTCTGAGATTACCCGTGCTTTTAAGGAAGCCACTGCCCATCTGCAAAGAGCTAAAGATCAAGTCAAAAAAGGGAGCAGATCGACACCGTAAAGAGGCCCCTCACTACGCAGTAGGAGACCAGGTCTGGTTATCCACTAAGCACCTGCCTCTAAAAGGATCCCGCACCTTCAACCCGAGATACCTTGGACCCTACACCATCTCTACCATAGTTAATCCGGTGGCGGTCAAATTGGAATTACCTACGCATATGAAAATACATCCAGTATTCCATGTCTCCTTATTAAAACCAGTACAACCAGAAACTCGATTGACTGAACTCCCAGAACCCGTTTTGGTAGACGGAGATCTCGAATTCGAAGTAAAGAACATCCTAGACTCCAAAATCTCCAAATCTAAATTATACTATCTGGTTGATTGGAAAGGATACGGTCCCCAGGAAAGGTCTTGGGAACCCTCAGAATATGTCCACCTCGTCTGGTCAAGAGATTCCATCTGAATCACCCCGACAAGCCAAAACCCCCGGAGAAGACACGCTTAGGAGGGGCCTTGAGGGGGGGGATACTGTCATGATCACTGCTTCCAAGGAGCCAAGGCCAGCCCAACGTCCTTGGAAGCAGGCCCCTAACCCGATTCCTAGGCACCAGCCGGACCCCACGGGGACCTTTTGGACCTTGTCCTGGCGCCGGTGGCACCAGGCTCATCAGAATCATCGGTCCCAGCACTGGAAGCGCCGGGCTCATAATATGTGTGCAGATGTTTGGGTGGACTTACCTGCAGCAGACCATGCTGCTTACTTACCAGCCACTTAGAAGTCCTCTGTAAACAGGAACTACTTTCTTACCTGGGTGGGGCAGCTCCATTCCCTGGATTCAGCATGGGGAAAGCTTCTGGAACTGGAACTCTTTTCTTACCTAGGCGGGGCCGTGGAGGAAGACGCCTCATCACTCCAAGGCTATTTAAACCACACCCGATGGATGAAACGTGCTTCGCGTTATTCTGCATCTGCAGCAGAACGCTCACCGAGTCTGTTCCAGCCTTTCTTCCTCGATCTGCAAGAATCATACTCACCATTCCTGTATCCAGTCGACAGCAGCATCTGCAGAGACAAGAAACAGCAGGTTAGCAAGGCAGTCTTAACTCGCAGTGCTTACTCACCTGATCCATCGGCTGCGGTCACTTCGGCACGCTGTACTTTCGCCTGTGAAGACAAAAGCATTGTCATTACTTACCGGCACTCCGTGAACTCTGGAATTCTTCACGCTGCATCGCCACCTGCAGAGATAAAAATATCGTATTTACTTACGGGCCTTCCGCGGACTCCGGCGCTGCAAACAAGCTTCTGAAAGACAAAAGAAGAGACATTAGACAGGTATTTACTTACGCCCATTGCGCTCTTCACAATAGAACGCCTGCAAATACTCCGGTGCCTCTTCAGCACGAACTATGCTGCAAGGGAAAAAACAGCTAGAGAGCTTGCATTTACTCACGCGTTTCCAGGCGCTTTATTTCATCTTCCTCAAGAGTCCTGCAAGCAAAAGGGGAGAAAAGCATCATACGAAGTCCTGTTCAATGTTAACGTGCCTTGCACCTAAAGACTCTAAAGACTATAAAGACTAAAAAGGTGTCTGGAAACTCACCGCTCGTGCAATTAACGACGGTAAAGGTCCTCTGAGTCCAAGAGGCCTATGTTTCACCAGTGAAGGAACTGGCAACAGCGCCCTGCATCAGACGCAGATGGAGAGTCCAGCATTCACCTATCTAAGGTGAGCACGTTGACCTGGGGGCTCTACGGAGAAGCATGGGAGAGAGAGGAAGAGAGACATTAAACAACCCAGACCATTAACCCCTATATTCTTTCACCTGCAGAAACCTCACCCTACGAGTTCGTCACACAGTGCGAAGAGGTTCGACCCCAGAAGCCCATCGAGTCCTGCACATCACCTTTCGAGTCACAGACACCTTCCTGCCACGACCTGCGCCTCCGTGTGAATCAGGTGAGCGTTACACATAGATGGCAAACCCTCTCTGCCTGTGGATGACTGGCACCATAGATGGCAATCACTCTCTGCCTCTGCCTGTGGGTGACTGGCACCTCAGATGCCAAACCCTCTCTGCCTGTGGATGACTGGTGGGTGACTGGCACCATAGATGGCAAACCCTCTCTGCCTGCGGGTGACTGGCACCATAGATGGCAAACCCTCTCTGCCTGTGGATGACTGGCACCATAGATAGCAAACCCTCTCTGCCTGCGGGTGACTGGCATTATAGATGGCAAACCCTCTCTGCCTGTGGATGACTGGCGCCATAGAGAGCAAACCCTCTCTGCCTGCGGGTGACTGGCACCATAGATAGCAAACCCTCTCTGCCTGTAGATGACTGGCGCCATAGATGGCAAACCCTCTCTGCCTGTGGATGACTGGCGCCATAGATGGCAAACCGGGTCATGTATTGGGTTCATGGAAGTCATCGGGTGACTCCAACAATTCTGCACCAGCTGTGATTAGCAACCAGGGGGAATGGGACCTAATTCTCTTCAGAACAAATCCGGGCTCTGCCTTCCCTACTTAGATTCAGGACATGTCCAATAAACACCCCCCCCCCAATCCACTCCGATCCATTAATTAGGCCTCGAGCAGCGCCACGGCAACCCCCGCTGCCCCCCAACTTGTGGTGCTATCAGTCGTGAGCCTTACAACCTGACAAGGGGGGAGGGTATTGGACCGGGAATAGGGAGGTATGTTGCTTGCACATTGCTGGCATGGGTGTAAAGACACATTGAATACATTAATTTTCAGGCATAAAGTTCTAATATATTCTAAAATCTTAATGTTTTGGGCTAAAAAATCATGAGTCTACCTCTAAAATAGGGGGGTTGGTCAGTATGCCAATGATTAGATGGGACCATAAAATGGGTTCCTGTTTTTACTGCTGCCCATGTGGTAACTCTAGACCACAGGCTGGCTGGCGTCTCTCACCTGCCCCCAAATGACTCCTGATTAGGTGAACACGTCTAACTAACCCCTAACAAGCTGCAGCTGCCAAGGGGGATTGGATTTGGTTAAATAAAACTAGGGACAGGCCTGTCGGCTTTCTCTAGGGGGTCAGGTAAATAAAAGGCCTGAGTGCTGATTCACACCTCCCACCCCAATACCATCTCAGAGAGCCAGTGCCGGTGAGACTGGACCTCCCACCCCAATACCATCTCAGAGAGCCAGTGCCGGTGAGACTGGACCTCCCACCCCAATACCATCTCAGAGAGCCAGTGCCAGTGAGACAGGACCTCCCACCCCAATACCATCTCAGAGAGCCAGTGAGACTGGACCTCCCACCCCAATACCATCTCAGAGAGCCAGTGCCGTGAGACAGGACCTCCCACCCTGTGAGTTCAGAAAATACCCTCCCATAACATAAGCAATAACATAAGCAATGTATTCTGTTGGCCGAAGACCAACCGCCTCATATGTTCGGTATTATTAATACAGACTCATAAGCTTGACCAAAGTGCGTCCATTTTGATAGAATAGAATTCGCCATTTTGTCTAATTTTCACTTCTTGCTTTCTGTTTAAACTGCTTTGCTGTAAGCTTATTCTATTCCGTTATTTCATTGTTGCTCATGCATAGAGCAAGGCCACAAGATACATGTTGAAACACTACGCAGGCAATCCAGACAGCAATGCCCGGTCTCCTCCATCACAAGTCCTTGGAAGTAAGCAACAAGGCATTTCATCACTACGCAGGTGCCAGCTAGTCTCGCTGAGGCGGTAGAAATTGTAGAAACGAACAATTAATGGCTTGAAGTATGCTCTCTTTTATGGCCCCCCTTCACTGAGCCCTGAAGAGCCATGGAGAGCGAGTTGACCCCTAGCACACGAATAGAAACTAGAAGATAGCAAGGCCTGGAATGTGTCTCTCCCCTGCACGCAGCTTGCTTGTAAGAACAGGAGCAGTGTGTTCTCATCATGTCTGCAAGTCTGCAAATTGCAAACTGTTGCTAAATGAATGTCTCAAGGTGTCATATTCGTCACACGTTGTCAATCATAGAATCCATTTCAAAGGAAATACATTATGGGCGGTTTTGAATATGTCATTACTGATAGCAAGATGTTCGCTTTGTATATATGTAACTGTTGTAAAATTCTCGCTCTCTTGCGTCCCTCTGGGTCTGGAGACACACGTTGCGGGACGTGAGACCCAGTTGGCCAACTGAGACTATTTGCTTTGCAATAAACCCTAGCTTTTGGGAATTCAACCTTGTGTCTGGCATATCAGTTTGTGTGTGGTGATTGTGCCTTGTATCCATATGCGAGGGTCCCCTAGGGGCCCCATCAAAATGGCGCCCGAATAGGGACCCTCCCCCACTTGTTCCATCGTCTATGTTGTAATATAAAGAAGACGAGAGGAGAAAACGAAGCGAGGACGAGACGGTCGAGCCGGGATCAAGAGGTGTTCGGGGCGCCCCTGTGAAAGTGATGAGAGACTCCTTTGCAGATCTGTACACAGCTGATCCCTGATCGATGTGTCCGGCCAGAGAACAAGGAGGCGAGGGTCCCGAAACAAGGCACAGTGAGCCAAGATACGCAGACACGACGATTTTTGGTTGCGTCAGTATACGGACGAATTGCGTCTTGAAAGACGATTTGGTTGATCAGGTGAGTCGTGCCCCGATTCTAAATAACCCTGATATTTGGTTGAGAGTTGGTTTTGCAAAATCAAACGCCCAGGGTAAGGTTAATTAGCCAAGGGTAAGGTTAAAACATGCCTGGGGTATTGTCTACCTGCCTAGTGGGATTTTTCCACTGCGTTAGACAATCTTTGGAAACTGGCCAGGTCGCGCCACCCGTGGGCTCGCCGGCGTATGAGATGTATGTAAAGTATGGTGTAGGGGCGGTAATGTTTTGTGAAATTTGGCATGGGCAAACCAGACACGAAGAAGATTTACAATGGCCAAAACATGGGAGTTTTGAGATTGGGAGGATAGATTATTTGGAAAAAGTATTGCTGAGGAAAAAAACACGCCCTGCGGCATTTGACGTCATTAGAGACTGGAGGAAGGAATCTATGCTTCGTTGGAAAAGCAGGGAGAAAAATGCGCGCAGGCACAAGTCAAAAACAGAAAGAGTGAAAGAGCAGGATGAAAAGAAGTGGGATGATAATTTGAGAAAGTCAGAGAGATGTGGTCAGTTGGGGGTAGACAAAATATATCCTCAACAAGAATTGCATTCATCAGATGAGATAATAAATAAAATATTAACTGAGACAAGGCAAGAGCGCCCAAAAAAAGAGACTAAGAGGATTGCACCAGTGCCTATTGTTCAGCCCCCTTCAGTTGCCCAGCCCCTCCCTGCTGCTCAGATCCCAGTACAGCCGCAGATCATACAGCCAGCAGCGCCGCGGCCCGCAACTCCAGCGCTGCAGCAGCTACTCCCCGTTCCCGTTGTTCCATCTGCACCTCCCTCCCAAGACACTCCTTTTCCCCTTCCGCCCATTGAACTTGAATTCACTGAAAGAAGAGAAGACGATGTGGGAAGAGAGGGGACGGGACAAAGTGAGTAACCCATAGTGCGATCAGCAAGGAGAGAAAACGGGAGTTGAAAGACAGGCAGAGATGTATATAGGCGGAAATGAAGTAACGTCGACATTGGATTCGATGTATGATTTCAGGAAGAACAATGAAAGACAGGTATTGTTGGAATGCATGGGGGAATATTTAATGGTAAGATGGAAGCAGTTAATTGGAATGGTAACGCCGCAGAAGTTGCGGGACTTGAATGCTTGGCGCGAGGTAGAGAGAGAGATGTAGAAATAAAGGAACATATGGACAGGCTTTTTGAATTTAAGAATGAACTTGATGATGCATATGCTGAAATGTTTGCCATGCCAGGGTATAGGAACAAAGATATAAGGAAGGATAGGAAATAGGCGTACCATATGTTCAGCGGCGATTTCTTCTGCCGTCAAAACAGGCGAGTGAAAAATTAAAAATATGTACAAGGGAGGCTCTAAAATGGATTACAGATCCTAGTATTCCCGCGATGGAAGTGCACGAAATATTTGATCAACACACATTGCCAATGCAGAGAAAAGCACTGCAGGCGATGGTTGAATATTTGAGGGACAGAGATATAGACAATAAACAAGACAGCCCCCCCGAATTGATTGCAATATATAAAAGAGCAATAGAACGTGGAACGGGAGAAATAGCCTTATCACTTGATTGGCAATAGTATTGCATATGAGGGAGGGAGGAGGAAAAGTAAGTGCAGTATTTCCTATGAGGGAAGTCCCACCTACTTTTGTGCCGAAAGTAGAAATTCCTGGTGTTAATGGGGGCGCAGCGCAAGTAACGGAAATGCATTATACAGCACAGTATGTACATGTCCCTTTCTCTAGACAGCAGGTGAATAATATAAAACAAACGATTCCTGATTTGAGGAAGAATTCGGCGGGATTCTATAAGGAAATAGAGTCCTATTTGAGATCGTCCATTTTTACTATGAATGATATAGACCTAATATTCCCAGTAATTGTGCCAGCAGACATATGGAAGCAAATAAGGAAAATAAATGATGACGATGCGTACAGTGCCACATGGGAAAATCTAGCAGATGAGGATAAGAGTAGAAAAGCAGGCTAGAAACATTCGCCAAATATGGCAGCGTTACCAGGACGAATAATACAAAAATTGAAGGAAATAGTTCCAGAAAAAAGAATTGTATGGGACAAATTAACTGCATGTGTTCAAGGCAAAGATGAGTTATCCACAGATTATTTTAATAGATTTGAGGAAGTGTTTACAGATTTTAGTGGACAAGATGTAAGCATGTAGGCAGGTAAAAGACTATTTGTTGATAAGTATGTGAGAGGGTTAATACCTCCAATTCAAAACTTAATAATGACATCAGAAAGTGCATGGCAAGCAAAATCATTGAGTGAAGTATTGCACATGGCCCAGTATTATGAGAATAGAGTGAACACAGAGAAAGAGGCGAAGGATAGGGTGAATTTGAAAACGAGGGTGTCACTTCAGCAGGTGGCGGGACACAATAGAGGGAGAGGAAATGCGCAAGGGAGAAGTAATTCCAACATGCATGGAGGGCCTCTGGGATTAAATCAGTGTGCGTATTGTAGAGAAGAGGGTCATGGGCGAGCGCAATGTCCACACTTGCAAAATAGGAATGGGTATGGTCAGAGAAGACCGCACAGGGGACACCCGGGAACAAATGGACAGAATAGAAATAATAATATGCAGCAACACCTGAATAATCAAGGAAATGGCCCTCAGAATCAGAGCCAAGATCAAAGTCAGATTCCTTATAACCAAAACCAAAGTGATCAAAATAAAGGCAGGGGCGGAAATATTTTTGACACACAACCCAATACATATTATTGTGGTGACTACACATCGGATGATGTGTTGATTCCTCAATAGGACAGCCCAAGACAGGGGTCGGAACCAGTGTCTATTCCCGTGAATCAAAAAGGACCCTATGTAGAAATGAAAGTCGGGAATAGAGAACACAGCTTTCTCGTAGACACAGGTGTGCAAAAGTGCTCAATAGACCACCACTTGGTTCCGGAAATACCGCTGTCAGGGCAAAGGAATATTTCAGTAGGGTTCGCAGGTACGCCAGTAATCAATCCAGTGTCCCAATCAGTACCAGTAACATTAGGTCCATTTACTGAATATTGTCCATTTATCTTAACAGAAAATTGTGGGGAGAATCTTTTAGGATTACATTTATTTAGAAAACTGAGTGCAGTTATCCATTGCACTCCTGATGGAGTGTTCTTGACAATTTCGCCACAGAATATACCAGTGTCCGAATTTTTGTCCAAACCTTTGCCGGGGGAGTTGAGTGAAGTACCAGATTGCATATGGGCAATGAATGACAATGATGTGGGATGCTTAAAAATAGAGCCAGTAACAATTGTTTTGAAGGAGGGAGTAACATTGCGACGTATTCCGCAATACAAGATTTCAATGGAGGGAGAAAAAGCATTGAAAAGGATTGTTTCAGATTTGGTCAAACTGAAGGTGATTGAAGAGATTACAGGCAGCACATGTAACAGCCCCATTCTTCCAGTGTATAAGAAAGGAGGTAATGAGATACCGTATCGTTTCATAATTGATTTACGCGCATTAAACAAAGTGATTGACCCTCAATTCCCATTGGTCCCAGACGTCACCACGATTTTGACAATGATACCCGCCTCGGCAGAATATTTTAGCGTGATCGACCTTAAGAATGCATTTTTCAGCATTCCAGTACACAAGGATATCAGACACTTGTTTGCTTTCACGTTAGGAGGACGGTCATTTACATTCACGCGCATTCCACAAGGCTATACAGAGAGTCCGAGTATTTATAGCAGAGCATTGAAAGAACAGCTAGATATGTTAGAACTACCGGCAGGTTGTGTATTGTTACAATATATAGATGATTTATTAATTGCTGCGGATACAGAGGAGATTTGTAAAGAAAGTACTGTCTTGTTATTGTCACACTTAGCAGCGCATAGCCATAAGGCGAGTTTGAAGAAATTCTAATATTGTCGAAAGGAGGTGGCTTATTTGGGCTACCCACTTTCGAGAGAGGGGAGAAGACTGACACCAGAAAGGATAGAGAGTATCTCCGGTATGCCTATTCCAAAAACACAGAAAGGAGTCAGAGCCATAATAGGCATGGCTTCCTATTGCCGGCAGTGGATAGTGAACTTTGCAATGATTGTGAAACCAATGGTGGCATTGGCAAAAAAGGATGCTGTGATGCCTTTGCAATGGAATGAAGAATGCCAGAAAGCATTTGATCTGCTCAAAACTGCATTGTGCTCTGCCCCAGTTTTGGGCACACCAAACTATGAAAAAAAATTCAGATTGTTTGTGCATGAGAATGAAGTCTGCGCGTTGGCTGTTTTAATGCAGGAACAAGGTGGAAGAAATAGACCATGTGGTTATTTTTCTTCCGCGCTGGACCCTGTGGCATGTGCTCTACCACGTTGTTTGCGAGCTGTTGCAGCGGCTGCTGCGTCAGTGAAACAAACGGAAGGAATGGTGTTGGGGCACACCTTAATTTTAATGGTGCCACATGCCATAGATGTTCTATTAAATAGAACGCAGACGTAACACCACTCATCTGCTAGATTGACTAGATATGAAATTGCCCTATTTGCACCACACATCCAAATTATGAGGTGTAGCACTTTGAATCCTGCAGAATTAATGCCACTGCCCAAGGAAGAATTAGGTGAGAATGAATCAGCTCCCCATGATTGTTTAATGGTTACTGAGGAAGAAACGAAAGGAAGAATTGATTTAACAGACACCCCACAAAAAGAGCCAGATGGAGAACTGTTTTGTGACGGCTCCTGCTTCAAATTACCTGATGGCACATCAACTGCTGCCTATGCTATTACGACACAAAAAAGTATTGTAGAAAGTAAAAGAATCCCCTACAACTATGTGTAACGCTCACCTGATTCCCGTAGAGGCGCCAGTCTTGACTGGGCGTATACCGTATCTTCAAAGGTGATGTGCAACACACGGCTGGCTCTTTGGGCTGGACCTCTGTGCACTGTATGTCTGACTTGAAGGGTAAGATGTCTGCAGATAGAAAATATGGGATTAAGGAACTGGGTTATTGAATGTCTCTCTCTTCTTCCCTTTCTCTTCTCCTGTAGAACCCCAAAGGTTAACGCTCTCACCTTAGGTAAGTGAACGCCGTGCTCTCCATCTGCCTCGGGGCAGGGTGCTGTAACCAGTTTCTTCACTGGATAAGGGGAGCAGGCCTCTTGACTTCAGAGGACTGCTGTCCGTCGTTTACTGCACGAACGGTAAGTTTCGAGTAATTCTAATGTCTTTAAAGTCTTTAGTAATGATGTTTCTTGTTTTGCAGGGTTCCGGCGATGGCGGATGACGGGCTGAAGTGAGTTGAAGATGGAGCCCGTTTGATGAATAGAAGCGCCTGGAAGCACGTAAGTAAGCGCTTGTTGCCTGCTTCACGATGCGCTCTAACTGTCTTTTTATTTTGCAGGTACAAGTTTGGAGCGGCTGCAGGGTGCCGGAATACCCACTGGGTTAGATGTGGAAAGGAGTAATGGCACGTGAGTATTAAAGTTCCCCAATGTCTTTAAACGCACCTTGTTTTGTCTTTCAGATGCGGGATGCAGCGCCGAAGGCCTCCGGAGCGTGCAAAGAGTTGGTAAGCTTTTGTCTTTCAGATGCCGGAATGCAGTGTGAAGACCTCCGGAGCGCACGAAGAGTAGGTAAGCCTTTGTCTTTCAGATGCCGGAATGCACCGCGAGGCGTTGGTGACAGCCGATGGACCAGGTAAGTGAAGAGCTGTCACTGAAGACCGTAATGCTAACCTGTTTTTTCTTGTCTTTATAGGTGTTGCTGAAGACTGGATTCAGGCTGGTAAGCCTTTTTCCTTAGGCCCAGGATCAGATGCAGAAGACACGATGAGCGTTCTGCTGCAGAGGATGCAGAATAACGCAAAGCAAGATTCATCCATCGGGTGTGGTTTAAATAGCCTCCTGTAGTGCTTAGGTGTCTCCTTCCACAGCCACGCCTAGGTAAGAAAAGAGTTCCTGCTTTCCAGAAGAGTTCCAGTGTTCTGAATCTAGGGAGTGGCTCCTGCCCCACCCAACAGGAAAAGTAGTTCCAAACAGAAGAGGATCAGAGGCTCAACTGGCAGGCAAGTAAGCAGCATGGTCTGCTGCAGGTAAGTCCACCTAAGCATTATGAGCCCGGCGCTTCCAGCGCTGGGACTGGGCATATTTATGAGCCTGGTGCCACTGGCGCCAGGACTGGGTCCAAAAGGTCCCAATTGGGACTGGTTGGCACTCGGAACCTGGGTTATGGATCTGCTTCCAAGGGAGTTGGGAAAACCCTGACCTTTTGGAAGCAGAGATCATGACAGTACCCCCCCTCAAGGCCCCTCCCAAACCGGGCTCCTCCGGGGGTTTTGGCTTGTCAGGAAATGTTCGGTGAAATCTTTTGATTAGGCGAGGAGCGTGGACATATTCAGCAGCTTCCCAGGATCTCTCTTGGGGGCCGTAGCCTTTCCAGTCAATTAGGTAAAATAGTTTAGATTTGGAGATCTTGGAGTCCAGAATTCTTTTGACTTCAAACTCGAGTTCTCCATCAACTAGGATAGGTTTTGGAGATTTAGTTAGTCGGGTTTGAGGTTGCACGGGTTTTAATAGAGAGACGTGGAAGACCGGATGTATCTTCATGTGCGGGGGCAAGTCCAACTTGACCGCTACTGGGTTTACTATGGTAGTGATGGAATAGGGACCAAGGTATCTTGGGTTGAATGTGCGTGGCCCTTTTAGAGGTAGATATTTGGTGGATAACCAGACTTGATCCCCTACTTGATATTGAGGGGCTTCCTTCCGATGTTGATCTGCTCCTTTCTTGTATTGTTCTTTAGCCCTTTGAAGGTGAGAAACAGCTTCCTTAAAGGCTTGGGTGATTGTAGAATGCAGGTAGTCTACTGCTGGTGTTTCAAGATCTTGGAGGGGATCCAACTCCGAGGTTCGAGGGTGACTGCCGTACAAAAGAAAAAACGGGGTTTTCCCAGTTCCCGAATGGACAGAGTTATTGTAGGCATATTCGGCTATCCAAAGGATGTCTTTCCAAGTTTTTTCAGTTTGTTGCAGCATGCAGCGTAAATACTGTTCCAGAGTTTGATTGGTCCTCTCGGTTTGTCCGTCGGTCTGAGGGTGGTGACTGGTCGATAGTCTCACATCAATTTGAGCCGACCGACAGCAACTTCGCCAAAAATGAGAAATAAATTGACTACCTCGATCCGAAATTAGAACCAAAGGAAAACCGTGCAATCGGACGATGTTTTCGAGAAATTCTCGGGCCAGAGTTGCTGCTGTTGGCAAGCCTTTGAGCGGAATGAAATGCGCCATCTTGGAGAATAAGTCCACGATTACTAGAATCGTATTGTATCCGGAGCATGGAGGTAGATCGGTGATGAAGTCCATAGAAAGCGTATGCCAAGGGCGAGGTGGGATGTCAATAGGGCGTAAGAGGCCTGCTGGTCTTTCCTTTTGACTCTTGTTTTGGGCGCATACTCCACAGGACATTATAAAGTCTCTGATATCTTTTTTCCAAGACGGCCACCAGAAGTAGCGCTTGATCTTTTCTGAGGTCTTGGCCATACCGGGATGTCCTTCCATTAAAGAATCGTGATAACAAGCGATTACTTTTTTCTGTAAATCTGTGCTGGGTAGGTATAATCGTTCTTGGAAATACAATAAGTTGTCCTTTACTGCAAAGTCCTTTCCCTGCAGATGCCAATTCTGTATGTCTGCTGGAGTTACAAGTTGCCTGGCTTTATCCTTAACTTCCTCTATGGATTCTGTGGCGATTACACCCAGAATTCTTTGTTCGGGAATGATTGGTACAGGTTTAGGGTTGATCAAGTGTTCTTCCACTCCCATCCGAGAAAGGGCATCAGCTTTACCGTTCTTTGTACCAGGTCGATAGGTAATTATGAAGTCAAACTCGGCAAAGAATAATGCCCAACGGAGTTGTCTAGAGGATTGGGCTTTTGCGGTTTTCAAATATTGCAGGTTTCGGTGATCCGTAATCACAGTAACGGTGTGTCGGGCCCCCAGCAGATAATGCCGCCAAGCCTTAAAGGCAGACTTGATAGCCAGAAGTTCCTTGTCAGTAATCGTGTAATTGATTTCAGGAGGCGAGAATTTGCGGGACCAAAATGACACGGGATGCAACTGATTGGTTACCGGGTCCTTTTGTGATAGAACTGCCCCCATGGCAAGGCTTGAAGCATCAGTTTCCACGATGTAGGGGAGTTCGGGGCGAGGGTGTTTTAAGATTGGTGCAGAGATAAATTTAGTCTTCAAATCCTGGAAAGCTTGTTCCGCCTCGGTAGACCATTCAAAATGTTTGTTTTTCTTTAACGAGGCAGTGATGGGCTGGACTATTCGAGAGAATTCGGGGATAAACCTGCGGTAAAAGTTAGCGAAGCCTAACATGCTTTGCACACCTTTTACGGAGGATGGTGATGGCCATTTGAGAACTGCATCGACCTTCTTTGAATCCATACGCACTCCGCCAGGTGATAATATGAATCCCAAGAATTCAACTTCAGTCACGTTGAAAACACATTTTTCCAACTTAGCGAAAAGTTTGTGTTGACGCAATCTTTCGAGGACCATTTTCACGTGTTTCCGATGTTCAGATTCCGATGAAGAATAAACGAGGATGTCGTCAATGTAAACAACAACACACACATCTATGAGCTCTCTGAGGACATCGTTCATAAAATATTGAAAGGCGGCCGGGGCATTGCAAAGTCCGAAGGGCATGACCTGATATTCAAATAGCCCATACTTGGTGCGGAAGGCCGTCTTCCATTCATCGCCCTCTTTTACTCGTACCAAGTGGTAAGCTCCTCTAAGATCCAGCTTTGTATATATGCATGCTTTTCTGACTTGGTCCAGGAGTTCAGGGATCAAAGGTAACGGATATCTATTCTTAACGGTGATCTGGTTCAGGGAGCGATAATCTATACAAGTTCTAAGGTCTCCTTCCTTTTTTGGAACGAAGAACAAAGCTGAAGAAGCAGGGGACTTGGAAGGACGAATAAACCCATTTGCCAGGTATTGATCCAGGTATTGTCGAAGGTGAAGGTTCTCAGGCTCGGCGAGGGTATAAATTCTACTACAAGGAGGAGTAGATCCAGGTATCAGGTCTATCTGGCAGTCATAAGACCTATGAGGAGGTAGAGAGTTAGCCTGATCCTTCCGGAAAACATCTTGGTATTCTAGGTATTCGGGAGGTAACTGGGGAGTCTCTGAAGAAATTGCTGCCAGTGCAACACCAGGTGGAGGGTGACAAGTAAAGACACATTCTGGAAACTGGACCGTTCTTGCTCGCCAATCGATCAGAGGATTGTGTTTCTCTAACCAAGGTATTCCTAGAATAATCTGAAACTGCGGGGCCTTGATCACATCGAACACGATCTTCTCATGGTGTCCATCTTGACTTACTAGCGTCACCTCTTGAGTGGTATGCATTACTGGCCCGGAGGCTATCTCCGTACCATCCACCGTAGTAATGACGTCCTTTACAGCCTTGGGACAAAGAGTTAGATTCATCCTCAAAACCATTTCATGATCCACATAATTGCCGATAGCACCGCTGTCGACGTAAGCTTCAATTGCATGTAATCGATCCGGATTATCAGGGCTAATGAGGACCATAGGTATCACGAAATGCGAGGTCACGGAACTGGTTCTCACGCTCGGCAAGAGGACCTCTATTCTTGTCGGGCGAGGTCGTTTCCCTGCTCAGAGTTTGTAACTTTGGTAACTGCAGCTCCTACTGCCTTCTTGGCAGGTTTCACTGGACAGTCTCGAAGAAAGTGCCCTGAGTTTCCGCAATAGAGGCATAATTGCAACTGTTTTCTCCTTTCCCGCTCCTTTTGTGTTAGAGGACCTTTCAGACCCCCTATTTGCATGGGTTCCCCGGAGTCTACTCCTTTGTAAGGAGTTGGCGGTTTGGAAAATACTCGAGCATCAAACTTGGAACGATCGGCCTTCCTGTTCTGCAGTCTGTGATCTATTTGAACGACTAAGTCTATATAGTCCGAACAATCTTGTGGGGGATTCACTACTTGGGCTAACACATCTTTGAGCTCTCCACGTAGACCTCTATAAAACAGCGTAATCCTTTTGTCCTCAGGCCATTGAGTTTCCACTATCAGTCTGTTGAAAGACGCAATATAAGCCAAAAGGTCTTGATTACCTTGTTGCAACGAAAGAAGCTCATTGTCCAAAGCCTGCCCCTGTGAATGTCTTGCGAACAGTTTTTCCATACTGAGCTGAAAAGCTTGAAAATCATGGAGGACCGGATCATCTTGATTTACTAGAGGGATCGACCAGTCTGCCGCATTGCCACTAAGGTACGAAAGCACGAAAGCTACTTTAGCTTGATCAGTTGGAAAGGCTGCTGGCCGGCATAAGAAATGCAACCGGCACTGATTGATAAATACTGCAAACCTCTTTGGGTCACCAGAAAATCGTTCGGGCGGAGCCAGAGGTACATTCCCAGGTAGGTTGATCTGCACTGGATTCATAGAGGATGTAGAAGGAAGATTTCCCCCAGATGCGGGTAACGGGGTCTGTCCGGCTTGTGACTGTAGCAATTGTCTAGCGAGATCATCTGTTCGCTCCTTGGAAATAATCAGTTCCCTTCTTAGAGCGTTCATTTCCTGACGGGCTGCATGCACTTCTGCCCTTAGTTCCCAAAGTAACTGGGCTAGCTGGTCGGTATCCGAGGTTTCCATAGCGCCTGGACGGGAGTTTTGTGGTAGGCTTTGTGTTCTGTAACGCTCACCTGATTCCCGTAGAGGCGCCAGTCTTGACTGGGCGTATACCGTATCTTCAAAGGTGATGTGCAACACACGGCTGGCTCTTTGGGCTGGACCTCTGTGCACTGTATGTCTGACTTGAAGGGTAAGATGTCTGCAGATAGAAAATATGGGATTAAGGAACTGGGTTATTGAATGTCTATCTCTTCTTCCCTTTCTCTTCTCCTGTAGAACCCCAAAGGTTAACGCTCTCACCTTAGGTAAGTGAACGCCGTGCTCTCCATCTGCTTCGGGGCAGGGTGCTGTAACCAGTTTCTTCACTGGATAAGGGGAGCAGGCCTCTTGACTTCAGAGGACTGCTGTCCGTCGTTTACTGCACGAACGGTAAGTTTCGAGTAATTCTAATGTCTTTAAAGTCTTTAGTAATGATGTTTCTTGTTTTGCAGGGTTCCAGCGATGGCGGATGACGGGCTGAAGTGAGTTGAAGATGGAGCCCGTGTGATGAATAGAAGCGCCTGGAAGCACGTAAGTAAGCGCTTGTTGCCTGCTTCACGATGCGCTCTAACTGTCTTTTTATTTTGCAGGTACAAGTTTGGAGCGGCTGCAGGGTGCCGGAATACCCACTGGGTTAGATGTGGAAAGGAGTAATGGCACGTGAGTATTAAAGTTCCCCAATGTCTTTAAACGCACCTTGTTTTGTCTTTCAGATGCGGGATGCAGCGCCGAAGGCCTCCGGAGCGTGCGAAGAGTTGGTAAGCTTTTGTCTTTCAGATGCCGGAATGCAGTGTGAAGACCTCCGGAGCGCACGAAGAGTAGGTAAGCCTTTGTCTTTCAGATGCCGGAATGCATCGCGAGGCGTTGGTGACAGCCGATGGACCAGGTAAGTGAAGAGCTGTCACTGAAGACCGTAATGCTAACCTGTTCTTTCTTGTCTTTATAGGTGTTGCTGAAGACTGGATTCAGGATGGTAAGCCTTTTTCCTTAGGCCCAGGATCAGATGCAGAAGACACGATGAGCGTTCTGCTGCAGAGGATGCAGAATAACGCAAAGCAAGATTCATCCATCGGGTGTGGTTTAAATAGCCTCCTGTAGTGCTTAGGTGTCTCCTTCCACAGCCACGCCTAGGTAAGAAAAGAGTTCCTGCTTTCCAGAAGAGTTCCAGTGTTCTGAATCTAGGGAGTGGCTCCTGCCCCACCCAACAGGAAAAGTAGTTCCAAACAGAAGAGGATCAGAGGCTCAACTGGCAGGCAAGTAAGCAGCATGGTCTGCTGCAGGTAAGTCCACCCAAGCATTATTAGCCCGGCGCTTCCAGCGCTGGGACTGGGCATATTTATGAGCCTGGTGCCACTGGCGCCAGGACTGGGTCCAAAAGGTCCCAATTGGGACTGGTTGGCACTCGGAACCTGGGTTATGGATCTGCTTCCAAGGGAGTTGGGAAAACCCTGACCTTTTGGAAGCAGAGATCATGACACTCTGCACAAGCGGCAGAGATAATAGTGTTAACCAGAGCTTGTGAAATTTCTGAAAATCTGAGTGTAAACATATATACTGACAGCCAATACGCCTTTGGGGTGGTACATAACTTTGGCCGACTCTGGGCTGAGAGGGGTTTCTTGACATCACATGGAACAAGAATTCAACATGGCCCTTTGATTGTACGATTGCTGTCTGCACTTACGTGTCCAAAGCGCCTAGCAATAGTAAAATGCGAGGCGCATAAAAAAGTAACATGTAAAGTGGGAGAGGGAAACGCATTTGCAGACAGGATTGCAAAGCAAACTGCCACTGATTTGAATACCAAAATGTTAACAGTACAATCAGAAGAAGTGCCTTGCATGATAGAGAATGGAATTGCCACTGTTAAAGAGATGCAGGCAGAAGCCACTGCTGATGAAATACAAGAATGGGCTGAGGGCTCCACAGAATTAGATCTAGAAGGTTGCTGGGTGGACAAGAAAAGTAGAAATTGGATGCTGCCCAACTCCTATGTAACCACAATGGTCACAATGGCCCACAGTCCCAGACACATTTGTGCAAAAAAGATAGTCCAGCACTTAGCCACAGTATGGCAGAACACACACATAAAGAAAAATGCAGAAATACTGGTACAGAATTGCATTACGTGTCTGCAACACAATGTGGGGAAGGGGACAGTGACTCCAACAGGTAGTTTTGGCCCCCCTTCTATGCCATTCGAGGTAATCCATTTTGATTTCATAGAAATGGAAAGGTGTCAAAACTTGAAATACGTTCTAGTGGTTGTGTGTGCGTTCAGTAAGTGGGTGGAAGCATATCCATTGAAGGACTGTACTGCCATGAGCACTGCAAAAGTGATGTTGAAGGAGTACTTTTCACGGTTTGGCTTGCCGCGGGTCATATGGTCAGACAATGGCCCGCATTTTGTGGGCGCAGTGGTATTATAGATTTGCGCAGGTCTCCAGGTTGACAAACGATTCCTTTGCGCCAGACATCCCATGAGTGCCGGACTTATTGAGCGCCAAAACGGTATATTGAAAGCCAAAATTAGCAAAATCTGTGCGGGGAATAAGTTGCGTTGGACAGACGCATTGCCCCTAGCATTATTGTGCATGCGCACATCTGTGCAGGCAAGGACTGGGCTCTCCCCGTACGAGATTGTGATGGGGAGGCCGGCAAATGTTTGGTGTGCGCCACAACCGAGGCGATTGAGAGAAGTTGGGTATCCTGTGCTCAGTACATATTGTAACCTGTTAATACAGAAATTGTGTTTGATTCATCAGCAGCTGCAGGAGGCTCTTCCCATCAGATATACTGGTCCGGGGCATTCACTGCAACCAGGAGAATGGGTTCTAGTGAAGAACTTTGAGAGAAAATCATCGCTTGCACCCAGGTGGCGTGGACCCTACCAAATCCTTTGGCAACACAAACTGCAGTCCGTGTGGACGGTAGGAAGGCGTGGATACATGCAACGCATACGAAGAAGGTCCCATCGCCATTGAAAGAACTGCCCGATCCAGACGACCAAAGAGAGACCGCGGCCCCAGAAACGAAAGAAATTGTTGCCAGCTCTTTGGCACAAAATCTGACTGATCCTGAAACAAAGCCTGGAAAGATTGCTATAAAGGAGAGAGGGCAAAGAGTGCCCCAACGTTGTCCAGCAGAACCTGCATCACTGCTGGCTGACACGAAGCCTGTATCATCACTTTGGCGCCCATCATCTTTCGTTGCACCGCAGGTTGACTCTGAGCCTGAGTCTGGAAGTGCACCCGCACTATTCATTGATCACACAGTACCAGGAGCAAGGCGGTATAATTTACGGCCTCAAAAGAAGGAGTGATCAAATCTTCATTTTATTGATCTTCGTTGCCTCTGTTTCCCATCACGGATGAAGTGGGAACCGGAGGCCTAGGGGAGAGCGGCGTGAGGGTTGTGCAAATCTGACAGCTCAGGAACGCGGCTCCCCGGTGCTATCTGTGAAAAAAAAAAATCCATGTGTAGATCACCCCTCACGGACAAGAGGGGCTCATATGGTACAAAGGCACTTGATAACTGCTCTGGAGTTCTTTGAGCAATGTGCAGAAGCACGATAAACTTGCCCAACGTATAGCAATCCAGTCTGCTGAGAACTGGCAAAACACTTTGTTGACATTCCTGAACTTATTAACATTCGAACAAGTGCAACGGTAAGAGATATTCACAACGAACATTTTTAGAGAAGAAGGACCACGAGAGAAAAATGCCTGCACCAGCTTTTGCCCCCTCCAGCACCACTGGTGATAATGAGCTAACTGTAGAGACTGGAAGGTAACAGAAAAAAGATTGCCGAAAAAATTGCATGCTGATCCTAACGATAGTCATGTGCGTTATGAGTATATTAGCACCGATAATGCCAGTACTGGTAGTATGGTACTTAGAAGAAATACACCCATTAGAAGTGTTCTTGTCAGTGGTAGAAATATTTCTGCCACTGAAAGCCAGGTCCATGTAATTACTTATACTTTGTCCCCAATGGAAGAAAGACACAGGGAAGGATATGGAAATAATACATTACTGCTAATAATGAATATGACACACTCAATTCTGAGAAAAAACAATTGTTGGGTGTGTGCTCACTTACCACAGCATGGTGGTAAGGGAATAGGTTGGTATGTGCAGCCACTGCCATTGAGTTCTGCATGCTACGCGTCCTTAAGTGCATTGTATTATGGGAAATGAACCAAAAGTGAAACGGGTCAATTAGATAGAACAAACATGAATGAATTTGAGGAGATAATTATGAAACCTCTAGGTAGCTCTATATTTCATAAAACACGATTGATAACACCAGTAGTTATGCCACAAGATAGATTATTTGTGTCATATAAATCATCTGTAATCACGTTTCATATGAACCTAGAAGGAAATAAAGATACAGTGCCCCCCTCCTATACATTAAACTACAGTCCGCGCTCTGTTCCCTTTTGCTTAAAGAAGAAGGGCTCCTATTCAGTGGGGACATTCACTAGATGTATAAATATAGCGTTCCTTGACAGAGAAGAAGAACCAGTGTATGTAGGTGACTCTGTTTATTTCAGATGTGGAGAAAAAGCTGATCCCTGGTTACCTAGAAACTGGGGAGGTACTTGTTACTTGGGGCTTCTGTTCCCGGGAGTGTTTCTTTCAAAAACAGCAGATATAGCCAAACTGTCCAGATCAAGGCCACGGCGAGATGAGGAAGGAGTATAAAAGACATAGCAAAATCATTTATACCATTTTGGGGCCAAGCAATAAACTCCTATAACATAAGACAACTGTCCAGAATATTAGAGAAAACAATAAATGGGACAACGGATATATTATACAATATGACGTTGGAGGAAAAAGGGATTAGATTGATGACACTCCAAAATAGGATGGCTCTTGATGTAATTTTGGTTGATCGTGGGGGAGTTTGCAAAATCGTGGGATCATCGTGTTGCGTATTTGTAAGTGACTCCTCCCCTACGATTTTTGAAGCGATAAGAAAGTTGCATGTTTTGAGCTCTGACCTCCACCCCCCAGAAGGGAGTTGGGAATTGAACATAAGCTCCTGGCTCTGGGAAATATTACGCTCATGGGGATGGAAATTAGTTGCAATCCTAGTAGCAGTTCTCAGAATATTTATGACCTGTTGTTGTTGCATACACTGCTTGCCAATAATCTGCACTGAAATAAGTGAGGAGTGCGTACATATAGTAACAAAAAAAAACACCACTAGGTTGGATACTCAAATGAATCATGAAATGAATACAGTGAAAGAATTCATGTCAATCAATATTGATGACAATGATGCTGAAAATAGTAGTATGCAGAGTTCGGAATCAGATACTTGGTCAGAAGAGGATGCAATGTATGGATGAGGCGTTTTGCATACGGCCAAAAGGAGGGTTTGTGAGTTCAGAAAATACCCTCCCATAACATAACCAATAACATAAGCAATGTATTCTGTTGGCCGAAGACCAACCACCTCATATGTTCGGTATTAGTAATACAGACTCATAAGCATGACCAAAGTGCATCCATTTTGATAGAATAGAATTCGCCATTTTGTCTAATTTTCGCTTCTTGCTTTCTGTTTAAACTGCTTTGCTGTAAGCTTATTATATTCCGTTATTTCATTGTTGCTCATGCATAGAGCAAGGCCACAAGATACATGTTGAAACACAACGCAGGCAATCCAGACAGCAATGCCCGGTCTCCTCCATCACAAGTCCTTGGAAGTAAGCAACAAGGCATTTAATCACTACGCAGGTGCCAGCTAGTCTCGCTGATGCAGTAGAAATGGTAGAAACGAACAATTAATGGCTTGAATTATGCTCTCTTTTATGGCCCCCCTTCACTGAGCCCTGTAGAGCCATGGAGAGCGAGTTGACCCCTAGCACACGAATAGAAACTAGAAGATAGCAAGGCCTGGAATGTGTCTCTCCCCTGCACGCAGCTTGCTTGTAAGAACAGGAGCAGTGTGTTCTCATCATGTCTGCAAGTCCGCAAATTGCAAACTGTTGCTAAATGAATGTCTGAAGGTGTCATATTCGTCACAATTGTCAATCATCAAATCCATTCCAAAGGAAATACATTATGGGCGGTATTGAATATGTCATTACTGATAGCAAGATGTTCGCTTTGTATATATGTAACTGTTGTAAAATTCTCGCTCTCTTGCGTCCCTCAGGGTCTGGAGACACACGTTGCGGGACGTGAGACCCAGTTGGCCAACTGAGACTATTTGCTTTGCAATAAACCCTAGCTTTTGGGAATTCAACCTTGTGTCTGGCGTATCAGTTCGTGTGTGGTGATTGTGCCTTGTATCCATATGCGAGGGTCCCCTAGGGGCCCCATCAACCCCAATACCATCTCAGAGAGCCAGTGCCGGTGAGACAGGACCTCCCACCCCAACACCATCTCAGAGAGCCAGTGCCAGTGAGACTGGACTTCCCACCCCAATACCATCTCAGAGAGCCAGTGCGAGACAGGACCTCCCACCCCAATACCATCTCAGAGAGCCAGTGCCGGTGAGACAGGACCTCCCACCGCAATACCATCTCAGAGAGCCAGACCCGGTGAGACAGGACCTCCCACCCCAATACCATCTCACGGAGCCAGTGCCGGTGAGACAGGACCTCCCACCCCAATACCATCGCAGAGAGCCAGTGCCGGTGAGACAGGACCTCCCACCCCAATACCATCTCAGAGAGCCAGTGCCGGTGAGACAGAACCTCCCACCCCAATACCATCTCAGAGAGCCAGTGCCAGTGAGACAGGACCTCCCACCTCAATACCATCTCAGAGAGCCAGTGCCGGTGAGACAGGACCGAGGGCAGCCTTTCCAGCACCTGCGGGTCATGGGTTCGAATCCTTGCAAGGCATGGCTGTGCACTCAAACCAAGGGGAATAAACTGGATAGCATTGAGTGGGTTAACAATAATACGTGAAAAATACTCAGCAGAACACTCCCCCCCCTTGAGGTCCTCTACGTCTCTCCTATGATAAGTTACATTATCATCATTTCTATTGCGCTACATTCACCTTAGAAGGGTATCTTGGCACTAGGACTCACAATGCAGTAATCATAACCATTTAGAGGGATAACATTCAAAGGCTTAAAAAGATAGGCCTTTAACATGGCAAAGAGAGTCCAGTAATTAGGGCCAAACAGCGGGGGCCAAATAAGAAAAAGCTCAGCCACTCCATTTATTTTTGGGGATGTCTAGAAGGTTCTGATCTTGATAACGCAGTGACCCACAAGTGCGTAAGGACTAGGTCTTTTGGTGTCAAATTTTGAATTGGTTTGATAGCAAGTCTGTGCGCTAGATCAGTTGTTTTAAAGCGTATTAGCTGGTAGCGAATGCAGAGGCTTCAGAGGATGACTGAGTTGTGTTGACCTCGGCAACCTGAGCAGAGCCTGGGCAGCAAAGTCCTGGTTACTTTGGGGGATTGAGAGTTGAGGAAGGCCTGAGGAGGCTTTGTGGCAAAAATCAGTGTGAATGAAAGACGAGCATTAATCAGTGTGACGGGTGTGAGAAGGAGAAAACATGCAGGCGATGTGTCATCTGGTAGGAGCAGGCTTGATCCGCTGAGGAATTAACTAGAATTCTTTCACCAAGACCTGGATATTGTTCTGGAATTCTCTGCCAGCCCAGAAATCATCAACGGGATGAACTCGGGGAGACTGAAGTCTAATGCCTAAAAACCCAGATATCCTGGTCTGTCCATGTCCTCCGCCATTAACAGTACCCGGGTGTCTGCAATCTCCTCCCGTGGCGATTGTGACCACACCCATTAATCTGCCATTGAATTGCACAATCTTCCTCATGCTAATGCCCCATCACACACACACCTGCGGCCATTTTGACAACACATCAACAAGCACCACTATGTAACTTCCTTGCGTTCCTCTCATACTAAGAGGTCCTAAAATATCCACTTCCACCACATCCCAGACTGTCACCGGCACCACCTCCTCTTTCATAGGAGGCTTCCTTATCTGCAACCCCTTGTCACTGATCCTACAACTCTCACACTACTTTAGCGTCCTTTCAATATATGCAGCCACACCCCCCACCAATAATATGCTCTCATGAAAACTTTGGTCTTAAACAAACCCAAATGGCCTTCATGAGCAATACCTATAAGCAACTCCCTCATGCCCTACAGCAACGCCACTCTGCCTGCTGTGAGACAGGCATGGCATCAGGCTATAACCAACTCCCTCATGCCCTACAGCAGCGCCACTCTGCCTGCTGTGAGACAGGCATGGCATCCAGCTATAAGCAACTCCCTCATGCCCTCCAGCAGTGCCACTCTGCCTGCTGTGAGGCAGGCATGGCATCAAGCTATAACCAACTCCCTCATGCTCTCCAGCAACGCCACTCTGCCTGCTGTGAGGCAGGCATGGCATCAAGCTATAACCAACTCCCTCATGCCCTCCAGCAACGCCACTCTGCCTTCTGTGAGACAGGCATGGCATCAAGCTATAACCAACTCCCTCATGCCCTCCAGCAGCGTCACTCTGCCTGCTGTGAGGCAGGCATGGCATCAAGCTATAACCAACTCCCTCATGCCCTCCAGCAGCACCACTCTGCCTGCTGTGAGACAGGCATGGCATCAGGCTATAACCAACTCCCTCCTGCCCTACAGCAGCGCCACTCTGCCTGCTGTGAGACAGACATAGTATCAAGCTATAACCAACTCCCTACTGCCCTCCAGCAGCGCCACCCTGCCTGCTGTGAGACAGGCATGGCATCCAGCTATAAGCAACTCCCTCAGGCCCTCCAGCAGCGCCACTCTGCCTGCTGTGAGACAGGCATGGCATCAGGCTATAACCAACTCCCTCATGCCCTCCAGCAGCACCACTCTGCCTGCTGTGAGACGGGGCATGGTATCAAGCTATAACCAACCCCCTCATGCCCTCCAGCAGCACCACTCTGCCTGCTGTGAGACAGGCATGGCATCAGGCTATAACCAACTCCCTCATGCCCTCCAGCAGCGCCACTCTGCCTGCTGTGAGACAGGGATGGCATCAAGCTATAAGAAACTCACTCATGCCCTCCAGCAGCGCCACTCTGCCTGCCAACTCCCTCATGACCTCCAGCACCGCCACTCTGCCTGCTGTGAGACAGGCATGGCGTCAAGCTATAACCAACTCCCTCATGCCCGCCAGCAGCGCCACTCTGCCTGCTGTGAGACAGGGATGGTATCAAGCTATAACCATCTCCCTCATGCCCTCCAGCAGCGCCACTCTGCCTGCTGTGAGACAGGCATGGCGTCAAGCTATACCCAACTCCCTCATGCCCTCCAGCAGCGCCACTCTGCCTGCCAACTCCCTCATGACCTCCAGCAGCGCCACTCTGCCTGCTGTGAGACAGGAATGGCATCAAGCTATAACCAACTCCTTCATGCCCTACAGCAGCGCCACTCGGCCTGCTGTGAGACAGGCATGGTATCAAGCTATAAACAACTCCCTCATGCCCTCCAGCAGCACCACGCTGCCTGTTGTGAGACAGGCTTGGCGTCAAACTATAAGCAACTCCCTCATGCCCTCCAGCAGCGCCACTCTGCCTGCTGTGAGACAGACATGGTATCAGGCTATAACCAACTCCCTCGTGCCCTCCAGCAGCACCACTCTGCCTGCTGTGAGACAGGCATGGTATCAAGCTATAAGCAACTCCCTCATGCCCTCCAGCAGCGACACTCTGCCTGCTCTGAGACAGAGATGGCATCAGGCTATAACCAACTCCCTCATGCCCTCCAGCAGCGCCACTCTGCCTGCTGTGAGATTGGCATGGTATCAAGCTATAACCAACTCCCTCATGCCCTCCAGCTGTGCCGCTCTGCCTGCTGTGACACAGGCATGGTATCACGCGATAACCAACTCCCTCATGCCCTCCAGCAGCGCCACTCTGCCTGCTGTGAGACAGGGATGGTATCAGGCTATAACCAACTCCCTCATGCCCTCCAGCAGCGCCACTCTGCCTGCTGTGAGACAGGGATGGCATCAGGCTATAACCAACTCCCTCATGCCCTCCAGCAGCACCACTCTGCCTGCTAGGAGATAGGCATGGTATCAAGCTATAACCAACTCCCTCATGCCCTCCAGCAGCACCACTCTGCCTGCTGTGAGACAGGCATGGTGTCAAGCTATAACCATCTCCCTCATGTCTTCCAGCAGCGCTACTCTGCCTGCTGTGAGACGGGCATGGCATCAAGCTATAACCAACTCACTCATGCCCTCCAGCAGCGCCACTCTGCCTGCTGTGAGACAGGCATGGTACCAAGCTACAACCAACTCCCTTGTGCACTCCAGCAGCACCACTCTGCCTGCTGTGAGACAGGCATGGTGTCAAGCTATAACCATCTCCCTCATGTCTTCCAGCAGCGCCACTCTGCCTGCTGTGAGACAGGCATAGTATCAAGCTATAACTAACTCCCTCATGCCCTACAGTAACGCCACTCTGTCTGCTGTGAGACAGGCATAAGCAAAAGCTATAACGAACACCCTCATGCCCTCCAGCAGTACCACTCTGCCTGCTGTGAGACAAGCATGGTACCAAGCTACAACCAACTCCCTTGTGCCCTCCAGCAGTGCCACTCTGCCTGATGTGAGACAGACATGGCATCACGCTATAACCAACTCCCTCATGCCCTCCAGCAGCGCCACTCTGCCTGCTGTGAGACAGGGATGGCATCAAGCTATAACCAACACCCTCATGCCCTCCAGCAGTACCACTCTGCCTGCTGTGAGACAAGCATGGTACCAAGCTACAACCAACTCCCTCATGCCCTCCAGCAGTGCCGCTCTGCCTGCTGTGAAACCGGGATGGCATCAAGCTATAAGCAACTCCCTCATGCCCCCCCAGCAGCGCCACTCTGCCTGCTGTGAGACAGGGATGGTATCAGGCTATAACCAACTCCCTCATGCCCTCCAGCAGCGCCACTCAGCCTGCTGTGAGACAGGCATGGTATCAAGCTATAACCAACTCCCTCATGACCTCCAGCAGTGCCACTCTGCCTGCTGTGAGCAGACATGGCCTCACACTATAACCAACTCCCTCATGCTCTCCAGCAGCGCCACTCTGTCTGCTGTGAGACAGGCATGGTATGAAGCTTTAACCAACTCCCTCATGCCCTCCAGCAGAGCCACTCTGCCTGTTGTGAGACAGGCATAAGCAAAAGCTATAACCAACTCCCTCATGCCCTCCAGAAGCGCCACTCTGCCTGCTGTGAGACAGGCATGGCATCACGCTATAACCAACTCCCTCATGCCATCCAGCAGCGCCACTCTGCCTGCTGTGAGATAGGCATGGTATCAAGCTATAAGCAATTCACTCATACCCTCCAGCAGCGCCACAGTGCCTGCTGTGAGACAGACATGGTATTAGGCTATAAGCATCTCCCTCATGCCTTCCAGCAGCGCCACTCTGCCTGCTGTGAGAAGGGCATGGTATCAAGCTATAACCAACTCCCTCATGCCCTCCAACAGCGCCACTCTGCCTGCTGTGAGACAGGCATGGTATGAAGCTATAACCAACTCCCTCGTGCCCTCCAGCAGCGCCACTCTGCCTTCTGTGAGACAGGCATGGTATCAAGCTATAACCAACTCCCTCGTGCCCTCCAGCAGCGCCACTCTGCCTGCTGTGAGACAGACATGGTATCAAGCTATAACCAACTCCCTCATGCCCTCCAACAGTGCCACTCTGCCTGCTGTGAGACAGACATGGTATCAAGCTATAACCAACTCCCTCATGCCTTCCAGGAGTGCCACTCTGCCCGCTGGGAGACAGGCATGGTATCAAGCTATAACCAACTCACTCATGCCTTCCAGCAGCGCCACTCTGCCTGGTGTGAGACGGCATGGCATCAAGCTATAACCAACTCCCTCATGCCCTCCAGCAGCGCCACTCTGCCCGCTGGGAGACAAGCATGGCAACAAGCTATAACCAACTCCCCCATTCCCTCCAGCAGCGCCACTCTGTCTGCTGTGAGACAGGCATGGTATCAGGCTTAAATCAGCTCCCTCATGCCCTCCAGCAGTGCCACTCTGTCTTCTGTGTGACAGACATAGTATCATTCTTAAATCAGCTCCCTCATGCCCTCCAGCAGTGCCAATCTGTCTGCTGTGTGACAGACATAGTTTCAGGCTTAAATCAGCTCCCTCATGCCCTCCAGCAGCGCCACTCTGTCTGCTGTGTGACAGACATAGTATCAGGCTTAAATCAGCTCCCTCATGCCCTCCAGCAGTGCCACTCTGCCTGCTGTGAGACAGGCATGGAGTCAAGCTATAACCAACTCCCTCATGCCCTCCAGCAGCGCCACTCTGCCTGCTGTGAGACAGGCATGGTATAAAGCTATAAGCAACTCCCTCATGCCCTCCAGTAGTGCCACACTGCCTGCTTTGAGACAGGCATGGTATCAAGAGAGATGCCACAGATAACAGAAGTGATCAGGATGGTGTAACGCCTAACTTGCCCTTGTCTGCTGCGCTAACTGGTTACCTGACCTCCCTCTGAACCTTATGGGGACCAGGCTCCTTCACGACCAGTAGCCCCACGCACTGCCTCCAGGCCTACCGCACTATAGGAACTGTATCTGCAACCCTACAGTCCCTTGCCTGCTTGCACTTACTTACAACCGGCCACGTCGGCGGTGCTTACTTGAGCTTTGCTTATTGCACTCTTCCTTTCTCTCCCGCTGGCACTTCTCCTCTCCCTTCCCCCTGCACTTCTCCTCTCCCTTCCCCCTGCACTTCTCCTCTCCCTTCCCCCTGCACTTCTTCTCTCCCTCCCTCTGGCACTTCCCCTCTCCCTTCCCCCTGCACTTCTCCTCTCCCTCCCTCTGGCACTTCCCCTCTCCCTTCCCCCTGCACTTCTTCTCTCCCTTCCCCCTGCACTTCTCCTCTCCCTTCCCCCTGCACTTCTCCTCTCCCTCCCTCTGGCACTTCCCCTCTCCCTTCCCCCTGCACTTCTCCTCTCCCTCCCTCTGGCACTTCCCCTCTCCCTTCCCCCTGCACTTCTCCTCTCCCTCCCTCTGGCACTTCCCCTCTCCCTTCCCCCTGCACTTCTCCTCTCCCTCCCTCTGGCACTTCCCCTCTCCCTTCCCCCTGCACTTGCACGATATGAATGAAACAAGGCCTAGTAAGATCGTTTGTTATGTCCTTCCTTTGTCTCCCCTTCCTGGTCTTTTCGAACCTAGAAACACTTGTGTACAGGCGCGTTATAAATGACTTATCATATCATTAACTATAGTGGCATTTTCCTTGCTTAAACAAACCTAAGGAAAGTCTTTGCAATTCCAAAATGAAAATCTGCCTGTGTCAAAACTTATGCTGGTCCACACAACTATACCAAACATGGTGTGGGAATCTTTCTCAACAAAATAGAAGTGTTAAAAAATAAAGACTGAGCAACTTTAAGCTTGAGTTCCTCTTGGGTTCCTTGTTTCAAGTTCAACACAGTTCCAATAACGATTCAGTTCAAAAGTGTTTTGATCAAGTTCTTAAATTACCTTTTCTAGGTTCAAATGTACCACTAGTTACATCAACTTAAGGTCTGGGACTTCACTTCCCAAAATTTCTAACGTGACACAGTCCACACGAAACAAAAGTCCTGGGCTTCTCTTTCACAAGTTCCAATATATCAGAGTTCACATAAAATGGAGGTCCAGGTACTCCCTTCCCCAAGACAAAGGGCCTCATTACATGGAAGGCGGTAAGCCATGGCGCTATTAGCGCCATGGCTGCCGCCGGTACCTTACCGGGTCCGCCTTGGTGGATGGCGGAATTAGCGCCATATTCCAAGGTGTGTGGGGGCGCTAATTCCGCCATCCACTATTGCCCCTTCACCATTGCCAGTCAGCCCCATAGGGCTCCATGTTAATGGTGAAGGTGCTAATTACGGTACCGCAAATTGCGGTACCGTAATTAGCACCAAGGTCCCTTTGCGGGTCCCGTACTTAACGCCTGTAAAAACCAGGCGTTAAGGGAGGACCCGCAAAGGGACCTCGTAGTAAGGTGGTAAGGGTTTATCGGTACCGGTGCCCTTACCGGTACCGGTAAACCCTTACCGCCTTCCGTGTAATGAGGCCCAAAGTCCTTTGCTCGTTTGACTCTCAGGGTTCCCTTCCCCAAGATTTCAACATAACATTAACTTTGGGTTTCATTGGTTCAAATGTCAAAAAAAAACACCGGGTCCGATTGACCCTCCGTCAGGTTTGCTTCACCAAGTATTTTACAGTTCTGTACAGCTTGTTTACCGTTCAGGGTTTCCTGGTCTTGACGCAGTTGTCAGACCAGATGGTCCACCCATCACAGGTCACGCAACCATAAGTCTCCCCAGAGCTGTTGGGCCCCTTGTAGGCTCTACTGCCTTGGGCTTTCACTTTCCACATTTGTATTCTTTGTAACCCTCTTTGATACCAATTCTTGGTTGTAATGTATTGGTGACTCTTTTCCACGTTTGCGACTTTAATTGACAGTCTTTCCGATCTTTGCACCCAACGCTCACCACAACTCTTCAATCCTTCACATGCCTTTGATTCTGTCCACACTGCTCTTAATTGATAGTGCTGGTTAACATGTCTCTTCGAGTGTTCATTCAGCATATTGTAGTTTACTCATTTGGCAGCTTTATTTCAGTACGGCATTCATTATCGGTAGCGTTCTCTTGGGTTTACTCAATTAGTGGTTTTCTTTCAGTTCGGTATTCAATATGGGTAGCATTTACCTAAGTGCAGGAACTGTTACTTATTTATAGTTTAATTCGGCACGCTCCTGTCTACTCAGCGTCTCGTGAGACTTATCAGCTTTTGCGATTTCTCCCACCGGCTCTCCCCGAATGGGAAAACCTCCAGTTCGTTCGCCGCGCACATCTCCAGACATGGCCGGCACCTCTGCCTTGCTCTACACGCGGTCCATGTCCCTGGCATGTTCCGCAGCTCCAGCAGCACCCTGGCTTGGGTCGGATGGCTTTTCTCTCTCCTCTGCTACCCGCCTTATCAGTAGAGGGTTCCCGGTCCTGCAAATCTTTTCTGGCAGGTCCCTGCTCATTGGCTCCCGTCTCATCACAGTGGATTCTCTTCCCTCTCTCTCCTCTCTTTGCTTTTGGGCTCCAGTTTTGTACTCTTTATCATTATTAACAGCCAGCAGGTGAAAAGGGTTTGACTCGATTGCCTGACCTTGTGTAAGCCTGTTAGTGTGACATGCCTGACCTTCATTACTAAGTGCATATAGGCTTGTCTTCTTCGTCCCAGTACGAGAGTGGTGTTTACAATAGGAAGTGTGCATTACTCTTAGTTGCCTCTTCCTCGTCTCAGTACTTGATGGGAGATTAAAGGGAAAAACTGGAACGGACTGACAATATCCCATGAAGAATGAGGGAGGGTCGGGTAGGTCAGTGTTAGTGAAGGGGAGATACAATGTCTCGCCTTCAGGTACCCTCTCTCCAATCCCCAAGGACCCTCCACCCAGTAGATCTAACCTCGCTTGTCCACCACCGGTGTCGGGATCCAAAAGCAATGGCCCTTCCCAGGCTACCTAAACATACGATCCCAGGGGAGTAAATGTGAGAGTACCTACAGGTTTCTCACACTACCCTGACCATCAATCTGCGTTCCATTCCAAGTTCATTCTTGAATGTCCTGTACCCTCGATAGAGCAATCCCCGCCCACCTGGTGCCTTCCTGGTTGCCGCTCTTTTTCCCTTCTTAGCAAGCCCTGCCCACCTGGTGCCTTTTTGGTTGCTGCTCTTTTTCCCTACTTAAGGACCCCTCCAGCCTCTTTTCCTTTGCAGATGGGTAGCAGGTGCAAGTGGATCTAGGTCACCTGGCCTAAGCCCAGCCCTCCTGGTGCCTGCCTGGTTGCTGCTCTTTTTCCCCACTTGGCAAGCCCCACCCACCTTGTGCCTTCCTGGTTGCCGCTCTTTTTCCCTACTTAAGGAGCCCTTTAGCCTTTTTTCTTTTTCCGGGAATCACGGAGGCGGAATGGTAATACGAGGCGGTTTTACCGCCTCGGTTACCGTCGGACTCGTAATGAGGCCCATTGTGTCTATAGGCGCAATATAAATAAACTGTCATATCATTATCATATCATAAAATATCTGTAACTACATTCTTATCTCCTCTAATGTTATTCATTTTAAAATTAAGCCCTTGCATTCCAGTTATCCATCTCACAATCCTCTTGGATATTCCATCAAGCCCTCTTTTGCAAAATATTGACACCCATGGCTTGTGATCAGGACTGCAGTAAAAGGTTTCACTTTCACATAGTGCTTGAATCTCTCTACTCCCCACACACATGCCATGGCTTCCCTTTCCAAAACCGATTAGCTTCTTTCTGCATCCTTAAGTGTGCGTGATGCAGAAGACACTGTCTGCATCATCTTATCGTCTCGTTGCATCAACACACAGCCTACTCCATATTCACTCGTATACTGGGAGCTCATTCCTGAATCCTGTCTTGACTGGTTCTTCCATCAGACTCTGCTTGACACCTCTACATTCTTTTTCACACAACTCGCTCCAACCAAACCTCACATTCTTCTTTGGCAAACTCCTCATATTTTTTGTTTTGTCAGCTGAAGTCCTAATTCATTTTCCATTTTGCCAGATAGCCTGATTGTGCCAGATAGCCTGATTGTGCCAGATAGCCTGATTGTGCCAGATAGCCTGATTGTGCCAGATAGCCTGATTGTGCCAGATAACCACATTTTGTATTTAGCTTGTGTCACATCTAGACAGAATTGTGAATACTAGCTTGCGTCACATCTAGACAGGATTGGGAATACTAGCTTGTGTTGGATCTAGACAGGATTGTGAATATTAGCTTGCGTCACATCTAGACAGCATTGTGAATATTGGCCAGTGCCACATTTAGATAGAATTGTGAATATTGGCCTGCTTCACATCTATACAGTATAGTGAATATTGGCCAGTGCCACATTTAGATAGGACTGTGAATATTAGCATGTGTCGCATCTAGACAGGACTGTGAATATTGGCTTGCGTCACATCTAGACAGGACTGTGAATATTGGCCAGCGCCACATCTAGACAGGACTGTGAATATTGGCTTGCGTCACATCTAGACAGGACTGTGAATATTGGCCAGCGCCACATCTAGACAGGATTGTGAATATTGGCTTGCGTCACATCTAGACAGGACTGTGAATATTGGCCAGCGTCACATCTAGACAGGACTGTGAATATTGGCCAGCGCCACATCTAGACAGGATTGTGAATATTGGCCTGCGCCACATCTAGACAGGATTGTGAATATTGGCCTGCGTCACATCTATACAGGACTGTGAATATTGGCCTGCGTCACATCTAGACAGGACTGTGAATATTGGCCTGTGCCACATCTAGACAGGACTGTGAATATTGGCCAGCGCCACATCTAGACAGGATTGTGAATATTGGCAAGTGCCACATCTAGACAGGACTGTGAATATAGGCCTGCGTCACATCTAGACAGAACTGTGAATATTGGCCAGCGCCACATCTAGACAGGATTGTGAATATTGGCAAGTGCCACATCTAGACAGGACTGTGAATATAGGCCTGCGTCACATCTAGACAGAACTGTGAATATTAGCCAGCGCCACATCTATACAGGACTGTGAATATTGGCCTGCGTCACATCTAGACAGGACTGTGAATGTTAGCATGCATCACATCTAGACAGGACTGTGAATATTGACCTGCGTCACATCTAGACAGGACTGTGAATGTTAGCATGCATCACATCTAGACAGGACTGTGAATATTGACCTGCGTCGCATCTAGACAGGACTGTGAATGTTAGCATGCATCACATCTAGACAGGACTGTGAATATTGACCTGCGTCACATCTAGACAGGACTGTGAATGTTAGCATGCATCACATCTAGACAGGACTGTGAATATTGGCTTGCGTCACATCTAGACAGGACTGTGAATATTGGCCTGCGTCACATCTAGACAGGACTGTGAATGTTAGCATGCATCACATCTAGACAGGACTGTGACTATTGACCTGCGTCACATCTAGACAGGACTGTGAATGTTAGCATGCGTCACATCTAGACAGGACTGTGAATATTGACCTGCGTCACATCTAGACAGGACTGTGAATATTGGCTTGCGTCACATCTAAACAGGACTGTGAATATTGACCTGCGTCACATCTAGACAGGACTGTGAATATTGGCCTGCGCCACATCTACAAAGAGTTTGTAAATTAGCATCCATCACATCTAGAGAGCGATGCCACTAACCGACCCACTAAAAATCTCACCCTTCTGCATATACCTCTCTAAATCTAACCAAACACAACCACACCTCTAAAGCACACCAAACTGCATGTACTTCGCTATACCGCAACAACCAACCAAATCACACATTACCTCTCACAACAGAACACGACGGCTACCAAACGAAAAGCACACCCAAGCTCAGAAAACAGTGTTTACTGAACTGAAGCTGCCAACAGCACATCACTGCTCGCTTGCACTTTACCCGCTCGGTCCTACTAACTCTCCCCACCTCTCTTTCCTTTTCAGATCCACCAGAGCACCAGGGCACTACTTCGGTGGTGATAGTACGCAATACAAACGTCCTTTAACATTAACATAACACAATATTCAATAGAACCAAGGAAAAATGATTCATTCTTTGTTCCTTGGTGACTCCATCTTATCTGCCGCTACAATGGCATCGTGCTTTAGCCTCACTCCTTGTTCAGACCGCTCGTGTCTCAAATAATCCACTGTATCTTTGCGAAACTTAAATTTTTCTAACAATATGGTCAATCCCACCTCACACAAACTTCTCAAAACTTCCTTCAATCGTCTATCATTCTCATTCTGATCCTTTCCCCAAATCAGTATGTCATCTTGATAATACCTTAGCCCTCTCCTTCATCCTATCAATTTGTCCATCACCCCGTGAAACACACTCGAGGCTGAAATAAACCAAATGGCACCATTCTACCTCAGTACGAGCCAAAAGGTGTGACAAAAGTGGCCAGATCCATAGAACGATCATGCAGCCTAATCTGCCTGTATGCCGACTTGAGGTCAACCACAGGAAATATCTTGGGATGTAAGAGTGGCTAATGGTGCAATCTGTGGGGATGATCCTCCAAATCCCACTTGGAGACAGGGGATGAAAATGTCCTTCCTTGACTACTTGGTAATGACACCTATGTTATTTGGACTTTGCATTAAAACTAATATAACAGGCACTCCTCAAAGTGAACTTAAAATGGTGAAAGCTGAAATTAAATGTGAGTGGGTCTCTCCTATTAACGATGCATGTTGCAATTTAGGAGCAAATCCTGGTGGTAATAAAGTAAGTATTGGGAGATATAAGGCAGCATCCAAGCTTTTCTTACATCAACAATTTTAGATGAAAACATGGAAACAATTGCACCAACCTTTTTCCAAGCTTTTCTGGATTGATTCAAGAATAATCCCGTAAATTAATGAATTTCAGGTCTCCCACTAACTCACCAATTTGCCCCTAAAATACCAGACAAAAAGAGAAATTTAAGGAGCGATATAAAGGGAATGGTGGGATTGTCTGCTGAAGAGTATAAGGTTAGTGCCAGTCGCCAAGACACAGACAACAGACTTAAAGTTTAATCAACAAATATTTATTAACTTAAATGTCAGGATGGTTGAAGGCCTAACTTGCCCTATGCTAAGGTGGGATTTCCCTACCTAAACCAAACTAAGGAAAGTCTGAGCCAAAGAGTTCAACTTAAAAGTCTGTCTTTGTCCAAAACCTATCCTTGCCCTCACAACTACAAATAAACAATTTGTAGAAATATCAAAGTCAAAAGAAATAGTGTTCAACTCAAGGTTCTGAGCTTGCTCCAGCTCGCAGCTTTCTTTCAGCTCCCCTTCCCCAAGCACAAGAATGTTCCATGAAAAAGGCTCACAATGACCTTTCTACGGTTCACGATAATGCAGTTCAAAATCAATTCTCAGGGTTCCCTGCCCCAAGTTTCACGTAACACAGTTCAAAACAAAAAGGGCCTTGAGACTCCACTCTCAAGACAAGTGTGGTCCCTTTAAGTCACAGGGTTCCCTTCCCCAAGACTTCAACTCTGCCACCTACACCTGTTTTAGTACTTTCACAAAAGTTGGTGCAGTGGTTTCTGTGGGTTGTTTCACAGTGTCCTTGTTTCTCAACATTCAGTGCTCAGTGGTCTAGGCGCAGTTGTCAGACCGCACAGTCCACCCAATACAGGTCACGCAACCAGGATCCCTGGGCTCTTCAACCAACACAGGTTCCTTGGAACGTTCCCCAGTGTACCAAGTCACCTGCACTTAGTTCCTCTTATTGGCCTCTTGGCTTGATGTGTAGTCTTACACTCCTTTGGCTTCTCTCTGTTAGCATTATGACTCTTCCAGCATGTGTCACGCACCTCTTGCCAATCTGTGGCCTTGTTGCACTGTATTTACTCAAGTTCACTGTGTGGCTCCCTTCAGCCTTTAATGTACTTAACTTCAGGGTTTGAGTTTAATCATTGTGCATCATTAATTCAATATTATTTATTTTCAGTTTAGTGTTCAATGTGCACTTGGGTTGCTTCAATGTTAAGTTCCCCTTTGGTTCGGTATTCAATATGCATTTATTAGTTTACTTTCATGGGCCGTTGTTCACTCGCGGTCCCATAGGGTGCCCCAGTGCTTGCACGCCCTCCCGACACTCACTGGCCTTTTGTGCGTCTTCCTGATGGTTCACGCAGCTTCCTCTTGGCTCCTTCAGCCAAGAAACTCACCAGTGCAAGCTCGCTCGCCTGCTGTGTGCTTTCTCTCTGCATGCCGGCTCCAAGGCTGCTTTCTGGATGCGGGCGGTGTCCTCTCTGCACGGGACTTCTCCTCAACAGCTCCTGCTGCTCGCTCTGGGTGATGGAGGCTCCCAGTCCTGGGGAAATGACACAGCCCACTTGTTTCGGGTCCCACAAGTCCTCGGGTATAATTGCTTGCGCCCTGGCTCTTTCTCCAGTCCCACTACGGCTGCCTCCTCATAAGGGTCTCCTGCTGGTCTCCCTATTGCTCCACACACAGGCCCCCTGTTTTCTTCTTCCATGTTTGGCTCGTCTCCCTTTATACACCTACAGCCCCTTGACAGGCAGGCGTGGATGCTCAATCACCCTTGCCAGACCACAATTAAAGGGACATGCCTGACCCTCAAAACTCCTAGCAGTCATTTTCCTCGTCCCAGTACTAAAGTGGTAAAAAGGTATAGACTTTATTACTCTGTCTCCTCTTCCTCGTCTCAGTACTGTCAAGGGTCACATGTGGGGAAATGCGGGGAGCTGGCTTATGAAAGCCCATAAAGGTCGGGGGAGCGATAGGTTGGTCATCAATAGGGAAAGGGAGATACCATGTCTCGCCTATCTTACCCTTAATCCTTTTCCTCCTCCTTCTAGTATGTCTGGCCTGGTAATATTTTGTAGATTAGAAATGGGCACCTGGCAGAGCCCTGAAAAACCCAGGTGGGAATACTTAGATAAACAAAACCAAAATGTCAGGGTGAGAGGTCATACAGTTCCAAAATGATAACGGAAAAGACAGTCATTCCATACTGTATTCCTTTTTTCACAAAATGTATTTTAATAACATCTGGATAGTGTTGGTGGGGATAGAGCACCCAGGGATATTGAGACACAACAATACAAATGAGTATGATCCAGTAGAAACGACTGGATCTCAATGAAATAACAACAAAAATGAACTGCTATTCTTGGTTAATCATTTCAATTATGCAGTCACAGGAGTAAACATAAACCCACATCAATGGACATATATACAAAAGACACATGAACAATGCTTCCAATATGCATTGTTTGAATGGTGATATCGTCGACACAACGGTGTTTCGGCCTAAAGGAGCTGTACAGTGCAGCTATGTGAGCAGGCCTTCATCAGGACGTGTGATGGAATTAAAGGTTGTTCTGGAATCTCTATCTATAAACAAAACAAATGGGGAATTGTAAGTGGAACAGTGACCTCAGATTAAAATGATAATTCAAAGAGCTCCCATAGGATGCTAGAGTGAAAAAGAGACAGGAAAACTATTGGAGGAGCCTAAAAGCTTACCAAAGACTTATCCAGTGTAAGGGTAAGCGAGATAATCCATCAAGAGTACAGATATCTGTGGGGGATTGAATGCGTCGTGGAGGGAACAAAATTGTACCTGTAACGACATTTTAGAAGATCTGTAAGACTTCTATACAGATCATGATATCATACATTAATTAATGGGCACATGGGAAAATCTTACCTCAAGGGGTAAGATGTATCTTCTCTGTGAGTGATGGTGGAGGCAACCACTTAATTAGGTGGTTCCTAAACCCAGATTGTCCAAGACGTGACAGATCTGTATAAAGAAAACGCACAAGGGTGAGACTAAAGGCGTACCTAATGCACGTGTTAGAGAAGCCCAAATGTACGGGGCAACATGTTTGAGTAAAGGTTTAAATAAGTGCCTTAAAGGGCAAGGCTCTGGATCATGACTCAGAATAAAGTGCATGGTCTGGTACTTACATTCGTAATTCGAGGTCTGGGAGATGCAGAGAGGCGCGGCGTCTATGAACGCGAGCGCTGTGGAAATGAAACCATCTCCAGGATGACCGCGGGTAATCAAACCCGTCAGTCGTTGCTATTGGTTCCTTGGTGGCGCTCCCCTAACGAGGCGTCATCCACGAGGAAACCAATAGGAGCCCGCCACAGGAGCTCAAGGGGGCGTGTCCGCAGGAGGAGTCTGCTCGCGGAGGCTAGGTTGAGCTACTGAGGAATTGCCTGTCATGGGAGTTCCAAAGGGCGTGCCCGCTGGAAAACGTCATATCGCGGAAGCTATGTTCTAATTGGTCTGCTGCGGAACGAAAACAAATGAACGTCCGACAGATACCTGCGTTGCAGGAATACTGCGGTGCTTCATGCAAGATGCGAAGCCGCGATCGGTCGTAAAGATAGCCTCGATCGCGGAGGCTCCATAGAGTTGATGAATATGACTGCATCTATCAGCGCAAAAAGAAGCTAATACGGACAGAAATGCATGGTACCTTCATGCTGGAGTACCTGAGAGCAGGGATTATCCCGGATGGATTACAGGTAAAAAATAACCTCGAGTATTTATTGACAATCCTAAATTTAAGAAGAACTTCAGTGTGTGGGAAATAAATGTAGCAGGGACTGGATCATCCTGATCATAGACACCGCCCAAGAGGAATGTAAAAAACAAGGCGAAAATGGAGGAACCCACACGTAGCACCGTTCTTTGGCCACACCGCCTCAGAAGTCGCAAGATATTGGCAGAGGTCGCTAGCCAATCGGCAGAGGTCGCTCCTGTGATGTCTTTTTTGGAATGGATGTGTTCCCAATATTAAATGTACGAGCGAATGGAGTTTGGAGCAAGTACATTTCTTGGATTTAATTATCCGGAAAACCAATGATGAATTACAAACGAAATTATACAGAAAAAACTCCTTGCTTCATTTCTCCAGTTTTCATCTGGTAGGACTTAAACAAAATGTACCCTACGGCCAATTCTTAAGAATACGGGGAAACTGCTCAGTGAAGTTGGAATTTGAATTACATGCCAACCAATTGAAAGACAGGCTAATAGATATGATATGGCATTTATAACGCGCCTATACACAAGTGTTTGAAGGTGCGATGGGGCAAGGGGGGAACAGAGGTAAGACGGAGACAACAATCCTACTAGGCCAGGTGACAATGAGATCGCGCAAGTGCAGGGGAGGGGGGAAGGGGAAAAGTGCAGGGCAAAGCGGAGGGGGCAGTGCAGTACATAGGATAACAGTAAGTAAATAGATAAATAAAGATGATAAATAGAAGTACAGCCAGCTGGTGACCAGTGCAAGGGTAAGTGCAGACATCGAGTGTCAAGTGCTAATAGGGGCTGTAGGGATACAGAAACAGTCCCCGGGTGCAAGGGAAGCCAGGGGGGCAGTGCAGGTGTGCAACTGGCGGAGAGGGGACCTTGGCCCGAGATCAGAGGGTAGCCAGGTAACCAGTGGAGTTCAGATTCAGCCAGGAGATCAGCAGGGGAGAGGGGGAGAGAAAGCAGAAGCAAAGAGGAAGGTCTTGAGGTGCTTCCGGAACTAGAGATGGTTCTCCTCAAGTTTCAGAGAGGCAGGGAGGCTGTTCCAGAGGGAGGCCCCAGCAGAAAAAGAGATCTACCACCAACTCGCTGCTTGGAGAAGCGACTAACACTGAGGGAGTTGGAGGCGGACGAGCAAAGAACTCGAGAAGGAAGATATTTAGGAAGAGAGAGTTGAAGGTATTGAGGTCCCAGGTCCAAGAAGGCCTTGTGGAAAATGCAGAGGGTTTTGAACTTAATCCTCGCCACAACTGGGTAGCCAGTTCAGAGATTTCAGTCCTGGAGAGATACGATCCCTGCGCTTGAGGCCAAGGACAAGTCTCACAGTCCTGCTTTGGATAAGTTACAGAGGGCGGAGAGTAGAGGCAGGCAGATTTAGAAAGAGTTTGTTGCAATAGTCCAGCCTAGAGAGAACCAGAGCTCTGGAGACAGTGAGCTTCTGGGGGAAGGAGAGGAAAGGAAGAATACCTCTGGGGAGGTGGAGCTGGTAGTGTGACTTCTTAGCGACCTCAGAGATGTGAGGAGAGAAGGAAAGTGTGGAGTCAAAGATGACCCCGAGGTTTTTAGCCTCACAGGTGGGAGAAGGAGGAGGGCCAAGAGAGGCCGGCCAGAGAGTGACAGGAAAGGAGGGAGCAGGTGTGCCGATGAGGAGAATCTCGGTCTTACTGGCATTAAGGCAGAGATCATTAGCGGAACACCACTCCTGGATGGAGGACAGACAGTCAGAGATGAGAGAAGGAGAAGAGGTGGCAGAAGGGAGCCTGAAAATGAGTTGAGTGTCATCCGCATAGCACTGAAAGTTGGGTCAGAGAGCGGCAATGCGGTGGGCAAGAAATGCCAGGTATTGGTTCAACATCCAGGGAGAGAGGTTAGACCCCTGGGGGACACCACAGGTAGAGATAGAGATATTGATAGAGGAGAGGAAGGACCCAAGTTGGGCCTGGGAGGGTCAATCGGAAAGGAAGGAGGTCAGCCAAGCCAGGGCCTAATCGGTGATACCCAGGTTATCACAGAGACGGTTGAGCAGGATGGCATGGTTGACTTGTCAAAGGCAGAAGGGAGATCAAGTAAGATGAGGACACAAGGGGTGTTGGAATCGAGGATGGAGAGCAGGTCTTCACGGATGTTCAGGAGAGCAGTTTCTGTGATTCTGGCAGCTCTGAAGCCAGACTGATGGTCATGGAGACAACCAACAGATTCAGAGTGAAGATTAAGCTGGGAGATGGCCAGATTTTCCAGGAGTTTACCCAGGAAAGGAGTGATGGAGATTGGACGATAGTTAGCCGGGAGGGTGCACAAGGGAGTGCTTCAGGGGGGAGGGGAAGACTCCAGTGGGGAATGAGTGGTTGCAGAAATCAGCCAGAGCAGGAGACAGGGTGTCAATGTGGTCCTTGATGGTCTTGGAGGAGCAGGGGTGCACCTGTTTTGACAAGACTTTCATTGATCGGACTTGTCTAGAAACCTCGTTTGAGGAGAACAGGGGAAAGGCAGAGAAGGAGGGAGGAGAGGAGAGGTGGCCAAAGAAGGGCCTGAGGAAGAGCAGGGAGTGGAGGGAGGAGGGTCAGAGGAAGAGAGAAAGGTCAGGATGTCCTGAGATTTAGAGATGAAATGAGAAGCCAGGGGCATGCAGAGGGCCTGGGAAGGGACAGGAGAGGTAGAGACTGCAGCAGGATTGGCCAGCTCCTTGCAGATTTTAACGAGTTTGGCCAAGTTGTTGAATGCCGCAGAGATGCGGGCTTGGATGATGGCTCTATTCTTGGTGCAGACGGAGAGCCGGTATTGCCTTTGGAGCAGGCGGCAGGTCAGTTTGTTAGAGGATGTACCGGAAGCACGCCATGTCCTCTCAGCCACCCTACACTTGAGTTTAAGGGTGACAAGGTCTGAGTCGTACCAAGAGCTGCACTTGGCTTTGGGCTTCAAGCGGATCCTCATGACGGGGGCAAGAACATTGAGAGTATCAGATATAGTAGAGTGGAGCATGGAAAGGCCTGTGTCAGGGTGTGAGTCAGCCAAGGGGGGTGGGGGGAGAGAACGTGGCAGCGAAAGCCTCAACTAACACACGCTTCATGGGTCGGATAACCGAGAAGGTAGGTGGCAGTGCTGGAGTCGGCTTGGCCTGAGAGGTAGAGAGGGTGAGCTGGGAGGAAAGGAGAAGGTGATCACTCCAGGAGAGAGAAGTGGTGAGAGGGATCGAAAGGGGAAGGTCTGAAGAGATCAGAACTTCCAGAGTGTGCCCTGCAGAGTGAGTCGGGCCGGAGGATGGAGAGTGAGGGAGAGTCACAGAGGTCACGAAAGAGTTCAGTGGAAGGACAGGAAGCATCCAGGTGGATGTTGAAGTCTCCAAGAAGGAGGAGTTGAGTGGTCGAGACCAGGAGGAAAGAGGAGAGGTCCACCCACTCAGAGAGGAAGGAGGAGATTTGACCAGGTGGCCCATAGATGGTAGCCACAGTGAGGGAGTGGCCAGCGTAGGAATGACAGAGGCAGGAATCTACTCTGGGAAGATCAGGGCTACACCCCCATCCGGTACGGTTGAATCTGGCCGCAGAGAGGATCTTGTAGCCATCAGGGAGGAGAGTGTCAAAGTTTGGGACAGAGCTGGCGTGAACCATGTCTCTGTGAGACAGAGGACATCGAGGTCAAGTACATCCAAGAGGCGGCAGATGTCAGAGGAGTGTTTGATAGCTGAGCGAGAGTTTAGAGTGTCAATATGGAGAAGGTTGCCATCCTTGAAAGACTTCCGGGGAGGGGTACAAATCAGATGTACACCCTGCAGAGGTGTAGAAGATGCCCAAGGGGGGGCAGAAGAGGAGGAAGGAGGAGAGGGCAAGGTAGCCAAGGAGGAGACAGCATGGGAGGCAGGGAAGCTGTGGAGGGTAGAGAGGGGACAGCAGGAGAAGGAAGGAAGTTGATGAGGCGCGGGACGCGTCTATCAAAGAAGAGAAAGTTGGCTTGAGGGCCTTGGACCAAGATGGAACCGTTCAGGTAAACATTAATGATGACCTTAGAGGAGTGGAAGGAGGCCAGTATTAATGGAGAGGAAGAGAAAGGAGAGAGCACAGAGACCATATGTAGAGTCCATAGGTCTGGTGAGGGAACGACAAAGAGGATGTCAGTGAATGTTTGCCTGGAGGAGGCACTGGTATAGGTGTCAGCGATAGGGAGGCCTCGGTTGGAGACCAGGATGTCCTTTTTAAACTTCTTCCTACCAGATTTAGTGAGGAGAGCATGATAGTTGGTAGAGAAGCAGTTAGAAAAGATAGGAGAGGCAGAGAGCGCCATAGAGTAGGTAGGGAGAGGAGAGAGGAGGAAGGGAGTGGGACGGGGTAAGGGAGAACACTAGGGAAGGACAACAGGGCAGACGAGACAGAGATAGACTCGAGATAAGTTGACAGTTGGACAAGACGACAGGCGCTTAGATAGTGGTAGAAAGGTTCGCTATATGAGTGCTATGCTAGGAGGCAAGCTACAGAACGTCACTGCTTTCACAAGGCAATTTGAAATACTTTCACAGTACGAATTTAAAACAGGAGAAAACACACCTAAGTTTGAGGGTCAGCTATATGGACAGGTTTGCAGGGTAGAGTGAGGCTCTATACCTATACCTATCCTGGGCCACTCCTACTTTCCTAAGTCGCTGCTGGTAGACGGTTGGCTCTGGCTTCCCCCGCTGACAACTGCAGACACTAGCTGGAGCTGCCCTTTGCCTTGGGCCCTTAGCTGCAGGGGCTGCCGGGCAGAGGACTGCCCAGGGAGGGTCAGTAATGACCAGCAAGGCTGCCAATCGGGGGTGGGGGGGCGGTCAGGGACGCGGGAGGGAAGGCGGGAGGGAAGGCAACGATGGACTGGATGCAAGGGAGGGAGGGAGGGAGTGAGAGGGAGACCAACAGCGCTTGTAGCCCAAAATACAAGCAAAAATAAGAGAGGGGTTATCCAAAAAATCTGGTGAAAGACAACTATAAAAGAGCTGCCAATACGCACCGAGAGGTGTGCTTGACCCCGCGAGAAAAGTTAGTGAACTATAGGTTCATTTGTGTGAGTAGTTTCAATCAATTAGCAATAACATGAAAAACCTATGTTTGCATTTAAACGTAACAGCAACCTCCGACAGACATTAGTTCACACCTGTAGGGATGTGGCGAGTGGGCAGACAGTATTGAATCAGTGGGGTCTGCCCCCCCGTGACCAGAAATCACAGATGTGGTAATTTTGCGGCATGCCCGTACACTGAAACCAGACATCAGTTCCACCATGGCGCGATAAAATGGCAACTGAAGCACCATACCAATTGCCCCTGCAACTTGATGTATGTGGGTAAAACCCCTAGACATATTCGGCAGAGGATCTCCGAGCATAGATCTAGAAATAGGGTAGCGGACCAACCATTAGTAGAGCATTGTGCCAAGTGTGGACACACTGATAAAGAGCTCAAATGGCAGTAAAACCGCAGGCCCGGGCGGAGACATAGCCTCCGTCCTCCATAAAAGCGAACAAAATTGATGTACTCTTTAGATCCACCGCGCCATGGGCTGAATGTATCTGTGGAGTGGAATAAGTTGCTCTGCGCTCAATGGTGAAAGGGCACTGGCCCAGATGAAAAGATTTCTATACCTATGATGTTCAGGCGAGGACCACGTGACTTGTAATCCATAAACCATAACTGTACCCTACCCCCTTAGTTCAATCTAATTTTAAAGTAAATTCTGAGGAAGCAAACAAACGACAATTTCTTTTCGAGAGTGCTATAACTTTTCTCAATTCACTAAGCTGGCATTTATCTTCGTTTTAGTGAAATTGAGCTTGTTGGAGGGAGAAAACAACAGTCCTGTATTGACCTATAGTTATTTGCAAGGTTCAAAATCATAGAAAAAGTACTTATACGGAAAGTAATTTAGTCCAAAACATTTGTACATTTTCTAAAAAAACTTTATATTGATTGCTTCAAAGTATAATACATGGATACACATAACGGAAATCATTCAATTTAATGATTCATAGTGTGAAGAGAAATTATAGAAGAAAGCATAATTGAATTTTTTGAAAACTTTAGAACAACTTGACAAATGAAAGTTAAAATTGCAACAAGTGTGCTTCTAAATACAAACCAAAGTGAAATGCGGGGGGAAGAAAAACACACAACAAAAATGGGGGGGGGGGGAAACTCAAGTGGTAGTTGCCCCTGGATGTGTGGGAAGTTCTGTTTTAATTAGGTTCCCTTGATTCCCTATATGGATAGGTATAACTAAATTGATCCTATGTCCATCGGGTTGGCTAAACACACGTTATGTGAAGTGTCGTCAAAATACTTGGAGATAATCATTACCACCCTGGCGGTACGGGGTTAATGGCACTGGTAAGGATGCCGGTGCCGTTAACCCCGTACCGCCTCATTACGAGTTCCCCTTGCGGGACCCGTTCTGCACGTCTGGTATTACCAGACGTGCAGAGCGGGTCCCGCGAGGGGAAGAGGGATGGCCCGTTGTTTGCACCCTCTCTTAATGGCCCGTTGTTTGCACCCTCTCCCATTCCCATTCAGCCTTATGGGGGCTGAAATGGGAATGCGGAAGGACCGGGTCCGGGTCCTTGGAGGGAGGAATTACCGGGCCTTCCGAACTCGGAATGGCCCGGAAAGTCCTCATTCTGAGGACTAGGACCCGGACGCGATTTCGGCGGCAGCCACCGCCAATAGCGGCATGCCTACCGCCGAGGTCGTAATGAGGCCCAAATAACGTGTGGATGAGAAGTGAGATGGACGAGAGTCAGGGCTCCTCCATTAAAAACATTAAAACCAGACAGGATTGCCCATGTGGCATTCAGGAGTGAAATGAGAGTGTGATTGTGCCTCTCTTGGGGGCAGTAACACAGACAGGATTGCCCATATGGCATTCAGAAATTAAATGAGAGTGTGATTGTGCCTCTCTTGGGGGCAGTAACACAGACAGGATTGCCCATGTGGCATTCAGGAATGAAATGAGAATGTGATTGTGCCTCTCTTGGGGGCAGTAACAGGCCTCTTCCTTGTAGACATCTCAGGAGGGGAGACATTATATATCTCAGCCTGTGTTCAGGTGGTTTCGCCTTGTAAACATGAGAGGCGTAACTACATATCCCAGTATGCATCTCGGCAGCGTTGAACAGGAGAAGACTGGAATATGGGTAAATTGTGAGAAAGGTGTAAGATCCTTTCAGAAGATGGGCTCTGGAGTTGACAGCAGGGCTGCAGGATACTGAGTTTCATCTTTTGAATGTGGTGGCGTGGCCTGCTGCAGGAGTGATAGAGGGCCATTCCAGCCCCCTTTCTATGCCCATGGTAAGAAGCAGATCACCTGGGGATAGTGAGACACCGCACAGGTGTGTGCGGGAGGGAAGTCCGCGCACTAGTATAGCGGCGTGAGGCGGCACGTGTGGGCGCTGGCAACACAGTGTCAAGTGTTGAGTGTGCTTAGAGGAGGGCTGCTGGCTCTATAAGGTGAGGAAAGTGCTCAGGTATCCGGAATGGGCGGAGTGAGACTAATGTGCGGCCAGAAGTGAGTAAGGGTCGTGCCCATATACTCGATGCCGCGGTAGTGAGAGGGGCGGATTCCATTGTTGTCGGGGGATAGGGATCTGGCTGCCCTTAATGAGGGGGACGAGCTGAGCCCAGGTCTTGATATATCATATTTAGTGCTCAGTGATTTCATGACACACACGCCCTGTGTGCTTAGGTGTCAGCTGTGGCCACGCGGGTTCTGCCCCCAGCCCGTCACGTGGTGTGTGACGCTGGGAGACTGACCCACAGTGACCCTGGCTAAATGGGGTGGAACCATTGGGCATTATGGGTCGCCGATGGCCTAGTAAGTGTCCCATGTGCATATAATGGGCCATGGGTGGGGGGTAGGCCCGGATTCACTGAGTTCAGGCTGGCACACTTGAAGAGGAGAGGCCGGCTTCTCGCCCTCTGCCTTTGCCCTAACAGGCCTTGCTGCATGATTGGCAAGTCACTGGGGCACCGGGGATTGGTGCCACTCCTGTGGCACTACCCGCAGGATGTAAGGTGGGAGTGAGTGCTAATCTCTGTAATTATCCAAGTATCACATGCTCCATTGATGTGAGTCTTTTTGTAAAAGGAATGAGGGTCGGTGGATCCCAGAGGGTAGTTGGGCTTGACTGTTTCATCTCTGACTCCACATCTCTAAAGGGGAAGCACTAGCTGTGCCTCACCAAAACCCTGATGAAGGTTGGAGGCATAGAGGGCCGGAGAAGCCAACTGAAACACGTGTCGACAAGTTCAGTCTCTTACAGAACAGAGATTTACATGTGTATTAACAAAATCGGGATTAAGAAAGAGTTGGATAATTTTATGATTATATGGTTAGACAATGTATGGTCTCGGTGTGCTCCACTAGCTTTGCCACTTCTGTTGCGCGCGCCAGGGTTATGCCACCTTTTCTCCATAAGGCTTCTCTTATTGTTTGATTGCATTTGATCATAAACTGATCGCTCAGATGCTCTTCCCTCCAATGTTCGAATCTGCATTTTATCACAAACGCCTCTGTGGTTTTGTTCTCTTTCTGCTCCCTTGCAGCAAAATGGTATCCAGCACGAATCTTGTCCTCTGTGATCACAAAGTGTTTATCGAGCTTCTACAAGCTCAGATTACCTATCTCCACATCCGTAGGCTCAGGCAGTCTTGTTTGTTTGTTTGTTTATTCACTTTTTATGCGCACCAGACCCGTGGGTAATAGGGCGCCATGACAAGAAGATGCAAAACTTACAAGTTACAGAATAAAACAGTTGTACAATATCCAATATACATATATAAATTTCACATAGATACAAAATATACAATATACTATATTACTATTTGGCAAATATTACAAATATACAAATATAACTACTAGTTATAAGCAGTAGTACGTTATTATTGCCCTAAATTAGGTGACGCATAGTCATCTAAACAGTAGCACCAATGGCCAGAGGTGTGGGGAGCATCAGTAGTGAACGACTAAGGGTCTTGTGGCAGTAGGTTCCAGATGTTAGCTGCCTTCACTGGGAAGCTATTTCCTCCGATCGTATTGAGCCTGTATCTAGGTGTTGCCAGACAGTTAACGTTGCCTGCTCTAGATGGTCTGTGAGAGATTTTCCTGTGGAGTTTGTCTATAAGGTAACTAGGGGCAGCGTTGTTTAGAGCTTTATGGGTCAGAGGTAGCATCTGTAACTGTATTTTATTATCAGTAGATAGCCATTTGTATTGGTGTCTGATAGAGGATATATGGGTTCTTTTGTTTATGCCAGGTGCTGCTCTCAAGGCGTTGTTTTGTAAAATGTGTAACCTCCGGGTGATGGTTTTATTACCGCCGCTGTATAGGGCATTGCAGTAGTCAATTCTGGAGAGTATTAAGGCTCTAGCCAGGATCATGCAGCTGTCATTAGAAAGGAATGGCTTACCGGCTCTTATCAGCTTGCACGTATAGGCCGTTGTGGAGGCCAGAGATTTTACCCGTTTATCAAATGACAGAGTGGAATCAAGGTAGAAAACAAGGGTTTTTACTTCCTTGGAGACTTGGATGATATTCCCATCAATATTAGAAGAGGAAAATTCCTGGCCTAATTTTTTAATGTTAGTATGGGAGCCCAGGATTATCAACTCAGTCTTATCATCGTTCAGGCAGAGGCCATGCGTGGCCATCCATGCCTGGATGATAAGATAAACCCTATTCACCAATTCTGTGTCCTTACTATGATCCTCAGAAAGCGGGAGGAGGATCTGTGTATCATCCGCATAGTTAGTGTAGGTGATACCCAGATGATCCAGATCATCGAACAGGGGCTTGGTGGAGATGTTATATAGAGTTGGCGAGACACAAGAGCCTTGAGGAACACCAGACAGGATGGGTGTAGGGTCAGAGGCTGCTGATGGAGAGAATACTCTCATGGTTCTCTCACTCAGGAATGACTCAATCCATCTGATGGCCTCATAGGAAAAATGAGCGTCAGATTCCAGGTGTCTGCAGAGGACCTTATGGTCCACTAGATCAAAGGCTGCTGAGAGATCAAGAAGTAGCAGGAGTACTGTCTTCCCTTTGTCTCTCAGCTCATCAATTTGGGATTGTAAATCGATTAGGGCAGTTTCAGTTCTGTGTAAAGGGCGGAAGCCAGATTGTCTATCTCCTAGGAGTTTATGCAGTTCTAAGTGTTTTTGAATCTGATTATAAGCAGCTTTGTCCAGTATTTTGAGTAGAAAAGGTACCGTAGTGATGGGTCGGTAGTTCGTCGGGATCAGAGGGTCTAGGGTCTGCTTTTTGAGGAGCGGGAGCACCCAAGACTGTTTAAGGTTAGCAGGGATAGTGCCTGAGGCAAAGGAGGCGTTAATCAATTTGGAGATGAAGGGGGACAAGTCTCTGGCAGCATCTTTTATGAGTTGTGCAGGACAAATGTCACCTTTGCAGTTGGAAGGTTTGAGCGAGAGGATAATTTTTTCTACTTCCAGAGTAGACATTTGAGTGAAATGAAATGTGTTATGCGCCGTGGATGGGTTGATCGGCGGAGGACTTTTGGGCAATGCCTGAAGATTTAGTGCTTCTTTTTTCAGCTGTATTTTGTTTTGGAGAGTGTTAATTTTATTTGCTAAGGCGTGTTGTATATCTGTACACCAAGACTTGTCCTTGGTACAGATGTCAGCTATGGCTATTGGTGACTCTAGTTCTTTTAATATCGAAAAGAGTTCTTTCATACCAGAGTTCGATTTGGCTATACGTTTGTCATAAGAGTTACGTTTTGCCCGGCAGATTTCGTTTTTATAAAGCGAGGAGAGGGAGGTTAGTTTCGCTTTATTGTCATTTGAGGGGCAGAGCCTCCAAGTAGTTTCGCTTTTTCTTTTCAAGAGGCGTAGGTCTCTCAATTGTGGCGTAAACCATTTATTTAGATGTGCTTTAGGTTTACTCGCTCTGTTTCAGCGGGGCTATTTTGTCCAGAGTAGTAAGCATTATGCTGTTAAATTCGTGGACTAGGGTACTGGGATCTAGATTTTCTGACAAAGCACTAAGAGTAGGTAGGATAGCAGGGATGACTTTCTCTGCTGTGATGCACGTTTTATTTCTAGTTAAGCATGGTGGTGCTAGTTGTGGGGCCGTGGGAGTAGGTCCGGTGGTGGATAAGTTAAAGGACACCAGTGAGTGGTCTGTCCAAGGTAGAGGCGTGATAGAGGAAATTGTGGCTGTACAGTTATAGTCAGCTATCCAATCTAGCATTCTTCCCTTCAAATGGGTAGGTTTACTGACTTTCTGGGACAAACCTAGAGCATTAATCATATTGGCTAAGGCCGGGGCATTTTTGTCCATAGGGTCATTAAAGCCTATGTTAAAGTCCCCTAATAGGAGTAGTTGGGAAGAAGGTTTAAGGTTGTAGGTAAGTACATTATGCAGACCCTCCTCAAAGGTACCAATAGGACCAGGAGGTCTGTATATTAGGTGGATGGTGAGTGATTGTGTGTTATTTATCTGTACTTTGGCAGATAGAGTTTCACATGATGATAGCAGTTGGGTAGGAGCTAGTCTAAGGGAGAGACTTATTTTAGAGATGATGGCGATGCCGCCTCCTCTTGCGCCCTCTCGGTCTTGTCTAACTATTGTGTAGCCATCTGGGATCCTGCCGCATTGTGTAGCCAGGACTCCGTAATTGCAAGGAAGTCAAGGTTACCTTGTATGATAAGGTCCGCTATGTCCAGGGCATGGGCGATGAGCGATCTCGCGTTGAGAAATGCCCCCTTGAGGGAGGGGGTCTCAATTGCAGCTTTAGTTTGGATGGGCTTGACTGTAATGGGATCAGTTATCTTGCCCTCATGAGTGTTAGTTGGGAGGGTCTCTATATTAGATGCGGAGGGTGGCAGTGACAACTTCGTATGACTGGGTTGCTTACTGCGCTGATAGTTTGATTTGCGATTGATAGGAGGTAGAGATTTATTAATCTGGCACAGAGTCTGAGGTTTCTGCAAGACGTGGCGCATGGTAGGGATACATGGGTCGTTATCTCTAGGGCACTGGTCTGTTAGGTGAGACGGTAGTGCCATTATTCATAGCTGACTCGGCTAGGATCTCGTGAGGGTGCTGGTATGAGCTCAGATGGACACGTTTGGCTTCTGGTACCTGTGAAAGGGGTGACCGCCAGTAAGTGTAATAGAGTTATTAGGCTTAACATTTTCCTGATTATGCGATAGAGGTAGTACGCTGCATGTGGGCACACTTAGGCTAGACAGATGAGCAACAAGGTGGGCAATGCATGTAAGTCACCTGGGCGAGGGTATATCAATGTGCAGTATAATAGGCACCTAGGCTATGTCTGAATAACACAGGAAAATAAGGCAGTACTTGTAAGTGGAATAGGGCATCTGGGCTAAATCTTAAAACACAGGGCAAATGCAGCAATGCAAATAAAGCAAATAGAGCATCTGGGCTGAATATTAAAAAGCACAGGGCAAATGCAGCAATGCAAATAAAGCAAATAGAGCATCTGGGCTAAATCTTAACACACAGGGCAAATGCAGCAATGCAAATAAAGCAAATAGAGCATCTGGGCTGAATATTAACAAGCACAGGGCAAATGCAGCAATGCAAATAAAGCAAATAGGGCATCTAGGCTGAATATTATAAAGCACAGGGCAAATACGGCAATGCAAGTAGGGCAACTTGAATAGCGAAGACATCTCAATAGCACACTCAAGGAGACAGGTCAGTTGATGCAGTACAGTGCAATGTACGCTGTAGCAAGGGCAAAGTTTCGGAAGCGACTGGAAGGGCAGTGACATTCCCGTGGTGATGCACATGGAGTCAGTCTGCACAGGTAGGGGTTCTGGCCGACGGCTCGGGACAGGCAGGAAGGCAGCCTTTGTGATGGTGTGCCTTCGTAATGTGGGCCGGCTCACGATTGGTGCAGAAAAGCACCAGACTACCAATCGGAGCACAGAGGTGCATTGGGCAGCAGAATGGAAGAGGGTGCACCAGAAAACATGTGGGCGGCCATCTTGGACTTGCCTAAACTCGTGGGCAGTAATGGTGGCTCCAGCTTGTATTAGGGTCACAACGTGGGCATCTTAGTATCTATGGGCATGGGCGGCCGTGGTAGATAATTGCATTTAAATTTACTGCATTATCACGGCATTCCGCCGCGTCGCTGCAGCTGGCATCAGATAATTGCACTCATGTGCAGAAAGCAGCCCTGAGGCTTACCTTGCAGCTAGGTTCACTCGCCGTTTTAGACACTGCCTCTGCAGTGTTAGGAGCTCCTGCTCCTCCAGGAGGGGATGTGAAAAAAAAAGAAAATGTATATTATTTGCCCCCCATGGCCCATGCAATGGTATAGTAGCAAATCCTTCCCATGCGCAGTGAGGGTTGCCCCCTACACTCCATGTATGTATCACAGAAAACCTTCCTTCCAGTCTGCCCACTTTATAGGGGGCTCCCCAGATGCCTTGCCTATGTCCAGTCTCAATCTGCATAAGCTCGAGGGTCCTTGAGTGTAAGCCCCTATTCCTGGCGTGTATCACAACTGTTGAATTGTATCACTATTCCTTTATATTTAAGATGAGTGTGATTATCACTGTTCCTTTACAAATATCATTGCAAGACTTGGCTCTAAAAGCGGGAACCAAGATGTACCCAGAAGCAGCTGCCATCGCTATATTGTCACCGCCGTAATAACCTCTGCATTGGCTACTAGCACCAGGCTGCCTGCCCCCACACAGAGGCGTTGCTAGGGGGTGGAAAAGGGGGCTATAGCCCCTGGTCCTTTGGTTGGAGCCCCGGATAGAATCTCAGGAGCTACAACCAAAAGGCTAGCTAGCCTCCAGTCCCGACAGTTCCGACATTAGCATAGCCCCGGGTCTTTTCCAGACCTAGCAACACCCCTACCCCCACATCTGCTGCTGCACCCATCACCACCTTAGCTGCAAATGTGGCAATTACCTTGCTGGTTGTACCATCCCTTACCTCAACTCCCAGCAGAATGCCTGGTTCAAGTCAAGTGTGATTCCCACTGAAGACTGCTACCACCGGGCACCCTTTATGGGTCTCCAGCATAGGCTCTATGTCACCCGTCAGTGGTGGGGCTGGAGTTGACCTGCCCCCTTCCAGGCCTTGGTTCTCCTGTGAGCAGTCCTCCACAATCCCCTGTTGCTGTTGACCTGCAGTCACTCCCACAGCCTGATGCCGATGCTGCAGACGGTGGTGATGCAGCAATGTTTGAGAGTGATGTCACACCCACCTCACTTGTTCACCCACCTGCTACCCTGCCAAGTGATGCCTTATCTGGCATCTGGGAGAGGATCACAAGAATGGAGCAGCGGCAGGAGAGGAGGGAAGAGCTGGCAGAGTTCCAGCTGCAGCATGAGCAGGCAATGGGGGGTGCCGTGCACGGGGCCTCAAGGAGAATAGCCAAGGGAATGACACGTCATTGCCAACACCTATTGGAGGCTACAGTGGCAAATATTGTAGTGGGCCAGAGGGTGTGGGATCTTACTGAGGCACTGTCAGCTGGCCTGGAAGAAATGCAGAGGGCACTTCTACTCACAATGCAGCACATGCATGGTTTGTAGTCAGTCAGCTCTGTGTCTGATACCCTCACAGATGGGTCACAAGCAGGGATTCCCCCTAGGAGGTAATTGTGCACCACCACTCACACACCAAAAGCACCTTCTGGCTGGGAAAAACACCATACAAAATAATTGCCTGACTCCAAGATGGCATTTGGGGATTGAGGGTGAAGGGAGGAAATGGGTGTTGGGGAGTGAAGGAGGAGACAGGACATGGCTGTTGGGGTGTGAGGGTGGAGGTAGGAAATGAGTGTTGGGGAGTGAGAGAGGTAGAGGACCTCGGTGTTGCGGAGTGATGGTGGGGGGAGGACATCGGTGTCACAGACTTAATAAATGGAGTTTGCATTACAAGTATAGATCTGTTAGTCCTTTGGGTCATGTCATGTATTTTACTAGTGATATCTCTATTTACATTTTGCAGTTTGCATATCATATATCAAAAACAATGGTCTATCAAGTGCCCGTCCCTTCCTTGTGCACGCTATCCTGTGCTGGTCTGCCAGCCCATGTCTCGTCACTCTCTTCCTCTGAGGCTGCTAGTGCCACGTCTTCCTCTGCTTGAAAGCACCCATCCCTTCCTTCTGCACGACCATCCTGTGCTGGTCTGCCAGTCCATGTCGCGTCACCCTCTTCCTCTGTGGCTGCCAGTGCCACATCTTCCTTAGCAGGCAAGCGCCCATCCATTACTTCTGCACGGCCATCCTGTGCTGGTCTGGCAGCCCATGTCTCATCATCCTCCTCCTCTGAATCTGCCAGTGCCACGTCTTCCTCAGCAGGAGAGTGCCCATCCCTTCCTTCTGCACGGCAATCCTGAGCTGGTCTGCCAGCCCATGTCTCGTCACCCACTTCCTCTGAGGCTGCCAGTGCCACGTCTTCCTCAGCAGGCAAGCGCCCATCCCTTCCTTCTGCACGGCCATCCTGTGCTGGTCTGCCAGCCCATGTCTCATCATCCTCCTCCTCTGAATCTGACAGTGCCACGTCTTCCTCAGCAGGGAAGTGCCCATCCCTTCCTTCTGCACGGCCATCCTGTGCTGGTCTGCCAGCCCATGTCTCGTTGCCCTCTTCCTCTGAGGCTGCCAGTGCCACGTCTTCCTCAGCCGGCATGTGCCCATCCCTTCCTTCTGCATGGCAATCCTGAGCTAGTTTGCCAGCCCATGTCTCGTCACCCTCTTACTCTGAGCCTGCCAGTGCCACGTCTTCCTTAGCAGGCAAGCGCCCATCCCTTCCTTCTGCACGGCCATCCTGTGCTGGTCTGCAGCCCATGTCTCTTCACCCTCCTCCTCTGAAGCTGCCAGAGCCACGTCTTCCTCAGCAGGCAATGGAACATCCCTTCCTTCTGCACGGCCATCCTGTGCTGGTCTGCCAGCCCATGTCTCTTCACCCTCCTCCTCTGAAGCTGCCAGTGCCACGTCTTCCTCAGCCGGCAAGTGCCCCTCCCTTCCTTCTGCATGGAAATCCTGAGCTGGTCTGCCAGCCCATGTCTCGTCACCCTCTTCCTCTGAGGCTGCCAGTGCCATGTCTTCCTCAGCAGGCAATGGAACATCCCTTCCTTCTGCACGGCCATCCTGTGCTGGTCTGCCAGCCCATGTCTCGTTGCCCTCTTCCTCTGAGGCTGCCAGTGCCACGTCTTCCTCAGCAGGGAAGTGCCCATCCCTTCCTTCTGCACGGCCATCCTGTGCTGGTCTGCCAGCCCATGTCTCGTTGCCCTCTTCCTCTGAGGCTGCCAGTGCCACATCTTCCTCAGCAGGCAAGCGCCCATCCCTTCCTTCTGCACGGCCATCCTGTGCTGGTCTGCAGCCCATGTCTCTTCACCCTCCTCCTCTGAAGCTGCCAGAGCCACGTCTTCCTCAGCAGGCAATGGAACATCCCTTCCTTCTGCACGGCCATCCTGTGCTGGTCTGCCAGCCCATGTCTTGTCACCCTCTTCCTCTGAGGCTGCCAGTGCCACGTCTTCCTCAGCCGGCAAGTGCCCCTCCCTTCCTTCTGCATGGAAATCCTGAGCTGGTCTGCCAGCCCATGTCTCGTCACCCTCTTACTCTGAGGCTGCAGGTGCCACATCTTCCTCAGCAGGCAAGCGGCCATCCCTTCCTTCTGCACGGCCATCCTGTGCTGGTCTGCCAGCCCATGTCTCGTTGCCCTCTTCCTCTGAGGCTGCCAGTGCCACGTCTTCCTCAGCAGGCAAGCGCCCATCCCTTCCTTCTGCACGGCCATCCTGTGCTGGTCTGCCAGCCCATGTCTCGTTGCCCTCTTCCTCTGAGGCTGCCAGTGCCACGTCTTCCTCAGCAGGCAATGGAACATCCCTTCCTTCTGCACAGCCATCTGTGTTGGTCTGCCAGCCCATGCCTCGTCACCCACTTCCTCTGAGACTGCATGTGCCACGTCTTCCTCCGCAGGCAATGGTACATCCCTCCTGATGCACATATTATGAAACATCACACACACAAGGACTATCTTGTAAACCTTCTCCAGACTGTGCATACGTGCCCTTCCTGTCCGGCAGAGGCACCAGAACCTTGCTTTCAGAGGTCCACATGTGTGGTCTATGCACACCCAGGTGTTTTGTGTGTGCCTTGTTGTAGGCATTCTCTTGTGGCATCCCAGGGTCCTTATTGGCGTCATGAGCCATGGTAGTTGTGGGTAGCCAGAGTCACCTGCATTGGAATGAGACTGGGTCACGGGCACATAGGTAATGGTCATACTTCCCCATCCTGACTTAAGTTTTGCTCACTTTTCACTTCCATGTAGTCATTTCAGTACACTAGATTGCCATCAGAGTGTGTTTCCCTTGCATTTGACAATGCACAATGACGTGTGCCCATCCTGCTCTGCAGCATATGTATAGTCTGCATTCCCCAATTGTACCTGCACATCCCAATTGGTACTTGCGTATTGCAGTGTGTGCTGCCCTTTTCTTGGTCATAGTGGTGTATTTGATGTGTGCCTATGGCCACGTGTTTGATTGGCGTATTGTATGTCTCTGGACAGTTGTGTGCTACTGGGAACAGCAGGGGGTGATTTAATCACATCTGAGGGGCAGGGCAGGGGCGCTCTACCACTAAAATACATTTTCAGTTATGGTGTCCTATGCATTCTGGGACTTGTGTTCCCTTCAGCCTGACTGCTTTAGTGTGGTGGGGGCATGGCATGCGGAGTGCATCATGTCCCAGGATAGATTGTGCTACATGTTCACTGTGGATCTTTGGCATCCTCCCCCACACCCCATTCACTTTCACTTTACCCTTTGTGAATACATACCCAGGATCTAAGTGTGCTGTCCTCTGCGTGCTGCTCCGTAGGATCATGGCGTCATGACTTGGAAACAGGCTGAGCAGTGGGTCACAGTGAGGTCTGCGTCACCTGTACATTGCACATTCCGTGAATGGTACTGTTTACTGTTCAGAAACACATGCTCTGATACCTGGGGTTCCACCAATGCCACATGCATGCATGCAATCCAGTGCTGCTATTACATTGGAGAAGTGGGCAGTGGCATACAATCTGGCTTTCGTGGCATGCACCTCTGCAGGGGTGCTGGGCAGAGAGATGCGCTGGTGCATATGTTTCAGCAGTGCATCCAGCACATGTCCCAGCACTTTTGAAAATGTTGGTTGCGACATGCCATGCAGCATGCCGACTGTGTGATATGTGCCTGTGGTGCAAGAGTGCAGGACTTATATCAGTAGCGGTGGTAGTTCTGTTTATATTAATAGCACTCTCAATGTCAGGCTGGATAAGGGTGAGTAAGCAGTAGCGGTGGTAGGTCTGTCTGTATATTGATGGCGCTCTCATGTCAGGCTGGATAAGGGTGAGGAAGCAGTAGCGGTGGTAGGTCTGCCGTCTGCCTGTATATTGATGGCACTCTCAATGTCATGGGAGGATAGCTCACTGGCAACGTGCTCGCTTTGGAAGCAAAACGACACGAAGCAACACGGGTTCAATCCCCGGGTCCGCGCTTAGAAACCTCTGGGTAATTAAGCGCGTTATAAATATGCAACTAAGACAACAACAAAAAGAAATTCTGTAACAGCGCCTCGATGCCCCCGGGCTGTGTGAGCGCTTTAAAAATGCAAATAAATAAAATAAAATAATGTCGGGGTGGATAAGGGTGAGTAAGCAGTAGCAGAGGTAGGTCTGTCTGTATATTGATGGCGCTCTCAATGTCAGGCTGGTTAAGGGTGAGGAAGCAGTAGCGGTGGTAGGTGTCAAATCTAATAAGGGATGAAGGGTTTCAACCCCCTCTCCCGAACCACAGAAGCCGAATAGATCGACCCTCCCACCGTGGCGTCTGAATTGAAATACACAGATAACCACGTGGCAGCCAATGGGGGGAAGACGGAGTTAGGGAAAGGGGGTGGAATGACAAAGGAAAGATAGGGAACAGAAAACATGCAACTCAATACAATTACTTAATCCTGACCCAAAAATAACCTAGTAATTCCTGCTTGATACTCCCTGTCTACTTGCCTCCTGAGCGGAATATTAGGGTTCTTAATTACCCTATACCATGACCATAATTATGACCGTGTTAGTATAACATGTAGCAAACACATAGCAGACAAGAGCGATACAAAATGCATGGCACATACAAGGGAAACTTCCTTACATGAAGTCAACAGACACATGGCCCCATGGGCTGACATTGAACATGAGCGAACAAAAAGCAATGAACATAACCCAAGATGTCCCTTCTGAATCGGAAGGAACAGTCTTGCCCTTTATCTCTCAGTAGAAGTGTCTCTGCGGTAAGTATTGCCTCATACGTCCCATAGAGATTAAGCTACCCACAACCTGTGGTCGTGCACGTAACTCCTCCAGTCTTTTAACGTATCAAGTAAACATAATTCTCGCCAAATAAACAAAACATGTATCAGTGTACTTATCTACGAGTCCGGGTGCCTCACAAGTACACCCGGACGTTCTGGTATGCCACCGTGAAGACGCTGCCGCCCCGTGGAGCAGCTGCCGCGTATGGAAGTGAAGGCAGCGGTATGAGAGGGAGGAGGTTTCACCGCTGCTGCCCGGGAGCTATGGGGAGAGCTTACGCGAAGCTCGCGTCACCTCCCAGGTTAACCCGCAAAGCTACACATTCTCGGGCCAGACACTCTCCCTCTCTGGCGTGGTTGCCGGAAGCCTTCGTCCGCCTTCGTGGACATAAATCACTCGCTCGCCATCCTGCGTTCCTCACACACGCCGTTGTAGCCGCTTGTGCTGCACAACATTAATTATCAGCACCTGTGCACGGGCGGTCAATGGCTAAATACACCATTAATGAACTCCAGCTGTCTCTTAGCGTGAATACGTGGACTACCATTGCGCCTCTAAGCATGCTGGGAATCGTAGTTTTGTCCCTATTTCTTACAATACTGTCGCCTAGGCTTGCCCCAGACCCTTTTCCTGACAGTACCTCCTCTCCCACGGCCCTTCCCTGGGCCTGCCTTTTCCGGGTGACATAAATGGAACTGTCTTACCAATCTGGGTGCATGCACAGAACTGGCCGGTTCCCAAGAACAATCCTCCACTCCGTAACCAGCCCATTAAATTAAGTACCACAAGTTCTGCTGTCTGCGCCTTGAATCCAATATCTTCTTGACTTCATACTCCGTTTGTCCTTCTTTAGTGATAGCTGGCGGTCTCTGTACTCGTGTTCCCGGAACTGCGGGTTTAAGAAGAGACACATGAAATACAGGATGTATTTTTAATGTTTCAGGCAACTTTAATTTGACAGCCATTGGTGATATACATGTTATCACTTCATATGGACCAATGAATCTGGGAGCAAATTTACGATATCCTGCCAATGGTAAATTACGTGTGGACAACCATACTTTGTCTCCAACTTGATAATTAGGAGCTACCCGTCTCCCTTTATCTGCCTGTGTCTTATAATCCTTCTTGGCTTGCTCAAACTTTACTCTAGCCTTTTGTCTTGGGGCCAAAAGATATTCTTTCCTCTCCTGTAATGCTGGAAAGTTTGCTACTGACGGCAACTGTTCTGGTAACATGTTCAGTTCTTGTCCATACAAACATTCATTAGGTGACATCCCATATACCCATGATTCCGTACCATCATGCAAATAACATTGTAAATATTGCTCCAAAGTCTGATTGAAACGCTCTGTTTGTCCATCAGTCTGTGGATGATAACTTGTAGATAATGCGCACTCAATACCCAGCATTGCACAAAAAGCACGCCAAAACTTAGAGGTAAACTGTGGGCCCCTGTCCGACACAATGCTTTATGGCAAACCATGCAACCGAACAATGTTCTGTAGGAACAATTCTGCCAGTTTCCCTGCACCAGGAATACCTTGACAAGGCACAAAATGAGCTTGTTTGGACAAATAATCCACTACCACCCAAATTGTGTCATAATGCTTATCAGGAGGCAAGTCAGTTATGAAGTCCATAGAAATATGAGTCCACACCTTCTCAGGGGTAGGCAAGGGTTGCAACAGTCCTGCCTTCCGTACATGATCTGCCTTACACCGTGTGCATGTTTCACATTTCTTAACATAATCAAGGGTATCCTGTCTTAAAGTTGGCCACCAAAAGTACCTAGTCAACATTGCTTGTCTTTTTTCTTCCCGCGTGCCCTGCCAAAGGAGAGTTATGACACCAATGCAGTGCTTTATTTTGTAAATCCTGAGTAGGTAAATATAACTTTCCTGCATAGTACGGAAGACCTTCTTTAACTGTCTCCAAAGGATCCTTAGTGCCCAATGCCGCATTCATGTTTTTCTTCATTTCTTTTTTCACCTGTCTTAACAGACTATTCGTTATTGCTCCCACCACCCTTTCCACTGGAAGAATAGTCTTCACCTCTGTCACCACATTTTCCAAGTTTTGCTGCCTGGATAGTGCATCAGCCTTGCCATTTTTCTTCCCTGGTCTGAAAGTTACCAGAAAGTCAAATTCATTGAAATATTGTGACCACCGCAACTGTCTGGGGCTTAAAGTGTGTGCGGTCTTGAAGTACTGAAGATTCTTATGGTCAGTTACTACTACCACTTGATGTCTGGCTCCCAGAAGATACTGGGCCTCATTACGACCCAGGCGGTAAGTTACCGCCTGGGTCGTACCTTTACCACCATGGCGTAAACTACGTTTACGCCATGGTGGTTGGCGGACTTACCGCCCCATTCCGAGGTTGGCGGGGCGGTAAGTCCCCAATCCCCATTTACCCTTCCCCATTCCCATTTTTGCCCCATAGGGCATAATGGGAGTGGGGAAGGCGTTAATTAGGCCACCGTAAATTACGGTGGCGTAATTAACAACAAGGTCCCTTGGTGCCATGGATTTTAACACCTGCTAAAAGCAGGTGTTAAATCCTCCATGGCGCTAAGGGACCTCGGAATCAGGCGGTAAGGGTCGGCGCTGTTTACGCTGCCGTAAACCCCTTACCGCCTGGGTCGTAATGAGGCCCACTGTCTCCACTCCAGAAATGCTGCCCGTATAGCCAATAATTCCTTGTCCGTAATGGAGTAATTCTGCTCACAACTCGTGAGTTTCTGAGAATAGAAGGCCACAGGATGCCACCTCCCTTCGCCATCTTTTTGAGACAACACTGCTCCCACCGCTATATTTGAGGCATCAGTTTCTACTTGAAAAGGTTTTTCAGGATTTGTGTGTCTCAACACAGGAGCAGAGGTAAAGACCACTTTTAGTGTGACAAATGCTTTCTCTGCTTCTTGGTCCCAACTAAACCCAGAAGACTTTCTTAACAGCTTAGTTATTGGCGTAACACTGTGAAAAATTCGAAATGAATCTCCTGTAAAAGTTAGCAAATCCCAAAAAGGACTGAATGTCTTTGATACATTGAGGCACTGGCCAGTCAATGACTGCCTGTACCTTCTTTTTGTGCATTACTATACCTGTGGGAGTGAGTATGAACCCGAGAAATTCCACCTTAGTAGTGTGGAATTCACATTTTTCCAACTTCAAACATAATTCATGCTCCTGTAGCTTCTTTAACACCAAACGCACATGCTCAATGTGTTGTTCTTCTGAGGCAGAATAAATCAAAATATCATCAATATATACAATGACGAATATGTCCAAAAACTCTCTCAATACCTCTTGCATAAAATATTGAAATGCGGCAAGTGCATTACACAAGCCAAATGGTATAACTAAATATTCGAATAATCCAAATTTAGTTCTGAAGGTCGTCTTCCACTCATCTCCGACTCTTTACTCGAATCAAATGATATGCTCCTCTCAAGCCCAATTTAGTATAAATCACTGCTGATTTTACCTGATCCAACAGAACTGAAATTAAAGGCAAAGGATACCTGTTTTCTATCGTTACCTTGTTCAATGCTCTATAGTCAATACAGGTTCTAAGTGTACCCTCTTTTTTTGGCACAAAAAACAAAGGAGATGACACTGGTGAAGTAGAATGTCTAATGAACCCTTTTTGTAACATCTCATCCAAATACTCCTTCAAATGTTGATTTTCTTTTTCAGTTAGTGCATAAATACGACTGCATGGTAACTTAGCTCCAGCCTCTAATTCAATCACACAGTCATAAGAGCGATGTGGAGGTAACCTCTCAGCTCCCCTTTTGTCAAACACTTCTGCGAAATCCACATACTGCCTAGGAATGCCAATCCCCACAGCCCCCACCACTTGTGAGTCACCTATCTGATCCGCCAGAAATAGAGCCGGTCCTACCCCTTCCTTCAAATGTTCTTCACACTCTGCCCCAGTAAATGATACCTTTCTTGTGACCCAATCAATACGAGGGTTGTGTAAGATCAACCATGGCATACCCAAAATAATACCAAAGTGCGGTGCTGCAATCAAATCCAACACAATCTCTTCCACATGTCCTGATTCACATCTCATCTGAATTGGTTGTGTTTGTTGATAAATGGGACCAGAAATTAAGGGAGAACCATCCACCGACTGTACACCTTCCACCTGTGCTTTATCTCTTAATGGTAATCCCTACTTCCGTGCCAAACCAATATCAATAAAATTTCCTGTCGCACCTGAATCCTCCATAGCTGACACCATTTGTTTTGTGCATGCAAAAAATAATGTTACCAACAGATACACATGAGAATTCTTGTGATCCATCGTATTGGCTGCCCAACTTGGGAACTTCCTCAAACTGGGGCCTGACCCTTGAGTTCCCACTAAGGCCGGCCCAATCCTTTTCCCGCCTCCACCTTGCTCCCATCACTCCTCCCGACCTTTTTTGGCGTATTAGGGCATGTTCTTATGTAATGGCCGGGTTGTCCACAGTACAAACATAAGTTATTCGCCTTGCGCTGTTCTTTCTCGGTTGCTGACAAGGGTCCCCTTACGCCCCCAAATTTGCATGGGCTCTCCATCACTACTCTTTCCTCCCCTACCCTTGTCCAATCTTACAAAAGGTACCATTTGCGGTTTCTTCTTGTCACCTTTCCTTTCATTCATACGATGGTCTAACCTCAAAGCTAGATCAATCATCGCCGTACAGGAACTCGGTTGAGGTTCCACCTGGGCCATCGCATCTTTCAATTCCTCCCTGAGTCCCTGATAAAACAGTACTGTCTGTTTATTCTCTGGCCAATCTGTCTCTATTACCAACCGATTGAATTGCGTAACATAGGATACTAAATCACGTGACCCTTGTTTTAAGGCTAGAAATTCCCTATCCTGAGCTAATGAGACTTCTCTTCGATCAAATAATCGTCCAAATTCTGTCAAAAACTGATCCCAATTGTATAGCAATGGGTCATCCTTTTGTACCAATGGCATGGCCCATGCTGCTGCATCCCCCGTTAGATAAGATATCACAAACGCTGTCCTAGCTTGTATAGTTTCGAATGCAGAGGGTTTACACAAAAAGTGTAACCTACATTGCGTCAAAAAGGTCATATACTTCCTCGGATCTCCCGCAAATATTTCTGGTGATGCTAATGGCACACTACTGGGTGCTTGTACTACAACAGTAGAGGTTCTTCCTGTGACACCCCCCGTGGACGTTCCCGCCCCCTCCAAGGCAGTACTCTGAGCCACTAATCCCTGAACTTGAGCCTTAATAGTGTTAGACTCCTGTCTGGCATGTGCTAATTCTGCTTGAATGGCTTGTAATGTCGTTAGCACTTCTGCTAACGAAGGAGGATTCGAATCCATTTGGCTTGGGTGGTTTAAATACCCCTAAATCGGGGGCTGATAATTCTGTCAAATCTAATAAGGGATGAAGGGTTTCAACCCTCTCTCCTGAACCACAGAAGCTGAATAGATCGACCCTCCCACCGTGGTTGGCACGGGCGTCTGAATTGAAATACACAGATAACCACGTGGCAGCCAATGGGGGGAAGACGGAGTTAGGGAAAAGGGGTGGAATGACAAAGGAAAGATAGGGAACAGAAAACATGCAACTCAATACAATTACTTAATCCTGACCCAAAAATAACCTAGTACTTCCTGCTTGATACTCCCTGTCTACTTGCCTCCTGAGTGGAATATTAGGGTTCTTAATTACCGTATACCATGACCATAATTCTGACCGTGTTAGTATAACATGTAGCAAACACATAGCAGACAAGAGCGATACAAAATGCATGGCACATACAAGGGAAACTCCCTTACATGAAGTCAACAGACACATGGCCCCATGGGCTGACATTGAACATGAGCGAACAAAAAGCAATGAACATAACCCAAGATTTCCCTTATGAATCGGAAGGAACAGTCTTGCCCTTTATCTCTCAGTAGAAGTGTCTCTGCGGTAAGTATTGCCTCATACTTCCCATAGAGATTAAGCTACCCACAACCTGTGGTCGTGCCCGTAACTCCTCCAGTCTTTTAACATATCAAGTAAACATAATTCTCGCCAAATAAACAAAACATGTATCAGTGTACTTATCTTCGAGTCCGGGTGCCTCACAAGTACACTCGGACGTTCTGGTATGCCGCTGTGAAGACGCCGCCGCCCCGTGGAGCAGCTGCCGCGTATGGAAGTGAAGGCAGCGGTCTGAGAGGGAGGAGGTTTCACCGCTGCGGCCCGGGAGCTATGGGGAGAGCTTACGCGAAGCTCGCGTTACCTTCCAGGTTAACCCGCAAAGCTACACATGCTCGGGCCAGACACTCTCCCTCTCTGCCGTGGTTGCTGGAAGCCTTCGTCCGCCTTCGTGGACTTAAATCACTCGCTCGCCATCCTGCGTTCCTCACACACGCCGTCGTAGCCGCCCGTGCTGCACAACATTAATTATCAGCACCTGTGCACGGGCGGTCAACGGCTAAATACACCATTAATGAACTCCAGCTGTCTCTTAGCGCAAATACGTGGACTACCATTTCGCCTCTAAGCATGCTGCGAATCGTAGTTTTGTCCCTATTTCTTACAATACTGTTGCCTAGGCTTGCCCCAGACCCTTTTCCTGACAGTAGGTCTGTCTGTATATTGATGGCGCTCTCAATGTCAGGCTGGATAAGGGTGAGGAAGCAGTAGCAGTGGTATGTCTGTTTGCAATGGTTTTCCATCTTAGATGGTAAAGTCTTATCAACTATGCATCTGTCAGTCCCCAGGGTGATGGTCTGACTCTGGGAATGGATGCTGTGATCTCTTTATGCATACCCTGCAAAAACTTGTATGAAGAAAGAACAAGTATGTGTACTTGTCAACAAGAAACCGTGAGTGTCACTTTATATGAAAAATTCCATTTAACTGAGACGAGGAGGATGGTCAAACGTAAAGAGAGGCCACAGCTGGCAGACAGCGTTACAAAACTGCTTGCGTACCGAAACTCGAGAGCTGGACACAACGTGCCCTGTAAGTTGGACAGAGAGAGAAATGAAGAGTGGTGGCGTGACCACGAGGATCCCGCGGTGGATAGGCGGTATCCGAAACTACGCCACAACCACTATGCGGATGGAACCGCTTAACGTCCCGGTATCTGAAATACCGGATGGCTATCCGGAATGACCATATGGAGTACGACGCATTGAAGGAATAAAGGAAGCCGGACAGGAGAAGAAGAGAACCAACCCAGACCAGAAAAAAACCCAGTTTAGTTTATTTGTTTGTAACGTGCACCAAACCCTCGGGTTACTGGGCGCCAGAACTTAAGAGAATGTTACAGGAATACAGGGATTACAACAAACAAAAAGTGCTGGTCGACCAGATGTTACAGTATGGTCGAAATTGAGGAGAAAAAATACAAATAGGCCTGTAGACGATTCGCCGGAGGATACAATTTTGGCAACAGAAGAGTTCCATATAAAAACACAGAGGAATTTAGCAAGGTGCGTACGTTTTAGCAGCGCAAGTTGGCCGTCCGTTAGTGTTTCTTATCGAAGAGCCAACTCTTTACTTTAGCTCTGAAGGCCCAGAAAGAGGGTTCCATTCTGATGGTGAGTGGGAGGGCATTCAAGATTTGGCAGCCAGTACAGGGAAACTCGCTCCTCCAGCTCTTTTTAGTTTGAATCTCGGGATAGTGAGGCAATGTGAGTACAGAGCTCTAGTAGGTCTGGCTTATTGGTATTTGGAGATTTGTTTGAGAGGTGCTTAGGGTTGATAGCACAGTGAGTAGAGCGCTCACTTTGACATCCGTGCAGAGCCTGCTGATGCAGGTTCGAATCCCGGCAGCGCCAAACTCAGCCTTTCATCCTTCTGAGGTTGATAAATGAGCACCACACACTGTGGGTAATAATAAGCAGCGCTTGGATGCCTGAGGGTTTATAGCGCTATATAAATGCTAAATTATTATTATTATTATTATTATTAGGGGTAGAATTTGTCAGACATTTGTGGGTAATGACTAGTGTGCTGAGGGAAATTCTATCACGCACTGGGAGCCAATGGGCATCCTGTCTGAAGCTGGTGATATGGTTGGATCTGGGGATGCTCAATGCAGATCTCAGGGAGTTGTTTTGTAAGACCTGGAGTCTGTTGAGGTTACGTTCAGAAGAGCCTAGAAAGAGGGTGTTGCAGTAATCGATCTTGGAGATTACTAGGGCCCTGGCTAGCGTAATGCAGCTGTTAGGTGATAGAAATGATTTGCAAGCATTAATCAGCTAGTTGGTGTAGGCAGTAATGGAGGCAGTGGCACTCACTTGCTTCTTGAGTGAGAGGGTGGAGTCTAAGTAGATTCCCAAGGTTTTGATTTCCTTGGCAACTTTAATCAGATTTCCATTGATGTCGAAGGAAGAGTATCGCAGGTCTAATTTCTTTGGGCGTATTTGGGATCCGATGATCAGCATCTCAGTCTTCTCATCATTGAGACACAGACTGTGGTCTACCATCCAAGCCTGGATCTCCAAATATATGTCATTAATCATTTTAGAGTCCTCTTCATAGCACCCTGTCAGCGTAATGAGTACTTGGGTGCCATCGCGTAATTCGTGTATGTGACACCCGAGTTGTCAAGATGGTCAAAGAGAAGCTTTGTGAAGATGTTGTAAAGCGTCTGCGAGACGCAAGACCCTTGCGGGACGACGCAATAGATGGGGATTGGGGCGGCTGAGGCTGATGGACCGAAGAAGCTAGTGGCTCGTTTAGATAGAAATTACTGTATCCAGTTAAAGGGTTGCTAGAGACGGCAGCTGCTGTCTTCAGGTGATCAGTGAGGGTCTGATGATTGACAAGATCAAATGCTGCCAATAGGTCTAACAGCAGGAGAATAGCCAGGTTACCGTTATCCTTGGCCTCATCTATTTGGATTTTGAGGTCCAAGATGGCTCTTTCTGTGCTGTGTCTTGGCCTAAACCCTGATTGTCTGAGGCCAAGTAACTTGTTGTCCTCCAAATGTTTCTGGATTTGTAGATCGGCCACTCTATCTAGTATGTTTAAGAGGTAGGGGACAGTGGTGATATGCCTATAGTTAGTGGGTATATTCGGGTCTAGATTCGTTTTTTTTAAAAGAGGCATGACCCAGGCCTCCTTGAGGTTGTTGGGGACTGAGCTAGTGTTGACCAAGGAGTTGATCAGGGTAGCAATGAAGGGGGCCAAGACCTTGGCACCTTCCTGAATGATTGTGGCAGGACAGAGATCACCTTGGCATCTTGATGGTTTTAGGCCTCTGATGATGTTTTCGACTTCTTTGGGTGAGTCTGGTGAAAAGGAGAAAAGTGGGCAGAGGGGGGTCCCAGTCAAGATACTGAGAATATAATATTTAAAGTCAGGGAAGCGGATGAGAATCACTATGGGACTACTCCTACTTCTCCCAGCCAAGATAATGAGAATATAATATTGAAAGTTGGAGAAGCGGATGAGAATCATTGTGGGGCTACTGATACTCGCCCCAGCCAAGGTAATGAGAATATAATATTGAAAGTCAGAGAAGTGGATGAGAATCATTGTGGGGCTACTCCTACTCGCCCCAGCCAAGATAATGAGAATATAATATTGAAAGTCAGAGAAGTGGATGAGAATCATTGTGGGGCTACTCCTACTCGTCCCAGCCAAGATAATGAGAATATAATATTGAAAGTCAGAGAAGTGGATGAGAATCATTGTGGGGCTACTCCTACTCGCCCCAGTCAAGATAATGAAAGTATAAAAATGAAAGCTTGAGAAGTGGATGAGAATCTTTATGGGAGCATTCATACTCGTCTAGGTGAAGTTAAAAAAGTCAAATTCAGAAAGAAAGTAGAGAATAAGAGAATAACCTGAGAAGGATGTATTTATTATTTAATCATTTTTTCATTTGTGAAGCGCACCAAACCCGTAGGCATCAGGGTGCTGTTACAGAAACCAGTTACATGAATAGAGATAGTAGCTACAGTAATTACAGGCAAAAAATAGCAATGACATGCAGATCACTACGTAGCTACTTTCCACGCCGTAATCTTCTGGTTGGGTCTTGTATACGCTGCATATTTTTAAGAGAACAACCATGTTTTGAGAGCTCGTCGGAAGATCCGATAGGATATGTCAGCCCTCCGTGCCGGTGGAAGGGAGTTCCATTGTTCCAAACGGGCTTGCCAGCTTTGACTTCATAGTCTTCTGCAGGACCAGTACCTTTTCAGCTCGTCATTTGGCACTCATCTGTTCATTGGTCTTGACTCTTTTAGCATGTGTTTGGTGTCAATCAAGGCCTTTTACACATTTGCTGTGATGGCGTGTTATTGATGAGTTCAATATTGTGCCGTACATCAGAATGGCTGGGGGGGTGTGGTTGAGGCGTGCAATGTCAATCTGTAGTTCCACAGGAAACGATACAGCTCAAACATTTGCTATTCGTAGTATCTTATGGATTGCTCCCATGAAAACGCTCAGCGTCCCCGTTTGCGTGGGGCGACCAGGGGGTGATGTGGTGATGGTGGATGTGAAGGTTGTCTAGGTTTTTCTCCTGTTTGTTTCCTTGGAAAGGTGGGCCGTTGTCGCTTCTTATACATTGGGGTAGCCCATGTGTGGCAAACATATCCTGGTAGCACTGCTTCTGCCGCTGTTGACTGTATTATCTCCACTTCTGGTTTGCAGGAATAGTCATCAATGGCTACTAAGATGTACGTTCCTTCTTCTACTGAGCAGAAATCAATGCTTATTGCTTCCCATCGTGATGTGCCCCTTGGGGCCGACCGGATGGGTTCTGGCCTTCAAGGTGCACTTTTCATCTGGAATGGGAGACACAACGATATGATGTTCCCCACCCTTTTGTTCAGTTGGGAGAACTACATTCTATTCCGTATTCAGGCTTTGGTCCTGACAATGCCCTTGTGTCCTTCATGTGTGAGAATGACAATCCTGTCTTGCAGGCTGAGTGGTACGTGTGCCCCTCTCAGTATCAGTCTATCGCCCGTAATGGACAGCTCATGGCGGACTGTGAATATCGCTGCTAAGAAGTCCTTGGCCGTGGTTGTTCTGTAAAAACGAATTCCACTCTCCGATTAGTATTGCGTTCTTCACCAGGTCACAACACAGGTCTGCGTTGGTCGCTTCTTCAATGTCTTTACTTTACTATGCATTACTATCATGCACCTGTTACCCGAGAGCTTAAGGGCGACAACCTAAAGGCAATGCAAAACACACATGAAAAGGAAGGAAGATTAGAATACGGATTCATGGATAGAGAGGTCGAGAGATTAAGTCACACAAGCAGAATAAGTGAGTTTTCAGTTTCTTTTTGAACATGTGTGTAGACTCTGTGTTCCTGAGATCTAACGGCAGGGCATTCCAAGCTCGTGGAGCTGCTATATTAAAGGCTCCCTTGAGGGCTTTAGTTGTTTTACAGCGTACTGTTTTTAAGAGATTGGTGTTGTTAGATCTTAAAGGAATAGTGCGCTCAAAAATATTATTGTCCCGAGCGTTCGGACATGTAGTTTTAACCATACGTTGATCGATTGTAAAACATTTCCTATGCACCTTACCTTAGTTTTCCTCACTTTTACACATGCGAAATAAGGCAGCAGGGCGCGGCCATCTTGTGCTAATCTTATCCGTTGCCGCATTGCCCTAAGGAGAACTGCCATCACTGCACTAAATCATATCCCCTGCCCCTGAAGCTGACACCACTATTCCTAGTGATATTCTCTGCCTATTTTCATGACGTTAGTGTGTATCATAGCCAAATGCGCCCATTCATCACCTACCTCTTGACCTTAGTTGACGCAGAACCTGGAATATCAACACACAACTCCTCTCACAGCACAGCGCGTCCCAAATCGGAATAGAAAACTCTATTTTTATAGGAAACACCAATTTATAATGTGCTTTTATTTCACAATAAACGCTCCAAGAACATCCGTCAATTTCCATTTCATATCCATGGATAGTTACAAACATCCCCTTACAAATGCTCGGAGACGGCCACTGATGACTGGGCATGGATACATGCACAACCTGTTACAGACAGACACTCTGAGACAGCCGCTGACACACAGACATGGATAATCACAAACATCCCCTTGCAGACACTCAGAGACAGCCACTGATGACTGGGCATGGATACAGGCACAGAAAAACAATACTGTTGAACCGTGTAGTTCTTGCGCTCGCTTTTAAGTCATTACATTGGTATAGATCACTCAGATACTGTTCTCCTTGTATTCCAGCACTTTTTAATTTCTGCTATTCTGTTTCTTGGATAATCATTGAATTGATGTCATTCAAACAGTTAACATTACTTAGTGCATGTTTATGCACAAAAAACAAAAAAACAAATCTAGGTAAACCACTTACATTTTTTACAATTACTCTCTGTTGTATCCAAATAGATTTGTCATGCCCATCCCTTTCCGACACGTGTTTCCCCGTCTTAAGTGAGACGGTTCAAGAGGGGTTTAGGTGGCTAGTTTGGCTGTTTGATGATTATCTATTTAATTATCCTCAGATAGTGTCATTATATACGTAGTTAATTCCCAGATGTTGTATTTCTAGTGCTGAGAAAAATGAGAAAAGAAAAATTCAAAATACAGTTGAAACACGCATTTGGGTCATGTTGGAGACAAGTCTCAATTATCCTGGTTGCGAGCCAGCTATGAAAAGAAAAGTGTACTGACATTATTGCACTGTTAACTTTCGCTATTTGTGGGTTTATTCTGATGTGGATCCGTCTAGCTCTCTGCCTGTTTAAAGCATTCATCCGTAGAAATAATAGGTCTGTTTGGAACATTAATAAAAATACTCAGTCTCACCGTGCTGCATTTACAGAGAGCTCTTTGCAGGCAATACTTGTATTTGCATACCAATCCCTGTCCTGAGTTCTTCTGCCTATTCATTTTTGTTTACTTAAGGTTAAAATAGAAATCAAACTACTGCTGCCCTTTAATGGTCCTATCTAATCGAGGTGGCCGATTTCGTATTCATTGTTAGTTATTAATCCGTTAGTTTGTTTGTTACAGGCACAACCTGTTACAGAGAGACACCCAGAGACGGCCGCTGACACATGGACATGGATAGTTACAAACATCCCCTAGCTGGCACTTGGGGGAAGCCACTGGTGTCTGGGCATGGATACATGCACAACCTGTTACAGACAGACACTTAGAGACAGGCACTGACTGCAATACAAGGATCATCACAGACTTACAGACACTAAGTGACAGCCATTTAAAAATGGACATGGAAACTGGCAGAAAGATACTAAAAGAGGACTCCTGTCTGTTTAACATTTCTTGGCTCACCCCCTCAAGAGCCCTGGTTCTCTCTAGGCTGGACTATTTTGACAGCCTCTTTCTCAATCTTCCTACTTCTCCTCTCCATCCCCTACAACTCATCCAGAACAGAACCGCAAGACTTATCCTTGGCCTCGAGTCCAGGGACTGCATGTCTCTGGCACTGAAATCCCTCCACTGGCTTCCAGTGGCTGCAGGGATCAAGTTTAAGACCCTCTGCATAATCCAGAAGGCTTTCTGGGGCCCGGGCCCGCACTACCTTCAACCCTTTGCAGAGGAGGAGCCAAAAGCCTCTACCGGAAATCCCGCCCCCGTTTTTGCCTATATGTTGGGAACCGAAAATTGTGACAAGCAAAACACCAGTAATGATGCCTATAGCACGAAAAGCCTTTGAGACCAGATACCCATTGAGAAAACCGTTATTCATGTATCCTCAGAGAGCTGACAGCCTCTTAGAAGTCCCGGAAGAAGTGTAAAGATGAATGAAAGAGGAGAGTGGTGACATCACATGAAGCAAAGACAACGCACCAAGAGGAGATGCCAAGAGATAAGGCAAATGGACCCTATAGAATCTGATGACGGAATAAAGAGTCGAGTAACATTTCATGTGCGGAATGAAGATTGCACGTGGGAAGAACACTGAAGAAAATCTAAGACACTTTATAACTGTACAGATGCTGCAATGCAAGTAGACTAAGTAACCATGAAGGCTGGCTTTATGTAGTGAATACACTGCAGGCGGTGCCCCCAATAAATATATATAATCTGGATGTTCCACGTCGCATTTTAGCAAACCAGGACCTCAGTAGCAAAAGGGTTGAAAGTGGGGTGCAGCAGAGAAAAGCAGCTGAAGATGGAGGAAGAATTGAGAAGACTTTTCTGGCCCAGTGTCAAGGGTTGAGGCAGCCAAGAAACTGGTAATCTATTCGAGAAGATAGAATGAATGTGAGAAGCGAGGCGAGCTCCTGTTGAGGTGCAATGGAAAAACACTGAGTGCCATGTTTTATACATTTTAATAGCATTACATGCGCAGAAGTAGCTAAAACACGGTCTCCTGTCACATGGGGTAGATGGAAAAAAAACTTTGGGCAAGCTACACCGAAACAGAAGATAAGAACGTGCTCGCACTCCCTTCTATTCTCAGGCGCAGTGATACTTTGCAAGGCCAAGTTCAAAGACAATTCGAATGGCAGACAGCAGGAGTGATGATGGGTTAATTGGTTGGGGAGGCATGGTCAAGTCCACCCACAAGCCCCTGGGGTACCAGTTTGCGTGCTGCTAGCGAGTGGAATATTCCAGAAGGGTTCAAGCGTGCCAACCAATTATAGAGGGCCACGTAGTAAAGAGCCCTATAGTTTGAGAGCCAGTGAAACGTTGTTTATTTGATGACAGTGAAGATGATTTGCACTAAGGGTGGGCATAGTTGTCCACCTGACTATAGAGACCCAACCATAATCCTATCCCCCATAGAATGTGTACCTAGATGTTCCCCATAGACCAACCACAATCCCAGATATGTTTTCTTAGATTGCCACGTAGTATGATGTCAATGATGACAAGTTTTTGCTATAAAAGTGTATTTTTTCATGTAAAGCGTTGAGAGATATGATTTGAGACATCCGTTGATGTCCGTTGTATTGCCTTTTTTAGACAATTGATAATAAAACCGTTACATTTTGCCAACGTCCTGAGTCGGTCTTATTATTGGTGTAAGAGTAAATTCTGCATCCCCTTCCATCCAATAAAGCGTTCGAAAGGGCCTACGGGCTCACGTGGTAGCAGAGATAGGTCCCATCGACCAGTAAGTTTTCAGCATTTCGGACGATCTTACACCCTCTGCCATCTAGCCTAGATCGCAAGATATCCTGTGAAGATCGATCGGAGGATTATAGAATTCTTGCAAGAAAAAGCGATATAGGTGGGACGGGTCCCTCTTTCATGAAATCCCTTCTGGTTTCCCCAGGTGCCTTGCGGACAGAAAGTGAAAGTGGCTGATTGGAGAAGGGGAGACAATACTGAAGGCCTTGAGCTGAAGACTGAGGGGAATGGCAAAATAAGAGGATGGGATTGTGGTAACGTAGAAAAGTAACGTGGGTTGTTTAAAGTATAACGAAGAGCGTTTAAAAGTAAAACTAAGAACATTTTAAGAGCCCGGTTTCTTACCTCAACGCAGCTCTAGAAGGAGTCATTTCAAACCCCTATGGTTGTATAAATAGGCGGCACATAAACAGGTTTATGATAGGGAATGACGCAATCCTCCAAACAGAGTATTTTAGGGGCTAGGTGAAAAGGAGTGCCATGGTAAATATGTAAAAAGAGTCTGCAAGTCTGTTTATCTGTGTGTTGTGTATTGAAAAGGTGTCGAAGAGTGAAAAGAATAAGCTGTGTAAAGTTGAAGTAGGTTATTGTCGGCGGCGACCGAAACGTAGGTTGAAATAATTGAGAAATGGAGGCTTTGAGCGTGAAGGTTGGAGCGCGTTAAAAAAAAATATATATAAAATACATGGTCGCCGTAGTGTCCCTGTAGTTATGGTTAAGTTGGTGTTTCCATAGGAAGAGCACTTTTTGGGTGGCTTATAACTTTGCTCCCTCTGGACGAATCCTCACCAAACTTTGCAAAAAGTATATGGCCCACTCTGAATTTTATTGCAAAGTTTGGAGATGTTTGGTCCAGGGGGGGCAAAGTTATATGGGGGGTCCCAAAACTTTTGTTTTTTACTATAGACATAATGGGGAAAAACTTTGCGCACGGCCACAGGCCGAACCGCTGGACGGATTTACACCAAATTTGCGGCAGGAGCGGCGGCTTGGTCCCGAAAGCGTGCTTTTGCAAATTTGGTGTAAATACGTCCAGTAGTTTTTTTTTTAAATGACCAAAACGTAAGGCAAAAAAATTAGTGATATCTGTGTTCGCTTCGCGGACGGACTTCCCTGTTCGCTCCGCGGACAGCACCCCAATTGGCCCATGGCCTTGCGTCATGTCCGTGGACATGCGACGTGTTCGCTGATTGGATGGCGAGGGGCGTGGAGCGCGTCAGATTTTCTGTGGCGCCCGCCTTGTATTCGCCGTCGACCGCGTACAGCGCAGTGAAACGCAGTGAAACGTGGATAAAAAATTGTATTTAGTGCCGTGTGTTGGTGTGTAAGAGTGTTTGTCCGCGGAGAACACGGCTGTTCTGACATTTTGTAAATAAACTAAATGGTGGGGTGTTTAGAGGACGGAGTATGTGTCCTTTTTGTTCGCAAGGAAGGTAAAATTGAGCTATCAACACTCGCAGTGTACTTAATTGTTCGTAAATACACAAACTGGGGGTGTCCTCAGGACGCTGTCCGTATTGTAATCTGTCTAGTTGAATGTGTTCTAAGAACACTCGCGGTGTCCCGAAATGGTTGCAATTACACAAAATGGGGGTGTTCTGAGAACGTTGTTTGTATTGTTAGTTGTCAGGGTGAAAGTGTTTTAAGACCACTCCTTTTGTCCGCTGATAGTACAATTTCCTATGGGCCTCACCCGACTTTTTGTCCACTAAAGAAACGATAAATCCGGCTGGTGTGCGCTGACATTATGTGCTAATTATATGACTGGCGCTATTGACCTGGCTGACTTGCTTTTGCGACACTAAATCATATCTCTCGCCCCTAAACCTGACATTATCAAAGCATTCATATTCCCCGCCTCTCTCCGTGACATTACAGGGTGCGTCATCAAACGCGCCCAGTCCTCTCCAGTCCTGCGTGACTTTACACAGAACCCGGAAGACAACACATATTGGCCCTCATTCCAACCCAGGTGGTAAGTTCCCTACTTTACCACCATGGTGTAAACTCTGTTTACACCATGGTGGATGGCGGATTTACCGCCCCATTCCAAGGTGAGTGGGGCGGTGAATCCCCAATCCCCATTTAACCTTCCCCATTCCCATTTTTGCCCCATAGGGCTCAATGGGGATGGGGAAGGCGCTAATTAAGGCACCGTAAATTACGGTGCCGTAATTAGCTCCAAGGTCGCTTAGCGCCTTGGACTTTAACGCCTGCTAAAGGCAGGCGTTAAAGTGTGAAAAGGGCGTTAGGGGTTTAACGGCGCCGTAGCCGTTTACGGCGCCGTTAAGCCCCTAACGCCAGGGTTGTAATGAGGCCCATTATGTCACAACACAGCGGAATATGAAACAGTGATTTAAAAGCAAACAGCAAGATTGTAAATTTTGTAAAGTACATTTATTTGACATCAAAAGTTTAGAGACTATTCAGCAATTTGCATTTGTCTTTGTTGTCGATCCGCAAAAGTTCATGTTGAGGCACGCAATGTTCCTTTGCGGTACAGAGGCTGTTAGATCAGCTTACAACACAGTGTGCCACAATTCGGAATATGAAACTGTGGTTTAAAAGTAAACAGCAGGATTGTACATTTGGTAAAGTACATTTATTTCACATGAAATGTTTAGTGAATATTCAGAGATTTGCTAGTGTCTCTGCTGTCGATCAGCAAAAGTTTATTTTGAGCCACGCGCTGTTCCTTTGCGGTAGATAGGCTGTTGGTTTATGATAAAAGCAGTAAATGGTCGCTCTGATAATCGGAAGGTTGCTCCAACACCGAGCCATTAGACCACCCTATTGGTTGGTATGTTGTTTGTAGCCGCTAGTACTGCGTAAGGGCATATTGGTCCTTGGCGATTGTGCCATAAAATGGTGAGGGTCATGAAGTTGCTTATCTGGACCTGCACCTGGCAGTTGAAGACCCCATCCGCTGGAGTCTGAAAATCGTGACATAGGCAAAATGGGGCAACATACCTGTTTTAAAAAACATAAATTAGTCTCACCAGCCAATCTTCATTAAAAATCATCATTTTATTTATTAGGGCGTGAAAGTATTTGCTATCGAAGATAGTGCAACGGAGTATGTTAATAATAAAATAATAATATTTTCGCATTCATATAGCGCTAAGAACCGTGAGGTATGTAAGCGGTGGTTATTATTACCCACGGTGTGTGGTGCTCATTTATCGACCACGGAAGGATGAAAGGCTGAGTTTGGCCCTGCCGGGATTCGAACTTGCGTTAGCAAGCTGTGCACGGATGTCAAAGCGAGAGTTGTACTCGCTGTGCCACTTGACCGGCTACAGTGAAGGGGCACAGCGAGTACAGCGCTTGACCGCCTATAGACCGGTTAAATTATTTCGATTAACGCACCCTGTGTCGTCTGCCTTTTTCAGAGCCCTCTAAACGACAAGGGATCAATTTGGCGGTGATAGTGCGCGGTAGAAAACATTATGCCACTTTGAACGAACAAGTTCAACTTGAGCGGTCTTTAATGCTACGCTATTGTAATTATATTTCAGTATAAAATAATCTAAAGGGTTACTTACATTACAATTGTAATTTCCATTGTCTACGAGTAGTGCAGTCCCAAAATACGACTCTGCGTGTGCGAACGATCTTTCGCATAGTGATATAATATATAAAAGTGGTTTCGTTTCAGAAATGTCTTCCTTATCTTCTCTTACCTCTTAGCAACACTCCTTCAAGAGAAGTCTTTCATCACAATCTCTGTCTGTCAAGGTCAAAACACAATACAACCTTATAGTCGGCTTCGTGAGCCTCTCCGGGGCCCGAGAAAAAAATTGAAGCAGCTGACCTTCACTGTGAACGAGCATAAATTCTTACTTTGCAACATTCTGTGTAAAGGCATCTGTGAGAAGTTGGTTTTTGCACGCCATGTTTGTATATTGTTTGCGTGATATTAAAAAAAGTTTGTTTAAGGGACGTTATGGTTCCAAGTACAGCCGAAAGACCCCTGAAAATCGCAAGTTATGGTAAGCTATGCACCCATAACTCGCGCCACCACCGTGCACTGCTAAGACTAACACCCAGGACATCAAAGATGACATCGCAAATGTCATTGATGAAATCACTGATGACATCACATGTGTATGTACTTTTCATGGAATTTGTGTACTAGGGATTTTATTATAATGTTGCGAAAAAAGTGTCAAGGATAATTGAAATAAATATCATACCATTATTAGTGCTTTGAACGATGCATTGATATAAATAGCATTGTATTATGGGATTCTATCTAGTATACTGAGCTACTAATGGAGAAACATAGCATTGTGTGCAGAGAAGAAGATGAAAGTATAATATTTGTAATGTTAATATGTTGAATAATGAGATAATTGTCCTGAAATGTTTGAAAATTCACAAAAATGGGGGTGTAAGAGGACGTTCTTCGTATTGTGTGATTGCTTAGCTGTATGCAATGAGGGAATGGCACAGAGAGTAAAGTGGACGCAGTCCGCAGACACCGCGGCTGTCCATGGACAGGGCATGCTACATCCGGGTTTTTCCAGGAAATCCAACATGGAAAGAAGACTGTACGGATCAGCCAATCAGATGTCGAGGTTGTGGATTTGTGTTGAAAGAGACTGTGTGTGGTGAAGATGGCAGAAGTGGAGAAAGTCAGGGTGTTGCTGCTTGGAGATATGTTTGTGCATGGTTTACAACAGTATGCTCAATGCAGGCATGTTGCAAAGAACTTTGATGTTAAAGGAGTGGAGGTGGTGTGGAGAAGTGTGCCTGATTGCAATGTACAGGGAATTGTACAAGTTTGTGAAGATATGGCCACGATGAACAGTCCGCATGTGGTAGTTTTGCACTATGGTGCTTTCCATTTGGGCTATGTCAGTGCCCCTACTTGTTGGCAGATTTGGAACACTTGGTTCAAGCAGTAATGAACATCCTTCCAAATGCGAAAGTAATTTTTTCTGGATTACTACCTAGGGCAATATGGGACAATAGTTCAGTTTTTTGTCCTCAGCAAAACATTGCTAGGGGTGTCATCAACCGAGGCATGTGTGCCTTCATGGTTAGAGCTGGTATGTTCTTCTGTAATAATGAGAATATTGATGCCAGTAATACTGTTAATTCTAAAGAAGATGGCATCTCTTTATCTTTTACGGGAAATGCCTTTCTATTTTGGAATGTAAGGGTTGCTTTGGAGAAGGTTATGTGAAGATTTTAGGAGTAAAGTAAGAAAAAAAACCAAGAAAAAAAATACAAAATAACAGGTGTCTGTCAAGCATCTGTAAAAAAAACAAAAAAAACGGCTCTTTTCAGAGCCAACTTCAAAGGGGAAATGGGGCACACTATTTAAATTTACATTCACCACGCTCAGATTCTCGATATGTCCGCGGACATGGCGGTAGTCCGCGGACATCAAAAACACATGTCTGGCTCCCCCTTTTTTTTCTTTACTGACATATCTAGGCCACATGGTTTTGCTCAGTAACAGTCAAGGGGCCTCATTACGACCCTGGCGCTAAGGGATTACCGGTACCGGTAATCCCTTAGCGCCTGATTACAAGGTCCCTTTGCGGGTTCCCACCTTAATGGCTGGTTTTACCAGCCGTTAAGGATTGGACCCGCAAAGGGACCTTGGTGCTAATTACGGTACCTTCACAGTACGCAAAACTCTAATAAGAAAGCAGTTATCATTTCACTATTCAACATGGCAAGATTATGAATATTGCACCTTCATCATGTATGCTGCACACACTGCCTATGTTTCTGCATAAGTAGCTTACTATACTGGATAGAACTTCATAATAGAATGCTATTTATATCAATGCATTGCTTAATGCACTAATTAGCTCATGATATTTATCCCAATGATCCTTGACAGTTTTTGGTCAGCATTATAAGAATCCCTTGTACAGAGTTTTCATGAAAAGTAAATGCACATGTGATGTCATCAGTGATGTCATCAATGACATTTGTGATGTCATCTTTGATGTCCTGGGTGTTAGTGTTAGCAGTGCACGGTGGCGCGAGTTATGGTTGCTTATCTTACCATAACTGCCGAATTTCAGGGGTTTTTCGGTTTTACTTTGAACCATAACGTCCCTTTAACTAAGTTTTTTCACTGAATTTCATAGGTTTTTAGTAGCGCAACTTAACCATAACGTCCCTTTAACAAAGTTTTTTCACTGAATATATATATATATATATATATATATATATATATATATATATTTATTACATGGACGCGGTAGCATCCATGTAGTTATGGTTAAATTGGTGTTTCCATAGGAAGAGCATTTTTTGGGTGGCTTATAACTTCGCTCAATTGGTGTTTCCATAGGAAGAGCATTTTTTGGGTGGCTTATAACTTCGCTCGCTCTGGACGAATCCTCACCAAACTTTGCAAGAAAAGTATATGGCCCACTCTGAAGTTGCAAAGTTTGGAGAGGTTTGGTCCAGGGAGGGCAAAGTTATAGGGGGGGGGGCCCAAAACTTTTGTTTTTTCCCATAGACATAATGGGAAAAAACTTTGCGCACACCTACAGCCCAAACCGCTGGACGGATTTACACCAAATTTACGGCAGGAGCGGGGGTTTGGTCCCGAAAGCGCGCTTTTGCAATTTTGGTGTAAATCCGTCCAGTAGTTTTTTTCAAAATGACCAAAATGTAAGGCAAAAAAATTAGTGATATTTCCGTTCGCTTCGCGGACGGACTTCCCGGTTCGCTTCGCGGACAGCGCCTCGATTGGCCGAGTGGCTTGCGTGATGTCTGCGGACATGCAACGTGTTCACTGATTGGACGACGTGGGTCGTTGAGGGCGTCAGACTTTCTGTGGCGCCCGCCATCTTGCATTCGCCGTCGACTGCGGACAGCGCGGTGAAACTTGGTTTAAAAATTGTATTTAGTGGAGTGTGTTGGTGTGTAAGAGTGTTTGGGGAGGGTGGGGGAGTATGAGATAGGTTCAATGTTCTGTTTTTTTATGTGCTAGACGCTTTTGTTGTGTTCGATTTGTCGGCGGACAACACGGCTGTTCTGAAATTTTGTAAATAAACTAAATGGTGGGGTGTTCTGAGGACGGAGTATGTGTCCCTTTTGTTCGCAAGGAAGGTAAAATTGAGCTAAGAACACTTGCGGTGTCCTTAAATGTTCGTACATAAACAAAATGGGGGTGTCCTGAGGACGCTGTCCGTATTGTACTCTGGCAAGTTGAATGTGTTCTAAAAACACTCGCGGTGTCCCGAAATGTTTGCAATTACACAAAATGGGGGTGTTCTGAGAACGCTGTTCGTATTGTTCGTTGTCAGGTTGAAAGTGTTCTAAGAACCCTCCTTTTGTCCGCTGATAGTACAATTTCCTATGATCTTTACCCGACTGTTTGTCCACTAAAGAAACGATAAACCAGGCTGCTGTGCGCCGACATTATGTGATAATCCTATGCCTTGCGCCATCGACCTGGCTGACTTGCTTTTGCGACACTAAATCATATGTCCCGCCCCTAAGCCTGACATTATCAAAGCATTCATATTCCCTGCCTCTCTCCGTGACGTTACAGGGTGCGTAGCCAAACGCGCTCAGTCGTCTCCAGTCCTACACGACTTTACACAGAACCCGGAAAACAACACACATTATCTCACAACACAGCGCGCCACAATTCGGAATATGAAACTCTGGTTTAAAAGTAAACAGCAAGATTGTACATTTGGTAAAGTACATTTATTTCACATGAAATGTTTAGAGAATATTCAGCGATTTGCATTTGTCTTTGCTGTCGATCAGCAAAAGTTCATCTTGAGCTACCCGCTGTTCCTTTGCGGTACACAGGCTGTTGGTTTATGATAAAAGCAGCAAATGGTTGCACTGATAATCGGAAGGCTGCTCCAACAACGAGGCATTAGACCACCATAATGGTTGGTATGTTGCTTCTAGCCGCTAGTACTGCGTAAGGGCATATTGGTCCTTGGCGATTGTCCCATAAAATGTTGAGGGTCATGAAGTTGCTTACATGGAGCTGCACCTGACAGTTAAAGAAACCATTGGCTGGGGTCTGAAAATCGTGGCATTGGCAATACGGAAGAACATACCGGTTTTAAAAAACATAAATTAGTCTCACCAGCCGATCTTCATTAAAAATATTCATTTTATTTATTAGGGCGTGAAACTATTTTCTAGCGAGGATAGTGCAACTGAGTATGTGAACTTATTCCCATTAACCCACCCTGTGTCCTCTGCCTTCTTCAGAGCCCTCTAAACGACAGGGGACCAATTCGGTGGTAATAGTGCACGGTAGAAAACACTATGCCACATTGAACGAACAAGTACAACTTAACCGGGCTTTAACGTCACGCTATTGTTATTATTTTCCGGTATAAAATAATCTAAAGGGTTACTTACATTATATTGGCATTTTCCATTGTCTAAGCGTAGTGCAGTCCCAAAATACGACTCCGTGTGTGCCAACAATCTTTCTCATAGTGATATAATATATAAAAGTGGTTTCGTTTCAGAAATTTCATCCTTATCATGTCTTACGTTTTTGCAACACTCCCTCAAAAGAAGTCTTTTAGCACGATCCCTGTCTGTCAAAGTCAAAAAACAATAGAACCTTATATTGCGAGTCGTGGGCCTCTCCGGCACGCGAGCAAAAAATGGAAGCAGCTGACCTTCACTGTAAACGACCATAAATTCTTAGTTTGCAACATTCTGTATACAGCCATCTCTGAGAAATTGCTTTTTACACTCCATCTTTGTATATTGTTTGCGTGCTAATAAAAAAACTTTGTTAACGGGACGTTATGGTTAAGTTACGCTCCTAAAAACCTATGAAATTCAGTGAAAAAAACTTTGTTAAAGGGACGTTATGGTTCCAAGTAAAACCGAAAAACCCCTGAAATTCGCCAGTTATGGTAAGCTAAGCAACCATAACTCGCGCCACCACCGTGCACTGCTAAGACTAACACCCACAACATCAAAGATGACATCACAAATGTCATTGATGACATCACTGATGACATCACCTGTTTATGTACTTTTTATGAAATATGTGTACAAGGGATTCTTATTATAATGTTGCGAAAAAAGTGTCAAGGATCATTGCAATAAATATCATAACGTAATTAGTGCTTTGAACGATGCATTGATATAAATAGCATTCTATTATGGGGTTATATCTAGTATACTAAGCTACTAATGCAGAAACATAGCATTGTGTCCAGCATACAAGATGAAAGTATAATATTCGTAATGTTAATATGTTGAATAATGAAATGATAATTGTCCTGAATGTTTGAAAATAAAGAAAATGGGGGTGTTCTGAGGACGTTCTCCGTATTGTGTGACTGCTTAGCTGTATGCAATGAGGGAATGGCACAGAGAGTGAAGTGGAAATGGTAGAAGGGCTGTCCAAGAGTTACGCGGTCCGCGGACACCGCGGCTGTCCGTGGACAGGGCGTGCTACATCCGGGGTTTTCCAGCAAATCCAACATGGAAAGAAGACTGTAGGGATCAGCCAATCAGATGTTGAGGTTGTGGATTTGTGTTGAAAGAGACTGTGTGTAGTGAAGATGGCAGAAGTGGAGAAAGTCAGGGTGTTGGTGCTTGGAGATATGTTTGTGCATGGTTTACAACAGTATGCTCAATGCAGGCATGTTGCAAAGAACTTTGATGTTAAAGGAGTGGAGGTGGTGTGGAGAAGTGTGCCTGATTGCAATGTACAGGGAATTGTACAAGTTTGTGAAGATATGGCCACGATGAACAGTCCGCATGTGGTAGTTTTGCACTATGGTGCTTTCCATTTGGGCTATGTCAGTGCCCCTACTTTGTTGGCAAATTTGGAACACTTGGTTCAAGCAGTAATGAACATCCTTCCAAATGCAAAAGTAATTGTTTCTGGATTACTACCTAGGGCAATATGGGACAATAGTTCAGTTTTTTGTCCTCAGCAAAACAATGCTAGGTGTGTAATCAACCGAGGCATGTGTGCCTTTATGCTTAGAGCTGGTATGTTCTTCTGTAATAATGAGAATATTGATTCCAGTAATGCTGTTTATTTTAAAGAAGATGGCATTTCTTTATCTTTTATGGGAAATTGCATGCTGTTTTGGAATGTAAGGGTTGCTTTGGAGAAGGTTATGTGAAGATTTTAGGAGTAAAGTAAGAAAAAAAAAGAAAAAAAAATACAAAATAACAGGTGTCTGTCAAGCATCTGCAAAAAAACCAAAAAAACCGGCTCTTTTCAGAGCCAACCTCAAAAGGGAAATGGGGCACACTATTTAAATTTACATTCACCACGCTCAGATTTTCGATATGTCCGTGGACATGGCGGTAGTCCGCGGACATCAAAATCACTACCTAGGGGTTCAGTATGTTCTATGTTACATGTATATGAAGTCAGGGATATTATGGTTAAGTTGCGCTACTAAAAACCTATGAAATTCAGTGAAAAAACTTTGTTAAAGGGATGTTATGGTTAAGTTGCGCTACTAAAAACCTATGAAATTCAGTGAAAAAACTTTGTTAAAGGGACGTTATGGTTCAAAGTAAAACTGAAAAAACCCTGAAATTCGGCAGTTATGGTAAGATAAGCAACCATAACTCGCGCCACCGTACACTGCTAACACTAACACCCAGGACATCAAAGATGATATCACAAATGTCATTGATGACATCACTGATGACATCACATGTGCATTTACCTTTCATGAAAAGTCTGTACAAGGGATTCTTAGTGTAATGTTAATAAAAAAGTGTCAAAGATTATTGGAATAAATATCAGTGCTAATCAGTGCATTAAGCTATGCATTGATATAAATAGCATTCTATTATTAACTTCAATCCAGTATATTATGGTACTCATGTAGAAACATAGGCATTGTGTGCAGCATACATGAGGGAGGTGCAATATTCATAAGCTTGCCATGTTGAATAGTGAAATGATAACTGTTTTCTTATTAGACTTTTGCATGCTGTGAAACATGTGATAAGTAGATAATAAAACCCACTTACTACATAATTGCATTATTATAGAAAAACACAAAGAGACAACACCACATACAAATATGAGTATATACAAGGAAATTGAACTAAGTAAAAAAACAGCAGTAGTAGCAAAAAGTGTTCATAACCTAACTGATTACCTTTAAGCAGAGAAATGATTGCTCTGTTTCAAAGCTGCTACTTACCCTATGTATATATATGCCATGATGTGACTGGACCCTAAGGAACGTAGTGTGAATACAAGATAAAAAATAGGAGCATATACTGGGAAAGTACAGTAATAAAAAAACAACAGAACTATCAGAAAGTGCTGACAACTCTACTGATAATTTTAATGCACAGAAAGGATTGCTGTCTTTCAAGCTTGTGTCTTCCCCTATGTATATGTTTCATATGATATGACTGGACCCTAAGGGAATTATTGTAAGAACATACTTGAAGGATAAGTCTACGAATATAGTACATTTACAATTTTTAGTTCCTGACTGTTACTGAAGAAAATCATGTGGCCTAGATATGTCAGGAAAGGAAAAAAGGGGGAGTCAGACATGTGATGTTATCAGTGATGTCATCAATGACATTTGTGATGTCATCTTTGATGTCCTGGGTGTTAGTGTTAGCAGTGCACGGTGGCACGAGTTATGGTTGCTTATCTTACCATAACTGCCGAATTTCAGGGGTTTTTCGGTTTTACTTTGAACCATAACCTCCCTTTAACAAAGTTTTTTCACTGAATTTCATAGGTTTTTAGTAGCGCAACTTAACCATAACGTCCCTTTAACAAAGTTTTTTCACTGAATATATACATATATATAATATACTTTTTTTTAAAAAAAACTTCTGTGTAAACGATGGTAAGTATTGACAGTCAATTGAGACATGTCACAATGGGAGATATTACTCCACTGATGCTCCTGTGTAAAACACTGCCAAAACATATGCGTAAGCTCAAACAGTATAGTGCGGAATGGGTAAAGGGCACATCAGATACAATTTTCATGCTATGGCCAATAAGGGGGATCCCTGTCAAAGGCAGTATTGCAACACATGACCACATACTTGCACGCTGCATACACAGGAAAGACATTGGAGAAAAGATTAGCTATTTTAGAGCTCTGGAAAATGTACCAGGAGGAGCGGGAGGACCCGCCGCCTGAGGAATGGATGCTTAGCCAGCATGAGGAGGAAGGTGTTGAGCCTTCTGCTCCCTTTACCTCGCCAGAAGTAAACGGTTATAATGCAGAAAACGTAGGATTGTATCCGGTAAAAGAACTAAAAGCAGTGGCCGGGTATAGTAATCAGATATATGAACCACCTGCTTATAGCAGTGACGATAGTCCAGAAGAGACTAGAAGAAAGGAGGAGCTCTTTAAGATCTTACAGAACAAGGAACAGAAAAGTGAACGATCAAATGTAACCACACACCTAGAACGATAGATTAAGAGATGGAAAAGAGAAAATGATCAAGCTGATGAGTTAACGCTCATACACAACGAATGGATGGGTGGACAAATATTGTTCAAGCTTGATGAGAAAAGTATTGAGGAAGTCAGGAAAAGTGAAGATCAAGACGAGTAGGACAGAAAAGACACGGAACGATGAAAAGAGACTGTTGGAGGATGAACATATGAGAGTAGGCAGAGGCGAGAACAGATGTATCAGGAAGAACAGTAAAAGAATGAAAGGGCGGAGGAACAAAGGAAATATGACAACAGGCAGAGAGCAATATGCAAGAAAGGAAGAGAGAAGAGGAAGAAGAGCAGAAAATAAGGGATAAAAGGATGCAAAGACGAAGGAAAGAAGAAGAGCATAGAGCAAACAGAAGAAGGGAAGAAAAAAGACATGAAGAGGAAAGAGTTAGATGGGAAGCAAGAAAGTGAAGAATTAGATGACGAGATGGAGTTAAAAAGGAGACAGAGGGAGAGCGATATTAATCGCATTCAGAAAGAGTTAATGGAACCAAGTCCAGTGATATCGTGGGGCAATATAGAAGTTCCTCCTGTTACAGGGAGCAACATCAGGGCTGTCTAGGGTAGGCCTAGAAGAGAATTTTGACATGGGAAGCATCAGAGATATGATCGATAAAGCCTATCAAGACTTGAGAGAAAGTGGCAAATCGGGAACCTGAGGGAAGGGAGATCAGTCCCTGGTCTTCCAATGAGAGACCCGATCAGTCTCTAGCCTAGAGCCTACTCCTTAGACAGGCTGACTTTAGATAAGGGTGAAGGGGACGTGAGCCATACTTGCTAGGGGCTATATATGTTGGACGAAGAGAGAGAAACCTTCCGTGGGGAAGAGGGAGGAGGTGCATGCGGTCCCGAGGGATGTCTGCAGACAGACAAAGAAGTAAGATGGTCTGATCTAGAGATAGAATGCCAGATCCCATGGTGCGTCCAGAGCGTCCTAAAGGACGATTGCATAGCAAAAAGGGAGAGTCGCCACCATATGTGCCCAGGATGAGGTCAATCAGGTAGAAGGCAATCAGGAACCCTTGTCGCCACTATGGATAGGCAAACGATGGGAGCCGATTGTGGATTTAGGTGCACAGAGTTCCCTTTATTGGAGAAAGGAGGGGCCAGACCGCAGTACCTCCTATGTCCACAAATGCATAAGGATAATTTGAGATGTAAACTTCCCAGTTTAACAGCGGGTGCGGGAAAATGGATCTATGAGCTAGAGAAAATGACAGGGGAAATTCTTTAGCAATAGGGGACATTAAGGGTCTCCTAGCAGCCATTCTTGGGGAAAGGCCTGATGACATTTTTACGGTAGCAGATTATTCAAGTGTCACGGCACAGAACACAGTGCACGATGGAGTGCCATTAACAATTGTACATCAGATGTCTGGAGAGCGCTTAGGGTGCAGTATCCAAACACGGGTGCAATTATGGCACATAAGTTGAAAGAAGACAAAGATCCACTTGCTTAAATTCAGAGTATTCAGGAACAGTGGACTCTTGAAACACGGGAACCGTGGGGAAAATCAGTGGCAGTATTTTACCACATATTATGCCAGAGATTGCCAGAACAAGTACAGAGAAAGCTCAAGAAATTAGTGGGAATGGAATCGAAGCCATGGGCAGAAATACAGTTGACCATAGTGCATCACTGTCGGCTGCTGCAGGAGAAAAATAGGAAGAAGCTAGAAAACTTGAGGAACCCAAGTTAGTTCAGAAGAAATTGTCAAAGTACGCCATAGAAGGGGCAGTATTGGCAAGCCGAAAATGATTGGGAATACAGCAAGTAGTGGGTACATTGCAGGTGAATAATCAACACCAAATGGATCAAGGAGAGAATGGGTTTGTGCCACAAGACAGAGGAATGGGCTACAGAGGAAGGGGTGGTTTTCAGGACAACCAACACGGTTTCCAGAATATGCAGAATGATAACCCGAATGTGCAAGGAGGTTTTAACCAAGGTAGACAAATCAGAATAGTTCCTCCTGTATGTTGGACATGTGGGATGACAGGGCACATTGCGCGCCTGTGTGGAAGCCAAGGGTATGTCAGAATGGCCATTTCTCAAGAGGGGGGATAGCTTATCCTCCAGCATATAGCTTACATGCTAGGGACAGGTTCCCCCAAGATCAAACAAGGCATCAAAGACAAAGCTGCAAATGGAACAGGCACTGCAACCACAGCAATCGCCATTGAATCCTCCACAAGGGCAGTCGCAGCACGCACCCATGCAGATACAGCAGAATGCAAACACAGGACAGTTATTGACACCTAGAGTAGGGGGTGTCACTGTGGTCGGAGGAAGTCCTTTCACTGGTATGGGGATATGCATGTATCCACAATAGGACCGCTCACAGTGTGACTTGATGTGTTCAGTACTATCAGTGACACCAGACCCCCAACAGGAACCAAGGGTTGATGTGACAATAGGAGGCAAATCTTTTTCTTTTTTAGTAGACACTGGGGCTACTCATTCATGAATACGAGAGGGAAAATACTCAATGTCAGGAAATGCCATTAATGCTCAAGAATTCTCTGGAGCTACGAGTCGAGTTCCTTTTACTGATGAATTACCAGTCTCTATAGGAGAGTGTGACAGGTCTGTTCCATTGTTGTATTCACGGCAGACACCAGTTAACATTCTAGGACGAGATTTAATGACGAAGCTTAACATGACAATTTGTTTTACTGATGAAGGCATAGTGTGCTCTACTCCAGGGTTCCATTATATGAATGTGGGTGAATTTATAATGGCATTTCCAGGGCAAATGGCTGTGTGAGGAATGCCACTGTAACCAGAAGTTTTTCTTTATAGGGTATGCATTTTGTTGACATGGCTACCCTGCTTAGTGGGAAAGATTATGAGAGTACCTGATGAATTCTTGTTCAGCCCACATATACCTTTGTACGAAGAGGTGGGACAGACTATTCCCCTAGAGTTAAATGCAGCCATAGTTCGAGGGGAAATGGCCATGCTCGAAGGAACAGATGTTCAGGGCAGGCCATGGAGAGAAGTGATTGCCATTGGGGAAGGGTATAGACTGACTGACGTCACTGATGAAGACATGTTTAGAGATGATCCGTCAGCTGATGAAGTAATATTCAAAATGAGTATTACATATTGGAATCAGAATAGAGAAAAGAGAGATCCCACAGCGAATGATCATAGTGCGTCCGCACCCAGCATTTTTTATGAGGATTTAGAAAAGGTACAAAACTCTTTATGTACTACAGGCCCCTACGACGTAGGCCTATTGAAGGAGGTAGGGAAGGTTAGGATAAAGTTGAAGCCAGGAGCAATTTTACCTCGAGCAATACAGTACCCAATGTCTCGAGAGGCAGATGAGAGTACTATTTCAGCCCTGATGGAACAAGGTATTTTAGTGACATCAGAGTCACTGTGCAATACTGTGGTGTATCCTATCCTCGACCAAACAGTCCTTTTCAGCATTTACATATTAATTATGTTGACATGCTTCAAGTATGTAGTGGATACAGATATATGATAGTGGTGGTGTGTCCCTTTTCCAGGTGAATTGAAGCAGGTCCTTGTGCGCACCCTGATGCCACTTGTGCAGTGAAGTTTTTAGCCCAAGAAGTCTTTCCCAGATGGGAAGTGTTGTGAGGTGCTGAGATCTGACAATGGACCCCATTTTGTTAATGTGGTATTTGAACAGATTAGCCTATTGCTAAGTATAAAGCACCAGTTTTCTTCTGCTTATCACCCGCAAGCGAACGGGATATGTAAGAGACTCAATGGGCTCCTTGAAGAGAGAATTGCAAAACTCAAATTGACACTGAAAAAGTGATGGCTGTATTGCCTGCCCCTTGCATTATATGCATCAACGAATCAGCCTGGGTTGGACCACCACCTCACACCCCACGGGCTAGTGACAGGGAGGCGAATGAGAATGCCTTTGTCTCCTCCATCGAGGAGCAGAAGTGATGCCCAGAAGACTGCAGAAATGTTATGAAATGGGTTACATGCTTATTTGACATGTATGACCGCCAGTATCTCTGTCATTTCAGATCAACTCAAACGCCAGAGGAGTCGGTCTCGGAACACAGATGAGGACCATTCAGCAACCAGAGCTGTAGAATTACTACCTGCACCTAGACTTTTTATTGGAGATCCAGTCCCAATAAGGAATTTCACCAGGACGTGGCACGAGCCACGCTTTAGTGGTCCCTACTTGGTGGAAAACATTACTCCCTCAGCAGTGAATATCCAAGGGAGACGCGATTGCATCCATTTGAGCAACGTAAAGCCATACGCTGGTGAGACGGACGTACCCCGGACTAATTCAAAAGCAAGACAAGCAGAAGTTCAGCATGTGCAGACCCGATCGATAACGAGGGCGAAGGGCGATAAGGTTGCTGATTTAAATAAATGCAAGTGGGGATTTGGACTGTGGCTCACCCCGGACACTCTTTATAGATGATATAGCAGGAGTGCAAACTCAGTTCTTGAGTCACAGGAATCTTTTGAATTGGAATTTAGAAAGTGTTGACGTACTATAAATATGCCAAACCTACAGTTTGAATTTGACGACTCGAAACGTGAGCAGTTTCCAAACTCGTTTCTCACTGAGTTTCTGTTTGGTTAATCCAAGGGTCCTGACAGATGCCGATGCCTATAGGCTTCTTTTCACTGTTTTCATTCTTGGAGCTTATCCTGCTCTTATTGGGCCCAGTGTTAATATATGCACATTTTTGCATGATCCTAAAAATGGCGCTGCAATCGGGAGGCTGCTTCTGACGATAGTTGAACAGATCCTGCAGTTACCTGACCATTTAACAGAGTTGCATGATTTAAAAGGTTTTTTCCTTCCTTAAAGCAGTATACCGGCACAATGAGGAATGTCGAACATGGTACAGTTTCGGAAAGTGAGCAAACTCAACGACATGTGGAGAATCATAATTGGTGGGGTTTAATGTATTGGTGCATAATATATGCATGCTCAGTATTTATTGTTTTCCTGATTCTTTTGGTTCATACTGTTTATTTCATTGGTCCAAGTAAGGTAGAAATCCCTTTGATTCTTCCCACTCCAGTATCTCATGCAGAGTTGTCCATTACTGAAAGACTAAGACCATTTGTGATGTTTGTGATTTTCCCCACACCAGTAGCTCATGTAAGGTTGCCTATTGCTAAAGCGAATGTACCAATGATCTCCCCTGTAGAGAAGACCATTACTGATATGCTTCTGGAATATTATGCTAGCACTTACTTTGCAAGAGGGAGACATGGGAGAAGCACAGAGGAAGATGATAATGGGATAAACAGATACTTAGTACAGCACACCTGGGTAACAACATTTGGTTATAAGCACATGAAAAAGTGGGAGAGAGAACATCTAAACAGAGTTGCTACGTTTGTGCTCTCATGCCTTATGCCATGAATGCAGCCCGAACTTTCATTGCTAAAGAAATCCTAGAGTATGATGCCAGATGTCTCGTTCACCTTGCAGCGTGCATGACAAGAGGCCAGTTTCAAGGGAATTGGGCCACTTTGCGATGGAGATCAATATGGTCGTTCCCATTCGAGGATGATTATATCAAGACTACACAAATGGAAAAAGAGCCTGCATGGAAAAGAAGATGCTTATGTATTCAGTGTCAGTACAAGATGAAGTGGCTTAAGAGGATGGACTGTCCTGACAAGGAAGAAAGGCCTTTGGCACCTGCATGCTGGGAACGAACTCAGACGTTAGTCTATGGATGAGTGAGAACAAAGAAAGGATGGGAAGAGGGTCTGAAGTCCTGTCCATCTCATCTATTGAAGTCAGAATGCGTGCGATAAGTACAAAAGATGAATGATAGTGTTTAAAGTCATGGGCCGACCGTGCTAAATTGCTGACATGGGTAGAAGATGAATCGGGTCCAATGACGGTGATCCCATTGATGAATGCGACATTGTGCTTCCAGAGAAAAGGCAAAAGATACATTGGAGCTAAAGAAGGGTGCAAGACTACAGTTGATGTCTCTAAAATAGGAACAGGGACAGCCGTCCTAATGGATCGATACTGGGCCTGTGGATCTAGAGCCTATATGAAGTTGCCCGAGGATTGGGGAGGAACATGCTCCATAGTGATCATTCATGTTCCAGCGTTGGTGATTCCGAAGAGTGACCTGAAGATTTGAGAGTTTCCGAAAGCAGATGCTCACATGAGAAATAGGAGATCAATAGGTTTTCTCAATCGAACAAAAAGGGAGAATTACTTTTCAGCGAAGTCCATGGAAGCCTATGATTCTATCCCGTATGAACACAGGTTTTTCAGTCAAACTCCTGCAGTATTCACGACTATCTTTATGCCAGGGATCCATATGATGGCTAATGCAAAGTGGTTGCAAATCACTCGCTGGGAGCTCCAGCAGACGATCAACACTACCATAAAGATTGATGACTTTCCAGAACAGATATGTCCTGGACATGATTACAGCCATGGATGGAGGTGTTTGTGCCACAATCGAAGAATCATGTTGCACATTCATACCTTCTCACGATTGCGAGAATGGGACCTTGACAGAGGCCATAACACTGCTAATGAACTTGTATACCAAGATAAAAGATGAAGTGGAAGATATGGCAGATGACAGCTGGTTTGCATCGATCTTCTCATTGGTTCCACAATGGATGGAGAATATTTTCAAGTTTCTCAGAGCACTGGTGATGATCATGTTTGGATTATGTGTGATAAGAATAATAATCACCCAGTAAAAGAAGATAACAAAGAAATCAGTACGAATGAAGACCATGATCGATGTCGAGTCTGGGTTTGAACCCAAGGAGCTGACAGATGAAGAAATCGGAAAATATATAGAAGCAAGCATTCTAGCACCTGAAGGAACGAAGTTCCTGTATCCAAGGAACCACAAGAAGTATGTGGGACGATGGATCTATTGTAGCCCGAATGGACAATGTAGCCACATGACATGGTGTAGTGGTGATCATGTAAAATCAGCAGGATCTCGGAAAGGAGTAATTAAGATATGGACTCCAAAGAAGCACTTTTTCAGACGAGGATGCCTAGACGTGAAGACTGATGGAGAATAGTCGATGAATCAACCAGAGGGGCCGGGGGAGGAGTGTAGAGGAGGAGCCAAATGCCTCTACTAGAAATCCCGCCCCTGTTTTGCCTATATGTTGGCAACCGGAAATTGTGACAATCAAAACACCAGTAATGATGCCTATAACACGAAAAGCCTTTGAGACAAGATATCCATTGAGTAAACCGTTCTTCATGTATCCTCTGAGAGCTGACAGTCTCTAAGGAGAAGTCCTGGAAGAAGTGTACAGATGAATGAAAGAGGAGATTGGTGACATCACATGAATGAAAAACAACTTGCCAAGAGGAGATGCCAAGATAGAAGGCGAATGGACCCAATAGAATTTCATGACGAAATAAAGAGTTGAGTAACATTGCATGTGCAGAATGAAGATTGCACGTGCGAGGAACACTGAAGAAAATCTAAGTCACTTTAGAACTGTACAGATGCTGCACCGCCAATAGACTAAGTAACCAGTAGGCTGGCTATATGTAGTGAATAGACTGCAGGCGGTGCTATATATATTATATAGGACAGCCATCCTGCTGTGTGATTGACAGCCAGGCTGTGTGAACGGGGGAAAACGGCATAAAAAGCAGGTCTCTGGGACTGGAAAGGCAGAGTCGCCACTGGAACGAAAGAACCAATGAGGAGCTGATGGAAGAGGATCCCTACCATGACTGAACCACCCGGTGAAGCCCTGCTGCAGGTCCGAATGTTCAGAATCCGACGACAGAGAAGATCCTACAGGAAACTTCTTCCCTTGAGCTGGTGGGACCAACCAGTTCACCCAAACTGCAAGCCAGGACCCCTCCTCTGGTCGAATTCGCTGTACAGAGCTACAGTGGGCCGGATAGCCAGGAAGGTCAGACCCTGCTTGGGTTTTAAGGAGCGCACCTTTTATTCGTTGCTTTGCTCTGCTGCTGGTTTCTTCCCTGGGTAGCGCAGGACCCTCCAGTCTTCCTACTTCTTGTCAGTTCGACAGTCGCTTCAGGAACCATGAGCCTCCAGGAACGTCTGCCTCAGCTACAGCTTCTTCTCCGTTTTAAGGTACTGTGCAAATCCGGTTGTTTGTTCCGTTCAACCGTGGTGAAAGTGTCCAAACTCTTTCTCCAATCCGAGGGCTTGTCCTTCTCTTTGAACTAACTTTTCTGCCAACCAACCACGTCCGGAATCTGTGGCACGAACTTTACCGCACACTCCCCTGACCTGTGTGATCTTGAGCAAAAGACTTTTGACCCAGTGACTTTGGCTCTAAGCCTTTTTAACCTGATTCTGTCATTGAAGTTCCTCTTGTTCAATTGCCCTGAGTACTTACCTGTTGGTTTGGTTCCTTTTCTATTAACTTGGTCTTTCCCTCCTTTTTAAAAGTTGCTGGAGTGCCATTTTTCTCCGACTTCATATTGTGAGCTTAACTGGTCTGGAACTTATTGGGAGTGGTGTGGTGTATTAAGAGTGTGATTTTTGAACTGCTATAATAGTGAAATGTTATATACCTGAAGAGTAAAATAAATGTATATTATTTTACTTGAAAACCTTGAGTCAGTGTTTGCTTGAATCATAGTAATTGCTGTCCTTTGTGTAACTATTTGATACTGCTCACTTGCTCTTGAGATAAGTCTGGCTGCTCAGCCATCGCTACCACTTTATCTGTGTAGTACAGGCTTGTACCAAAGGTGAATTTGTACTGTCACTTGGAGTCTTAATTGTGTGTGGTGTTCCCAAAGGGTACTGCATATAATTCTGCCTAACAAACCACCTCCGTTTTGTGATTGTTTGATGCCAGCCCTGGGCAGTGGGGGACCAGTCAGAGGCCAGTCAGAGGTTTAAGACTATGGTTTGCAAACCATTGAAGAATTTCCTTGAGAGCCACAATTAAGGGAGACGGTGCACAGTGTTCACAACAACCCTCTCGCAACTTTCCAATGCGAATATTGCAATCTGAGGGCTGCTGAAACTACAATATTCAGCTCATGTTTACTGTTTTGTACCCATTTTTTGTTCTGCATCTCTATGGGGGTGAGGGTGGTCACTCTGCAGGTGTGACAATCAACCTTGTACCCCCTTCTTCTTCTTTCAAAGCAGCCTATGTCCACATCCTGTTTAAAAAGGTCTTTCTTGATGGGCTCTGAAAGCTGTGACCTAGCTGTGACATGCAATGGGCATGCAGGGGGCACCAGAGGCAGTTACAGGCCTCAGCCATGTCCCGCTCCTCTGCCACGACCCGGGTAATTTATTTATTTCTGCAATGCTGGTCAAGTACCTGTATCCGACCAACATTGCAGAAATAAATACATTAACCGGGTCGTGGCGTCACCAGGAATCAAATTTAGGAGGGGCACAGAGGGGGCCAAAGGCAAAAGTAGGGGCCATGGTCAACATAGATACAGAATATGTAAAGAATATTTACTTGGCAACACTGGTCAATGCTATTATCTGCATAATGAAGTACCTAATCACAAGTGACATGGAAGTGGTGTAAAGTGGAATTGATATATAGTTTGGCAAAGAAGCATCGTGAAAGAAATTGCGCCTCCCCACTGATGCGAGTCAACATGTAATGACATTATGTGCACTGGTTAATAGCCTTGCCTTTAATGTGCAGCACTACAAAGCTGGAAGACTCTGGCCACAAGCACGACATACAAAATAAAACATGTTGTTGTTCTCCTCAACAGGCATCATTTGTTGACTAAGCAAGGCCACCTCCAACTCGATCAGCTCGCCGCAGCAACACCTTTTCCAGTATACCTGATACTATCGCTGACCTCCCTCTCTGCCCTCCACCAGGTAAGAGCACTATCCTCATGAGTTTATCTGCATTAGCACAAAGCTGATCAAGCACAAAGCACAAAGCAATGACTAATTTTTCAGTAGCAGTTTATTGTTTCAGCTCCCCTCTGGCTGCCTGCCACGTGAGAATAAGAGCATTCCTTTGTATTAATTTGTATTTAAGTAGCATCCCAAATGTGCCACAGCCTGTGTCCGCACCCACCCCAACTGACTTGTATATCACATGCCAAACACTGCTTCTCTACCAGCATTGTTATAGATTTGTTGGACAATACTATGAGTGAGGCTTTTTTCAATCATGCCATACAGTGTGGCCCAATGTTCTGCCTATATTAAAACCACAACATTATTACTTATGATATGATATGATATGGTATGGTATTTGTAACGCGCCTATACACAGGTGTTTCAAGGCGCGGCGAGGAGGGAGGGGGGGACAAGGGGAGACAGACAACGATCCTACTAGGCCAGGTGTCATTCAGATCGCGCAAGTGCAGGGGTGGGGGAGGGGGAAAAGTGCAAGGGGAAGGGGAGGGGGGGAAGTGCAGTACAAGGTAAGTGGCGTAAAGTAATAAATACATAAATAGGGCCAGCTGGTGGCAAGTGCGAGGTAAGTGCAGAGCAAGTGCTGGGGAAGGGGGGGGGCTGTAGGGATACAGAGACAGTCCCGCAGTGCAAAGGGGTTCCAGGGCATCAGTGCAAGTGGAGAGTGGCTGGGCCCAGGACCGAGGCCGTTTAGAGTGGTCCAGTTGCAGGATCAGTGCAGTTTCAGTGAAGAATTAATTAGCTGTTCAGCAGGGGAGAGGGAGAGAGAAAGCAGAAGCAAAGAGGAAGGTTTTGAGGTGCTTCCGGAACCGGAGATGGTTCTCCTCAAGTTTCAGGGAGGCAGGAAGGCTGTTCCAGAGGGAGGCCCCTGCCGCGGAGAGAGATCTACCCCCAGCTCGTTGCTTCGAGAAGCGGCTAACCCTGAGGGAATTGGAGGCGGATGAGCGAAGGGCTCGGGAAGGAAGATATTTGGGAAGAGAGAGTTGAAGGTATTTAGGACCCAGGCCCCAGAAGGCCTTGTGGACAATGCAGAGGGTTTTGAACTTTATCCTCGCAGCCACTGGGAGCCAGTGTAGAGATTTCAGTCCTGGAGAGATACGGTCCCTGGGCTTGAGGCCAAGGACAAGTCTCGCAGTTCTGTTCTGGATGAGTTGCAGAGGGCGGAGAGTGGAGGCAGGCAGGTTAAGATAGAGGCTGTTACAGTAGTCCAGCTTCGAGAGAACCAGGGCTCGGGAGACAGTGAGCTTCTGGGGGAAGGAGAGGAAGGGAAGAATACCTCTGAGGAGGTGCAGCTGGTAGTGTGACCTCTTGGCGACGTCAGAAATATGAGGAGAGAAGGAGAGTGTGGAGTCGAAGATGACCCCAAGGTTTTTTGCCTTGCAGGTAGGAGCAGGGAGGGGGCCAAGGGAGGCAGGCCAGAGAGCTGCAGGGAAGGAGGGAGTGGGAGTACCGATGAGTAGAATCTCAGTCTTACTGGCATTAAGGCAGAGGTCATTGGCGGCACACCATTCTTGGATAGCAGACAGACAGTCAGAGATGAGGGAAGGAGAGGGGGAGGCTGAGGGTAGCCTGAAAATGAGCTGGGTATCGTCCGCATAGCACTGGAAATTAGGAGAGAGAGCGGCGATGCGGTGGGCAAGGAGTGCTAGATACTGGTTGAACAGCCAGGGAGAGAGATTAGATCCCTGGGGGACACCACAGGTGGAGAAAAAGATGTCGGAGAGGAAGGACCCCAGTTGGACCTGGGAGGGTCGATTTGAAAGGAAAGAGGTCAGCCACGCCAGAGCCTGACCAGTGATACCCAGGTTTTCCCGGAGACAGTTGAGCAGGATGGCATGGTTGACAGTGTCAAAGGCAGAGGAGAGATCGAGCAGAATGAGAACACACGGAGTGTTGGAATCGAGGTTCAAGAGCAGGTCTTCACGGATGTTCAGGAGAGCAGTTTCCGTGCTTCTGGCAGATCTGAAGCCAGATTGATGGTCATGAAGACTACCAACAGATTCAGCATGGAGGTTAAGCTGGGAGATGGCCAGTTTCTCCAGGAGCTTGCCCAGGAAGGGAGTGATGGAGATAGGGCGATAGTTAGCTGGGCAGGAGGGGTCGGAGGAGGGTTTCTTGAGAAGAGGGTGCACAAGGGAGTGCTTGAGGGGGGAAGGGAAGACTCCAGAGGCGAAGGAGTGGTTGCAGAAGTCAGCCAGGGCAGGAGCCAGGGAGTCGATGTGGTCCTTGATAGTTTTGGAGGAACAGGGGTGAACCTGTTTAGATGAGACTTTCATTGATCGGACTTGTCTGGAAACCTCGTCAGCAGAGAAAGGTGGAAAGGCAGAGAAAGAGGGAGGAGGGGTGACCGCAGAAGGGCCAGAGGAAGGGCCGGGTAGGGAGGGAGGGAGGTGAAAGGAGGAGAGCGAGGACAGGATGTCCTGAGTTTTAGAGATGAAGTGAGAGGCCAGTGCAGTGCAGAGGGCCTGGGAGGGGACAGGAGAGGTAGAGACTGCAACAGGGTTGGCCAGCTCCTTGCAGATTTTAAAGAGTTCGGCGGAGTTGTTTGATGCCGCAGAGATGCGGGCTTGGATAAGGGCTCTCTTCTTGGTGAGAACGGAGAGCCGGTACTGCCTTTGGAGCAGGCGGCAGGCCAGTTTGTCAGAGGATGAACATGAAGCACGCCATTTCCTCTCTGCAACCCTGCACTTGCGTTTTAGGGTGGCGAGATCCGAGTCATACCAGGAGTTACATTTGGCTTTGGGCTTCAGGCGGATTCTCATGACGGGGGCAAGGATATCAAGAGTAACAGATATAGCAGAGTGGAGCATGGAGAGGGCTGTGTCAGGGTGGGAGTCAGCCGAAGGGGCAGGGGGGGCGAGAAGGTAGCAGCGAAAGCCTCAACTGACACGCGCTTCATGGGTCGGATGACCGAGAAGGTGGGTGGCAGTGAAGAGGGTGGCTTTGCCTGTGGGGTAGGCAGGGTGAGGTGGGAGGATAGGAGAAAGCGATCACTCCAGGAGAGAGGAGAGGAGAGAGGGACGGAGAGGGGAAGGTCAGAAGAGATCAGAGCATCAATAGTGTGCCCAGCAGAGTGAGTAGGCCCAGATGGGAGAATAGAGAGTGAGAGAGAGTCGCAGAGGTCACGAAAGAGACCAGTGGGGGGACTGGAGGCATCAAGGTGGATGTTAAAGTCGCCAAGAAAGAGGAGTTGAGTGGTTGAGGACAGGAGTGCGGAGGAGAGGTCAGCCCACTCAGCGAGGAAGGAGGAAATTTGACCAGGTGGCCGATAGATAGTAGCCACGGTAAGGGAATGGCTAGGAGAGAGAGAGAGTCGGCAGACAAGACATTCAAAAGAGGAGTAGGTCTGCGTAGCAGTGACAGTGGCAGGAATCCACTCAGGGAAGATAAGGGCAACACCCCCCCCTGCACGGTTGGGCCTGGGCATGGAGAGGATCTTGTAACCGCCAGGTAGGAGTATGTCAAAGCAGGTGGCAGAGCTGGCTGTGAACCATGTCTCAGTGAGACAAAGGACGTCGAGGTCCAGTTCCTCAAGAAGGTGACAGATATTGGAGGAGTGCTTGATGGCAGAGCGAGTGTTTAGTGTGGCAATGTGGAGAAGGCTGCCATCCTTGAAGAACTTCCGGGGAGGGGTACAGATCAGAGGTACGCCCTGCAGAGGTATTAAAGAAGGAGGTGAAGAAGGAGCACGAGAGGGGGCAGGGAGGGAGGGTAGAGGCAAGGTAGCCAAGGATAGAGGAGGGGGGACAGCAGGAGAGGAGAGGAAGTTGATGAGGTGTGGGAAGCGTCTATCGAAGAGGTGAAGGTTGGCCTGAGGGCCTTGGACCAAGACGGTCCCATTAGCGTAGACATTAATGATGGCCTTAGAGGAGCGGAAGGGGGCCAAGAGGACATCCCAACGGGTGCCACCATTAATGGGAGAGGAGGAGAAAGGAGAGAGCACAGAGACCATATGAAGGGTCCATAGGTCAGGCGAAGGCACGAAAAAGAGGATGTCAGTGAGAGTTTCCTTAGAGCAGGCATTAGTGTAGGTGTCAGCGATAGGGAGGCCTGGGTTGGAGACCAGGATGTCCTTTTTAAACTTTTTCCTACCAGATTTAGTGAGGAGAGCAGGATAGTCAATGGAGAAGCAGTTAGAGAAGATAGGCGAGACGGAGATCACCATAGAGTAGGAGGGAGGGAGGGGGGTGAGACAGACGAAACGAGAGCACGCAGACAGGAAGTGAGCGGCAAGCACAAGTTACCACAATTAGAGCAAACAAACAGTAATGCGTATTAGGTACCGGGCCACCTAAGTTTGAGAATCCTGCGAGGGGAGAAAAAGCACCCTAGTATACCACAAATCAGAGCAAACAGTAATGCGTATTAGGTACCGGGCCACCTAAGTTTGAGAATCCTGCGAGGGGAGAAAAAGCACCCTAGTATACCACAAATCAGAGCAAACAGTAATGCGTATTAGGTACCGGGCCACCTAAGTTTGAGAATCCTGCGAGGGGAGAAAAAGCACCCTAGTATACCTCAACTGTGAATACAGTGCGGCAGGCCCCTTGCGGATGTAACCAGGAGTAGGAGGGGTGGGCCGGGGAACGGAGAACAGGTGGAACTGGCGCCTGGCGTCCCCTGCGGACACCTGCAGACACACGGGGAGCCGCACTGTAGGAGTCGCCCTTGGCCTGGGGCCCTTAGCCGCGGGGGCTGCCGGGCAGAGGGCTGCCCAGGAGGGGGGAGGTTATAGGCAGAGGGAGAGGAGGGGGGGTGGGCGGGCAGGGAGGCGGGGAGGGAGAGGAAGACCAGGAAGTGGGAGGGGGGAGCAGGAGCAGGCCAAACACCGCGCTAGGAGCGCGAGGAACAATTCAACTTTTCTTTTTTAAAAAACAAAACAAAACACTCACGGAGGCCCAGGCAGGGCTTCTCAGGCCTGCTGTTCCCCTCAGGCCACCGGCGACCGCTCTCCACGCTCAGCTTAGTAATACAACTAAGTTTGAATTGTTTTTAATGTAATGGGACTGTGCCAAAGTAGTTTTCATATGACTAAAACCTACCCACCTCTCAATAGATGGCGATTCAGAAGAAAAGAAAAATGGATGCTGAATGTTGTGTTTTCAAGGATAGTTGGGCCAAGGATGTCTTTGAGTTGGAACAAAGGGGAACATCGTGTGTCTGATTTGCCAGGGAAAAGTAGCTGTCTGCAAGGAATAAAACGTTAAGCGGCATTATACTACAAAACATGCCACTGAATTTGGCAACCTGATTGGCCATATTAGGATTCATCGGGTGAACTCACAACACAAGCAGGCCCTGATCAGGCAACAATCTTTCTTCAAAGCTGGCAGGCAGAACTCTGAGGCAGCATCCAAGGTAAGTTACTTGATATCCAAGGCCATAGCGAGGAGAGGGAAACCATTGTCCGATGGAGAATTTGTCAAAGATTGTTTAGGAATATTTACATCAGTGGCATTCCCTGACAAACAAGTAATGGTGGAGAAAATCAGTCACTCACATCAGACAATTGCTAGACGAGTAGATGACCTATCATTAAACATTGCAGACACACTGACTGAGTGCTTGTCAGTTTTACAGCTTGGGGGCGGATGAAAGCACAGATGTGAGTGATACCGCCCAACTGGCGATCTTTGTACGAGGAGTGACCAAAGAATTCCAAATTGTTGAGGAGCTACTTGACCTATGTTCAATGAAAGGCAAAACAGGACAAGACATTTTCAATGAAGTCAAACGTGTCTTGTTGAAATTCAATCTGCCAGAGGACAAACTCTGTGGTCTGACAACTGATGGGGCCCCTGCTATGATCGGCAAACACAATGGATTTGTCAGTTTAATGGCAAAGTCAGTTCCCCAGAATGTCATCGCGCATCACTGCATCATTCACCAGGAACAACTGTGCGCAAAGGCCCTGGAGATGACACATGTGATGGAAAAGGTGGTTTCTGCAGTGAATTTCAGAAAGTCAAAATGGCTTCATCCTAGACAGTTGCAAGCATTTCTTGCAGAGATTGGAGCAGACCATGATGGTGTTTACTTCTGCCAAGCTCATTCGCTTAGCCGGGCAGCCACACTATCCTGATTCTGGTCACTGCTTAATGAAATTAAAACATCCATGACCAACAAAGGGAAAGATGTCCGCTTCTTGGACGATAATAGCTGGTTGAATGACTTAGCATTCCTTATTGACATGACATAAAATATCTTTCGGACCTGAATATAAAACTGCAAGGGAAGGATCAGTTTGTGAACAGGCTGTACCACTGAAGTACTTGGCTGTTGGGCTGTGCCGGAGACTGTTCTGCTCTCTCATCAACTTTTCCCTTTCACGGACGCCGTGTGATCGCCATGCGCAAGAAGTGCCCGCCTAACTGAAACACGCACTGGTTTGGACTCTCAAGTAAATACTGCTTTCATTCTACTGCATGTACTCAAGTCTTTATTTTAAGGACTTGGATTTGGACTTGGACTAAAGTTATCCCCTTCTTTATCTTACTGTGGCTGGGTTCTTTCGAGGCGTTAAGGTACAGTTTTAAAGATAAAGTTTAACCACTTTGCCCGCACCTTCATATGTCCCACTTAAAGGAATCTTTAGCTATGCCTTCCACTTTGTATTCTTCACTGGTAAGATAGCTAATCAAGTTAAGCACTCATCTCAGACATCAGACATTGTCCAACTGCAGTTATCCAGGTTCAGATCCCTGCAGGCCTCATTCAGCATTTCATTTTACACCTGTCTGAGTGCCACTTATTTGGAAAATACTAAAACACCTATTTTTTTTACAATGCTCAAAAGTAAGAGGAATGCTGTATGAAGTTCTGTTAGAAAAGTGATGTGTCAATTATTACTGTCCTTGAATATCTCTGTCCACGCAGTGCCCACAATTCCTCTCGGAAAAACAACTCCTACTCTGATTCCCAGCATCAATTTTCACAATATTACAATTCCCACTGAAATAGAGTATGCATATAATTGCTATGCACTGATTAACAGGCGTTTACATAATTTGTTGCTTTAACTCCACAGATGGATGAAGAGAGAGAAAGCAAAACTGCCATTCCGGGAAATTATCTGAAAAATGAAGACCCTGGAAAGGTATACAAGGAAGAAAACTGAAGGTGTCCCTGTCCCAGAGCTCTGGGTCTGAGAGTTGTTTCCTTCCATTAAACATCACCATGTCTAAGGGTTATCAGTGGAATCGATGCACACAGGACCTTTGCAAGTCCCGTCTATAACAGAACAATCCATCAAAGAGGACAGCTTGTTTTCTGCAGGAAAATAAATATAGGTCAATCGCAAATGAACTCAATGCAAATGTGAAAAACGTTAGTTTTATGTTTGTTCTCATGCTGTATCGGAGAAGACACAGGTGGAATGTGTTGTGTTCCCATCTTTGCATATAGGTTAAACCTACTAAACTTTGATACATTCATCCGTCAGTGTGGTGCCTGCTAGAACAACTTTGGTCATAAAATCAGTCTGCTTTGTCATGAGAGAAAGCATGTGGTAGAAGTTGTCCGAATTGCGAACTGGGGAGTTCAAGAAAAAGCTGCAGCACAATGTAGATTGTCCATAGGGGTGCACACATATAAAATATAGAAAGAAGCTGTTGTAGGTAAAATCAAGCGTCCCTTCGGAGGTTTATAGTCAACATTTTCCAAATGTACGGACTTTGAAATTATGTCAATTCTTGTCATGGCATTTTTGCTCAACAAAACACAATCTGGAGACACTCGCCTCCAGGAACAATTGTATCAGTGTTCTGAATGTGACAAACCATTCAGTCATGAAAGACATCTAACCCTACATCAAAGAACACACACTGGAGACAAACCTCACGAGTGCTCAGAATGCCCGAGAAGATTAATTTGCAAAAGCCAACTGACTATACATGAGGGAATCCACACTGGAGAAAAACCTTATCAATGCTCAGAATGTCAGAAGAGATTCAGTCAGATAAGCTGTCTGACTGAGCATGAGAGAATCCACACTGGAGAAAAACCTCTTCAGTGTTCAGAATGTCAAAAGGGTTTCAGTCGGAAAATGATTCTAAGGTAACATGAGCAACAACACACTGGGGACAAACCTCACCAGTGCTCAGAATGTCAAAAGAAATTCAGTCAGAAAAGCCAACTGACTCTACATGAGAGAAAACACACTGGAGAAAAACCTTATCAGTGCTCAGAATGTCGGAAAAGATTCAGTAATAAATGTGATCTAACTAAACATATAAGAACACACACTGGCGAAAAACCTTATGAGTGCTCAGAATGTCCAAAGAGATTCTGTCTGAAAAGCCAACTGAATATACATGTGAGAATCCACACTGGTGAAAACGTTTATAAATGCTCAGAATGTCAGAAAGGATTCAATCAAAAAAATCCGTCTGACTGAGCATGAGAGAAAACGCACTGGAGAAAAAACCTTATGAGTGCTCAGAATGTCAGAAAAGATTCAGTCAGAAACCCAATCTGACTCGACATGAGAGGAAACACACTTGAGAAAACACAGTATCAGTGCTGAAGAGGATCAGACTAAATATTAGGCAAACACCTTGTTGAAAAAGCTTCTAAGTGCTCTGAATGTCAGAACAGCTTCAGTGTGAAAGGGGTTCTGGCTAAACATGAGACTAAATACAGCAGAGATAAACGTTATCAGTGCCACAGAATGGCCAAAAACATTCAGTAGGAAGGACGGTCTAAGACAACAGGAGAGGACATAACAGTCCTAAAACCTTACCAGTGCTCTGAAGGTCAAATAAGTTTCAGTCAGAAAACCAGTGTGAATTTCCATGACTTGGCAGAAGTATAGCAAACACATTGCAATGCCAACGGGCAATGTCACCACACCTGATAAAAGTATTAGTGCAAGTGATGCAATGGACAATTACACACATGGCTGTTGTAAAGGCTTCATTCAAAATATGATGAAAAATCGAATGAGCAGCAAAGTCTTGAGCAAATCTGCAGCAATAGCCCCAGCGGGCATAGGTGCAGTATGAGTTCTTTATTTTGTAGCATTTTGGTATTTACCCCATTCAAGCATAGCTGTGTCAGAGCGCACTGACCCAGGGGGAGATGTGCTGCTTTATGAGATTAGCCAAAAGTCAACTTGAGCTAGTCAGACTCTTACAGACAATTGAACAGTTACTAGACAGTCTTTTTGGATGGCAATGTGATGATGACTACAATCAGATTTATTTGACCATAAGGAGTTAGTGGACGAGATATGTTAATTATGGAATTTTAATGATATTTGTTAAGTTAATTAGTGACTGACAAAATTGCAAACTGATTGTTTTTCTTTTTAAGTGGCACTTAAATATGTTGTACGGGTTTGTACATATGAACTGTTTATTTTTACTGCATATATACATTTTATAGAAAACATTGTGAATTCAAAATAAATATATTATTTGAAGTTGACATTAACTGTTAATTGTTTTTTTAGCCCAAATAGTAAGGGTGTACACTTTTTAGTTTGACCTTGAACATAGATGTTAAATGAAGGTATGTTTTCCGTACTCACCCTAAAGTGGTTGACAGCGAGGGATTTGCTGAATATTTCATGCGTAGTGCCATCTATTTCTACAGCCGGTGACATTACCTGTTGCGATGAGTAACAATTGTACTGGCTTTGTGATTATCCAATGTTGATAGCGGTCAACTGTCACGGATGCGGTGTGTGATGAATCCTACGGAGTCCTCATGGAACCCCATCTTAAAATCTCCTCCCATGTTGCCAGAGGAAGGCAGCCGCTACCTGATCCTAACAGTAGGGGTGGCATCATGATGGAGGGTCAAATGGGAGGAAATGGCTGTCTGAATAAAGTGGTGACTCCCTTAGGAGAGATGTCGTGTTCCTCTTTCTGTGAGGATGAAGACCCTAGGATCCCTAAATTCTTGATGGCACGCTGCCACTGCATAACTCCTTCCCCAGCTACAGTCCCAAGAAAAGTATATGAGAAACCGCCTAACCAGAATGAGTTTTCCACCTTCAGAACCTATGGGTCACATGTAATGCCCCCTGATATTAAAGGTTCTGTCTTGGAGAAAAGTGTTAACCCCAAGGTCACTGCATATACCATTCATGGAACATCTCCTGTCTCTAATGACTTTCAGTTCAATAAACAATCAATCAAAGTAAAATGGCATTGAAAGCTCTAAAACCATTATGGACTTCAAGACCCATAATGCTTATGGGACTGAGATGAAGAAGAGGAGCAAAGTGTGAATGATGAGTACTATTGCTGCAAAGGAGACCCAGCGGTCTAGTTGTTTCAATCACAGTCAAAGAAGTGGGACCTTTACATTTACAAATCACCCGCAGGTGAAGGGAAATGGCAGTACCACAGAAGCCAGAGAAGAGAAGAATGCCAGAAACGCAGGTGAAGCAGAAGCAGAAGTGGAAGCAGCTGCTGAGGCCGACGTTGGAAGAGGAGTCTAGGGGTGCTGTAGCATGTATGAAGCGGGACGGGGAACCGTGAAGAACAGCAGCAGTGGGAGATGCCCAGCTGGAAGAGGGAGGTATCCCCGAGCCGCAAAGAGCTGCGTCAGTGTACTGGAGCACCGGGAGATCCAACGAAGACCAGTGAGCTCCTGGGAAGAGCAGGATGGACAAAGGCAGCTGCAGCAGAGCTGTCAAAGGTATTGTCAGACCTTGGAAGGTTTGATAGTGTTGCAAAGTCCCACCCACACTGCAAATGCACGGCAGCCTCCAGAAATTCCACGGAGACGCCGAAAGAATCCAGTGAGTTGGCCTGAGGGAAGAGGGAAGAGGTAACCTCTGCAGAGAACAGGTACAATTAAAAGACCGTCTTGAATACTAACTAAGCAGAAGAGAGGGGCAAAGAGGGTGCAATTCTCCTGTCCTTCAACTGACCACGGACCCACAATCAAACTGTGCATTCCTTCTAATCTATAGGCCACCAACCTATGAGGCAACCTTCGGAGGCACCTTCATAGAAGCCGTCACAAACCTAGCCATACAGCATGAGCATCTTATCATTATTGGAGACTTCAACATGTGGTTCAAAGATGAGAACCCCAACTCACAGAAAACACTAACCAAACAACTTGAGACCATGAATCTCTGACAGATGGTGAAAGGAGTGACGCACAAAGCATGGCACACCCTCGACGCAGTCTTTGCCAATAGAAATCTGATCACAACATCACCACCCATCCAAATACTGTGGAGTAACAACCTCATCATCCCTTTCCTGATTCAAACACCATCGAACCCACCTAAAAAAAAAAAGAGAAATACCTGCCTTCTTGGAAAAGAAACTAGAAAACCATCAAAAAAGAGCGAATAGAAATCTCAAAGCCAACGATCACATCATTCCATGCAACAGACATAGTCGGAAAAGCAAACCTAATCCAGAAATGGATTGCAGAAACCATAAATAACATCTGCCCGGAAAAATGCCTTGTCCCCTCAAAAAAGAAAGCAGTGGCAAGATGGTAAACACCCCACCTGAAAGCAATAAAAAGAATCAACAGAAAACTAGAACAAGAATGGAGGAAAAACCCTGACTAAGGCAAAAGAGTAAAATACCTTCTACAAATCCGAGCATACAAATCTCAAATTCTCAAAGCAAAAAAGAAATACTTTAAAAAAATATATATTTATTGATTTGGTTGAAAAATGTCAACCTTTCAATATTGTTATAAAAGATATTAAAATGAAAACCTAATTCGCTCTTTCAAGAAAACAATAAAAAGTTACAAAGACAAAAAGTAGAACTATTTCTTAAAATACTTATTAAAAATTCTCTCTGGTCAAATTTTAAAAACGTTATACTTTATGCTTCAATCATTTTACATGTTATCATTCTACTACCTCTTTGTTTTCCAATTTTAATTCCTACAAAAAGTTTACAATTGCATAACCTAGTGCTTTTGATACTGTACGGAAGATGTTCTCCCATAACATTTGCGCATCTTTCTCGGTGTAGGACTCAAAATGCTTTTTAGAATACTTGATTCTAAGTGTTGTTAAACCAGTAGGTTTCATTCGTTCTTCGACAATACCGACACATTTAATTTGTTTGCTTTAGTGGATACCGTCTTGGTGTAGTCACTCTAGTTTGCCATAGGTTAAATCTAAAGCGATGTTGGGGTTTAGGAGATGTCTTAAAATATGATCCCATTATCCCATATAATATTTTAGACATTGTTCTTTAGTCTTGATCCAGTCACTTTCCCACAATTTTGTTTTAGCTCTCTCAGGATTAGATGGGAGTAAATCATGTGAAATGTCTGCATCGTCCTAAAAAATAAATACTACAACGACCGGATCGCAAAAACAACCAACGCTCAAAAAGAACTATTTAACATTATAAATGAGATGAGAAACCCGCTGGGATGCAACAACTCACCGACACCCTCCCAAAATCCATGCAATGATCTTGCAGACCATTTCAAGAACAAAATCACTAGCAAACACTGAGTCATACAAAGCAGACCAAAACGACCAAACAATCCATCAGCTTCCACCAACTGTGGGACCAACAAACAAAATGCCCTGCTTCCGCCAGATGTCGAGAGAAAAACTACTAAACTTTGGTGAAAAAGATCAACAAAGCAAGCTCCTCGATGGAGCCCTGTCCTCCAGACATCTACAAATCAATCCTCGTACAGGACACACCATCAGGTGGTGGGCCCTCAGGAGAGAGACCATCTATGGACCTCTCTGTATTGGCCGGACTCCCTTGGCCCCTGTCCCTCCCCCTGTCAAGAATCTTGGAGTCAAACTTCTCCCCAATGGGTCCTGAGAAGCCCAGATTTCTGCTATCTGTAGTGCAGGGTTTGGGAGACTGAAGGCTTTCAGGAAAATTCTCCCCCTGCACCCTGCCAAAAATCGGATATCCATGTTGACGTCCACTGTAATCAGTGCATTAGACTATTGTAATGACATCTACTTGGGTCAGCCCAAGTATCAGATTCAGCCGATGCAAGTTCTGCAGAATGCTGCGGCTCGCCTGGCACTTGGGGGCCCCGCCTGACTCCGTCCTTGCCATTGCTATTCCGTCTGCATTGGCTTCCTGTTACGCTCACCTGGTCTCTGTGCGTGCGTTGGGGCACGGTTGCAGCCCTCCCAGGGATGCGGTTGGTCTTGGAATTGCGTTCCCCTTCTGAACTGATGGCTGCGATGACGGGAAGGTGCTTCTTAGGGCCGCTCCTGCGTGGATTTAATGAGCTTGAGTATGCTAGTTTAAGGCCTTTGCCCCCACATCCTGTCCCTTCCCGAGGCGTGATTCCCCGTAGATGCCCTGCTTTGGAAGGCTCACCTGGTTTGTAATGTCTGTGGGCTCTCCATCCTGCTACTTCTAGCAGAGGCGCTTGATTGTTGAGGACCGAGTTCCTTCACTGGTCCTTTAGGTAAGTAAGCAATGTTCTTGTTTGTCTTCCTTATTATTCGTTTTCCTGTTACTGTTTGTTTCCTCATAATGGTGTTCGTTCTGTGTGTTATTGTCCGCTCCTTCCTAAACCCTGTTCTTTTGTTCTCTTCGCGCGCAGGTGGCGGTATAGACCTGTGTAGCTGCTGAGTTCGATGGCGGCAGCCGGAGTGATGAAGAACGGGACCAGCGGCTGCCGGTAGCAGGTAGGCTGACTCGTAGGGATGTGCGCGTGTTGTAAATGCAGTACAATTTTCCTATGGTGAAACGTTCTAACCTTGTCTTTTGTCTTCCTTTACAGCGAGCGAGTGCGTGAAAGAAGAATGCTGTGGAGCGATGTCAGAATCAGGATCGTTGGATTCCAGGAGATGAATTGCAGTAAGAAGGCTGCTGTGGAGCGATGTCCGAATCAGGATCATCGGATTCCATCAGGTGAGTATCTGCAGGTTCATGCAGCGGTTAGCCTGGCTTGCCTTGCCACACCCAGCAGCTTACACTTGGTACTGGGCCTGGAATAAGCGGCCTGAATAGAATAAAAGTATTCCCTTGTTACTTCTTCACTTGAGCCTGGCGCCAGGACAGAGTCCAGCCGGGCCCCCTGTGTTTGTTTGTCCTGAAAGGACATAAATGGGCCATTCTTTGGTAGCGACCCATGGCACCAACTACTTGAGGGTGTCGCACTTGTGTCCTTGGGCCAGTGGTCGTGACACTTCCTGTTGCCGCCCGCATAGAGTTCAAGACTCTGTGTAGTCCATCAAGCCTTTTATGAAGCTGGCCCCCACTTTTTGAAAAATAAATTGGAAAAAAACTGTCCAGCAAGAAATGTGCGCTCAAATTCGCATTAGCTCATTAAGGTCCCCACATTTTGTTGGAAACACATGGGTGGTTGATCTTTTTCTGTGTTGGCACCCGGCTTCTGGAATGCTCTTGGCCCTTATGCATCTTCGGGGCCTTGACCGCCCTCACCAATTCCTCTCAGCTCCTGTCTGTCCACAGCACTTTGCATTTGCACACCCTCCGCACTGGAGACTCGCACTTACACGTCCTGTGGCCCAGGTCGTGTAGCACTTTGTCCATGGCTCACCCACGGGCTCGGACTCCCCAGCTTCCCTCTTCCTTCTGCACTGGCACGTTCTGTATACTCACAAGGCATGGTAGGTCTGTCTCCCTCCCTTTTCCCCCTCTGCACTTACATTTTGTGCTGTATTGCTGTAATGTATTTCCCACCCTCGCTCCCTCACTGCCCTGTGGGTGCTTTGAAACAGTATATTCTTATTGTATAAGCACCTAAAAAGCAAACAATAAATAAATAAGTTGTGTGAAGTGGAAGTTAATCCTGGCAGGGGAGTACACCAGGAAAGGAACAGTTGTTATACCAAAGAAAACGTTGTTGTGTTTTCTAAAGCTGTGGAAAGAAAATACACACTTTATAATCCTGACAAACCTTTGTTTAATAAGAGACCTGTGCTGTCCTGACAAAAGTATTCTACAGAAAGGGTAATTGTTACACCTTTCTAAAATAATACTTTCATCTTGGGAAGAGTACTTTGGCAAAGAAACAATTGCGTTTTTTCTGTGAACACATGGTTTTGTGTGTGGCATTTCCTTTAACAATGCAAAGACGTGTTGGATGAAAGACATTTGCCATTGAACTGAACAGAACCGTGTGGAAACAGAACTCTTTCCTGAATTTATTCACTGAAGGGAGTCCAACCCTGGCCTAAAGGATTGCTTTGTGGGGATTATAAGTTTGATCTTTCACACACGTTTGTTGAACTGAACTCAGAGAAATGTACCTTTTGCATTTTGGTTGTGTATTATGATGGGAGTTATTTTTCCTTTAGTTGTAGTTTGCTAGGTAGGAACATTCTCGTTAGAGTACGGACAGATGGGGGTTCATCCCATCCCCATATAACCTTAATGAATATGGCAAACATTGAGAAAGCTACAGCTTTGTGTCCGTCTCTCATTTCTGACCCCTTACAAGTGTCACTGGATTAAGAAAATCACAATTTTTGATACTTTGATATTGGCCATAGATTCATTTTGAATACTGAACTCCAGGACTGCTACAAGACGTCTCATGGTAAGGGTGGGTGATGGGCCAATCGAACGTAGGGACTCCCCTCTGGAGTGTGGTCCTGGGGTAATGAATACATTGCATTTGATAATCACTATTACCCAGGATCTCCCACCTGGTGACAGCATTGTGTGCCCCATGATGGGGTTGAATCTTCCAGGGGATTGGTTGTGACATTGGTAAACAAGTGCTGGAGCCTATCGCACCCCCAAAGTAAGGGGGGGCTTGAGGCAGGTAGGAGGAGTGGAAGAAGGATTTGGAAGGTTCCTGGATGTAATGACACATGTCACACATTGAGGAATATGACGATGAGGGACTTGTGTAATGGAGATTACATGCATGATCTATGCATTAGAGACCTGCGCTGGTCATGTGTGAGTCTGCTTGGGAAGACTCTGGGGAAGATGCCAGATGGATATTAAACACAAATCCACCACAAAGTAATCTGGAAACAGTGAAGAGGCTGGTTTTAGTTTTGGCTATTAGGGGGTGGTGATGCACCACCTATAAGCTGAAACTATTTCATTGGCGAACATCTAGGAAGGGGATTGGATGTGAGGAGGGGAACACAGCTTGTGAATGTTTGTTTATTTTCCCACCCATTCCCTGCCCATGGTAATCCCTATGGCCACTTCCACCCAGTCCCTCCCTATCCAAAACCCATGCTCCTGGTATCTCTTTGAGCTAGCTTTATGTTAGGGAGAATTCTCAAGAATGTGCTAATTTCCCTTACCTTTTGAGACCCCCAGCAACTTTGCTGGATTTCTAGGATTTGATTTTTTACCTGGGAAGAGTGTGAGCCTTTTTTCCCACTCTTCCATGTATTTTGATGTGTGTTTTTACTTTTGTGTTCTTTGGTTATGGAGTTTTAAGACAACTCCAGTGGCATCATCTTTTTCTGTGTGTCACACAGCACCTTCAGTGCAGTGGCACAGGGGTGTCTTTCAGACTCCTCAAGGTTTAAATACCTTCTCTGGGACTGACTACCGTCTCCCAGAGCATGTAAAGTTAAATTGACTTTACTAGTCTCTTTAAATGTATAGACCCAGCACACACTATCTTCCTATAGAGTGCTGGAGGGGTTGCCTAGCATCCCTGAGTCAAAACACTCATGTAACAGTCAAATGTTACCCTTTCCTACTTTAAATGGCTGGTGGCAGTGGTTTAGATCAAACTACCATGATTTTTCCCGACCGCGAACAACGGTAGCTAAAAATCGGGTCAGCCATGTTTTTCAATATGGCGCCCAAGACCTATCTGCAAAAACAGACTTCGGTCAACTTTTTTCGCCATTTCTTTTAGGAAAGGTCCATCTTGTGTTTGTCTCTGCGCGCCAAACCAGGTTTGGTCCCTTTGTTTGTTGGCCTTTGGCAGGTTTCAGTGCTGAACCCCTCCTCTGGTGCCTGAGTGTCTGGGGTGGACAGGATGTGAGGGAGGTGCCCGAAACTCCCTGTGCTTAGTCTCCTAGGAGACCTGAATGCACTCTGGCGTGATTGGCCGGCTGGCTGTCCGGCAAGGACAGCCACCCTGCTGTGTGAGTGACAGCCAGGCTGGAATGAATGGGGGAAATCTGTTTAAAAGCAGGTCTCTGGGACTTGGAAAGCAGAGTCGACCACTGGAACAAAAGAACCGAAGACGAGCTGAAGGGGGAGGACTGCTGCAACTCCTGGATGATCGGTGAAGCCCTGCTGCAGGTCCGAATTGCCTGAAACTCCATCGACATAGAAGCCCTTTAAGGTTAACTTCTTCCCTTGAGTTTGGTGGGAACAACCAACTCGCAGGCCACCTGGACACCGTCCCCATCTGGTCGAATTTTCTTCAGAGTGCTGTTGAAAACCGGATAGCCAGAGGGAAGGAAACCAGCTGGTGGACTTTAAGGCACTCACACCTTAAATCGACGTCTTGCAAAACTTTTGGCCTCATCCCTGGGCAGTGCAGGAACCTCCCGATGTCCTCCTTCTTGTCCCCACGACTGAAGCTCAGGAACAGCGAGATCTTCTCGAACTGCCAGGAACAACTGCCTCAGCTACAACTCTGCTTCACTTTAAAGGTACTGTGCAAACGCTGTCCGGAAAACTTTTCGGCCATCGCAAAAGTTTGTGGAACATTCCTAAACATTCGTCAAACTTTTCCCCTAGCCAAATTCATCTAAACTCTGTGGCAAAGACTTAACCGTTTACTACCAGAACTGTCCTATCCTATACAAAGACTCTGAACCATTGACTTTGGCCCAGGCCTATGAACTGAATTGCTGGTTGTAGTTTACTGAAACCCTTTGCCCTGCCTATTCAAGTATTTGTGCTATTTGATTCTTATAACCTTGTCTTTTTACCCCTTTATTAAGTATCTGAAGTGCCATTTTGCTCCCACTTCAGGGGAGCTCAACTTGTTCATTTACTTAGCGGTTGTGTATTTGTGGTTTATTACTGTGTGATATTGAGCTGCTCTTGCTAGTGTAATGTTTTCAAACTGATTGCGTAAATAAATGTATATTCTTTTACCAAGAAACCTTGAGTAAGTGTTTGTTTGAATCACTGTATTTGTTGGCCCTATGTGTAACTTGTTCTACTGCTCACTCAACTCTTGAGATAAGTCTGGCTGCTCAGCCATCGCTACCACTTTACTGTGTAGTACAGGCTTGTACCAAAGGTGAATTTGTACTGACACTTATAGGGCCTCATTATAACTTTGGAGGTAGCCATGCCCTTAATAAGGGCATGGCTGCCTCCCAAATCGTGTCCGGGTCCGGGATCCCTGAATGGGGAAATACCGGGCCATTCCGGGTATGGAGGGCCGGTATATCCTCCTTCAGGGAACCCGGGCCCGGTCCTTCCCCATTTCCATTCGAGCCCCCATAGGGCTCAATGGGAATGGGGAAGGAGCTAACAATGGGCCCATTACAAACGGGCCCGTTGTTAGCTCCATGGTCCCCTCGCGGGAACCGCTATGGACGTCTGGATAAACCAGACGTCCAGAGCGGGTCCCGCGAGGGGACCTCGTAATAGTGCAGAGTGGGTTTAACGGCGCCGGCACCATTACCGGCGCTGTTAAACCCATTCCGCACTAGTCGTAATGAGGCCCATAGTCTTAATAGCATGTAGTGTTCCCAAAGGGTACTGCATGTGATTCTGCCTAACAGTCAATATAAGCACCACAGAAATCGGAATAGGGTTGTAGGATATGATCCATTGGAAAGTGGCTGGCGCGCCGTGCATACCTAAAGGAAGGACTTTTATTGGTATGGTCCCAAAAGCGTTGAGAATGCTGTTTTTTCCTTATCTGGCCCATGTACGGGAACATGACAGTACCCTTTGATTAAATCCAGGGTAGATAGAAAGGTGGCTGATCCGAGTTTGTCAATCAGGTCATCGATGTGTGGCATGGGATAGGCATCAAAGTCCGAGATGGCATTGACTTGACAGAATTCTATGCAGAATCTCCAAGAGCGATCAGGTTTAGTAACCAACAGGATAGGAGAGGACTATGGCCTCAAGGATGGTTTGATGATATTGGCCTTCAACATTTTGTTCACTTCCTCAATTTCTATCTCTTTGCGGGCATCTGGGAGTCTGTACAGCTTTAAATGAACCACTTTACCTTTAGGTGTTCTAATATAGTGGTATGTGCATTTTACTCTTCCTAGTTTTTCTGAGAATGCATCAGGAAACAAGATGACTATACCTTTTAGATCTTCTTGTTGTTGAATTTATAGCTCGGGGGGTATTAAGTCAGTTATCTCTTTCCTCGGGAACCAGACAGGCTAGTATTTTGGCCTGGGTAGCTGACAGGTTCTCTTTCCATTCTTTCAAGAGGTTTATATGATACAAATTGACTTTTGGTTTTCTGTCTGGTTGGGCTACTTTGTAATTATTTGTTTCTAGTCGTTCTATTATCTCATAAGGTCCGTGCAACTTGGAGACAAGTTTGTTCTCTGAGGTGGGTAACAGCACTAGTATCTTTTGTTCTATGGAGAATGATCTTAGAATCACTTTTTTGCCATGAGCAGATTTTTGTTGGCTCTGGGCTTTTTCCATATGAGAATAAACTAAGTCTCTAACTAATATCATATGCTCTCGCATTCTGGTGTCGGTCTGCGAGATAGGAATGGGTGCCTCTTCTTGTTCCTCTCAGGTTTCCCTGAGCATGTCCAGGACCTCTCAGGGCTCTCTACCATAGAGTAGTTCAAAGGGAGAAAAACCTGTGGATGCTTGAGGGGTTTTCCTTACCGCAAATAGTGCCCATGGAATTATTCTGTCCCAATCCTTCCCATCTTAATCTACCAATATTCATAAAATTAGCTTCAGGGTTTTATTGAACCTTTCGACCAGACCATCGTGTTTGTGGATGGTACACCGACGTCCGCAAGGTGGCAATGTGTAGCAGCGCTTTAACTTCGGCCATAAGTTTACTCATAAAATTCGAACCTTGTTCTGTTAGTATTTCTTTGTGAAAACCGACCCTGGAGAAATACGGTAGATGGTGTTTGAGAATCTGCTGGGTGATATTATTCCGCATGGGAAAAGCCTCTGGATATCGGGTTGCATAATCTACTATTAGGAGTACATATTTATTACCTAGTCCGGATGTCTCTAGGAGTCCGATTATGTCCATACCAATTTTCAAAAAGGGGATTTCTATGATCGGCAACTGATTCAGAGGGGCAGGTAATGAGATGTGTGTACTGGTCTTTTGGCAGATCTCGCATGTCTGAATTAAGGTTTTTATATCAGAGTGAATACCTGGCCAGTACAATTTCTCACTAACATGCCCCTGCATGTTAGATTGTCCTGAATTCCCTCCGTTAAGATGGGAATGCAAGCTCTCTAGTATGACCCTCCGATGGCTCTTGGGTATCACCAGCTGTGTTTTTATTAGACCTCCCGTAGACGTCTCTCATCTATAAAGCAATCCTTGTTTTAAGAAAAAGAAAGGACTTCCCTTATCTAGGCCTTCTCCCTCTGGAATTGTTTGTAGGAAAGCTTCAGCAAGAGCTGGAACATTTTGTTGGGCGAAGGGTAGGTCGGGATATATGGTAGGTTCTTCTCCCTTCCTCTCTTCAATGTTAAGGGATTTATCAGCTTCTCCGAAGCCTATGTTTCCTCTGTCTGTTTTATCTGGTTCAGTTTGTTTAAACTGCGGAAATAGAGCTCTTTCCAAAATTCCCTGGGCGATTTGATCTCCACGACGTACCTCAGAGGGACTCTCGCCATGATTCTGTAAGAGAAACTTTACATCTCCCCGGAAGTCGGGTCAATAACACCTACTAAGACATCTATCCCAAACTTCTATACTAGGCCGGATTTCTGGGTCAATCTTATGTTACACCCCACAGGGGGTATTAAAACCAAGTCAGTAGGAATCATTCTTCTCTTCCCAGGAGGGATAACAGCTTCCCTACTACTACAGAGAGCAAACCCTAATGAGTCTTTGGTGGCGATGGAAGGGTTAGAGGCTCTCTAACTACATTTTTGGAATTGTAGCATTCCCCAATTAGTTTCAATTGAGTCACATCCCACTCTAACACCTTTTGTAAGGAACTCATGGTGGCAACAGTAAAGACAGACACAAGTGGTCACAGTTCAAGGGAGTTTATTAAACTGTATATGCAGGTTGGAAAAGCGCCTAATCTAAACCTAAATCTAAGATGGGAGCAAGCTACAACCATCAAATAATAATAAGGCAGTTCTAGTGGCATCTTGTCAAATAAAAAGGGCCTATACTAAGAAAAACCTATTGCCAATCCTTATGCTAAATACAAAAAAGAGTGTGGGGTAATGTTCATCAGAAAAGAAGGAAGTTTTCTCAAAAATGATAAGTCAGGATATTAGCCAGCGTTCTCCCTTCCCCACATTTTCAGCACGGGACAAGGTGAGACTCAGCTTATCAGGATCGCCGGTGGTTAAGTCTCTTTTCTATAAACAAAAGTCTCTTGCCTCTGAGGACCTGATGTCTTCAACAAAATAACAAACAAAAGTTCCTTTCAGCTTGCATGTCGTGTGATGCCTTTTCACCCTTGGAACACCCTTTTACGGGCTCAGACCCTTCTCGTGGTGTTGGGTTCACTATAACTTTCAACACAATCTTCATCTGTAACACTCACAAATCTTATTGTCTTTTAAACAGTTCACTGTGGACATCCCTCTGCCAGGTTCACACTTGTCAACACACTTAATTCGCCCACTCTTCTCGGCATCCTCGATCGGATTCACTCTTGCCAACTTTACAATGTGGGATTTGCTTCCCTTGGTTTCACAATCATTTGTTTGTCAAAGACTTTCGACTGTACAGAGGATTTTACGAGACCCCTGTATGACCATTATGACCCCCTTCTCGCCTTTCTCCCAAGGCCTTCTGGTTACTGTAGTTTAACAGCAGCGTAATTGCCTAGAGTTTCTCGATTGAACACCCACATGGTGCTTGACTATGCTATGCTGGCTTTCCCCCTTGCATATCAATAGTTCTTTGTGCTTTCTTTAATCAGTCGAGTGTTACTTTCGTTCAAAGTGTGCAGTCAAAATATCGAATTAATAATGTCGAAAGTCATAACCTCGAAAACAAATTCTTTTTATTTTTTTATTTATATATTTTTTTTATGGGGTCCGGGAATAATAAAAATGGGTAAAACAAAAAATAAAGGGGGTTTGGGGGGGGGAACCCCTCATTTCGAATAAAAAACATAATTAAAAAAATTCGACTTTTGTTTTCGATATTTTTTTTTCGAGATTATGACTTTCGACATTTTGACATTCGATTATATCACTATAAACCTTCGTTCAACACAGTCTGGTTTCTTTATCAACTCTCCCCTCTTTTCACAGGCTGTGATTAACTGTTCGGCTTTCTTGTCTGTGAAGTCAAGGCTGGTACCATTGGGCCATGTGTCTCTCCCTGGCTTGGCTATCAGCGGAGGAGGCGCACGGGTACCATTGACATCTGCTGCAACCCACGCTGGTTATTGTTTGTGGTCTTACGATTCCTTCTCTGGAGGTTTCACAGGCCTCTGTCGATAAGGGCAAGGTCACTTCCCTCCTTGGTAACCTTTCAATTTGCACCGTCTTTCTCCTCCTCTTAAACTGCTACGCTGAGTTAGCTCTCTCGTTGTGCAGTCTGCCTTGCTCGTACTGTGCTCTCATGCTCCACCTTTTATCGCTGTGGGGAAGGGTAAAGGCTCTCAAGTGTGAGTGATTCGGATCCATTGCCTGACTTTGCCTGACCCTGGTGATGGGACATGTCAGGTACATGGCTCGGGTGTTGTTCTGTCGTCCTTCATGATATGCGAAAGTGTTCGCATCGGAAAAGGGGGGGGTAGGGAGGTTGCGTCTCCTATGTAGTAGGATAGGGAAGAAGAGGGGTAAACGGAAGAGGAATACTGCGTCTCCCCCGTTGGCGTTCCCATTCCACTCCCCGAGGACCCCCCAACCAGATGATCCTCCCAAACTGGTCCAGCTCCAGGGACTGGATCCTATAGCGATGGCCATGTCCAGTCCACCTGGATGACAGACAGATTCCTGGGGACTAGATTGGGAGACACTTTCAGGTTTCTCACAGCGCTGATTCCTATGCTTTGAACTGTTTCCTCGTGGCCAAGAAGCCAGAGTGTGTGTGAAGCTCAAACGTGCTGCTTTGTCCTGTGCTGAAAACATGGGGAAGGGAAGCCAACTGCTCAACTATTCTGACATATTATTCCTTGAACACTTTTCTTTTGCCTACATTGTTGTTTTCCCACACCATTTGTATTTAGAAGTAAGGATTGGCAAAAGGTTTTAGTATAGGCCCTTTTACTTCGATAGCCTCCACTAGGACTGCATTATTATTTAATGGTCGTAGCTTTCTCCCATCCTTAGATTTAGGATTAGATGGGTGTTTAACCAACCCATTTGAAGTTCAATAAACACCTTTGAACTGTGATCACTTGTGTCTGTCTTCACTGCACAAGTCAAACCCAATGGATCTCTCTGATGGATTTGAGGCTCGGTTGCTATTTTTTCTAACCTGAGGGTTCCCTAGTATGTATCAACTGAGCCCGATCCTACTCATGACACCATGTGCGTGGAGCCAGGAATGAGACGAGGACACAAGAGATTCCTGGTTGTGGTTGTACATTTATGTACATAAAAAAGGGGTTAGAAAATGCATTACTGTCCCTACTCTAGGAGATATTTTTGCTACTTCAACCAAAACTAAGGGTCTATCCAATGTCAAGATGTTCAAAGTAAATTGTCCTGTGTCCGAAATCCTATCCTCACCCTCCTATTCTAAAAGCAACTCTAATATGCAGAGCGTAATGTCTCCAATCTTGACAGGTGCACAAATGTTCAAGTTCAAAAGAAATAATATATATATATATATGTGCTCCAACACAAACGTTCCAAATGGATAAGGTTCACAGTCCCAGGGGATGGCTCCCTTCCCCAGGTTTCTCTCAAGACTCCTTGGCACAAAGCCGCCTTGGAGTTTATTTTAATTTAATTTCTTTTATTGGACTTTCGTATGGTCCCTATATACAAGTGTTTCCAGGCACCACAAGGCAATGGGGGACATAAGAGAAAAAAAAAATCACAGTAAGGAACGGTCCTAATAGGCCTTGTGACATTCAGATTGTGCAAGTGCAGGGGGAAGGAGGAGGTGAAAAGGAAAGTCTTGAGAAGTTTCCACAACTTAAGGAGATCGGGCTCAAGTCTGAGAGGGGTAGGAAGGCCGCTCCAGAGGGAGGCTCCTGCCGAAGAAAGAGATCTACTCTCTGCTTGGAGAAACTTTTGATCTGCAGAGTTGGAGCTGGAGAACCGAAGGACTCCAGCAGGGAGGTATTTAGGGAGAGACAGTTAGATGTAGCGGGGACTCAGGCCCCAGAAAGCCTTGTGGATGATGCAGAGGATATTGAATTTTATCCTTCCAGCCAATGGGAGCCAGTGAAGGGATTTCAGCGCCGGAGAGATGCGGTCCCTGGGCTTGAGGCCTAGGATAAGTCTTGCACCCGATTCTGGATTAGTTGAAGAGGGTGAAGGGAGGAGAGAGGCAGATTGAGGAAGAGGCTATTGCAGTAGTCCAACCTAGAGAGAACCAGGGCTCTGGAGACATCCAGCTTCTTGGGAAAGGTGAGGAAAGGGAGAAAACCTCTGAGGAGGTGGAGTTCTTGGCAAGGTCTGTGATGTGAGGGGAGAGGGAGAAGTTGAAGATGACCCCAAGGCTTTTTGCCTCACATGTGGGTGAGGGGAGAGGTTAAGGGGAGGGGGCCCAAGGAGAGCGGCCAGAGAGCGGGAGGGAAACAGGCTGCAGGTATCCCAATGAGAAGGATCTCCGTCTTACTGCCATTAAGGCAGAGATCATTAGCAGAACACCACGCCTGAATAGCGGTCAGGCAGTCAGGTATGAGAGAGGAAGAGGAGGATGTAGAGGAGGGAAGCTTAAAGGAGAGCTGTGTGCCATCAGCATAGCACTGGAAGTGAGGGGAGAAGGTGGAGATCAAGTGGGCCAGAGGGGCAAGGTAGATGTTGAAATGCCACAGCAAATGGAGAGATCCCTGAGGAATGCCACAGGTAGAGAATGAGGTGGATGAGAGGACGGGCCCAGTTGCACTTGGGATGGTTGGATAGAAAGGAAGCAGGTCAGCCAGGCCAGTGCCCAGTCAGTGATGCCGAGGGCATCAAGGAGATGATTTAAGAGGATGGCATTATTGACCGTGTCTAAGGCAGAAGAAAGATCGAGAAGGATCAGAACAGAGGGGGAGTTGGAATCACGATTTGAGAGCAGGTCTTCACAGGTGTTCAGGAGAGCAGTTTCCATGTCTCTGGCTACTCGGAAGCCAGGCTGGTGGTCATGGAGACAGACAACAGATCCTGTGTGGTGAGTCAGTTGGGGGATGACCAACTTCTCCAGGAGTTTGCCCAAGAAAGGGGTGATGGAGATGGGGGGGGGTAGTTAGCCGGACCGGAAGGGTCAGCAGACAACTGTCTTAGAAGAGGGTGCACAAGGGAGTGCTTGAGGGGTTGTGTGAAAGAACCAGTGATGAAGGAACGGTTACAGAAGTCAGCCAAGAAAAGGGGCAAGAGGAGATGTTGTCCTTAATAGTTCTGGAAGAGCAGGTAAGCACTTGTTTGGAGGAGACTTTTATAGAGCAGACAACTCTAGAGACCTCATGTGGTGCAATGGGAGAGAAGGAGGAGACTATGGGGGTAGGGTGAGAGGGGGCCATGGGAAGCAGGAGCTGAAGTGGGGTGGGGAGGAGAGAGAGGACTGTATGTCCTGAGTTTTGGTAGGGAAGTGGGAGGCCAATGCAGATGGCATGGAAGGGAAGAGGAGACTGCAGTAGGATTGGCAAATTTTGAAAAGTTCAGCCATGTTATTGGTAGCCCCAGAAATGCGGGCTTGGACATGAGTCATCTTCTTGGAGCAGATGGAGAGTCAATATTGCCTTTGCAGCAGGTGGCAGGCGAGTTTGTCAGAGGATGTGCCTGAAGCCTGCCACTTGCTTTTCAGAGTGGCCACGTCAGAGTCATACCAAGAGTTGCACTTGGAGGCAGGCTTCATACGGATCCTCATGACAGTGGCAGAATGTCCAGAGTGTTGAAGATGGAGAGATGAAGGTTAGCAAGTGTTGAGTCAGTATGAAAGTCAAAAGTGGAGGTTGGTGAGGAATGAAGGTAGCTGCAAATGCAGGGACTGCCACACGCTTCATCAGTCGAATGACGAGGAGACAGGCAGTGCGGGCAGAGGCAATGCTGGGGGACCAGGGAGCTCCAAGTGGGAGAGGAGAGAGTTATCAGATCAGGAGAGAGGAGTAGGTAAAGGGTTAGAGAGAGTGATGTCTCCTGAGATGAGAGCATTGAGGGTGTGTCCAGCAGAGTAGGTTTGGCCGGAGGGAAGAAATGGTGAGGGAAAGAGAGTCGCATAGGTCGCGGAAAGATAAAGTGGCCGCAACACTAAGTCACATGTGTGGGAACGGGGGAGGGAAGGGAGGGAAGCAGTCCAGGTCTGTTTGCAGGCATGGGAGAGGTAGGGGATCCTAAAGTAGAATGCTGCAAAGACAGCTGAGCAGGTTAGATGACTACTGCTGAGATGTAATATCTTTACACCTTCCTGTAAATCCTATCGTTTTTTACAATTCCTGCTACTAAATCCTCGGTATCGGATCCGCTCTTCACCATCCCACAAAAGTGGAGGTTGCGTGGGGTTCCACAGTAAATGTTGTCCATTTCCAGCATTACACGTACTCCACAGCTTTCAAGTATTCAATGGGATCATCGCTATCGCTCCAAAGCGTGCAAGGTTGTTCTCAAATAAAATGTAAATATGGCATTTGCTGTGCGACAGGCTTTAGGTGAAACATGTTTTTCACTGGGAGGAGGTGGCCACAACCTTGTGAACACTGCTCGCCAATATGTACAAACCATGGGTGACCCTACATACAGAAGAGTTGATTACTGGCCACAAAAAGTGGAAATAAAATGATGTAATGGAGACTGCTTGATGACCGGATACTGCGCCTTTTCTGCATTTTGCCATAATGCTCAGTTTTCAGTTCTACACACTGTGCATGAACTCGCTTTGCATAAAGCCGGTGCACACCGGCTGCAGGGTCACCAACCGAAGAACCAGATCGATGGCTGTTGGAGCAAAACATCAGGCGGAATGTATCTTGACTTGAATTTCAGGATTCTCGTACCATTGGAAGCAGCGGGAGGGCGGCCTGGGGGCCTGGCTCAGTGGAGGCCAGGGCATCAGAAAGGCGCACATGGCCATGTGTGTGACTCTGCGGTTCACAATAGTAACAGGGTGGGTGGAGATTGCTTCGGGCCACTACGGGGTCCCACCCACACCGCCACCCACTTGGCTACTAGCAGCTGTCTTTTTTAGCCAATCGGAATGAGGCATCGGCGGAGTTGCAGCAACTCTGGCCTGCGCTGGGAAACCCAAAGACTCCACTCTCTTTCCCGGAGACCCAGAGAAGAGAGTACAAATCTGGAGTAAGCCTGCGAAGGACCGGCAAAAGACAGTCTCAGGCAGAACTTGTGAGACGGTAGAATCTCTGGTTGGAAATGATGTGCAAAACCTTTGGTCAATTATGAGGGTAGCCACGAAGATAAAACCCCAAATAGCCGGGGATTGCCAGATAAAGACCCAGGATTGGGAGCAATATTTGAGTGAAAAGTGCTCCCTCACATTGAAGGAGGAGGTCTATGACTTTGGGGAGAGTTGTTGCAACAGACAAAGGTACTCAATTGGGATGTTGAGGATGTTCGCTGGGCTACTGGGAGAGCCAAACCCTCAAGAGCAGCAGGCCTGATAACATCCCGCCCCTAATTATTCAAAACCATGTAGACCTTGGGGCGCCTCCTCTCTGGGACCTTTTCAAACATATTTCACTCTCTTACAGGGTTCCAGACACCTAGAAACACTCCCTTATTATCCCTATTTATAAGAAGGGGGACAGACAAAACCCAAGGAACTTTAGACCAATTGCCTTACTTGACTCCTCCAGCTAAATCTTTGGCACCCTATTGTTGAAAGAACTTAAAACCCAGATTAACACACTTAAATTATTAACACAACAGCAAGTGGGCTTTCGCTCAGGGATGGGCACCCCCTAAAGGCCTTTACTATGGCTCACTTGCGGGCAGCCGTGAAGAAAAAAACACTGGGGACTGTATACATGGCCTCTATGGACCTGTCAAATGCGTTTGAACCGGTCAGTAGAGGACGGCTCTGGGCAAATCTCGTGGCAATGGGTATTTCTCCTCACTTAGTCCGGCTGCTCGCACTCCTTCACACTGACACCACAGTGAGAGTGAGATTGGATAGGGATGGGGCAGTGACGGCCCCTGTAATTACGTCAGTTGGGTTGAGACAGGGATGTGTGGTAGCCCCCACCCTCTACAATCTTTACACATCAGACCTAAGTAGATGGTGGAAGGGGGGGCCTTACAATTCCAGTAAGGCTGGCCACAGTAACTTTGGACTGGTGATATCGTTCTTTTTGATCTTACACCGATCGATCGGTCTCCAGCGGAAGCTGACCATGTTCCATACATACTCGTCAGAAAATAATCTAAAAATAAACGGCCGAAAATCGAGAGATTTGATCTTCTTGACAAAGCAAACCCCAAAAACTATGAGCTGGTGGGTGGGGGATGGACGATAACACAGAGTAAACTCACTGACTTACCTGGGGCACGAGGTGGCAAATACTATTTCCATCCAATCTGAGTTTCAATATATTGATGCCAAATATAGCCCACTTTTAACCAAAATGAAACGCATACATGATCAGCTATGTCCCTTTACCATGAAGCCATTGATTCAATTCTACCTCCTACAGGTGGATCCTACTATATTATTTGGCCTTGATATTCATTTGAATGACTTGGGTGATGAGCTAAATACTACACAGGGCATGTTCTGGGTAAAGACCCTGGGCTTAGGAAGCTCATTACCAAATGTAGGGGTAAGACACGCGTTTGGGCGGCTGGTATCTCTGTCTATCAGAGCAACTTAGAGGGGGCTCTCAAACTACGCGAAGTTACCGGACCCACCGGCACAATCTCTGTATGAAGGGGGAGTGCAGAACCAAATCGTGATTCTGGGGCCAGAATTCCCAAACTGAAACAACAAATGTAACAATGAAGAGCTGATGACAAACCCCTTTATGGTGAAAAAGAAACTGTTCCCGCTCGACTGGCTTAATATAAACTCTGCAAGGAATATGCAAAACCTAACAATAAAAGGGAAGAGCTTGCACAATATTCACTCATTTTTCCTTGCCCGAAATTGCGGAGCTTGTATCTCTGTGTTGGAATAAACCAACTCCGGACTCTGGAGGGAATGAGAGGCTGGACTGAGGTGGGGCAGGCTCTGTGGGAGGAGTGATAGGGCAGGAACTATAACACATCTGGAGATGGGCTGTGTTGGGGGCGGGTCGGAGCCCCCACGCGGTCCCGTAAGCCCCTCAACATAAAGGACTCACACGGGCACCAGTCCTTCCTGTTCGGGCTTCCCGGTCGCTCTGTGGCGGCCGGGAACGCCCCCTTTATTTATACACACCGCGGCGGCGTGACACGTCACGCCGCCGCATAAGCCCGTCATCGGGCAGCGCCACAGGCTGCACGGCTCTGAGAGAAGCCAGAATAAAAGCCTTAGGGGGCGGCCTCATGAGAGGGGCCTACAGAGCCTGCTCTCTACAACTCTGGTGGGAAAAATGCAAGATTCAAACCTGGGTCTGGATGAGGGAGGATAATTCCTGCGTATAGTTTGTCCTTTCCTTTCCTCTTCTGAGCTGCTCTCCATGTTCCCCTCTGTATCTTCCTCCTTGATTTATTCAGCTTTATTTGCTGTTTTTTTAAATTGTGATGTCTTGTTTTAAATGTGAAAGATTTCTCCAGGCTTGTTTTGTGGGAATGAAAACACAATAAAATAAAAATAAAAATCTGCAGTCTCCAGGCTAAACCCAGAGGTTTGGCAGGTAAGGGTTAAACACTTTGCCCTGGAGGATGTGGTGCCGCCTCTGAGCATGTCCTGGGGGGGCATGTCACATGCTCTGGGCATAAAATTAAATAATGGGGCTCTGAGGATGTGGGGCTGCTCCTGTGCATATGCTGGGGTGCAAGGTCTCATGTCCTGGGCTTGTGCCTTAGATTATGCAATGGGGCTCTGGGGCTGCCTCTGTGCATGTGCTGCGGTGCAAGGTCTCAGGCTCTGGGCTCGTGCATTAGATTATGCAATGGGGCTATGGGGCTGCCTCCGTGCATGTGCTGCGGTGGAAGGTCTCAGGCTCTGGGCTCGTGCATTAGATTATGCAATTGGGCTCTGGGGCTGCCTCTGTGCATGTGCTGCGGTGGAAGGTCTCAGGCTCTGGGCTCGTGCATTAGATTATGCAATTGGGCTCTGGGCTGCCTCTGTGCATGTGCTGCGGTGCAAGGTCTCAGGCTCTGGGCTTGTGCACTAGATTATGCAATGGGGCTCTGGGGCTGCCTCTGTGCATGTGCTGCGGTGGAAGGTCTCAGGCTCTGGGCTCGTGCATTAGATTATGCAATGGGGCTATGGGGCTGCCTCTGTGCATGTGCTGCGGTGGAAGGTCTCAGGCTCTGGGCTTGTGCACTAGATTATGCAATGGGGCTCTGGGGCTGCCTCTGTGCATGTGCTGCAGTGGAAGGTCTCAGGCTCTGGGCTCGTGCATTAGATTATGCAATGGGGCTATGGGGCTGCCTCCGTGCATGTGCTGCGGTGGAAGGTCTCAGGCTCTGGGCTTGTGCATTAGATTATGCAATGGGGCTATGGGGCTGCCTCTGTGCATGTGCTGCGGTGCAAGGTCTCAGGCTCTGGGCTTGTGCATTAGATTATGCAATGGGGCTATGGGGCTGCCTCTGTGCATGTGCTGCGGTGCAAGGTCTCAGGCTCTGGGCTCGTGCATTAGATTATGCAATTGGGCTCTGGGGCTGCCTCTGTGCATGTGCTGCGGTGGAAGGTCTCAGGCTCTGGGCTTGTGCATTAGATTATGCAATGGGGCTATGGGGCTGCCTCTGTGCATGTGCTGTGGTGCAAGGTCTCAGGCTCTGGGCTCGTGCATTAGATTATGCAATTGGGCTCTGGGCTGCCTCTGTGCATGTGCTGCGGTGCAAGGTCTCAGGCTCTGGGCTCGTGCATTAGATTATGCAATGGGGCTATGGGGCTGCCTCTGTGCATGTGCTGCGGTGGAAGGTCTCAGGCTCTGGGCTCGTGCATTAGATTATGCAATAGGGCTATGGGGCTGCCTCTGTGCATGTGCTGCGGTGCAAGGTCTCATGTCCTGGGCTTGTGCCTTAGATTATGCAATGGGGCTATGGGGCTGCCTCTGTGCATGTGCTGCGGTGGAAGGTCTCAGGCTCTGGGCTCGTGCATTAGATTATGCAATGGGGCTCTGGGGCTGCCTCTGTGCATGTGCTGCGGTGGAAGGTCTCAGGCTCTGGGCTCGTGCATTAGATTATGCAATTGGGCTATGGGGCTGCCTCTGTGCATGTGCTGCGGTGGAAGGTCTCAGGCTCTGGGCTTGTACATTAGATTATGCAATGGGGCTCTGGGGCTGCCTCTGTGCATGTGCTGCGGTGGAAGGTCTCAGGCTCTGGGCTCGTGCATTAGATTATGCAATTGGGCTCTGGGGCTGCCTCTGTGCATGTGCTGCGGTGCAAGGTCTCATGTCCTGGGCTTGTGCCTTAGATTATGCAATGGGGCTATGGGGCTGCCTCTGTGCATGTGCTGCGGTGGAAGGTCTCAGGCTCTGGGCTCGTGCATTAGATTATGCAATGGGGCTATGGGGCTGCCTCTGTGCATGTGCTGCGGTGGAAGGTCTCAGGCTCTGGGCTTGTACATTAGATTATGCAATGGGGCTATGGGGCTGCCTCTGTGCATGTGCTGCGGTGCAAGGTCTCATGTCCTGGGCTTGTGCCTTAGATTATGCAATGGGGCTATGGGGCTGCCTCTGTGCATGTGCTGCGGTGGAAGGTCTCAGGCTCTGGGCGCGTGCATTAGATTATGCAATGGGGCTATGGGGCTGCCTCCGTGCATGTGCTGCGGTGGAAGGTCTCAGGCTCTGGGCTTGTACATTAGATTATGCAATGGGGCTATGGGGCTGCCTCTGTGCATGTGCTGCGGTGGAAGGTCTCAGGCTCTGGGCTCTGTACATTAGATTATGCAATGGGGCTATGGGGCTGCCTCTATGCATGTGCTGCGGTGGAAGGTCTCAGGCTCTGGGCTCGTGCATTAGATTATGCAATGGGGCTATGGGGCTGCCTCTGTGCATGTGCTGCGGTGGAAGGTCTCAGGCTCTGGGCTCGTGCATTAGATTATGCAATGGGGCTATGGGGCTGCCTCCGTGCATGTGCTGCGGTGGAAGGTCTCAGGCTCTGGGCTCGTGCATTAGATTATGCAATGGGGCTATGGGGCTGCCTCTGTGCATGTGCTGCGGTGGAAGGTCTCATGTCCTGGGCTTGTGCCTTAGATTATGCAATGGGGCTCTGCGGCTGCCTCTGTGCATGTGCTGTGGTGCAAGTTCTCAGGCTCTGGGCTTGTGCATTAGATTATGCAATGGGGCTCTGGGGCTGCCAGTGTGCATGTGCTGGGGTGCAAGGTCTCAGGCTCTGGGCTTGTGCATTAGATTATGCAATGGGGCTCTGGGGCTGCCTCTGTGCATGTGCTGCGGTGCAAGGTCTCAGGCTCTGGGCTTGTGCATTAGATTATGCAATGGGGCTCTGGGGCTGCCTCTGTGCATGTGCTGCGGTGCAAGGTCTCAGGCTCTGGGCTTGTGCATTAGATTATGCAATGGGGCTATGGGGCTGCCTCTGTGCATGTGCTGCGATGCAAGGTCTCAGGCTCTGGGCTTGTGCAATGGGGCTCTGGGGCTGCCTCTGTGCATGTGCTGCGGTGGAAGGTCTCAGGCTCTGGTCTTGGCCATTAGATTATGCAATGGGGCTCTGGGGCTGCCTCTGTGCATGTGCTGCGGTGGAAGGTCTCAGGCTCTGGTCTTGTGCATTAGATTATGCAATGGGGCTCTGGGGCTGCCTCTGTGCATGTGCTGCGGTGGAAGGTCTCAGGCTCTGGGCTTGTGCATTAGATTATGCAATGGGGCTATGGGGCTGCCTCTGTGCATGTGCTGCGGTGCAAGGTCTCAGGCTCTGGGCTTGTGCACTAGATTATGCAATGGGGCTCTGGGGCTGCCTCTGTGCATGTGCTGCGGTGGAAGGTCTCAGGCTCTGGGCTTGTGCATTAGATTATGCAATTGGGCTCTCGGGCTGCCTCTGTGCATGTGCTGCGGTGCAAGTTCTCAGGCTCTGGGCTCGTGCATTAGATTATGCAATGGGGCTATGGGGCTGCCTCTGTGCATGTGCTGCGGTGCAAGGTCTCAGGCTCTGGGCTTGTGCATTAGATTATGCAATTGGGCTGTGGGGGTGCCTCTGAGCACGTCCTGGGGGGGGCAGTGTCTCAGGCTCTGGGCTTGTGCATTAGATTATGCAATGGGGCTCTGGGGCTGCCTCTGTGCATGTGCTGCGGTGGAAGGTCTCAGGCTCTGGGCTTGTGCATTAGATTATGCAATGGGGCTCTGGGGCTGCCTCTGTGCATGTGCTGAGGTGGAAGGTCTCAGGCTCTGGGCTTGTGCATTAGATTATGCAATTGGGCTCTGGGGCTGCCTCTGTGCATGTGCTGCGGTGCAAGTTCTCAGGCTCTGGGCTCGTGCATTAGATTATGCAATGGGGCTATGGGGCTGCCTCTGTGCATGTGCTGCGGTGCAAGGTCTCAGGCTCTGGGCTTGTGCATTAGATTATGCAATTGGGCTGTGGGGGTGCCTCTGAGCACGTCCTGGGTGGGGCAGTGTCTCAGGCTCTGGGCTTGTGCATTAGATTATGCAATGGGGCTCTGGGGCTGCCTCTGTGCATGTGCTGCGGTGCAAGGTCTCAGGCTCTGGGCTTGTGCATTAGATTATGCAATTGGGCTGTGGGGGTGCCTCTGAGCACGTCCTGGGGGGGCAGTGTCTCAGGTTCTGGGCTTGTGCATTAGATTATGCAATGGGGCTATGGGGTTGCCTCTGTGCATGTGCTGCGGTGCAAGGTCTCAGGCTCTGTGCATTAGATTATGCAATGGGGCTCTGGGGCTGCCTCTGTGCATGTGCTGCGGTGAAAGGTCTCAGGCTCTGGGCTTGTGCATTAGATTATGCAATGGGGCTCTGGGGCTGCCTCTGTGCATGTGCTGCGGTGCAAGGTCTCAGGCTCCGGGCTCGTGCATTAGATTATGCAATGGGGCTATGGGGCTGCCTCTGTGCATGTGCTGCGGTGCAAGGTCTCAGGCTCTGGGCTCGTGCATTAGATTATGCAATTGGGCTCTGGGGCTGCCTCTGTGCATGTGCTGCGGTGGAAGGTCTCAGGCTCTGGGCTCGTGCATTAGATTATGCAATGGGGCTATGGGGCTGCCTCCGTGCATGTGCTGCGGTGGAAGGTCTCAGGCTCTGGGCTTGTGCATTAGATTATGCAATTGGGCTCTGGGGCTGCCTCTGTGCATGTGCTGCGGTGGAAGGTCTCAGGCTCTGGGCTCGTGCATTAGATTATGAAATGGGGCTCTGAGGCTGTGGGACTTTGGTGCTGCCTCCGAGCATGTTACGGGGGGCAGTGTCTTATCCTCCAGGCTTTTGCATTTGATGAAATTGCCTGTGCATGGTCTGGGGAGCTTTGTCTGAGGCTCTGGGCTTGTGCATTACATTATGTAAATAGGGCTCTGAGGCTGTGGGGGTGCTTCTGAGCACGTCCTGGGGGGGCAGTGTCTCAGGCTCTGGGCACGTGCATTAGATTATGCAATAGGACCTTGAGGCCGTGGGGCTGCCTCTGTGCATGTCCTGGGGGGGCGTCTCAGGCTCTGGGCTTGTGCATTAGATTATGCAATGGGGCTCTGGGGCTTCCTCTGAGCACGTCCTGGGGAGCAGTGTCTCATACTCTGGGTGTGTACATTAGATTAATTAATGCGGCTCTGAGGCTGTGGGGCTCCTTCTGAGCACGTCCTGGGGGGTGCAGTGTCTCAGGCTCTGGGCACGTGCATTAGATTATGCAATGGGACCTTGAGGCTGTGGGGCTCCCTCTGAGCACGTCCTGGGGGGCAGTGTCTCAGGCTCTGGGCACGTGCATTAGATTATGCAATAGGACCTTGAGGCCGTGGGGCTGCCTCTGTGCATGTCCTGGGGGGGGCGTCTCAGGCTCTGGGCTTGTGCATTAGATTATGCAATGGGGCTCTGGGGCTTCCTTTGAGCACGTCCTGGGGGTGCAGTGTCTCATACTCTGGGTGTGTACATTAGATTAATTAATGCGGCTCTGAGGCTGTGGGGCTCCTTCTGAGCACGTCCTGGGGGGTGCAGTGTCTCAGGCTCTGGGCACGTGCATTAGATTATGCAATTGGGCTGTGGGGGTGCCTCTGAGCACGTCCTGGGTGGGGCAGTGTCTCAGGCTCTGGGCTTGTGCATTAGATTATGCAATGGGGCTCTGGGGCTGCCTCTGTGCATGTGCTGCGGTGCAAGGTCTCAGGCTCTGGGCTTGTGCATTAGATTATGCAATTGGGCTGTGGGGGTGCCTCTGAGCACGTCCTGGGGGGGCAGTGTCTCAGGTTCTGGGCTTGTGCATTAGATTATGCAATGGGGCTATGGGGCTGCCTCTGTGCATGTGCTGCGGTGCAAGGTCTCAGGCTCTGTGCATTAGATTATGCAATGGGGCTCTGGGGCTGCCTCTGTGCATGTGCTGCGGTGAAAGGTCTCAGGCTCTGGGCTTGTGCATTAGATTATGCAATGGGGCTCTGGGGCTGCCTCTGTGCATGTGCTGCGGTGCAAGGTCTCAGGCTCCGGGCTCGTGCATTAGATTATGCAATGGGGCTATGGGGCTGCCTCTGTGCATGTGCTGCGGTGCAAGGTCTCAGGCTCTGGGCTCGTGCATTAGATTATGCAATTGGGCTCTGGGGCTGCCTCTGTGCATGTGCTGCGGTGGAAGGTCTCAGGCTCTGGGCTCGTGCATTAGATTATGCAATGGGGCTATGGGGCTGCCTCCGTGCATGTGCTGCGGTGGAAGGTCTCAGGCTCTGGGCTTGTGCATTAGATTATGCAATTGGGCTCTGGGGCTGCCTCTGTGCATGTGCTGCGGTGGAAGGTCTCAGGCTCTGGGCTCGTGCATTAGATTATGAAATGGGGCTCTGAGGCTGTGGGACTTTGGTGCTGCCTCCGAGCATGTTACGGGGGGCAGTGTCTTATCCTCCAGGCTTTTGCATTTGATGAAATTGCCTGTGCATGGTCTGGGGAGCTTTGTCTGAGGCTCTGGGCTTGTGCATTACATTATGTAAATAGGGCTCTGAGGCTGTGGGGGTGCTTCTGAGCACGTCCTGGGGGGGCAGTGTCTCAGGCTCTGGGCACGTGCATTAGATTATGCAATAGGACCTTGAGGCCGTGGGGCTGCCTCTGTGCATGTCCTGGGGGGGCGTCTCAGGCTCTGGGCTTGTGCATTAGATTATGCAATGGGGCTCTGGGGCTTCCTCTGAGCACGTCCTGGGGAGCAGTGTCTCATACTCTGGGTGTGTACATTAGATTAATTAATGCGGCTCTGAGGCTGTGGGGCTCCTTCTGAGCACGTCCTGGGGGGTGCAGTGTCTCAGGCTCTGGGCACGTGCATTAGATTATGCAATGGGACCTTGAGGCTGTGGGGCTCCTTCTGAGCACGTCCTGGGGGGTGCAGTGTCTCAGGCTCTGGGCACGTGCATTAGATTATGCAATGGGACCTTGAGGCTGTGGGGCTCCCTCTGAGCACGTCCTGGGGGGCAGTGTCTCAGGCTCTGGGCACGTGCATTAGAATATGCAATAGGACCTTGAGGCCGTGGGGCTGCCTCTGTGCATGTCCTGGGGGGGGGCGTCTCAGGCTCTGGGCTTGTGCATTAGATTATGCAATGGGGCTCTGGGGCTTCCTTTGAGCACGTCCTGGGGGTGCAGTGTCTCATACTCTGGGTGTGTACATTAGATTAATTAATGCGGCTCTGAGGCTGTGGGGCTCCTTCTGAGCACGTCCTGGGGGGTGCAGTGTCTCAGGCTCTGGGCACGTGCATTAGATTATGCAATGGGACCTTGAGGCTGTGGGGCTCCTTCTGAGCACGTCCTGGGGGGTGCAGTGTCTCAGGCTCTGGGCACGTGCATTAGATTATGCAATGGGACCTTGAGGCTGTGGGGCTCCCTCTGAGCACGTCCTGGGGGGCAGTGTCTCAGGCTCTGGGCACGTGCATTAGATTATGCAATAGGAACTTGAGGCCATGGGGCTGCCTCTGTACATGTCCTGGGGGGGGGGCGTCTCAGGCTCTGGGCACGTGCATTAGATTATGCAATGGGGCTCTGGGGCTTCCTTTGAGCACGTCCTGGGGGTGCAGTGTCTCATACTCTGGGTGTGTACATTAGATTAATTAATGCGGCTCTGAGGCTGTGGGGCTCCTTCTGAGCACGTCCTGGGGGGTGCAGTGTCTCAGGCTCTGGGCACGTGCATTAGATTATGCAATGGGACCTTGAGGCTGTGGGGCTCCCTCTGAGCACGTCCTGGGGGGCAGTGTCTCAGGCTCTGGGCACGTGCATTAGATTATGCAATAGGACCTTGAGGCCGTGGGGCTGCCTCTGTGCATGTCCTGGGGGGGTGCGTCTCAGGCTCTGGGCACGTGCATTAGATTATGCAATGGGACCTTGAGGCTGTGGGGCTCCCTCTGAGCGCGTCCTGGGGGGCAGTGTCTCAGGCTCTGGGCACGTGCATTAGATTATGCAATAGGACCTTGAGGCCGTGGGGCTGCCTCTGTGCATGTCCTGGGGGGGGGGGTCTCAGGCTCTGGGCTTGTGCATTAGATTATGCAATGGGGCTCTGGGGCTTCCTTTGAGCACGTCCTGGGGGTGCAGTGTCTCATACTCTGGGTGTGTACATTAGATTAATTAATGCGGCTCTGAGGCTGTGGGGCTGCCTCCGTGCATGTGCTGGGTGCAGTGTCTCAGGCTCTGGGCACGTGCATTAGATTATGCAATGGGACCTTGAGGCTGTGGGGCTCCTTCTGAGCACGTCCTGGGGGGTGCAGTGTCTCAGGCTCTGGGCACGTGCATTAGATTATGCAATGGGACCTTGAGGCTGTGGGGCTCCCTCTGAGCACGTCCTGGGGGGCAGTGTCTCAGGCTCTGGGCACGTGCATTAGATTATGCAATGGGACCTTGAGGCTGTGGGGCTCCTTCTGAGCATGTCCTGGGTGCAGTGTCTCATGCTCTGAATTTATCGGGTGTATTAGATTTTCGTTACTCTGCCGTGCACCGTATTTCGGACCTGTTCTGGGGGCAGCAGTGGGGTCTGGTGGCTGCAACTCTCCTCTTGCACAGTTACAGCCCCAGAAACGCACATTTCAGCTGCAGTAAATCACAGCAGAGAGCGGAAAGTTCCAGAAGCTTCTGATCGGGTGAGTGATAGGCAGGGGTGCAATGACAACTACATTAAAATAATGTTTGGGAGAAGTGCTAACTTCAGAGACAGTGGGGGAGTGGCAAACTTATTTGGGGGGTCTCTAACTTCGTTATGTATTCTAATGAGACTATTGTAGTGCAGCTTCAATGTTACAAGCAGTTAACTCTCTCCTTTAAGTCTGAAAGCATCCACCTGAGGACTTCTGTGAGAATAAGCTGCCCCCTGCCCCCCCCCCCCATCCTCCCCCTTCCAATCACTCCCCTGGTGTGCAAGGACTAACCCCATCATGATTTCAATTGCCTTAAAATGTATGCATATGAATGCAGGTGCAAACAGAGAAATTTCTGGGCCATTGTTAACATTGATGCACAGGCGCCGTTTAACGTCTGTGTCCTGTTCTGTCCGGCCAAGGCTCTGTAGGTCAGCCAGGTCGAGTCAACATAGCCCAGAATTTCAAGTGGGGGAGGAGGGGCTGAAGCCCGGTCAGCTCAATGGTGTTGTGGTTATGGTGATGGGCTGTGTAGGATGTGCTGTGTGATGGGCTGTGCAGGGCGTGCTGTGTGATGGGCTGTGCATGGCATGCTGTGTGATGGGCTGTGCAGGGCATGCTGTGTGATGAGCTTTGCAGGAGGTGCTTTGTAATGGGTGTGAATAGTTGGTATCTGTGGCCCGGGAACCTCGTGGAGGCCCACCCGCTGTAAATGACTACATGGACCCAGGTCTGCTGCCGTTGGGCTCTGGACACGCTCTGCTTTCACTGACGCGAGAACACCTTTTTATTTGTAAACCGCACCGTTGCACATCATGTGACATGCTACATTCCTCCCTTTTTATAGGGAACAAACCGAACAAATGACACAGTCAGTTGTGAATAAATACAAAAAACACATGACACAACATGGGCAGTAAAATGGCATGCAAAACATGACTGTGACATTGGATGAACAGTAAATTAGCCTGAGTGTTTTGTGTCACAGAAGCGTACTGCCTCCCATGTTTCTTGTCCCATAGTTCACTTACTCTGACATCACATAGTCATGGAAACGGGTGGGCCTCCTTCTACTTTCACGACTTGGATACCTGCCACCTCCACCCTCTCCCAGTGCCCGTTCACTTACCAGGTCTGGGGCATCAGGCTCTTGGGTGGGCCCTGGGTCGTCATCACTCTCAAAGCTCTGGGCATCGTTTTCCTCCGTTACCTCTCCAGACAACATATTACCTTCACACACCCTCCTAAAAAAGCTGGAGTTTCGTGTTACTGTTCCTCTGGTGTCCTCTGCCGTGACCATGGACCGCCTCACCTGAACAACATCCATGAGACAGGGTTTGTATGTGAGGGACAACTTTCCTTCGGGATGTCTGTTTCTTACTAACACGGTGTCACCCACAACCAGGTCTGGTGATTTTAGGTTCCTTCTCATATTTTCCCTTGTGTTTCATCGTCTCATGTCCTCCAACGCTCTGTCATCATCGATTTCGCCAGGGACTCTTCCTTCCACCTCAGGAATCAGGCCTTGGGACACCTTTGAAAAGGGCCTCCACTGGTGCAACGTGGAGCTGTACTCCCGAAAAACGGATACATCGTCCGTTTGAGGCAGTTTACTTGTCCTTGAGCAATGCAGAAGGTTTTGTTTAGAGTCCGCATAAAAAGCTCTGCCTCGCCATTTGCTCACAGCCAGACAGTTGATATCTTCCGATGTACTATTCCACACTCTCGTAAGAACACTGCGAAGCATTCTCCTTGGATTGGAGATGCATTGTTTGAGCAAATTACCTGGGAAAAGCCCTGCATCGCAAATATCTTCCCCATTACATGCGCCACATGCTTGAATGACGTGGAATCTACTAGCTCCACCTTCGGGTATCTGGACCACTGGTCAATCGTGACCAGAAACTGCAACCCACGACCCGTGAAGCCAAAATCTATGTGTATGTTGTCCCACGGCCTATCACTCTGAGGCATGGATTCAATTTGTGGCTGACGGTTAGCTGGTGCTGCGGCTTGGCACCATATGTCTACGCTCTTCTCTTAGTTGGGAAACCATACCTGCAGGTGCAGTCTGGCTTTAGTTTCTACCGAACCCTGATATCACCAGCTCTAGCACTCTCGGTATGAGCACCACCGGGATTACCTTTCTACTACCCCTCAGCAGGAGTCCTTCATCGGTGATCGACAGCTCGTGGCGTATCCTCCACAACTGTTCCAACTCCAGTTGGGCCGCCTGGAGCTTCCGATTGATATCTGTCAGTATGTTCTTCCAGTCTCCACTTGACATGGCTGTCTTGACCAGACAAAACAGTCATCCCAATCAGATGCTTCCAGGATCTCTTGGACTGATAGTGATACCGGTTTGGCCGACTCCACTACTAAATGGACGTGGTCTTCAGCTTCCGTTTCTTCGGCGCTCTTAGTGTCCTTCCTTTCCCGAGGATGTCATGATAGATAGTCTGCCGGGTTGTGCGACCCGGGTCTGTACACTAGCTTCGCCCCATATTCCAACAGTGTGAGCATCCACCGCTCAATTCTTGGCAGTGGTTTTGAGGATGAGCCTGTCATGATGGGTAACAGCGGCGTATGGTCAGTGACGACTGTCACCGGCTTTCCCAGAATGTATAGTTGGAAATGGCGACACCCCCACAGGACAGTGGACTCCCTCTCGGTTTGGGAGTACCGTTTTTCATTGCTGAACAGGGCCTTACTCGTATACGCCACAAGCCTCACCTGGCCTTGCGAGTCGCTTTGAGTCAGTACCGCTCCCAGGCCGACTGGGCTGGCGTCCACCACGATTTCTGAGTCTTTCTGAGTGGATCGAAGAAAGCCATGGTTCCTTTTTCCGTCCGTGCCTTCTTGATGGTTACAAACGCCTCCTGTTCCTTCTTGGTCCATTCCCAAGCCGTATCTTTTCTTGTTAGTAGTCTGAGAGGCTCGGATATGGTTGCAAGATTTGGAATGAAGCGTCCACAGTATGTGACCATTCCAACGAAGCTCCGGATTTCCGATGTATTCCCCGGTGGCCTTGCCTCTTGAATGTCCTGTACCTTGCACGGGCCTGGCGATATGCCACCTTCTTGAAAGATGATTCCAAAGAACACAATGCGTTTTTGCAGGAATTTGCACTTTTCCCTGTGAAGGGTGATTCCCAGCTGCTGAATTCTCTTGAGCGTCTTTTCTATTCTTTCCATGTGCTCTGCCTCCGATGTGGCGTATGCCAGTATATCATCACTTATATCAATAACTCTGTCCAGTCCTGCCAGGGCCCCACGGATCACATCCTGAAACACCTCTGCTGCTGAGAATACCCAGAAGCTGAGGTGCGTGTACTGTATAGGCCTTGATGCGTTATAAATGTCGTGATACAGTGGGAGTCCGGTTGGAGTCCGGTTGGAGTATCAACTGGTGATACACCGCTCTCAGAAGGAGCTTGGAGAGCACACAGGCTCTTTGTAACTCCCCCGCCACATCGTCCACTGTCAGGGTCAGGTGTCGCTACCTCCTGATGGCCTGGTTGGGGAGCCTCATGTCCATGCAGATTTGCATCGACCCCGGCTGTTTCGGTTTCTGTGCCACAACTATGGGAGACACCCACGAGGTCGGCCCTTCCACTTTCTCGATAATGTCTAGATTGACCAGGTTTTCGAGTTCCTGATCCACCCGTCCCCTTAGGTGAAATGGTATCCGACGATGTTTGAGTGCCACCAGGCAGAGCGACTTGTCATCTTCCCCACACCCACAAACACGTTCTTGAATTTCTCTAGGACTACATTAATGTCCTCCACGTACACCGTGTACGCGGAATGCACAATCCCTAATGCTTCAGCCACCGCACAACTCAGCAGCATGTCCTTACTGATGTCTGTGACAAAGAATTTCGCCTTGATATGATGTCCATCATGTTCCACCTTGGTTATAAAAACACCTTTCAACGGAATGGGGTGTGTGCCTCCGAATGTGAAGATCATGGCTTTCACAGCTGCTATCAGGGGCGGACCCGGCAGAGCCTCGTAATGCTGTAATGCAATCATGCACACAATGTCACCATATCCACCAGGGCCGGTGTCTCTGCCCCTCCTATTGCCACCATGCACTTCGGTTGTCTTCTCTTCTTCGTCTTCAATGAGCCAACGCTAGCGATGAAGAATACCTCCAGTTCTTCTTCTTCCGCTATGTCACGCTCGTCAAAGTCCACCTTGTTCCACCATTGCCACGTTTTGTTGTCGTCTCGAGGCATTGATATTCTGCCTGCTAGGGTCTCTTGGGATCGCCACGGGAGTGGGGGCTTTGCACATTCTGGCGAAGTGTCCAGTTACTCCACACCATCCGCACACTCTACCCTTTGCCGGCTATTCACCCGGATGTTGGTGGTCATATCCACAATTTGGACACAGTGTGGGATTTTCCCCTCTCTCTCTTCTGGGAACCCACCTTGGCTTTGCTGATGTGGCACCTTGGTGCGCAAACCTCCTCCAACTTGAGTGAGCGGTTTGACGTATCCATATTGGAAGCCCTTACTTCTGCCAGCTCATAGGACCTGCCCATCTCCAGGATGCGGGTAAGCGTGAGCCCAGGCTCCCTCAGTACTTGGTGCCATAGTTTGCCAGGGAAGCAACCCTGTATGAGCTGATTGCGGACCATCACTTCTTCCTTCTCCCAAGCAAATGTCGCCGCAAGATGTCTGAGACGTCCATAAAATTTGTCAAGGGATTCGTCCTCCTGCTTGGCGGCACACATGACAAACCGCTCGTAGTCTTGATACGCCAGCAGCATAAAATGTTCTGTCAGACAGTCTTTTGCAGCCTGGTACAAGTTGTCCACTGGCGTTAAAGGATAGTTCCGGGACTTTTTTTTTATTGTCCCTACGGTTCGGCCATGTGTTTTTAAGCATAAATCGGTAGATCGTAGAAAACTTTCCTATGGACCTTACCCGACTTTTCGTCCATTAACGCACTCGAAATCAGCTGCCATTTTGTGATAATCCTATCACTTTCCGCATCGCCCTGGCTCACCTGCGTTTGCGGCACTAAATCAAACCCCCCGCCCCTGAGCCTGACATCAGCAGACGCGTACCGCCCATTTCCCAACGCCAAAGCACGTTTCACTTGGTGGCTTCACGGGAGGCTCGGACACCGCGTTCGGAGAGTAATACCTGCCTGTGCGGTACTTGCCATTAGACAACATTTCCCCAGCGACAGTGGACAATACCGCGGATTTTCCCTGGATGTGCTGCAACCGGAACTTTACAATGTGTAATGTTTATTATTTATGTTCAATTGAAATTAAGATCTAAAATAAAACCCAACATATATTTTAACAATGGTTGTTTTGATTTTGTGTTTCTCACAGTGGTCTACTGTGGTCTACTGACTTGTCTTGTCACACCACATGTCTCCTGCCAAGCATCCTCCCTCACGCTGGCCGCCCACCTTCAATCCACATAAGTGTGTCTCCATTCACGAGTCTTCCTGTGTCTTGTCTGCACGACCACCGCCCCAATCCACCCCCCGCCCTATCAAAGGCAGTTTGCACCGGGGTACTTGCGCTGGCAAGTGGAGCTGTCAGGGAGCGATAAAGGCCAAGAGGTGCCAAAGACCATGTACACTTCAAAGTGGTCTATAGAGCATGGGTTGTTGTTCCCATGTCTACCTCCAGACCCCGTGTCTCCTGCCAAGCATCCCCCCTCATGCTGGACGCCCCCCTGCAATCCACATAAGTGTGTCTCCATTCACGAGTCTTCCTGTGTCTTGTCTGCACGACCACCGCCCCAGACCACCGCCCCAATCCACCCCCCGCCCTATCAAAGGCAGTTCGCACCGGGGTACTTGCGCTGGCAAGTGGAGCTGTCAGGGAGCGATAAAGGCCAAGAGGTGCCAAAGACCATGTACACTTCAAAGTGGTCTATAGAGCATGGGTTGTTGTTCCCATGTCTACCTCCAGACCCCGTGCCTCCTGCCAAGCATCCCCCCTCACGCTGGACGCCCCCCTGCAAACCGCATAATGCCACGACATATACACGTCATTCATTCACAAACACACCCCTGTTTCGAATTCTTTATAACCCACTTCATATTTCGAATGAGAACTTCTTTGCGCTTTGCTAGTCAACCCGTGAAGGTGCTGGTTATCTGCTCTTCGTCTCTGTGAACTTCCGTGACCACTTCGAGCAAACTCGTCAGTTTGCAAACTGTGAACTGCTCCCTGTTCTACGACAACAAACTACTCTGATCCCTGCATCTAACTGTTTGTTCGTCAAGGTAAGGCCATGTACCATAATCATTTTGCGTCCAATTTTTTAATTTATATCTATTTGCTAGTAGTCATCTTGCATCCATGTTTTATTTTCGTTCAAGACAGTACATGCAAGGAACTAGTCACATGTTCTGAGTTTAGTCAAATTATTTTTCTATTTTTTTAAAGTTATTCATATACTTATCCACATGTGAATAACGTGTATAGTTCCAAGAACCAAACCGAACCTTGCATTGGACATTTTATGTCATTTAATTTTTTAACACATTGGTATTCATAGAGAATTGTTGATCTTTACTTTTCAGAACTTTCCACAATGCCTGCCTGTTCCATTGGCGGTTGCCCTTCGAAGACCCATAATAAATCTGAAGGTACTATAATGCATGTTTTCCCTAAGACAATAGATCAGATAAGAGAATGGGTCCGATATTGCGGATATCCACCGTCTGAGCTTGAAAGAAGAGTCCTAGAAGTCTTTGCGGACAAGAGGGGTGATCGATACCGCATCTGCAGCAGGCACTTTAGCTCAGACATGTACTCCACATCATTGCTAATAAAGAAGAAAACACCGCGAGCAAGGCGAAAATTGCTCTCAACCGCTATTCCCACTCTATTCGTCCACATCCCTCCACTGGTGAGTCAAGTTTACGGATTTAGCTCTCGGCCTTGCGGTAGTGTGTAGCATTAGCTAACAATAATTTCCCCATTTATGTATCCACTCAATATGAAGGCGGAAGATTCTCCATCCGTGTCGTTATTGCAGTCATCAGCCACTTCAAGCGCCTATCGGGTAATCTTACTTAGCTATTCTGCCACTGACTTGTTTTAGGCATGTAAATCAATACTTTTAATTTATCGTGTAATTATTTCACGTAATGGTACACCCTAGTACTCGTCCACTAGTCTTTGTTTTCAGTTATAATTATTGTTATCCAAAATAATGCAAGTACTGTCTTTCAGGGAGATGCTGAGGAGTCCAACGCATTGACGACAACCGTTGATGTCACTCAGATGCTCGAGGTACGTTTCCGGACAGTTCCTTCGATGGAGATCATCAGATCTTGCATTCTTCTAGCGTGATTGTTACACACAATGTTTCTTTCGTTTTTAGCCATTGATATGTCCTTCTGTCGTCGCCCTCCTATGTGTCTTCTTTTTTCAATATTGTGTTCATTACTAATGAAAGTCCTATGTTTCAGGGAGTCGATGGAGCATTAGTCCAAGAAGAAGGGGGAGCATGCAGTTACGGGTCGGCGCAACAGCTTGCAGAAGTGTGCACCGCAGTTACAGCGTCCCTTGATGTTCTTATGCATTTCGAGGTATGGATACTGACAGTTCGATCAAGCGAGATCATATGACGTGATTACATCCGCTATACTTCCTTCTTTATTAACGCAAGTACTATGTTTCAGGGAGATGACGGAGCTTCTTCTACAAGAACATCACCCCTAGTAGTCGATGCAGATATCTGGGCGGTGACACTTCCAACGATCGAGCAAATCGAATCATATTTAGATATCCATTTTTTTTTTTTGACAACTGATCATTTGTGCAGGTCTATTTAGATGAGCCGTTGACGCCTGCACAAAGTTTATGTTCTTTCCATACTAATGCAATTACTGTGTTTCAGGGAGTTGCTGAAGCGTCATCTTCAATAATATCATCAATGGAAGTCTATGCGGAGCCCGAGGTATGGATCTTGACAGTTCCATCTAACTAGATCAACAATGCCTGAATAATTGTCGTTTGAATGTTCTACACAATGCGTTCATTCGTGTTTTGCTATTGAGATGTACGTATGGGTATTGGTCCCCAAGTACATTTTGTGTTTTCAATATTATTATACATACTAATGAAAGTTCTATGTTTCAGGGAGTCGATGGAGCGTCAGTGAGTGATGGATGTGCTTATAGTGCAAATATAGTCATTGCATCGCAAGAGGAAGTGGAGACATGCACACACGAGTCGGAGCAACAGCGTCCAGATGTTGAAGTTCGAGGCAAGAAAGTTTCAAAGAAAAGAAAGCAAAAGAAGGTTAGTGTCCCGGTCACTATATTATGTTGTTTTTCACTGTTAATAGTTCAATACTGTAAGTTGTGTTTAAACTGAACATCCCTTTTCCAATCTGTCCTCTAGTTGCGAGTGGGTGTACGAACTACATCTACACAGACAGTGAAGCGAACGAGAGATGTTGCTTGTCAAACCTTTTGGCAGGGACTTGAGACTGGAGATGCATCGTGCCAATGGGAAGAATATGAAGTGATTGACAACGGAGCTATACCACCACCAGCCATTGATAGTGAATGTCCTCCTGGTAGTTCGGATGCAGTCGGAGATCAATTCACAGAATCCACACCCGCAAAAACCAAGACCGCGAGAAAGTTGAAGAAATTGTTTTATTCTCCCATCGCCGGAGAAGGAACAGATGTTGCAATGGAAGAGAATGTAATGGACAACAATGAAACACCATCAATATCACTGAACAAAGCGGAAGACGATATCAGAGATTGTACCTTTACTGTGAGTGACATGTCCTCAACGTTACAGGCCGAACCAGCTGGGATGCAGAGTGACAGTATAAGGAAAGAGGCCAAATTCATTGTATTCGATAGTTGTTTGATTGATATTATTATTATGCTGAAATGTGGGCATTTGGTTGGTGGGGAAGTATGTGGGGAGCCATTGATTAATGTGACTCGTGCAATTCGAGGCACTAACCTTAAAATACATGCCACCTGTACACAATATCATCCGTTCTCATGGTCTGCACAACCCATGCTGGGGCAACTGCCAGCAGGCAATCTACTTTGTGCAGCGGCCGCACTTTTTAGTGGTTCAAGTTTTAAAAAGTTAGAGTATTTCTTTCAGTTTGTGGGAATCCATTTCATTGCGAAAACTCAGTTCTACAAATACCAAACCGATTATCTATTTCCAGCCATTAGCGCAGCTTGGAGAATTGAAAAAATGTCTATTGATAGTACATTCGCGGGCAAACGGTTCAGGCTAGCCGGTGATGGACAGTGCGACAGCCCAGGATTTTCAGCCAAGTACTGCACCTACCACTTTCAGGACATGGAAAGTAAGAAAATTGTGAGTTTGGTGGTCGTGCAGGTGTCACAAAGTACATCCTCAGTGGCCATGGAGAAAGTTGGCTTTGTAGCATCATTGCAAGAACTACAATCGCGGGGAATGGTGATCGACCTGATAGCCACGGACAGACACGTTTCAATTGCCAAGACAATGAGAGAAGAGTACAAAAATATAAATCACCAATTTGACGTGTGGCATCTTGCAAAATCAATCAATAAAAAAATGTCGGCTGCAGGTAAAAAAAAGATATGCAAGGTATTTCACAGTGGTCCAAGTCAATCAGCAACCATCTTTGGTGGAGCTCAAAAACGTGTGGAGGGTCGTTGGAAATTCTACTGGAAAAATGGCGGTCAGTAATGCTACACTGTAGCAACGTTCACCGCTGGACCACAAACCAACATTTCCACAATTGTGAACATGGCCATTTGTCCACAGAGGAGGCACGGAAGAAGAAGTGGTTGATTCCTTCATCACCCACTCACAAAGCCATTGAAAAGATTGTATTTGATAAAACCATAACAAGAGATTTGAGGGGACTCACGGAATTCTGCCACACAGGAGATTTGGAGGTGTTCCACAATATGTGCCTAAAGTACAGGCCAAAACGATTGCATTTTGGCGTGGAGGGCATGATAAATCGGACTCTTCTAGCGGTCTTGGCACATAACCATAATGTTGGCCGTCAACAAAGTAGGACGACCGGAACTTTAGGGACGCTTCGCTACAATAAGGCCTTCACTAAAAGAAGTAAACAATGGGTGATCAAACCAGTGTTTGAGGATATGCAATATGAGTTTATTGAGAGACTTATTGTTGACGTCCTAGATAGGCACATACACGGAGTTGTGAACGAACCTGTGCAGGGGACAACTGCATTGCCACCCAACATTGCCTCTGTTCCATGTCCACCTAAAGCAGAGCTCATTGAGAAATACACATCACGGTTCAAATGATTGTAATTTGATTGTCTGTTCTCTCGAGTCTCCTCATGTCGCAGGCCCATTGAATATGTGTATCTATGTATTGTGTAAATAAAAGTGATTGCTCAGTGTACATGCAATGTGTCTATCCAACCTTGTTCATTTGCGCATTAAATTAAACCAAACAGTAATATAAATCATTTTTCAAAAAATATAGAATGTCTCCGTATTTATGGTTTCTGGGGCTGCAAAGCACGCAGACAAAATGCAAAGATGGAGTGTAAATTTCAAGTCCTGTGAGATGGCCTTACACTGAATGTAGCTAACTAGGAATGTGTGCTCGTTCAAAGTGAAGGTCAGCTGCTTTGATTTTTTGCTCGGGTGCCGGAATGGCCCACGACTCAGTATAAGGTTCTATTGTTATTTGACCTTGACAGGCCGGGACCATCCCGAAAGACTTCTTTTTGGGGGTGTGGTGCAATAACGTAAGAAACGATAATGAATAAAATTTCAGAAACGAAAGCCATTTAATGTTCGTTCATTAGAAGAAATAACGTCGGCATAGAAGGAGTGGTATTTCGGGGCTGCCCTACGCACAGACACAATGGAAAATGCAAATATAATGTAAGTAACTATTTAGATGAGTTTATACCGCAATTTAATTACTATACAGTAGCTTTAAAGACGGGTTAAGTTGTACTTGTTCGTTCTATGTGGCATATTGTTTTGTACCGCGCACTATCTTGAGGAGAACCATCTCCTTTTACGGAAGCACCTCAAAACCTTCCTCTTTGCTTCTGCTTTCTCTCTCCCTCTCCCCTGCTACAACTGGTCCACTGTCTGCGACCTCAGTCCTGGGCCCTTCCACTCTCCACCTGCACTGCCTCCCTGTCAACCCCTGCACTGGGGGACTGTCTCAGTATCCTACAGCCCCCCCTTCCCAGCACTTGTTCTGCACTTACCTTGCCTCGCCACGCCTTGAAACACTTGTGTATAGGCGCGTTGCAAATGCCATATTATATCATATCAGTGTTGAAGTGGTCCACTAGCGCTCAGGCGGCTATGAAAAAGGCGGAGGAGGTGGGTGGGTTACTGGAAATGACGTATAATACCCAGTTGCACTGTCCTAGCTATGAAATAATTTCCCGACCTAATATATAAAATGAATAATTTTAATAAAGATCTGATGGTGAGACTAATTTCATTTTTTATGTTTTTAAAACAGGTACATCCTTCATTATTGTCCGTGTCACGAGTACCAGACACCGGCGGATGGCTTTTACAGCCGCCAGTTGCTTCTCCGCGTGAACAACGTTACCACCCTGACCATTTTATGGGACGATCGCCAAGTACAAGTATGCCCTTACGCGGTACTAATGGCTAGATGCAACATACATACCGTTGTGGTGGCCTAGTGCCTCGTTGTTGGAACAGCCATGCGATTATCAGTGCGACCGAAGAGCTTATTTTATCGTAAACCAACACCCTGTGTACTGCACACGAACATCGCTTGCCTCAAGACGAACTATTTTGGATCGAGAGCAAAGAAAAATGCAAATCGCTGAATATTCTCTAAACATTTGATGTCCAATAAATGTACTTTACCAAATATACCGTGTTGCTGTTTGATTTTAAAGTACAGTTTCATATTCCGAATTGTGGCGCGCTGTGTTGTGAGCTGATCTGTGTTGGTTTCCGGGTTCTGTGTGGAGTCGCGTAGAAGACGCCTGGGCGCGTTTGCCTACGCAGCACAGTCACGTCACGGATAGAGGCGGGGAATATGAATGTTTTGATAAAGTCTGTTTCAGGGGCGGGGGATTTGATTTAGTGCCGCAAAAGCAGGTGAGCCAGGGCGATGCGGAAAGTGATAGGATTATCACAAAATGGCAGCTGATTTCGTGTGCGTTAATGGACGAAAAGTCGGGTAAGGTCCATAGGAAAGTTTTCTACGATCTACCGATTTATGCTTAAAAACACATGGCCAAACCGTAGGGACAATAAAAAAAAAGTCCCGGAACTATCCTTTAAGGTTTTAAACATTTTGTGTACTTCTAATCCAGCCGAGTATATGAGCATGGACACTTTCGTGTACTAATCCATCTCCCCTGAGGCTCTAAAATACATATCCAACCTCTCGACCTAGGGGTTCCATTTGGGCCCCAAGCTTGATGGTGTGCCTGTTGTGTCGAACTCCGGCACGGGAGCCAGAGAGCCTTGCTGGCGGGGTCCCTCTCTTTTCCGAATGGCAACTCCTGCAGGCCCCTGATCGTCCTCCTGCGCATCACATTGGTTCTCAATCATGGATGCCTGCTTCTTGTGAGTCCACAGGTGTCTGAGCGCACAGGCACCTCCGTAAACCTGGACGCAGCAACTCCCTAGAGCGCACAAGCATTTCTGGGCAGTCAGAGGCCGCAACTCAGAGTATAACCCAGCTCCAATCGTGGAGTAGGAATCGTGACTTCTGCACTCCAAAACACCACCCGACCCCATGAGCACCTTCCTGTGTTTTTAATATTGTTCTCTTGTTGGCCACCCTCCTGGTCCTCACACCCACTTTGCACACTTCTTCTCTGTGTCCCACTTTCTTTTGTTTTCTTTTTTTTTTTAAGTTGGACCCCCCCAGGCCCTCCATGTGCTGTGCACTCCGCGAGGTATTGCGCTGTGAGTTCCAAAGATTTCCCCTTGGGCGCACAAGCACTCCAAATGGGAGCCGCTGCCACTGGGATAATTAAAATGGCGGTCGGGATCTTAACGCGATCAGTGACTGGAAGGCACTCAGAGGGATGAACGCCATCACCTGTCATTGCGGTGCAGACTGAAGTCCTCTCTCCTGCCCAGGCGTCCATCTCGTCGCCAATGTGTATAGTTGGTGTCTGCGGCCCCGGAACTCCGGGGAGGCCCACCCACTGTAAATGACTACACGGACACAGGTCCTCTGCCGTTGGGCTCCGGGCGCGCTCAGCTCTCACAGACGCGGGAACGCCTCTTTATTTGTAAAGCGCAATGTTTGTTTGTTTATTATTTGTATTGCGCACCAGACCCACAGGTAACAGGGCGCAGAGCATAAAATAATTCAAAGCTTAGTTACACCGAAATTTACAGAAATAACCAGTTAAACACAAAAGATGAACGTGGTGCACAAGTGAGAGTGGCATAGGGAGATGCAATGTACGGAAAACATACAAATAAATCATAGTGACATGAATAACATGAGGAGAAAAACTGTACAGTTTGAGGGCAGGTATTTACAAGTATTTACAGTCAGTATTGGCAGTCAAGGTGTAATACAGTGGCAAGTAGCAACTATAAGTGTGAGTCTTTGAGCCATTTGATAGTACTCTTGCAGAAATTATGGAAGGACTGGTCGACTCTTAGTGTCGGTGGTAGTGAGTTCCACAATTTAGCTGCCTTGACTGGGTAGCTACAGCCCCCGATTCTAGATAACTTAAATCTAGGAACTGCCAGGTAGTTGGTATTGGATACGCTAGTGGTCCTAGTAGAAGCCATCTTGCTGAATCTTTCCGACCGGTAGCTAAGTGCAGCATTGTTTAAACATTTGTGGGTTAGGGTCGCAGCTTTCAGCTTAATTTTGCCATGTGTGGAGAGCCAGTTATGTGCTCTTCGGGTCGTGGAGATGTGTTCTCGCTTGGCAATACCTAATGCGGCTCTAAGAGCATTATTTTGCAGGGTCTGGATTTTTTGATGATTTGTTTATTAGCACCTATGAATAAAGCATTGCAATAATCCAATTTTGATAAAAATAAGAGCTCGGGCCAAGGTGATGCAGCTGCTATTGGAAAAGGTTTGCTGGCTCTAATAAATTTGCACGTGTAGGCTGTGGATGAGGCCACCACGTTAACTTGCTTGTTGAGAGATAAGGTCGTGTCTAGGTAAAATCCTAAGGTCTTTACCTCCCTAGCCACAGAGATAACATTGTTATCAATATTAAAGGCAGAGTAGTAACTTAATTTATTGAGGGATGAAGTAGTGCCCAGGATGATGATATCGGTCTTGTCGTCATTGAGGCATAGACCGTGGGTAGCCATCCATGCCTTGATGACGAGATATATCCTATTCACCAAAGCCAAATCCTTGTCGTAATCACCAGAAAGGGGTAGGAGGATCTGGGTGTCATCTGCATAGTTAGTGTAGGTGATACCAAGATGATCCAGATCATCAAAAAGGGGCTTGGTGAAGATATTGTAGAGAGTAGGTGAGACACATGATCCCTGAGGCACTCCACAAGTGATGGGGATAGGGTCAGCAGCTGCAGTTGTTGAGAAGACTCTCATAGTCCAGTTACTGAGAAAGGATTGTATCCAGACTATGGCTTCCGCTGAGAAGTGGGCGGCTGTGTCAAGGTGACTGCATAGGACTCCATGGTCGAATAAGTCAAATGCCGCGGAAAGATCCAATAGGAGAAGGAGGACAGGAGTCCCCTTATCTCGGAGTTCGTCAATCTGTGCCTTTAAATCTAGTAAAGCTGTTTCAGTTCCATGCTGTGGCCGGAATCCAGTCTGACGTGAGCCTAATAAGGAATTAGATTCCAAATGTTTTTGGATTTGTGAGTAAGCCATTTTATCTAATATTTTCAGCAGGAATGGCACAGTGGTGATGGGTCGGTAGTTAGTTGGGATATTTGGGTCCAATGTCTGTTTTTTTAGCAGTGGGGGCACCCACGATTCCTTGAGGTTGGCTGGGATTTTGCCCGTAACGAATAAAGCGTTGATCAGTTTAGTGATGAACGGGCCAAGTCTCCTTTATGAGTTGTACCGGGCAATGATCTCCCTTACAATTAGAGGGTTTGAGTGATAAGATAATTTTTTCTGTATCAAGTGTAGAAACTTTAGAGAACTTGAAACGAGCGGGGTGGTCAAGGCTGTTAGGTGTGGTATCAGCCGTGGGGGGAGATGTCCTGATTAAAGACTCTTTTTTTCTTGGCAATTTTCGTTTGTAAAGTCATCACTTTATTGACTAGTGCGTGCTGTATATCCGAGCACCAAGGTTTATCTTTTGTACAATTATCCGGTGTGGGGATTGTGGTTTCAAGCTCTTTAAGTATAGCAGTGTTCCTTCGTGCATGACTTGGCCTGGGCTATTCTAGAATTGTAAATTTCACGCTTAGCTTGGAGTATTTCCTTTTTATAGAGCGCCGATATAGTATGGAGGTTAGTTTTATTTTCCTCAGATGGAAGTATTCTCCAGGTTACCTCGCATTGCCTTTTATTTTTCCGCAGAGTTTTCAGGTGTGGAGTGTACCAAGAATTCAAATGTGCCTTGGGTTTACTTTGTTTTATTTTTAAAGGTGCTATTGAGTCTAGGGAGGCGGACATGATTTGATTAAATTCTTTAACTAAGACATCCAGATCCATATGATCTGGGAGAGCATTAAGTGTAGGAAGAATCAGAGGGGCACAACGTAGCCTTCACGCATCATGTGACAGGCTCAATGGGTAGTGCAGGGTGTGCTGTGTGATGGGCTGTGAAGGTGTGATGGGCTGTGCAGGATTGTCCTGTGTGATGGGCTGCGCAGGATTGTCCTGTGTGATGGGCTCTGTGGGGGGTGCTGTATGATGGGAGGATGTTGGGGTAATCGCTGGAAGATGAGTGTGCTAGGAATTCATCCCAGTATCACACATGTACATCTTTAGAGCACGGTGTGTACTCTCCCCATTGTATAGCACACTTGTCACATAAGCTAACTCCGGGAACAATATTGAACTGCAATTGGTCCTCCAGCCCCAATCCAGAGGGGAGTAAATTACCTCCACAACCTCAGGAAATCTCAGGGGGCAAAGTTCCTTGCCCCAAATCCCAAGGAAGGGAGAAGCAGAATGGTAATGGGACGGAGAGGTGGGGGAGGGGTAGCTGCAGGCAGATGGAGGAAGGTATATTGTATTTACATATATCTTATCATATTGATTTATCACAGGGCGTTACATGCCAGCAGCGTGTTAAATATGTAGCTTGGTGCCATAATGGCGGGGGCTCTCTGCTGGTCAGGGTTTGGTGGGGAGGGGCTTTCTCACTTTTACAATTTGGGCCCTTAAGGGCTTAGAGTGTGAAGGAAGAAATACGATTGTCCCAAAATGATGATTAAATGTGACCATACATAGTCGTGCTCTAGGATGAGAAACACGGCCGTTCCCAAGCACAGGGCAGCTTGGCCCTCCCGTCCGGGCTGAGGGAACTGTTCTCACTTGACAGGATGGCCTCAGATTGTATAATATGCCCTGTTCCCTGAATGCCACCTTCAATATTGCGTCGGATTTAAATCCACAGAGACTTTGTTTCTATTTCACAGGTGGGGGATTGTGGGGTGTGTGGGGGGCAGGAGGAGGGGGGTAGTTGGGATCTTCCTGAGCAAGATTTCATGAATACCAACACATTTGGCCATTTGATGTATTGGACACAAGAAGCTACATTTTAGGGATGTAGCCTTTAAAAAGAAATGCATGTGTATTGAGCTTTGTATAGGAGTATGCGGACGTGTAGTGCCCTATAGAAATATCGGCTCTTTGGAGCCGTCGCGCTCAATACACATCTCAATAAATGAACACATTATTATGTAATGAAGCTACTGAAGTGATGCACTCCTGTGTTTTTTTAAACTATTGTGAGTGAGGGAAGCAGTGGGCGTATTTATATAGCGCTCCATTCGATGTGACTCGCCTCTTGGCGCTAGGCATCCCCATAGAGGAGAAGCAATCACTGCTCACTGGCTGGTGAATACATGAAGTGCTGGTGGCTGGTGTGAGACAGGGATGGTATCAAGAGAGACACAGACTCAAAGGTGTTTGTTTTAAAACCTTTATTAACTAAGGTTCCTGGGTTGGTCTAATGCCTGACTGGCCTCAACTCTAAAGGGATGGTTCCCAAAACTGACGTTTCTAATGGCGTCGCAGTCTAATAGTCCAAAAATAAAGTCTGTCTTTGTCTGAACCTATGCTTGCCCTCACTCTACAAAAATGTGATAGGAAGTCTTTAAAAAGAAAAATAGAGGTTCAGCAGAATATGGGAAACCAAAGTTGGTTTCAGGTGGTCTTCATACCAGGTGTAGTTGGGTCAATGCCACAAAAATGTGTTCAAAAGAGGGCTGTTCCTAAGACCTTCTCCACAGAGCCCTTGTAGTGGTGTCAAATATCTTCAGTGTCTTTGGGTTTCTTGGGTTTTTAACTTGTTGAAATTCCAAACACCAGGAATGAAATATAACACAGTTCCTTTTGAAGCCTCTCAGGGTTCCCTTCCCCAAGCTCAGGCCTCTTCTAAGTTCAAATACAAGTTCAGCTCTTAGGCCTCTCAGGGTTCCCTTCCCCAAGCTCAGGCCTCTTCTAAGTTCAAATACAAGTTCAGCTCTTAGGCCTCTCAGGGTACCCTTCCCCAAGCTCAGGCCCCTCTTGGGTTTCAAAACACTAGTTCAATTTGTCAGGATGTACCTTTCTTTCATATACACTTCTTTAAAGGGGTAGCATCAGAGACTTTCGAAAAAGTCAGTTCTTTGCTCCTCCTAAGCGCGACCTCTCCGAGCTTTAACCCCTATCTTTTATTTCCTGCTCTTAACCATTTACTTTCACAGCATTCTGCACCCCTTCCTGTTCGCCTCTGTTTTCTTGACTCCTTTCTCGTGCCCACTGGCACCTTTCTTTCCTTCTCCTGCACACTTGGACATTCCTCTCCTTCTTGCGCCCACTGGCCCCTTCTTTAATTTCCTCTGTGCACACTCGCACCGTCTTTGTCCTTTTTGTGCCCCCTGGCACTTTCTCCAGCTTTCTCGTGCACACTTGCAGTCTCTTTACCTTTCCGTGCCCACTGGCACCTTTTCTAGCTTTCCCGCAGTGTCGCTTGCATCATCTCTCTCATTTTGGGTCGCCTGCGCCCTCTTTATTACAATTCTTTCACTTTGCGTCCCTTGCACGTTCGGCTTTACTTACTTTCTCTTGTTTACTCTGGATCTTGTCACTCTTCTTTCAATCTATCTTGCTTTACTAGTATCCTTTCATTTCATTCCTCTTTTCCGCTCTGTGCCGTGTTATGCATTCTTTTTGCCCGCTCCGCTTCAGTCAGCCGCATGCTCCCGAGTCTCTCTCTCTCTCTCTTACTCTCATGAGACTCACCCGGGCAGCAGTGCGGTGACAAGCAGCCCCTTCTGGTTGTGTGGGCCTGGGGTCAGGGTCTCACCACCTGCCCCTCAGACATCCTTGGGGCTAGCACAGGTCCCAAAGGAACGAGCAAAGTTCTGACCACCAATAGCAGCCTGCAGTGTGCTTCACACCGGCTCTCTGGCGACACAGCTCCTGATAAAGGTGTGATAATGCTTCACATGTGTAGGGCCCATTCTGCAATTTAGTAGCAGGCTCTGGCTGAAGAATGAGGAATGTGCTTTCACATGCTCAAAGGAAATCAAGAACAGGCCACATCAGGAAGCATGACCTGCCGCGTGCCCTTCAGAAGTGACAGCAGTGGAGTGCATGTCAGTGTTTCAATCAATATTGGCAGATTGGAAAGCAGTCTATCAGCTCTGTATAAACCTCATTCCAAACCTTCTGGCCACAAGCAGCACACAAACAATTGTCCTCAGCTGTGCAGTGGCAGAGAGGAACATGTGAAGTTCAATGGCCTAAATTGAGAAGCAGTTGTGTAAGGTATATTGTACATTAAGTGAACATTACCACTTACTTGTATCTGCTGTGTGTCCCCCACTGTAAACGCGCTTTCCTCTTGGTTTGCTCAGTTCTATATGTCAATAGCCTTATAGGAGGGGACATTATCATGATTAAAATGGTGTCCTTCACTGAAGTCCTACAAAAAGCAAGCATTGGCAATGCCAACCGTTTTGGTTTGTGCATAGGCATTATGCATTTGTCATGCACTGCTATTAGTTGCCCATATACTCGCACCAATTTGCACCTGCTACCATCAATGGCCAGTTAGTACCTCTCCAGAGGTGCTTGGCAAGTGCCTTTCACATGCCTACACAAAAGCCCAAACTATTGACATTGCCAATGCTTGTGAGTAGGCCATCAGTAGTAACATCAAAGTTCTCCAACTTTCATCCAATCACTGGACTATCACACTCAGGTGATTGCTGTGATGAGTGTGTGGGCCCACTTGTCGAGTGCCATCTAAGCACTTATTACTTACTGTGTTCCTTTCACCCGGATTAAAAACCTGCCTTACTGGATCTATACCTTTGGGGTGCATGAACAAGATCCTGAGTTTCCAGAGGACACACCTTCGAATGACACTTCTAGTTTTGTATTTGATAAAGACACTCAGAGACGGCCACTGGTGTCTGGGCATGGATTCATACTCTTTACTGTTGTGTTAGAAACCTGAAGGTGTCTCCCTGACTAGTCCCTGGGGATCTGTCTTCCAGGTGGCCAGGACACGGCCATCGCTATTGGATCCAGTTCCTGTGGGTGGACCAGTGAGGGAGGCTCATCGGGATGGGGGCTCCTTAGGGAGTGGGACACCGATGGGCGAGATGGTGTATTACCCTCCTTTCAACACCTTTTCCACATCCTACCACGTAGGATATTCCAAAACACTGCCCCCCCTTTTTACAACACGTACACTATCTCACCCCACGGTAGACAACGGTCTAACACCATAGCCATTTACCTGACATGTCCCAATACAAGGGTCAGGCAAAGTCAGGCAATTGACCAGAATCACACACACACACCCACACCTGACAGCCCTTTCCCTTCCCCACAGGGATAAAAGGTGGAGCACAAGACGAGCAAGGCAGACTGCACGACGTGAGAGCTAACTCGGCACTGAAGTTCAAGAGGAGGCAAAAGACGGCGAATGTCGAGAGGGTGACAAGGAGAGAAGTGACCTTGCCCTTTCCGATCAAGGCCCGTGAAACCTCTGCAGACGGAAACATAAGACCGCAAGAAAAGAGCAGCGTGTGTTGCAGCAGGTTGTCAATTGTACACAAGACCCTCCTCTGCTGATAACCAAGCCGGGGAGAGACGCTGGTCTCCGTGGTACCAACCTTGACTCGAAGGAGAAGAAAGCCAAGCGGTTCATCACAGCCGGTAAGTCGAGGGGAGAGTCGATATGAAACCGATATGAAACCGAACCGTATTGTACGGAAAGTAGCAAGCAGCTAAATTGGAACTTTGAAAGGTTTAAATGAAATTATTGAGAAAGAGAAGAAAAACCTGTAACGGAGGCGTCTGGCACCACATGGGTGCTCACGCTGGATCTCTGGGTGATTACCCGAGATTAAGAGACTACCGTAATCAGAAGACCTTGGGAAGAGGCGAGAAGAGGTCAAAGTGGTCATACTGGGGTCTAGTAAAATTCTCTGTACCGTCGAAAGTCTTTGACCGATAGATGAATGCGAAGCTAAGCGACATGAGTCCCGCTTGGTAAAATGAGCGTATGAACAGTGTGTTGTAAAAGTTGGCGAGAGTGTACCCCGCACAGGGAAGCTTACGAAAGGGGCAAAACCCAAAGAACTGTTTAAAGATACATTTATATTCATGAAAGTGAGAAAAGCCACAGCGAACCGGGCGGAGGGAGGCTAAAGTTTGAAAGGGGTCAGAGCCAGAGAGAGGGAGATACGGGGTGGAAAGTTATCACCCAAAGTTCAGTGAACAAGGAACTGTTTAGTTGATTTGTTTAAGACGATTTTGTGAAGGGTCTACGCCCGGAATAGGGGGACCCATGGATGAAGCCTTCATCCACAGACCTACGTAGAACAGAACTTTTTTGTTTGTTTGTTGTTGAACACATCAGGCCCTCGTAGGCAAGAGACATTTTATTGAAAGGAGACTTAACCATCGAAGAACCTGATAGCTGAGACGGCACTGTCGGCTTATCTGTCCCACCTTGCCCCATGCTGAAAACATGGGGAAGGGAGACCCCTGGCAATCACATACTGACTCATGATTTGAGAACACTTCTTTCTTTATTGAAACCCTATCCCACACTTCTTTTGTATTTAGCGTAAGGATTGGCAATTTTCTTTTTTTTCTTTCTTATTTAAGTGCATACAGCCAGTTGTAAGGAACTTTTTACACTACAGAGTTAAAAAGAGTACATTTTCTAAACAATTTATAAATAAAAGAACCCTGGAGAAGAAAAGAATAACAAAAAACAACAGAAACTAATTTACAGAAGATAAAACAGAAAAAACATTGCAATTAAAAAGAAGGATTTTGAACCATTAATTTCATCGACATAGACATAATTAACTTCAATTAGTTCCCTTATTACAGCTAGTTAGAGCCAAACAAACACCTTTTTTTCCTCCAGCATGAGGTTTACCCTCAGCCAGAGGTGATAAGCGGCAGAGTCGACCACATACGACTCAGCCGCATAAAGTAGGCTCCGGAATTGGTCGCTTTCATAGAGTCTGAAATTTGCGTACGCCTTGATGTAGTGCTGACTCAGATTAGGACAAGATGTTAAAATGTGTCTTACTGTTTCAATATGTGAACCACACAGTTGACATAGACGTTCTTTAAATGAGATACCCAACCAGCTGCCCCAAACTCCAAAAACTGGCAAAATATCCGGACACATTGATACAACAAATCGTATCAATGCCAGTGTTAAGACAGATTTCTGAACTCTGACCTGGTGGCCAGAGGTTCAGAAGGCCAGCCTAGTTTCTTGGAACAGGGTAACCTTCTGGACAAGCCAGACCAATCAAGGTAGCATTGGCGGCAGTCAAGACTTGGTCTCAGGAGGAGTGAGGGTGACTGAAAGACCTCAATGAGCACACAGAGTAAACAACACTTGGAAATCACTCCCAGTCAGGTGTATATATATAACTTATATGTACATTTATTTCAAGGCCTTTGAAAGTTAACCACACAATAATAATCACAGTAATACTTTTAGATCAATACAATCCCATCTAAATACATATATACAAGACCAAGTGGCCTAAAGGGTTAATGCACTGAGTGGGTCCACAACCTAAAAGGGGAAGGAAGCAGGTAGTGTAAAGAGTCTTCAGGCAATTCTACATTAAATACAATACTAACTGAAAGGCAGTCTAGTCCCTAAGGGGAGGGGAGCCTATTGCTCAAATGTACTTGCAATGCTGGCGCACACGGTAGTGCATATGGGCGAAAACGGGGTCTCTTCAGGGGTCTGTAGCAGCTCAGGAAGGCATGTGAGGTGATGAAGAATAAGTTCCCACTATTCGAGGAGGATCTCCCCAACAGGGCAGAGCTGGTTCCAAGACTTGGGAATAGTTTGCTAGTTTGCACTAGCAGGGGAAAGGAGAGGGACCCTCAGGGGCCACTCGTGTCTAAAAAGGGTTGGATGCGCTAGGGGCCACTGGTAGGGGCTATTGTCACTTACCGCCCCAGGTGCACTCCGGACCAAACTTCGGCAGTCGAGTCCACTTCGTTTGCATGTTCAAATGCGACAATTTCTGCTGCTCTGTGGCTTTCAGTGGCGTAGATACTTTGATGATTCCCAAACGGGACAGTGGCGATTTCTCTGCTCCTGGTGGATGGATCAGGCCAGTTTCACTGCAGCAGGCTTCAGGGCCAAGAGGGGCACAAATGTAGCGCACCTGCAAAGTTCGTCACCACGGCTGGGCGACACGTTACTCCATACCTGGTAATGCCAAGTGTACGGAATTCGGTGTGAGAGTGCCATGAACACAGATCTAAAGAGGTACCAAGTTTCGAAGGCCTCCTCAAAACCACGGCGGAGACAGAGCAAAGGTCCTGAATAAGCTGGTTAGCCCTCTGGTTGGCCCAGGGACACTTCCGAGAAGTCTTTCTTGCAGGGTTTGATGAAGGTGACAAGTATAGTTGGTCCCACTATTCTAATGAGTCGAAGCATCTTCGCAGACCTTCTAGGACGACCAGATGCAGAGGGGTCCCACGGGACGACAGCAGGCTCAGGGGGCCAAACCTTCCAGCGTGTCACCAGCGGTTCCTCTACTCGGCTTCTTGGTTTCAGGATACTTGGAACCTATCCTTCGTTCAGTGACAACTCCAGAGATCAACATGGTATGGTGTTTTTGGCCCGCTCTTATCCAAAGTTCCCATTGCGCCAAAATGGAGAGGACCCAATGGGAGATCTGCTCATAAACACACACTCCATACGTGGACCAATCACAGACCACGGTGGCCCCAGTCATTCATGGCACTCCAGACTCTCTGGCACCCAGGATGTGTATTGGGGACAGACACCCCAGCCCACATCCTGAAGACACACACACAAGGCATGCAGAAGCCCGCGAAAGCTTGGCGTTTCGCGGGAAACTGCATGTCCAAATAAGGACTGACCCGGGTCAACTCGACCTGGGGATGGCAAAGGGGACAAGATGGCCAAAGGACAGAACAGAGAATCTCGTGGCATGGCCGTTTTGGAGCCAGACAAGGTACATTGTGCACTTGTTACATGTTGCATAAAAGTTGCAACAGTAGAAAAAAACTAAGGTAAACAAAGTCTCCCAGTACAGACTGTCTTAAGGGCATGTCAGTTTCCCCATTAAAAGTGAGCGAAAGCCCAGAGGAGTGCAGCTGAAGGCTGTGCTTCTCTGGCAAAGTCAGTCTAGGGTGTCTAAACAGCAGCAAAAGGTTTGGGGGTGTACACATGGAGGCAAAATTACATACAATTATGAAATCTTTCCGAACACCCTCCTAGGGAAGATCGCCAAAGCATAGAGAATCCCGGGGACAGTTGCAGTCTTATAGGCAATCAGTTTGGCCTCCAGCGAGCATCCACCCCACTTGTCAATCACATTCTTCAAGACCAACCACCTGGCTTCACTGAATCATACAGCGAATGAAGGAGGTGGTAGCCTTTACCCCAAGCCCCAAATACCTGTAAGAATCAGTTTCTTCTACTATGTTTGTCCCCAATGTCCAGTTGAATTTATTTCCCACCTGTGGTCTTTTACCAAAAACCATTATTTTTTTTTCTTTTCATATTGATCCTTAGGCCGTTCTGCATAAATTAATAATGTGTTCAGGGAGCGTTGTAGGCCTATTGGTGTTCTGTCCAGGATAGCGATGTCGTCAGCATATGTAACGGTGTTTACTGCTTCGCCTCCATATTGGGGAGGATAATTGTGAGTAGCCAACAATGCCCTATCCAAATCAGACATGTACAGATTGTACAGTAACGACACCAAGACGCAGCCTTGCTTCAGGCCCATATTTGTCTCAATGGGCAGCGTCAAGGCACCGTCCCGAGACAATCAGACTTGCACCGTTGTTTTATTGTGGAGTTGTGTGATAATACAGTAGTGAAGGATCGATGCCCGACCCCTTCAGCTTAGCCCATAGTTTAAGTTGAATAACTGAATCAAATGCTGAACTAAAATCTACAAAGCAAACGTTTAAAGGAGTTTCTGGGGACTTCTAAGCATCTGAGATAAGATTCATAAGGACCCACATGGCATGCTTTGTTCCAAAGCCCTTTCTGAATCCAAAGTGATGTTTAGCGAGGAGATGTTTCTCATCAGACCATTGGGTGAGCATATCGAGTAAAATTCCCGCAAAGATTTTCGAGCTGGAATCCAGCATAGCCAGAAGCCTCTAACAGCTGGGATCACTCCTGAGACCCTGTTTATATACCGGGATCAGGATAAAATCTCGCCATGAAGTCGGAAAAAATCCAGTTTTACAAATGCGAGTGAAGAGCCTTTTTAGGATCTGAGCCCAAAGGGTAGGCTCTTGCTTCAGCACAATGTTAGAAAGCCTGTCAGGCCCCGTAGCCCTAGATGGCTTGACTTTCTAGATCCTTTCACCATAATCGGAAGCCAACACTTGATGGCAAACAAGAGTGCCCACCATCGGGGAATCCTTAAGGTTGGGCAAGTTGGCTTCCCATGACATGTAACCTTTTTTTACGTGGGCAGCCCAGTTTTAGAGGAAATGGGACTGACCTCTAGGGCCAATTGTCAGCTTCTAAGGGAGCGAATCATGTGCCAAAATCTCTTTGAGTCATGAGTTCGAAAGATCCTATTTAAATACATCCATTTTGCATTTGTATCTTCATAACGGTATCTCTGACACATCGCCTGTAGTCCTGCTTTATTTCAGGCAGTCTGCTCTTCATAACCACCGTGGTCAAAGCACGACACTGCTTCACTTTCCGACACTCCGCGTTGATCAGACGCTTTTTGACTGCAATTGCAGCTTCATAGGGGACCCACGGTGTGTGGCCCTTCAATCTTACTGTCCAATTTCGCTTATCGTGAGCTCTGAGCATTGTTACCATAGATTTTAGGTCCCAATCCTACTTCATGAGGGGCAAATCCCCATTATTTCTACAACTCTTTCATTCCTCGCTTAAGCTGTTTATGTTCAACTGGGACCAGCCGAGGCGATTGCCCTGTAGATTTACAGTAGGGGTGGATTTCAACTTCATCCTGGGGATGCCATCAGAGATCTGCAGAGTTATTTTAAGGGTGACATGGTCACTCGTCAGCACTGCTTTGGGATGTAAAGCCGGGCCCAGTTCACTTATGACTCCATTTACAAATATAAAGTCAATCAAGGAAAAGGAGATACCATTTGACCCAGTGTAATCAGTCCCCGCCTCCCCCATAGGGAGCAGTGTCAGATCAAGCTTGTCCAAAATAGCAATCCAGTCCTTATCACATCCCATACCAATTCTGCCCATTCCCCCCTCAATTGAGGGAGACCCACCCCGCAAAAAGTCTCTATTGAAATCCCCAGCCAATAGGATACCAACCCTTCTGTTTTGCCCCACCCATGAATGCAGTGTTGTTAGGCAGAAACCTGTGCAGTTCCCTTTGGGACCACTGCAAAAGATTTAAGACTACAGGTGGTTGGCAGTAAACCCAATTGGTAGCAGTCTGTACCACCCAGATTTACCTGGTAGCTGTGGCCGAGCAATCAGACTTCTCTCAAGAAGAGTTAGGCAGTATACAGAACATACACAATAGGTCAAAAGAACACAGTAGCACAAGCAAACACTGACCAGATCTTGATGTAAAGAGACATAATTATTTATTTAAAACCACATCTAGTTAAACACACTGGCACCAATATCAAGCAGTTCAAAAACACAGTCACTAAAGTATATACACTCCCTTAAACGGTTATTAGACAAGTCTTAAGTAAAGCAACACTTATTTTCAGACAGCGGTGAGCATTTAACGAAGATGGCACTCTAATAACTTATGTTAAAAGGGAGGGAAAGGCAAAGCATAGATTGAAACAGGTCCCAACACTTTCAGGAGAACACAGCGAGAGGAGAAGGCAGGGTAAAACCGTAAAGTCAAAGTACAAACGGCCGGACCCACTTTAAGAGGCTCCGGGCAAAATGTGTCCAAGGTCGCACGGTTAAAAAGTGCACAAAAGTCTCGAACAAGGTTCAGAAAATAGTTGGACCAAGAGAAAGGGACCAGTTAGGTGGTCAAGGCGGCCAGCCCTGTCTAGAAGGTTAAGGAGTTATTATTACCTTGTAGCAATCTATAGAAAGGGAGGCCTGGCAGACACGGTACCTTAAAAATGGTGAGAACGCTCCAGCGGAGGCAGTTGTTCCTGGCAGCGGGTGCAAGAGGGTGCTTCGTCCGGGGGGAGAGAAGATCTCGTCGTGGAGGAGAGCAGACGGTCGTTGCACTGCCAGGGAAGAAACCACCCGTGGAGTTCTCAATTAAAAGGAGCGGTCCTTTTATTCGCTGTTCAGGGGTAAGTGGCTATCCGGTTGCCGGGGTGCTTGGCACGGGCAATTCGACCACTTGGACGTCCTGGAAGCGAAGAAAGAAGGTAAACTGGTTGTTCCCACCAGTCAAGGGAAGAAGACTGTCCAGCAGGGAGATCTCCTCTGTCGTTGGGAAGTGTTGAGTCGGTTCAGCAGGGATCCACCGGTGGTGTCGTCGTAGCAGGTCGGCTCAGCTTCTCCCTCTTCGGATTTTCAGGACCTTCGGCGACTTCTGAAGTTCCAGTCCCAAAAGCCCTGCTTTTATGCAAGACACCCCCATTCATTCAGCCTAGCTGTCAATCAAACATGCTAAGTGGTGAGCGGGGTGGCTCACCACTTGGGCCAATCCCGCAAGAGTGCGACTTGAGTTGGCAAGGCAACTTAGTCCAAGGTGCCTAAACCCCTCCCACACCCCCTGTGGTACCCAGACAGAGTGGCACCACTTTGGAGGGCTTCTGTGTAGAAGCCCGCCAAAAGTGCAACAAAGGGCTCGACCTTTGGTTTGGAGTTACAGAGGCGAACACAAACGCCATTTTAAAACCGAGTTCTGGCAAAAAGACCCTACCGGTGAATTAATATTAAATAAATAAACTGGCGGTATCTTTAACATTGCACCAAAAAGTGGTGCGTTTAAAATATATGGGAAAATCCCATAGGGAATATTCTTAAGGAATATTACACGTGGTAACCACTGCCACCAGCCCAGCCAGAAACTCGACGAGGGAGGACTGCACAGTACCCCCTCGAAAAACAGACCCAGGGGCAATCGAACTACCCCTACCAGTACTTCCACATTATGATGGTTTGTACTGGTTCTGTTCACAATTTAGGACTAGTAAAGCCAATGGTGACTTTACATGCCCTGGGAGACAGTAGTCAGTCCCAGGGTATGGAGTCTATGTTTGGGGGTCACTATGACACCCCTGTGTTACTGCACTGAGGGTGCTGTGTAACACACATCACAAAAACACATGAAGCCCTATGGAGTAAAAGACCCCACAGCCCATTAAACACATCTAGAGTCAAAGAAACACACTCAAATCATGTCCAAGAGTGAGGGTAAAAGAGTCTCACTCTTGGCAGGAGAAAAAAATAAACCCAAGAAATCCAGCAAAGCCGCTGGGGGACTCACTAGGTTAGGAATTTCAGCCCAAACAGAGAATTCTCCCTAACACGTGTGTCAAGGACCGCCTCGATAAGTTTGCATGTAGATTTTCCCCACAGAGTATCATATAGACCCAACACTGAGGTGTCAATTTGAGTAGACGGGAAGCCCACCAGTACCGCAGCTAATAGATTTTCGTGTGCCCTAGTTTTCTGCTAATTCTCTAAGCGTATACACATTTTTCAGCCCCATGCAGAATCCCCCTTTGGGGCGACCCTTGATTACATGCTCGGGGAGAAACCATCCATGTGAAAAGGGGTCATAAACCACGTTTCCTGCCGGACAAAGACATAAGACAGTTGTAGTTCATTACAACCTGCAGGATTTAACGTAAAGGAACGATGACCCTGAGTGTTCCAAGATGGCATAGTAAAGGACACCATCTGATCGAGCCCAGGTCCTTCCTCCTCAGCTTGTGCTTTCAAGCATCTGCCCTGAATTCTGACAGCATTTACATGGTTTTCAATCTCAGACATTGAGCAAGAACTAAGGGCTGCGTTTGTAGCCTAAGACATCACCTCTTTCTGCACATCCCCAGCTCTACATAGGACACTCTTATCCCTCCTGGTATCAGCATATTCAAACATCAAAACTTCCACGCGCAGTTCACTAAATAACTTCACATTTGAGCAAACCCGTTCCGTTATCATGGGTGAAACAAAGGTCACCAGACCCCAGTTTGACACACTATTGTACTTAGGAAGCTCTATGCACTCAATATCTTCAGTCATGATTGAGGCCAAGTCTGGTATTATGTGGAGCAAATTCAATAGCCACAACCTATTGAAAAAAGTGCTGGAGGCGGGGGTGCAGGTTCCACAATTTTAAGATGTTTTGACGGGAGTCTTCTGGAATTCCCGGTTGGTAGTGTCGGGAATTGTATGGCTGCTAGGGTGGACCATTCATGTGCAGCCCCAAGGTCTGGCCGACACCGCCCGGCTTGTTTTCTTGCACTTTTCTGCCTGGCCTGTGGACCAGTGTGGCAAATTGCATTTTCCTCCATAATTTGGTTTTCTTTAGAGGAACCAGCTGCTCTCACAGTGGATGCAGTTTTCTCAATCGTATTTTGAACAGTGTAGCCAGAGGTGGCCCTCACACTGTATGACCCCTTGGAAACAGTTCCGTTACTCAGTGCTGGCGTATGGAACCAATTGTCTAAAGGGCCATGCAGTGTGACTTCTCTTGTGGAATCATCTGCTAATTGGTTGTTTACAACAAATGTTATGTTTCCGCAGGTCTTGCGACTAATAGTTCTAGGAGAACGCTGTGTGGCACCTTTGCTCTTTATATTTAAGTTTGGGGCTGAGCCATTGGCCCCCAGCGGAATCAATGTCTTGTTGATGTATTTATTTTGCACTTGCCTGCCAGGTTCATTTGGTGCATTCATTAAGGGGTGCTCCATGGCGATGATCTCAAGCGCCTGCTCTCTAGAGTTTTCTGTGACGCTGACTATTTCACAGTGGTCCAACTGCGTAACCAATGCCTCGACCTCGGCTGCGTCCCGAGGAGCATTGATTACCTTCTTCCTTTCAGTCGTTGGCCTACTCCTCTTGGTGTACTTTGTAACTTCAGGTCTGTGGCCACTATTCCCCTCGCGATTAACAATGCTCAGGCAATTTGTATTTGAGGCGATGGCGATGTCAGCCACAAGGCCCAGCATTCGATTTGTTCTCGCTGCCCCTCTGCTAAATTAGTACATAGTCGGTGCAGAGCATCGAGTTTGTCAGCCAAAAAACCCAGGGACAGTGAGCACTTTTCAGTACTAGCTGAACGACTCAGTTTGTGAGTTATCGCCAGGGAGCGAGGCAACTGGTCATCGTCATATACAGAGAAATCAGTGTCACAATCCTCAGTGTCTGAGGGGCCCTCCATTGCTGAGCCCAGTTTCTCTAAGTCACGGCTCGCAGAAAGATACTCTTGTCAAGCTGTTCACACTCAGCTGGTAAAGAATTCTGCTTTAAGCTCATGCATAAGTTTAGCAGTGACCCATTATTGTCAATCGAGCATAGGCTGTCGGAATCCACCGCCATTGCAGCAGAATATGAAGTGTTGTCTGGGTTAAGAAGTGGCAGTGGTAACAAAGGGGCATTTTCAGATCTACCAGATCCCTGTGCAGGCTCGCCAGCAGGCAGTATGATCTGGTCCTTATTTGGAACAACAGGGGGCTGGGCTTTATTTTAAAAAAAGGCAGAGATATCCTTCTGGGATGACACCTTGTTTTTCTTTGGGTCGTTCTTCCCCCTTTTTTTTTTTACAAGGTGGCAACGATATGCCATTTTTGTCCATTGCGGTGCTCCAGGCTCGTTTACCTGCACTAAGGGCCGTTGGCGATTGGATGCATCAGAACTGGCTCAAGCTCAACGGCGACAATACCAAGGTGCTGGTGGTGGGCTGTCCCCCGGATTCCTCACTGTGGACTGCTGCCTTTTGGCCCCCCCTCCTTGGGTCTCCTCCGCCCCAGTAAGAAAATTCCCAATCATCTTGCCTTTAGAAGAGCGCTTAAGACCACTCTCTTCTAGCACCTTACTTTATGTGTCTGTGTTAATTGGTCAGTCCTCCATTTTCAGCGCCATGATGCCTTCGGGCGACCGTGCGCTTTACAAGTGCAGATAACATAACAGAACTAACCCCTTCACTGCGTAGGCTCTATCTGGTGACCTTACTTTTTGTCATTTTTCTCGGTGCCAGTGTGATAGAGCTGAGTGGGGCCAGGTTGACCATAAAATTAGTCAGAGGAAAGTATCAGGGATACAGAAATAACTTGAGTAACAGTAGGGACCAGTCACGGCGGACTCTTGTAGCACACTACAGTGGATCAACAAGTGTCTTGAGCCAAGGCCTCCCCATGAATTCAAACCAGGAGGGGCCTGGTAGAATGAGATAAAGACAAGTTATGTGGGCAGCAAATGCCTTCAAGAAGCGAGTGGCAATGCAGAGAAGCTTTCAAATGTGAAGGCCCTTACCGACAGCGGCCCCACCGCAACCCACAGCAGAAGGAAAAAGAGCACCCACAGCACAGACCAGCAACCACTCACACAAGCCCAAGTCCATGAAACATGCGTCAGCACCGAACCCACGCCAATCACGGGACTGCTGCCTCCAAGCTCACCCGCTATGGACTCCACTGGTGAAACCAGCCGGCAGCGCTGTGTACAATCACCACCGCACCGCCCGGGGGTCTGCCTCACCGTGGACCAAGCAGGGGCGTTCAGAACAGCTCTCCTGTCTCCTCTCGACTGCAGCCCCACTCCTTGTCTGCAGTCCGAAGTCAGAGGAAAGCACCCTCAAACGTGGGCGAACGTGTCAAGCCGCAACTCAATGCGCACTGAAAGACCGTAAGAGGCTGCTTCCGACACAGGATTGGCAATAGGTTTTTCATAGTGTAGGCCCTTTTATTTTGACACGCCACTAGGACTGCCTTATTTTCATTTGATGGTCGATGCTTGCTCCCATTTTAGATTTAGTTTTAGGTTAGGCGTTTTTCCACCCTGCATTTATTGTTCAATAAAAACCTTTGAACTGTGATCACTTGTGTCTGTCTTTACTGTTGCCACCATGAATTCCTTACAATACACAGACAGACATACAAACACGGACACTCTGGGACATCCGCTGACACACAGACATGGATAGTCACAAACATCCTCTTACAGACACTCAGAGACAGCCATTGGTGTCTGGGCATGGATACATACTCAGACACAAACTCGGGGACAGCCGCTGACACACAGACATGGATAGTCACAAACATCCTCTTACAGATACTCTGAGACAGCCACTGACAGCAATACAATGATCATCACACACAGACCCTTACAGACACTAAGTGACAGCCATTTAAAGCTGGACATGGAAACTCACAGAAAGATACTAAAAGACGACTCCTTCTGTTTGTTTTTAACATTTCCTGGACACAATCCTTGAAGACCAAAAATAAAGTGTGTGTCTGCTGCAACACCATCATTTATAGGCACCCTCCAGCTCTTTTTTTTGACCGTTCACCTTGAACTTGGAGATGGTTTAATTGACTATTAATCACAATCCGGAGGCCACAACACACCTCACACCTTGTGAGGGCACTCGGAGGAAGCACGAGACTTGGGTGCTGACATAGACATACAGAGATAGGCAGTCACTAACAGCCGAGTCTGGTTTTGCATAGACACACACTTACACTTGCAGAGAGATAGAGACATCCCCTGACTGCTGGGCACTGACACGCAGAGACAACCATTGCCTGCTGAACATTGACACCCACAGACACACATCAACAACCACTAGCTGCTGGATAATGACACTCACAGACACATCAACAACCACTGCCCGCTGGATATTGACACTCACAGATGAACCTCTCAACATCATCAAGTGCAAAACCATGGTTTTACACCTATCAGGAAATCCGAAAACCAACATCACATTCATCCTGGTGTACAGACCACCGGCATACGATGCAACCTTCGTCGACAACTTCATAGAAGCCATCACCAACATAGCCATCAAGCATGAACATCTAATAATCCTGGAGGACTTCAACATTTGGTTCAAAGGAAAACACGCCAACTCCCAAAACTCTCTAATTGGACAGCTAAAAACCATGAAACTACAGCAGTTGGTCAAAGGGGCAACACACTCGGCAGGACACACCCTTGACGCAATCTTCGCAAAGGATAAACTTATCACCACAACACCACCAATACAAATACTGTGGAGCGACCATCTCATCATCCCATTCGTGATCAGACTACCAACTCTACTCTGCATCCATCCCCCCAAGCTCACAACCATCACAAAAAGAAACTGAAAAACCGTCAAAGCAAGCAACCTAATGGAACAGCTGGAGATGACCACACCCTCAACTACAGAACTAGAGCTGGCTGACCTAGACGGGAAAGCGGAGCTACTCCCCAAATGAATTGCTGACACAATTGAAAACGTCGCCCCGGAAAAACCATGTACGCCCTCAAAAAAAAGGGCAATGGCAAAATGGTTCACCCCGCTACTAAGCAGCATGAAAAAGGACAAGAAGAAGTTGGAATTGGAACGGAGGAAAGAATACAACCAAGATAAGAAAATATGGTTCCAGAAACAAATCCGTGCATACAAGAAGGAAATACAAAAGGCGAAGAGAAGGCATTATGATGACAGAATCACCAATGCCACCAACACACAAAAAGAAATGTTCAACATCATTAAAGAAATGAGAAACCCACCTGGTTGCGACAACACTCCAATCCCCTCAGAGAAACTTTGCAACGACCTGGCAGACCATTTCAAGAACAAAATCAGCAACATCCGACAAATCATACAAAACAGACCAACCAACCATAACACTCAACCAACCGGACTTAACGAAGAGCCACAGCACAAACTCTAAAACGTTCCTGAAATATCAGCAGAGGCATTAGCCAAGCTGGTAAAAAACAGCAAAAAAGCAGGATCACCCATGGATACCTGCCCCCCTGACATCTACAAATCAATCCTTGCACAATGAACACCATCAGAATACTACAGAAACCTCCTAAATCTCTCACTCACAACAGGAACCGTACCAAGATCCTTCATATTAGCATATTTCAAACCACTTTTAAAAAACACAACTGGCGATGTGGAAGACCTCCAACTACAGACCAATCTCAAACATTCCCTACCTAGCAAAACTCCTAGAAACGTCTGTATAAAAGTTAACCCAAGAACATGTAGAAAAACACCACCTGCTAGATCAAGCACAAGTCGGTTTCAGACCCGCAAGAGGAACAGAATCGGCACTACTATCCATCTGAGACGACATTAAAACAAACGCAGACTCCAACACAACCTCAGCTTTGATTTTGCTCGACCTCTCCGCAGCCGTCGACACAGTTAGCCATGACACCCTAACCAAAAGATTGGAAAATATAGGTATAATGGACATGGCACTAATCTGGATTAAGTCATTCCTAGCAGACAGAACAGAAACAGTATGGATAAAACCCTTCAAATCTACTCCACGAGTAAACGACTGTAGAGTACCACAAGGGTCCTCACTATCACCACTATACTTCAACATCTACCAGACTCCAGTAATCCGAATCTTCAAAAAATACAAAATCTCATGATACAACCATGCAGACGACACTCAAATCATCTACAAAATCGTAGACACTCAAGCCGATCAATCAACCCTAATTGAGTGTCTAAAAGAAGTCTTCAACTGGATGAATGCCAACAACTTGAAAATCAACCCAGGAAAGACAGAAATCATGATTATATCCAAAAACCAAGAGAACAACACCTACCTCCTTGGCTGACGGAAATGGGAACCGCGCCAACACCATCTAAGGTAGTAAAAAATCTAGGAGTCCTGATGGACAACACACTAACCTTCGAACCACAAATAAATGCAATAATCAAGAAATGCTTCTTCCTCCTTCACACAAGAAGAATCTTACCTTTCCTCTCCTTCACTCACAAAACACTCACAATTGTCACCCTCATCATGTCAAGAATCGACTACGCTAACAGCCTCTACCTCAGGATGCCAGAATACCTCCTGAAGAAACTACAATGCATACAAAATGCAGCAGCCAGACTCCTCCTCAAACTTTCCAGAAGAGATCACATTACTCCAGCACTAAAAATACTACATTGGCTCCCAGCCAAACAATGCATCACCTTCAAAACAATGTGCATAACACACAGAGCAATCAGTGGTCAAGGAGCTGAATTCCTGCAAAAGAAAATAACAATCTACAAGCCAACGAAACCCCTCAGATCAAGCAATGAAATCCGCATGGAACCAAAACCATATCTCAAGAAAAAACTAGGGGGCTCCTCCATCTCCCACTTAGCCGCAAAAACCTGGAACAACATCCCAAAAGAAATCAGAAACACCAAAGACCACCTACAATTCAGAAAACTACTAAAAACCTGGCTCTTCAACACCACAGACTCAAATTGAAAGAACTAAACAAGCAGACAGGAAACACAATGAACAATATGACAGAATCTAGGATGACAATGACAACACCCGAAAAGTCCCATAATAACAAGAGAGACGACGCTAGGTCAAATAGGACACAAGCGACACCCCCCAGGAGGACATAAATTAGCATCCCTGCCCAACTCCATCCAACAACCTCACCCTCTCCATGATTTTTGGATGTTAGCCTGAGTCACATCTAGATAGAAATGTGAAGGTAGCAATGCCACACTTAGATGTAATTCTGAATGACAGCATGTGCCACACTCAGATGGAATCGTAAACATTAGTCTGAGTAACATCTAGATAGAAATGTGAAGGTAGCAATGCCACATGAAAGCTGTAATTCCGAATGACAGCATGTGCCACACTCAGATGGAATCGTAAAAATTAGCCTGCGTAGCATCTAGAAATGTGAAGGTTAGCATGTCACACACTTGGAGTGAATCGTGAACATTAGCCTGTGTCACATCTATATAGAAATGTGAATGTTAGCATGTCCCACACTTAGTTGAAATTGGGAATGATAGCATGTGCCACACTCAGATGGAATCGTGAACATTAGCCTGCGTAGCATCTAGAAATGTGAAGGTTAGCATGTCCCACACTTGGAGTGAATCGTGACCATTAGCCTGTGTCACATCCATATAGAAATGTGATTGTTAGCATGTCCCACACTTAGATGAAATTCGGAAAGTTAGCATGTGCCACACTTAGATGGAATCGTGAAAATTAGCCTGAGTAACATCTAGATAGAAATGTGAAGGTAGCAATGCCACATGAAAGCTGGCATTCCCCACTTATACAATAAAATAACCAAATAATGAGACACCAATGGACACACCCCAGTAGGGAATGAGACCAGGAACAATTGCGAGTGATTAAAAGAGAGGTCTTTGTATAAAGTTAAAAGGGGGCACGCAGAGGACTCTGCTACTCCGAGAGCGCTCTGCCTAAAATACAGAAAACACACATTATATTACAAAAACAGGCCATTGATGACATGTTCTATAGGGGATACAATAAGTATTGCTCATTGGTTGGAGAAGACAAGACATTACAGATTATATAATCGTGTTGCTCCAGGATTGGTGAACGCTGAACTTGTAAATTCTTGAGGCACATGGGTCAGCTGGGCTCATCAGGGAGGGGTGCGGGGTCAGGCGATGTCCGTGCAGTTATATTTCTTTCTAAACTAACACTTCACACTAATCGTAGTCATGCAAGATTTAATATAGTGCATAAACTTCAACATAATATATATCACATAGACATTTTACCTGGGCCACAGGGAGAAGAAAGGTATATGGGTCCAGGTGCCTTAGCTAACACAGTATTTCAGAATACATTGGTTAAGTGTCTATTGGATCAAACAAGGGTGTTTTACTCTTTGTTAGTACAGGATGAATATAAGGCCTTGCAGGATTAGTTATATGGGGGTGAACTGGGGTGGCACAGGAGCAGGGGTCTTGCAACTTTTACATCAACGGAATATGAGGTTAGGGGGGTTGAGGTTTATAACATTCTCAAGGAGGGGTTTGTCAGTGCAAAGGCAGGTTTGTGGAGACTGATGGTTTTTCTATGGCCAGGCTCTAGCCCGGTCACACACAGGGCGTGATCTCAGAGGAAGAAGAGAGATACAGTATTAGCTCGCAAATGAATAAACTAAACTAAACTAGCTCGCAACAATTCATGCCCAAGCTTCTGTGAGAACAGAACAGCCGCAGAGTCGGCAGAGGGAAGGAGGTGGGGATGGCTGGCTGTGCACGGTGAGAGAAGGGGAGAGGTGCAGCCTGTGCGGCCTAGTAGAAAATGGAGTCTGTGGTTTATACAAAAATGGAGTCGCTTGCTCATAGGACATGCACCTTTAAGTATCATTCAATGGCTACCTCACACCTTGGCGCTACACTTAGATGAAATTCTGCCACACTTAGATCGAATTTTGAATGTTAGCATGTGCCACACTTAGATGGAATTTTGAATGTTAACATGTGCCACACTTAGATGGAATCGTGAACATTAGCCTGAGTCACATCTAGATAGAAATGTGAAGGTAGCAATGCCACACTTAGATGTAATTCCAAATGACAGAATGTGCCACATTTAAATTGAATCGTAAACATTAGCCCGCGTAGCATCTAGATAGACATGTGAAGGTTAGCATGCCCCACACTTAGATGGAATTGAGCATGTTAGCATGTGCCTCACTTAGATGGAATTGTGAATGATAGCATGTGCCACACTTAATTGGAATCATGAACATTAGCTTGAGTCGCATCGAGATAGGATCATGAAGGTTAGCAAGTGCCACACCTAGATGGAATTGTGAATATCGGCATATGCCGCACTTAGATAGAATGTTAGCATGTGCCGCAACGTGGAAATCTAGCACAACACTACTAAGCAACGATGCCAATAACCAACCCACTAACAATGTCACCCCTCTGCATACACCTCTCAAACTTTAAACAAACACAACCACAATCCTATAGCACAACAAACTGCACAAACTTCACTACACTGCATCAACAAAACAAACCACACATAGACTCGCACAACAGCACAGGACGGCCACCTAACAGAAAGCACCCCAAGCCCAGTGAACGGTGTTAACCGTGTTGAGGCTGCCAACAGCACATCACTGCTCTCTTGCACATTTAATGCTCATTCCCACTAACTCACCCCCTGTTCCCTTTTCAGATCAACCAGAGCACCAGGGGACCACTCCAGTGGTGATAGTGCGCGGTACAAATATCCTTTAACATTAACATTAATAGACACACATCAACAACCACTGCTTGCTGAACATTGACACCCATAGACACGCATCAACCACTGCCTGCTGAACATTGACACTCACAGACACACATCAACAACCACTGCCTGTTGAATATTGACACTCACAGACACACATCACACAACTGCCTGTTGGATATTGACACTCACAGACACACAACAACCACTGCCTGCTGGATATTGACACTCACAGACACACATCAACAACCGCTGCTTGCTGGAATTTAAGGATTTCAATCAGGCTAGCACACCTTAGTCTCGGCCCAGTATGCAGCGCACAATTGAAATGCCTATCTTTTGATGTTAGATTGAATATTGAGATGGTACACCACTCATATCACACCCCCTTTCAAATAACCCGGGTAACAATGGACCATGAACCAGGCTGGTTGGTAAAATATAATATTTATTTAAATATTAAAAGAAATCATACAATGTTTAATATGGGGCAGCAATCACCAATGGGGTGATAAGAACAATAGGAATGTAAGCAATGCACTTAATTGAACCTTCTATTTACAAATCTACAAAACACCAGGGAATAGGAGCACTTTTTGATTTTAGGTAAGATAGCACTTGTTAGAATTTCCCCCTGCAATGTTCACTCAACCCACAAATAATCAATTCTGAGTGGATAAACAGAAGCAGCAGGTAATCAGGAATGACAATGGAAAACAGAATTGAAATCTGATCTTCCCTCCGCAAATAAGAGAGAAAAACTGATTATAAACCATTGCAATGCTAAAAATGACACTCGGAAATGGATGAATAAATGAATGAATGTGTGTAAAAACCTTGAAACAAATATTATTCCTCACTACAGCAACAATGTACAGGTACGAAGAATCACAAGCAATGGATTAGCAAGAGCATACAGTTCAAAAATGAGTGGCAGGTTTTTAAAACAGGTTTGCAGCAAATGACACGTTGGAAAATTAGCAAACTTTGCAATTCCTGCCTGAAATTACCTAAACGGTTTTTAATAAAAACGGGTGAAATATTGTAAATCTTTTTTGTGTGGGGCTGTAGCTATAGATCATAGGTACAATATGGAAGTGAAATTAGGTCTCTAGCTGGTAAATTCAGTGAGTTATGCACTTTCCTTTTTCACCGCTCAAGAGAGCGGTGAAAAAGGAAAGGAAATCAGTTTTGAGAAGAAAAAAGTCTTTAAAGTTTCTTTATAAAATAGTCTTTGGCACCAAAAGGCAGTTCCTTTTGTTGGGTCATTTTTTTTTCTTTAACTTCAACTTCTGTCAAATGTAATTTCCTTCCAGGTAAGGTAGGGGTTTCTCATCTTAATTGAATGTTATATTGCCCCTTAAACTTGACAGGTTAGTGTCCCAGGACTTCTATTGTCCCAGCCTGGAGCACAGACGAATGTCTGACGACCGTGTGAACTTTCTTTGTCCTGGCCCATTCAAAGTTTTTCAAGCTGGCAATTTTCACTTCGGTGTCCTGGATATATGGTGTGTCTCCCTTCCTTGGGGAAGTTTCATGACTGGCAACTGGAATTACTGTTTTTTCTGAGAACTTGCAAATCCAGCCCATGTGTTTTAAACTCTTTAATTTCTTATTTTAGGTCCTGAATTAAACAATCCTGTAAAAGAAGATAGCCTATGGGTGTATTATCACCACTAACATCATCCCTTTACATTGCTAAGTAGCAGGCTTTCATTCCCAATTTATTTTTAAACAGGCCAATTTTTTCTTCAGTCAGCAAAGCCCATTTTTCCACATGTGTTAAAACTGCTAGCATTTCTTTCTTTAAATTTGGTTTGGTAGCTCCCTCAGATGCCCACACTGTTTTTGCAGCTGTAGTTATTTCCTTGAATGCAGGAGTTTTATCTAAAGTACAGATACATTTACACTTGACCTGGCTCAGAGAGTCTCTTTGAACTGCTGAGCCTGGATACATTTGGAAATAAATAAACGCGTGTTCCCGTGCGAGTGAAGGTAAAGTTGCTTATTGATTTCTCTGAGAGCTGGTTTGACTGGGCCTGTCACTCAGGAATTATGCCTGGTTTTGGTGAAGCACAGTGAAATATCCTGGGCATGACAGGGCCTTTTGAATCACAGTGGTTTCAGAATGAACAGATGGAATTAGCATCAAAGCAGCATTTTGAAAGGGTGAAAATGTTTCATTTTGAAGAGAATTGTTGACTTTTGCAGCAAAGCAACGCAGCCTGTTCACTTGATTCCATATATATTTCAGAACACACTGGCATATGCCTGAAGTGTGCTAGGCAGGATGGTGCAGCCATTTTTTTGTTGCTGCCAAAATGCAGTTTTGAGGTCCTGGTGTGCACAGGAGCCAGCGCAGCCAGACTGCTGTTTCTTGCGCAAATGCAGCTTAGTGATGTGGGGCAATGCCGTTGAGTGGGTCAATATATCCCACAATATTGACACCCACTGACACACATCAACAACCACTGCCTGCTGGATATTTACACTCATAGACACACATCAACAACCACGGCCTGCTGGATATTGACACTCACAGATACGCATCAACAACCACTGCCTGTTGGATATTGACACCCACAGACACACATCAACAACCACTGCCTCTTGGATATTGACACTCACAGACACACATCAACAACCTCTGCCTGCTGGATATTGACACTCACAGACACTCATCAGCAACCACTGCCTGCTGGATATTGACACTCACAGACACACATCAACAACCACTGCCTGCTGGATATTGACACTTATAGACACAAAGGGACCATCCGAGGCAGCCACTGACTGCTGGACTTGGGTACTGACAACAAACATTTTCATACAAACAACCACACACTGACAAGCCTAAACCTAACCGTTTGCCAACACCCTTAGCCGCAAGTACGTTATAATGCCCCCTGCAAACTACCCCTTTTCCATAAGCCCAATCACTAACCCATACCCTACACCTATGCACTAAAAGAGGACAATAACCTTATCCTCGATCCTTGGGTACTAATGTCTATACAAACGCCCCTAGCTGGAAGTGTTGATTTTTAAATAATTAAGGTTACAAGTCATTAAACGTCTATCAGGTTTGGATATATGAGCATGAAGGTATCAATGAGGTAACTACTTTACAACAAAACAAAGTACTGACATCTGGCACTGCAACCTTAATTCACCATTTCAAAAGTATGTGTTATAGTCAATTTAGTGGCGTGAACATCTCTCCTCCCTCCCTCTGTTCTATGGAATCTAGGACTGAAGGGGGCCTATTGGCTTTAAATTAATAGCTGCACATCTCATGATGTCTGCTTCTATTCCTACATTTTCTTGGTCCAAAGCACTTGCATCCATGTGTGTTCGAGCACTTTATGAATAGATTATAGGTTGGGTCGAAAGCACTTTCATGCATGTGTGTTTAGGCACTTTATGAATAGACTATAGGTTGGGTCGAAAGCACTTTCATGCATGTGTGTTTAGGCACTTTATGAATAGACTATAGGTTGTTCTGATGAATCTATTACACACCAGGTGACAGAATTTCATCAAAAACATTTTAGGCAAAATGTGCCTGTGTGTTGTGGAGTCAGAGTGGAATCAGTTAACTGTAGTTCATGACAATTCATTTAAAGGAAAGATTTGTTAAAATGTTACAAAGTCAAGACACACATGTTTAGCCGTTGACACTTGGCTGGGTTTTTTTCGAGGCGTTAAGGTACAGTTTAAAAGATAAGGTGTAACCACTTTGCCTGCACCTTCATATGTCCCACTAAAGAAATCTTTAACTATGCCTTCCACTTTGTACTCACCACTGGTAAGATAGCTCATCAAGTTAAGCGATCATCTCAGACATCAGACATTGTCCTACTGTAGCCAACCAGGTTCAGATCCCTGCAGGCCCCATTCAGCATTTCATTTTACATATGTCTGAGTGACACGTAATTTGGTAATAAAACACCTGTTCTTAGAGTGTTCAAAGGAAAGAGGACTGTATGGAGCGATATAGAGAAGGGATGTGTCGATTATTGCTGACATTGATGATCTCTGTCTACGCAGTGCCACCATTCGTCTCAGAAAACCGACTCCTACACTGATTCCCTGCATCAATGTTCAGAATATTACAGTTGCCCCTGAAATAGAGTATGTATATAATTGCTATGCACTGATTAACAGGCGTTTACATAACCTGTTGCTTTAACTCCACAGATGGATGAAGAGAGAGAAAGCAACACTGCCATTCAGGGAAATTACCTGAGAAATGAAGACCTTAGAAAGGTTTACAAGGAAGAAAACTGAAGGTGTCCCAGAGCTCTGGGTCTGAAAGTTGTTTCATTCCAGCAAAGCTCACCCTGTGTAAAGGTTATCAGTGGAATCCATGACCACAGGACCTTTGCAAGTACTGTCTATAACAGAACAATCCATTAAATATAGGACAATCACATATGAACTCAATGCAAATGTATGTTAGCTTAAGTTTGTTCTGATGTTATATTGGAGAAGACACAGGTGAACTGTATTGTGTTTACATCATTGCATATAGGTTAACTCTACTAAACATTCATACATTCACCCATCAGTGTAGTGCCTGTTAGAAAACCATTGGTCATACAAATCAGTCTGATTTGCGAAATGGGGTGTTCAAGAAAATGGTGCAGCACAGTGTAGATTGTCCATAGGGGTGCACACATATAAAATATAGAAAGAAGCTGTTGTAGGTAAAATCAAGCGTCCCTTCGGAGGTTTATAGTCAACATTTTCCAAATGTACGGACTTTGAAATTGAAAAACTCTTGTCATGGCATTTTTGCTCGACAAAACCCAATCTGGAGGCAGTTGCCTCCAAGAACAATTGTATCCGTGTTCTGAATGTGACAAACAATTCAGTCATGAAAGACATCTAACTCAACATGAAAGAACACACATTGGAGAAAAACCTTATCAGTGTCCTGAATGTCAAAAGAAATTCATTCGGAAAAGCCAACTCAGTATACATGAGAGAATCCATACTGGAGAAAAACCGTATCAATGCTCAGAATGTCAGAAAAGATTCAGTCAAAAAAGCAATCTGACTGATCATCAGAAAAAGCACACTGGAGAAAAACCTTATCAGTGTCCTGAATGTCAAAAGAGATTTAGTCGGAAAGAGAATCTAAGGCGACATGAGCAACAACACACTGGAGAAAAACCTCATCAGTGTCCTGAATGTCAAAAGAGATTCATTTGTAAAAGCCAACTGACAATACATGAGAGGATCCACACTGGAGAAAAACCTTATCAATGCTCAGAATGTCAGAAAAGATTCAGTCAAAAAAGCAATCTGACTGATCATCAGAAAAAACACACTGGAGAAAAACCTTATCAGTGTGCGGAATGTCAAAAGAGATTCAGTCGAAAAGAGAATCTAAAGCAACATGAGCAACAACACACTGGAGACAAACCTCACCGGTGCTCAGAATGTCCAAAAAGATTCATTTGGAAAAGCCAACTGACTATACATGAGAGAAACCACACTGGAGAAAAACCTTATCAATGCTCAGAATGTCAGAAAGGATTTGGTCAAAAAGGCTGTATGACTAAACATAAAAGAAAACATACTGGAGAAAAACCTTATCAATGCTCAGAATGTCAGAAAAGATTCAGTCACAAAAGTGATCTAATTAGACATAAAAGAACACACACTGGAGAAAAACCTTATCAGTGCTCAGAATGTCAAAAGAGATTCAGTCACAAAGGCCATCTGACACAACATGGGAGAATCCACACTGGAGAAAAACCTTATCAGTGTTCAGAATGTCAGAAAAGATTCAGTCACAAAAGCAGTCTGACTGAGCATGAGAGAATCCACACTGGAGAACAACCTTATCAGTGTTCAGAATGTCAGAAAGGATTCAGTCATAAAGGCCATCTGACTGATCATCAGAGAAAACACACTGGAGAAAAACCTTATAAATGCTTGGAATGTCAAAAAGAATTCTGTCACAAAATCAGTCTGACTGAGCATGAGAGAAAACACACTGGAGAAAAACCTTATCCGTGCTCAGAATGTCAGAAAAGATTCAGTCAAAAAAGCAATCTGACTGATCATCAGAGAAAACACACTGGAGAAAAACCTTATAAATGCTCAGAATGTCCACAAGAATTCAGTCACAAAATCAGTCTGACTGTGCATGAGAGAAAACACACTGGAGAAAAACCTTATCAGTGTCCTGAATGTCAGAAGAGATTCAGTCGGCAAGATAATCTAAGGCAACATGAGAAACAACACACTGGAGAAAAACCTCACCAGTGCTCAGAATGTCCAAAAAGATTCATTTGGAAAAGCCAACTGACTATACATGAGAGAAACCACACTGGAGAAAAACCTTATCGGTGCTCAGAATGTCAGAAAGGATTCAGTCAAAAAGGCAGTATGACTAAACATAAAAGAAAACATGCTGGAGAAAAACCTTATCAATGCTCAGAATGTCAGAAAAGATTCAGTCAGAAAAGTGATCTAATTAAACATAAAAGAACACACACTGGAGAAAAACCTTATCAGTGCTCAGAATGTCAAAAAAGATTCATTCAGAAAATCAATCTGACTATACATGAGAGAATCCACACTGGAGAACAACCTTATCAGTGCTCAGAATGTCAGAAAAGATTCAGTCACAAAAGCAGTCTGACTGAGCATGAGAGAAAACACACTGGAGAAAACATGAGTGCTCTGAACGTCGGAACATTATCAGTACTGAAGAGGATCGGACTAAATATTGGGCAAACACCCTGTAGAAAAACCATCAAAGTGCTTTGTTAGAACAGCTTCAGTGTGAAAGGGGTTCTAAGACTAAGGCGCAGATTCATGGAATTTGTGCGCCGGAAAACGGGGATTTGCACCATTCTGCCCGCAAATCCCATTTGTTAAAGAGGGATTTGCGGGCAGAATGGCGCACAAATCCCTGTTTTTCGGCACACAAATTCCATGAATCAGCCCCTAAATACAGCAGAGATAAACGTTATCAGTGCACAGAATGGCCAAAACATTCAGTAGGAAGGACGGTCTAAGACAGCAGGAGAGGACATGCACAGTCATAAAACCTTACCAGTGCTCTGAATGTCAAAAGAGGTTCAGTCAGAAAACCAGTCTGAATTACCATGACTCAGCAGAAGTATAGCAAACAGATTGCAATACCAACGGGCAATGTCACCACACCTGCTATAAGTACTAGTGCAAGTAATGTAATGGACAATTACACACATGGCTGTTGTAAAGTCTTCATTCTTCACTGCCGTGTGAATTTAAAGACAAAGGGCCTCATGACGAGTTGGGCTGTGCGGTGGTAACGGGATTACCGCCACATTTAAGGGCTGGCCCTATCACGAGTTGGCCGCTAAATCGACTGTTTTACCTCCAGCTTTTTTCTGGAGGTGAAAATCCCTGTTTTTGGCAGTATTAAAGCCGGCAATACAGCCCAACTCGTGATGAGGCCCAAAATATGATGAAATATCGAATGAACAGCAATGTCTTGAGGAAATCAGCAGCAATAGCCCCAGCGGGCATAGGTGCAGTATGATTTCTTTATTTTTGTAGCATTTTGGTATTTACCCCATTCAAGCATAGCTGTGTCAGAGCGCACTGAGTCACGGGGAGATGTGCTGCTTTATGAGATCAGCCAAAAGTCAACTTGAGCAAGTCAGACTCTTACAGACAATTGAGAACAGTTACTAGACAGTCTTTTTGGATGGCAATGTGATAATGATTACAATCAGATATATTTGACCATAAGGAGTTAGTGGACGATATGTTAATTATGGAATTTTAGTGATCTGTCTTAGACTTCATTAGTGACCAAAGAAGCTGAAAATGGGTTGTTTTATCTTTTTTAAGTATGTTGCACGGGTTTGTACATATGAACTGTTTCCTTTTACTGCATGTATACATTGTATAGAAAACATTGTGACTGCCAAATAAATATATTATTTGAAGTTGACATTAACTGTTAATACATTTTTTAAAGCACAAATAGTAATTGTGTACTCTTTTTAGTTTGGCCTTGAAAGCACAATATTCTTGCACATAGATGTTACATGAAGGTATGTTTTCCGTACGCACCCTACGGTGGTTGGCAGCGAGGGATTAGCAGAATGTTTCATAGCGCCATCTATTTCTCCAGCTGGTGACATTGCCTGTAGCAATGAGTGCAGTATTGCATTGGCTAATGTCGATACAAATCAACTTTCATGGATTCAGTGTCTCTGAATTAAGAGAATGTACCATTTTTGACACTTTACATTTTGAATACTGAACTTCAGGACTGCTACAAAATGTCTCCTGGTAAGGGTGGTTGAAGGGCCAATGCAACGTAAGGACTCTCTCTGGAGTGTGTCCCTGGGGTAATGAATACATTGCATTTTCTTTTTTCATTTCTCTTTATTATAGTTCATTACAAACTTTAAAAATGCATTAAGCAACATTACTCATGGTTTCCATTCAGTTGCAAAAACAAGTTAGGCATATTAAAGGAACAGGAAAAGTTTAACTTAGTCTTGCACTTTACAAACGGCCAATCATCTAAGGTCAGTTTCATTACTATCACTATTTTTGCAAGTCTCTTTTCGATCTCTTCCAAGAAGAATGTCAGAGCAAAGATTAGTTTATTGTCAGTACCTTCATGCATCACTCTCCAACACTCTTCTTCACTTAAACAAGGCCTTTCTATCATTGCTTTCCCCAGGTATGACAATCGCAGGTCCTTTTAATTTTTTTGCAATGCAGAACAAGATGTTTCAAAGTCTCGCTTGATTTGTCACAGAATCGACAAAGTACATCCAGAAACTCTTTTCTATGCCACTTTAGGGAGAATTCTCTCTTTAGGCTGAATTTCCTAACTTAGTGAGTCCCCCAGCAACTTTGCTGGATTTTTGGAGTTTGTTTTTTTCTCCTGCCAAGAGTGAGACTCTTTTTTCTCCCACTCTTGGACATGATTTATGGTGTTCCTTTGACTGTTAATGTGTTGTATGGGCTATGGGGTCCTCTAAGCCTGTGGGAACCTCTACTGAGAACCCCACTACAAGCCCTGGTGTTGGTAAGTTGACCTCTGACCTAGGCAAATTTCAGGCCAACATGTTAGGGAAATGGGAGCCCCAACCAAGCTCCATCATTGTTCCCCCAGTTATAGAGTCTGTGACTCCCCCTGCTTCTGAGGAAGAGGTGGATAGACCTACTGGAACCCTAACTAGGCCTAAGAGAACTGGTAATTCTCAGTGCTGGTGGAAAACCAGAAAAGAAAAGTCTAAGGCCAAAAACCTTCAGACTGTTGGACCTTCCACAGAAGACTCCAACCCAATTCCTAGACTTAAGGGGGAAACTCCTAAAGTAGGTAAAGGTAGATCTAAGAGGAAGGAGAAGCATGTACCTTGCGTATCTCCATCCCCTCCAACCAAGAGGCCTAAAACCCACCCTTCTCCTAACAGAGAGGTGGTGAGGACCTCTGGAGGTCCCTCTAAATCTAAGGGAATCCTTTATACGGACCCCTTGAAAAAGCCTAAAACAGGTTCAGAAGTTGTAACAACCTCTGAGGGACTGGTCAACCAGATCCCCTATAACTTTAAAAAGACTGATGTTCCTCAAAGGGTTTGTAGGTCATATAGCTTACAAAGGAAATCCTTTGATTTCACCATAGAACACAGGTCTGGGTGTCACCACCAAAATGCTGATGGTCTCTCTAGGATGTATGTCATCGACTAGAGGTATGAAATGTATCCAGGAGTGGATTAAATCCTCCTGTCCCTTAGTCTGGGGGCCGAGTGTTAGGGAGAATTCTCTCTTTAGGCTGAATTTCCTAACCTAGTGAATCCCCCAGCAGCTTTGCTGGATTTCTGGAGTTTTTTTTTTTTTCCTGCCAAGAGTGAGACTCCTTTTCTCCCACTCTTGGACATGATTTATGGTGTTCCTTTGACTGTTAATGTGTTTTATGGGCTATGGTGTCCTTTACTCCATAGGGTCTCATGTGTTTTTACTATGTGTGTTACACAGCACCCTCCGTGCAGTAACACAGGGGTGTCATATTGACACCCCACCATAGACTCCATACCCTGGGACTGACTACTGTCTCCCAGGGCATGTAAAGTCACCATTGGCTTTACTAGTCCCAAATTATTAACAGAAACCAGTACAAACCATCATATTGTGGACGTACTGGCCGGGGCAATTCGATTGCCCCGGGGTCTGTTAGTCGAGGGGGCACGTCTCCGTCCCCCCTGATCGAGTTTTGGCTGGTGGCAGTGGATACTACTTTTTATATTCGACCGCGACTATATCCCTATGGGATTTTCCCATTGTTCGAGGCTACCAACTTTAATTATTTAATTCTCATAGCCTCGAACATACCGCCGGTTTATTTAATTAATATTAATTCGCCGGTTGGTATTTTTTGCCAGGACTCGATTCTAAAATGGCGTTTGTGTTCTCTTCTGTGACTCCAACCCAAGTCGAGCCCTTTGTTCCACTTTTTGGCGGGCTTCTCCACAGAAGCCTCCAAAAGTGGTGCCACTCTGTCTGGGTACCACAGGGGGTGTTTGAGGAGGTTTAGGCACCCTGCACTGAGTTACCTTGGTAACTCAAGTCGCACTCTTGTGTGATTGGCCCAAGTGGTGAGCCGGCCGGCTCACCACTTAGCATGTTTGATTGACAGCTAGGCTGAGTGAATGGGGGTATGCTGCATAAAAGCAGGGCTTTGGGGACTGGAACTTCAGAAGTCGCCACAGGACCTGAGAATCCGACGAGGGAGAAGCTGAGCCGACCTACCACGACGACACCACCAGTGGAGCCCTGCGGAACCGACTCACCACTTCCCGACGACAGAGAAGATCTCCCGGCTGGAGAGGCTTCTTCCCCTGACTGGTGGGCACAACCAGTTTACCTTCTTCTCTTCGCACCCCAGACCGGTTTGTGGTCGAATTGCCCGTGTCAAGCACCCCGGCAACCGGATAGCCACTTACCACTGGACCGCGAATCAACGGACCGCTCCTTTTACCTGAGAAACTCTGCGGCTGGTTTCTTCCCTGGCAGTGCAACAGACTCCTGTCTACCTCCCCGACGAGATCCTCTCTTCCGCCGGACGAAGTACCGACTTGCATCTGCTGCCAGGAACAACTGCCCCCGCTGGAGTATTCTCACCACTTTAAGGTACCGTGTCCGCCAGGCCTCCCTTTCTAAAGATTGCTACAAGGTAATAATAACCCCTTAACGTTCTGGACTGGGCTGGCCGCCTTGACCCTCTAACTGGTCCCTTTCTTTGGTCCAACTCCTTTTTGAATCGTTACAAGACTTTTGTGCACTGCAACCGTGTGACCTTGGACACATTTCGTTTTGATCCTCTTAAAACGGATCCGGCCTACTGACTCTAAACTCACGGTGTTACTTTGCCTTCCTCTCTTGTTGTGTTCGTGAAAAAGTGTTGGAATCTGTTTCAATTTATTCTCTGCTTTTCTCTCCCTTTTTAAAACAAATTATTAGAGTGCCATCTACGTTAAGCGCTCACCGCTGTCTGAAAATAAGTGGGGCTTTACTTAAGACTTGTCTAATATTCTTTTAAGGGAGTGTATATCTTTTAGTGACCGTGTTTTTGGATTGCTTACTATTAGTGCCTGTGTGTTTTTCTAGATGTGGTTTTAAATAAATAATTATATCTCTTTTACACCAAGCCCTGGTCAGTGTTTACTTGTTCTATTGTGTTCTTTTGACCTATTGTGAATACTCTGTATACTGCCTAACTCTTCTTGAGGGAAGTCTGACTGCTCAGCCACAGCTACCAAGTGAATCTGTGTGGTACAGACTGCTACCAAGTGGGTTTACTGCCAAACACCTGTAGTCCTAAATCTTTTGCAGTGGTCCCAGAGGGAACTGCACAGGTTTCTGCCTAACAGCCACAAATTCAATACCTCCTTTGTTTTGAACAACTGTAGGCGGAATTTCATAAAGATACTCCTTTTATTGCTACAAGGAAAGATGTCTAGATATTTAGGTAGGTTATTCATTGATCTTGCTTCAGGGGGAACTTGATTCATACATCTATGAGTAGATCTTACATCTATGGTTTCACACCAATCCTGCTCCCATAATTTGCTCTTACTTTATTTGGGTTCTGCTTCAAGGATTCTATGTTAAGACTTAACTGTGACAAGAGACTTTCACATGTTCGTTCCCATTGCTCAATAATTGAATCAGGCATCTTTCTTTTTCGGCGAGGTCAAGATCTTGAATTGTGCTAAGTCATCTGCTCCTATGATGCTTCTGTATAATACTAGGGAATTCCGCATCTCCCTTGCATTTATTGATGTTAATCCCAATTCATAACATATGCAGGCAATTGGAGCGCCTCTTCGGAGTTGCAGGATTTTATTCCAGTAGGTGTTTCACACCATGTCCACGCAGCATGCAGACATCCCAGCATTGTTTCAGCTCCAAAAATCAATGATGGTATAACTTTAGATTTGTAAAACTCTATCCCTGGTTTCTAAGGCAAATTTTCCATATCTTTTGTTTATTAGCATTCCTTGAACAGATAAGAGTTTACATGTTCTTTTGATTTTTTGTGCCATTGGGTCATCATTAATGTGTGAGCTGGTTAGGACTCCTAAGTATTGAATTTGATTGGCACAAATAATCAGTTCACCACCAATCGTCCAGTTAAATTTCTTCTTCTTGTTGGACGTTGATCCTAATAGGTTTTGAAGAACTAGAATCTCTGTTTTGTCAACGTTTATGACCAATCAATTGGAGTCCAAATATGATTTCAAAGCTTTCAGTTTGCGTTGTAATTCAATCGGAGTTGTATTCAGAAGAACAATGTCATCTGCATATAGGACGTAATGCAGCGGGTTTACATTGATCTTTACAGGTAAAGCCCTTACTTAGTCCATTGCTCTTCCGACGTCTGAGATGAAAACATTGAATAGGGTTGCTTCCATTGGGCAACCCTGCTTCACTCCTCTAGTTCTTATTACAGCTGAGAGGGAGCCCATTTGATCGAGCCTAATTTTGATATCTGTCTCTGAATACATCGCTTGAATCGCCTTTATTAGACTCTTAGGGCATTTGTTTGCATCCATCTTGGTTCAGAGTCGTTCTCGATCAATGCTGTCGAAGGATTGAGCCAGATCGACAAAGGCTACATATATTCTTGATCTTTTTTTAATCGCCTCCATCTTTAACAGGTTGATCAGAAACAAGTTCAAGGAGCAACAAACTCCTTTCACAAACCCTGTTTGTCGAATATCAAATGCTTCTGCTCCTTTGATCCATGTTGTTAGCTGATACAGTAACTGGGTTGCAACGATCTTTCCAACAACGTCCAGTAAGGCAATGGGTCTGAAGTTCTTTGGCTCAGATCTTAAGCCTTTTTTAAATATTGGTACAATTATGGCAGTTTTCCAGGACCTTGGCACCCTTCCTTCTTTTAAGATGTTTCGAAGAAGATTCTAGCAGAAGTCATCCCATTCTTCTGGGTTCTGCTTTAGTATTGCGTTTGTCAGCCCATCCGGGCTGGGGGCCCTTGAAGAGCTTATTCTTTTGATGTTTTCTAAAATGCCACTTCGGCTGATTTCTAAATCCCAAGAGCCAAGGGACTCTGGGTCCTGGTAATCAAATTGACACTGCTTCTTAAATAGTTCTGAGTAATGGTCAATCCATTGCTTCTCTGTAACCTGTGAAACTTTAAGGGCTCCTTGCGGTGCCTCGACATTGTTGATGATGTTCCATAAATTTCTCGTGTTCCTGTCAGCCATGGTCTCCATCATTTCTTCTGCATCTTTTTGAAGCATTAAGTTTTTGTGGGAGTGATACCACATTTTATATTCAGATTTTATTTTCCAGTTTTCAATGTGACGTTCACATAGATGGTTAGCCAGGATCTCTCTTATCGCTCTTCTTTGCCCCCTTTTTCTTGACACAATTTGGGGATCATAAAGTGATGATGTCTGAAGCCTGATTTACGCCTTCCAACTTGTTCAACGTAGTGCTGTAAAAGTGCTGGGTGTTCTATTGGATCCATCTGATCAGAGTTCCCCCTATCCTGGAGCAGTTGGGTTAGCAGTAATATTGTCTCACCATCAATTCCGATCCGGTTTCTCCCTGGTGTTACACTTATATGAACCCTCCATGACTCTTTCGATTATCTAGGCCATCTATTTTGATTGCGACCAGATTAAGATCGCTCAGAGTCGTCTCTATCACCTTGAGATACGACATCTTATCGACCATAAGGTTGGAAGCGGAAAAGTAGTCCAATATTGATTTGCTCTGACCTTGGATCCATGTTGGATTTGGGGGAATATCGCCTCGAACATTACCATTCATCAAGGTTAAATCTCTCTTATTCATTTCTTCTGCCCATGCTGATTTGATTTGATACAGGTCTTTATTATTTCTTTTTTTCCTTCTACTCATGTCCGCTTGCAGGCATTCCATATTGAGGTTTCCGCACAATATAATGGCTGGTTCTTCTCCTGCTGTTTTGATAGAGTCTATGTTCTTGCAGATCAGTTCAAGGAATTCCGATTCATCAGTTGCAGCATGTTGCCAATAGATGTTGATAATGTGCAGCAAGTTCTTTTTCCCCCTGCTTAGAACTCCTATTTCAATAGTTGAGACTTGTAGATAAGGCGAAGGGTTTGTTGTTTTGCTTATATGAAGGTTTTTAGTTGACTTCACCATGGTTATTAGACCTGCCATTGGTCTACCTTTGTCTTGTTTAATGGCAGGGTTCAAGGTGATTTCAAAGCCTACCGCACTTGGCAATCTTTGAAACCATGTTTCTTGTAGGCAGATAATGTCCAAATTATTCAAGTATAATTCTGATCCTCCAAAAAGATGAGTAAACCCTTGTGTATTCCACAAGCCCATCCAGACTGAATCATTTATTTGGCATTAGCTCTCTGAGGATAGATTTAAACTTTCTCCCAGCCAACTCCATTTTCTCAATTCCTTCCTGGGTCCCGAAGTCTCTACTTCTTTCTTAGCATCTTTTGTTGGTAACACATTACCCTCCACCGTGATTTTAATCTGTTTCATTGGGCTTTCGGCGTCCTCCTGAATGCAGAATTTATTGTCGACTAGCTTGGTAATATAATCGGACTGTATGGGACATCTCTTAGTTTTCTCAGTCTTCTATTGCAAATCACAATTTTGCTCGTTATTGTTTATTGAGGCTCTTACTTCTGTGGGGTCATTTTTTTGATCATGATCGTTGGATAAATCATCCTTGGTAAAGACTTCCTTTATATCAAAGCCCAATGAATTCAGATCCATACTGCAATTTAGAATCAAATCACAAATAATTCATGAGTATATGTGTACTATGACTCTATCCGTGGACACCTCGTCTAAAAATTCAACAGTTTTAATGTCCTTAGTGGCAACAGATCGCAGTTGCGGTATGTGTCTGAATAATTGTATCTGTTCAGAATTAGAGGGTCTTGAGACCGAAAGATTCTTTCTACCAGAATGCGATAATTGGAAGCTGTCTTGTTCTTTTAAATCATATTTTTGCTTACTGTTTTTAATGAAGGTCTTTTGTCGTTTCTCCAATTCGGTGGACTCGTCCACTGAATTTTACCTTTCTTCTTGCCAGTTTCACTATTCAACACTACTTTTGAATATTTGTTTTTTTGAGGATTGTCTTCCATTATGCTCACTTTGTCTAGTGTTTGTCTTCTTTGGAAAGGAATTTTAGCTGTTTTGTTTATATCAAGATCTCTACGTTTAACTAGGGTTAGGAACCGTTTACGTTCACCCTCGTCTTCAGTCAACAGTGGATTGTCTTGGTTCTCATTAGTTGGAGAATTGTTACTCACCACTCCGAAGTAGGCCCAAGATGTGGATGAGGGACCTTTGAGATGATGTTTGTACAAGAATCGATATTCAGCCTTCCATCCCAGCTCCCCTGAGTACAAGACTCAGGCTTCCTCAAAGAGGGGCTCTTTTCTACAATGTACCTCTCCGCTGTTTCAATTGGGACAGACAGAGGTGTCAATTGAATAAAGGAGCGTGGAGAACACACACCGCCAAAACCAATGCTGCAAAGGAATACAAAGATATTATACAGTGTTGAAAATAAACCAAGTAATCAGAACAGCAGTATATTATAGGAAAATACCTAGGTAAGTATTGGAGTGGAGCTTCCCCGGGGTGAATCTACAAAAATATGAATAAGCACAATGAGTGGGAATAATTCTAAAGAGACTTCCTAAAGTATCGAACCAATAACAACTAACCTGAATATGGAAATTTTGAGGATGGAAAGTAGTCCATGAAACAGAAGGCAACGATAGGAGAAAATAACAAACAGGAATGTTAGTATAGGGAAATAGCCCCAAACGGCACGAGGGTCGCACTAGAGCCGGGTTGGTGCAGTATCAGCAAAGCGTTTATCTGCACTTGAAGACAAGTTCACAAGACAGTCACTCAATGTCCCAGAATCCAACAAACGGCAAAGATCCAAGCAAGGCCATGGAGAAAATTAATAGCAGGGGTGGAATTGCCAATTACAAGTATGTACCTGAGCACACATGCATCCAGATAAGGCGTAGAAAAGTTTTGGATGGTTGATTGCAAGTCACCTGCGAGAAAGGCAAAGTCGTTCCGCGTCTAGTAGCAGCTAGCTGGAATAAAGTACCGCAAGAGACAGCAGGAAGCAGATTCCAATAACGTTCCAGGTCAAAAGCCAGGCGAGCACGACAGGAATAAAGGAGGAGGCAAGCCAATCCAGAAGCCAGGCAAGGGTCAAAAACCAGGTAAGCAGATTAGGAATTTGTGCAGAGAAAACACGAAGGAGTAAACAGACGTAACCGCTGTAGCTTGTAACGCAGCAACAAGCCCCTTGAAAGACGGTGGTTTTAAAGCCGTATGGGGGCGTGTCTTGCCGTACGTCTTCCACGTACAGGACGTGTCAGCTGACACGGACTCCATCGTAGTTTGTACAGGCACTATGGCAACCTGTATCTGCTCCAGAGAGGAGCTTGTAAAGGAGTCGTATTCTGCAAGGAAGCCCAAAGTGTAACAGCATCCTCCCCCAAAGACACCGGCAACACCCTGGTGGAATGGAAACTACTCAGAAGCTCCGGACAATGTAAGTTGGACAAAGGCTCCCAGGTACGGTCCTCAGGCCCATAACCTTTCCAATCCACCAGGTAGAACAATGTACCCCTAGACACCCTGCAGTCCAGGATGCGCAAAACCTCGTACTCATCCTCTCCATCCACCAAGATCGGCGAGGGATGTGCAGGTAGACGAGTTCCCTGGATGAAAGGCTTGATCAGGGAGACGTGAAAAACTGGATGTATCTGCCATGAGCGCGGCAGGGAGAGCTTGACCGCCACAGGATTTATAACATCAGTAATGGCATAGGGTCCCACGTATTTAGGCAAAAGCAAACGTTTGCCCGCAATTCGTAAATTACGGGACGACAACCATACCTTCATGCTGCTCCGATAGACCGGTGCCGGGGATCGATGCACATCAGCATTTTTTTCGGCACATTCTTGAGCTTGGAGCAAATGACAGCGTACATCCCGATGAATCTTATCGAGATCTCTCACACAGTCTCTTGCAGCTGGGTTGACAGCCGGCAATACCGGATCAAGTGGGAGTGCCCTAGGATGGCCACCATACAGGGCAAAAAAGGGAGAAACCCCTGTTGACGTATGCATAGAATTGTTATATGCAAACTCTGCGTAAGGCAGAGAAGTAAACCAGGACTGTTGGAACTGAAGGCATAAACAGCGTAGGTACTGTTCGATAGTAGCGTTGGTTCTCTCAGTCTGCCCATCCATCTGAGGATGGTATGCCGAGGAATACCTGTCCTCGATGCCCAGGGAAGCTGTAAGAGCCTTCCAAAATTGTGACGTAAATTGTGTACCACGGTCGGAAACAATGACAGAGGGTAAGCCAAAGAAACGAAACACATTCGTCATGAACAGTCTCGCCAATTCCGGAGCCGAAGGCAAGCTGGAACAAGGTATGAACAGTGCGTATTTTGTGAAATAATCCACAATCACCCAAATAATGTCATGACCCTGGACGTCAGGGAGTATCACAATGAAATCCATTGACACCATCTGGCAAGGTTTGTACGGAACAGGCAGAGGTTGTAATAAGCTTACTGGTTTGGCTCTAGAGGTCTTACATTGAGTTCATATGGAACAGGTCAAAATGTAGTCCTTTACATCGCGAGCAATGGAAGGCCACCAAGCCCAACGCCGTAAGGCCTCAAGAGTTTTTTGACTTCCTGGATGTGCTGCAACCAAAGAATCGTGGGACCACTGGAGAGCTAAGGTTCTAGCTTGACCTGAGGGTACATAGATGCGCCCTTGGATAAATGGCATACCCTGAATTACTTCTAGGTTGAAATCAGCAATTTCTTTTGGATGGTTTGAGACCCAATCAAGGATGATCGCGCAAAGAGGGCTGAACCGAACACCATACAAATGGCACCTTGGCACTCGTCAGGGAGGTAAGAGGTGCAGAGATTTCAGAAAAGCCGTTGATGAAGTGTCTATAGAAATTTTCAAATCCCAGGAAAGATTACAAAGATTTGACTGAGTAGGGTACAGGCCATTCCAGGATAGGACTAATTTTGGACTGGCTCATGCGCACCCCGTTGTTAGTAAGGTCATACCCCAAAAATTCCACCTCTGAGGCGTGAAATATGCACTTTTTGGCTTTTACAAACAATTTGTGATCCCCCAGACGTTGGAGCACTGTTTTGACATGTATTTCATGGTCTTCCTGGTTTCGTGAATAGATCAAAATGTCATCCAGGTAGACTACAACAAACTGGTCAATGATGTTATAAAACAAATCGTTCATGAATGCCTGAAAGGTGGCTGGGGCATTACATAGCCCAAAGGGCATCACAAGGTATTCAAATAGACCGTAACGTGTTTTAAAAGCAGTCTTCCATACATCCCCCTTTCTCATACGGACCAGATTATAAGCTCCTCTGAGATCGAGCTTAGTAAATACTTTGGAGGATCCCAACTGATCAACGAGAACAGAGATCAGAGATCAGGGGGAGAGGGTACTGTTTTTTTATGGTACCTGCATTCAATGCACGATAGTCAATACAGGGACGTAAATCCCCTTCCTTCTTAGGAACAAAGAAAAGCGGTGATGCAATTGGTGATTTGGATGGACGAATAAATCCCATGGCCAAGGCCTTGTCTATGTACTCTTTAAGTACTTCGTCTTCTTTGAGAGTGAGTGAATACACCCTGCCGGATGGTATCTTTACCCCCGGTACTAGGTCTATTGGGCAATCATAGACTCTATGTGGAGGTAGAGTCTCTGCCATCCCTTTGTCGAAGACATCCACATAGTCTGCATATTGAGAAGGTACCATAGTGGCAGCGTTGTTAGAAACGGCTCCAATATGCATAGTAGGAGAAACCAGTGCCCTGACAGGACTATCCTGGCTAATTCCAAGCAATGTAGTGCATCGGGTATTGCCTATGTTGGAAGCGAACTGAATCTGAGATGTCGACCAATCGATGGCAGGTTTATGAAGCTTCAGCCATGGAATACCCAGAATGACTCTCTAGGCCGGCGCTTTGATGATATCGAATGATATCTCTTCAGTATGGCCTTCGTCGGTACTCATATGTAATGGAACCGTCTGGTGAGTTACCATTCCGGATACAAGGATTGAACCGTCCACTGCATTCACTGTTTCAGGTATAGCTTTGCGAATCAGTGGTATCCCTGACATAGAGGCAAAGCATTGATCAACATAATTACCCATTGCTCCTGAATCAATCACTGCTGTTGTCTGGAATGAAACACCATGATTCAGGGAAAACGTAACAGGTAGGTGAACTAGGTGGCTCGGGTTCTGTACTGTAGAGTCCAAAGGTGAACTTCCCGACGTAGGGACTCCGTCTACTGTCGGGATTTGGCGTTTCCCGCCTTTCTTTTGGGTTTTTTGGGACATTCGGGCAGTAAATGGTCAGAGGCCCCACAATACATGCAGAGATTGTGCGATCTATGATATTCTCGTTGAGCAGGGTGAGTGGACCCCTAACCACACCAATCTGCATAGGTTCTGACGCAGGAAGTGAAGAGGACGATGTCTCTGCTGAAACCGTGCTCAACAAAGCAGGTTTCTTTTTGCCACGTCTTTTGGATTTACGGGCATCAATCTGAAGGACTAGATCTAGCAGTTCCCTAAATGCTGTGGGGACTACCGGAACAGTGGAGAGGATGTCCTTTAACTCATCTGAGAGGCCTTGATAGAAGACTGCAGTTTTCTTTTCTTCGAGCCAGTCAGTTTCTGCCACCAACTGATTGAAACGGGCCAAATAAACCAATAGGGAGTTGTTCCCTTGTCAATGCTTTAAGAGTTCCAGGTCAGAAGCTTGAGTTGTATAACATGTATCAAATACTTTACTCATCATAGCAAGAAGGGCATCACAATTGTGGAGAACATGACTGTTGGATTGTAACAATGGGTTAGCCCATGCGGCTGCAGTGCCTCCTAAATGTGACAAAACAAAAGCCGCTTTAGTAGTAGAAGTAGGGAATGAACCGCGACGGCACAATAAATGCAGTTTGCATTGGTTGATGAAGGTTCTGTATTGTTTAGGATCGCCTAGGAAGCGTTCAGGAGGAGCTAGAGGGAACTGGATTGTAAGCATAATAGGGTTTGATTCCTGCTGTGGAGGTGGAAACCCTGATCTTGAAGCTGCAGCACCAGCAGCTGCCATCTGTGGCGCTGGTGTGGTAACCAAGGCCTGAATCGCGTCCATACGTTGGCGCAGTGCCTCTTGTGCATTGGTCAAGTCGGTTCGTAGATCAGTGACCATTTGCAAGATTTGAGTCAAAGCACCACTGGCCACCGTGGACATTGTTCGTGGCTGCTAATTCTGTTACTCACCACTCCGAAGTAGGCCCAAGATGTGGATGAGTCACCTTGGAGATGATGGTTGTACAAGAATTGATATTCAGCCTTCCATCCCAGCTCCCCTGAGTACAAGACTCAGGCTTCCTCAAAGAGGGGCTCTTTTCTACAATGTACCTCTCCGCTGTTTCAATTGGGACTGACAGAGGTGTCAATTGAATAAAAGAGCGGGGAGAACACACACGGCCAATACCAATGCTGCAAAGGAATACAAAGATATTATACAGTGTTGAAAATAAACCAAGTAATCAGAACAGCAGTATATTACAGGAAAATACCTAGGTAAGTATTGGAGTGGAGCTTCCCCGGGGTGAATCTACAAAAATATGAATAAGCACAATGAGTGGGAATAATTCTAAAGAGACTTCCTAAAGTATCGAACCAATAACAACTAACCTGAATATGGATATTTTGAGGATGGAAAGTAGTCCATGAAACAGAAGGCAACGATAGGAGAAAATAACAAACAGGAATGTTAGTATAGGGAAATAGCCCCGAACGGCACGAGGGTCGAACTAGTGCCGGGTTGGTGCAGTATCAGCAAAGCGTTTATATGCACTTGAAGACAAGTTCACAAGACAGTCACTCAATGTCCCAGAATCCAACAAAAGGCAAAGATCCAAGCAAGGCCGTGGAGAAAATTAATAGCAGGGGTGGAATTGCCAATTACAAGTATGTACCTGAGCACACACGAATCCAGATAAGGCGTAGAAAAGTTTTGGATGGTTGATAGCAAGTCACCTGCGAGGAAGGCAAAGACGTTCCGCGTCTAGTAGCAGCTAGCTGGAATAAAGTACCGCAAGAGACAGCAGGAAGCAGGATCCAATAACGTTCTGGGTCAAAAGCCAGGCGAGCACGACAGGAATAAAGGAGGAGGCAAGCCAATCCAGAAGCAAGGCAAGGGTCAAAAACCAGGTAAGCAGATTAGGAATTTGTGCGGAGAAAACACGAAGGAGTAAACGGGCGTAACCGCTGTAGCTTGTAATGCTAATTAGCAGCAACGAGCCCCTTGAAAGACGTGGTTTTAAAGCCGTATGGGGGCGTGTCTTGCCGTACGTCTTCCACGTACAGGACGTGTCAGCTGACACGGACTCCGTCGTAGTTTGTACAGGCGCCATGGCAACCTGTATCTGCTCCGCATATGGAGCTTGTAAAGGAGGCGTATTCTGCAAGGAAGCCCGAAGTGTAACAAGAATTTACAATGAAACACTTACTTTTTGGACGTAATTCCGTCCATTTATTAGGTTGTTTGTTCACTTCAACCTGTATTTCTTTTCCAGAGTCCGAGTCATGGTCACTGCAATCTTCTTCCTCGGTTATCAGCTCAACCACTTCCTTGTCAAGCTCCCCCTCGTGGGTTGATAAGTTCACAAGGAGCTCCAGAATCTTGGCATCTTCTATTTGTTGTTCATTCTGGGTCTTAGGTTTTTCCACATTCTCTATATCGTTTTTACTTGATGGTTTTTGTGACAGGCTCTGGACGTCCGTACTTGTTGTGGCCGATGCTTTCAGGGAATCCATTTGTATAATCACATTTAAAGCTTTTATGTTACGTAAGAATTTACACAAGATATTTGCCAACGTGTTCTTACAATGTTCTATGTTTTTTGTTTTTTTCTTTCGTTTTGTGCCATTTTTACTTAAGTTCTTTTGTCGTTTATCCAATCCGGTGGACTTGCCCACTGAATTTCACTTTCTTCTTGCCAGTTTCACTATTCAACACTACTTTTGAATATTTGGTTTTTTGAGGATTTTCTTCCATTATGCTCACTTTGTCTAGTGTTTGTCTTCTTTGGAAGGGAATTTTAGCTGTTTTGTTTATAACAAGATCTCTACGTTCGACTAGGGTCAGGAACTGTTTACGTTCACCCTCGTCTTCAGTCAACAGTGCATTGTCTTGGTTCTCATTAGTTGGAGGATTTACAATGACACACTTCCTTTTTGGACGTAATTCCGTCCATTTACTAGGTTGTTTGTTCACTTCAACCTGTATTTCTTTTCCAGAGTCAGAGTCATGGTCACTGCAATCTTCTTCCTCGGTTATCAGCTCAACCACTTCCTTGTCAAGCTCCTCCTCGTGGGTTGATAAGTTCACAAGGAGCTCCAGAATCGTGGCATCTTCTATTTGTTGTTCATTCTGGGTCTTCGGTTTTTCCTCATTCTCTACATTGTTTTTACTTGATGGTTTTTGTGACAGGCTCTGGACGTCCGTACTTGTTGTGGCCGATGCTTTCAGGAAATCCGTTTGTATAGTCACATTTAAAGCTTTATGTTACGTAAGAATATACACAAGCTTTTTGCCAACGTGTTCTTACGATTTCCTATGTTTTGTTTTTTTTCTTTCGTTTTGTTATCTGTTTCCCAGATTTTTCATTACATTCTTCATCTAGTGTTCGACTCTGTTTTGGTTTCTCGAAAATTGCAAAGTACGCACTGACTGGATCACACCTCTTATCTTTTAAGGGCTCCAAAAAGTCCCTCTGCATTAGCAGAGGTTGATGGAACCGGTTCCAGATTGTGCTCGTTTTGCATGGTCATTTGATCTCTGGTGTTGGTTTTGCTCATAAAATCTTGATGCCGGCCAAGCGATGTACTTTCCTTTAGTGCAAGCTCATTTGATGTCATGAACCCACCAACAGATTTATCTTGAGCTCTCAATACTGCTGGTTCGTTTAGAGGTGTCGCGTTGGAACTGGACGCCATATGATCGTCTGTAATTTCATCCTGCAGATCTTTATTGCGTTGGTGATCTCTATGGTCCTTTGATACAAGCTCCTTAACTTGTGTGTTTCCACTAGATTGCTGTTTTTTTAAGATCAACAAGGCTTCTCTGGCAACCTCGGCCAATAGGCGTTTGTCTTCAGAATTATTTCTCAGTTGGTCTCTCAACAGAGCATTTGACATCTAGTTTTTTTTACATTGTTAATTTCTTGTTGCTTCATGTTCTTTATTGCCACTTCCAGGTTGATGATTTTAGAGTTTACAAGCGCCATTTGCGTATTTTGATCCTTACATGTTTCACTTAGTTGCTCATACAATTTTATAAGCAGAGCCACCGTAATAGTCAAGGCTGAAATTATGTTTGGTCGCAGTTCATTTATCACTTGTTCTACCAGCTTGATGCAATCCTCTCTATCTTTTGAAGGGGCTGTTTTTTTTATAGCAGCTTTCTTTAGATACTGTTCTTATTTTGGATAGTCTCTTACAACAAAAGAGGAGTCAGAGGAAGTCGGTCCAGCTGTCTCCGTTGACTCAATGTCGCTGACAGACCGTGTTGGTTTTTTATTTTTAGGTTGAATCCACTCCGGGTGAGAGTCAAACTCCTGGAACCTTACTTCATGACAATTTCTTTTTTGTGAACACAAAGGAGTTGAAGGTGGGCACCACATACTGTTAATGTGGTTTTAATTAATCATAATTTGCTTTGTATTTATTGATCATGTTTTAGCCTGGGGCAACCGGTCTGATGAAGGTCCTATGGCATAAGGACCAAAGTATCTGAACAAAGAAAAATAGGGTGAAATAACTCTATTAAGACTGGTGCTCTCAGTTTGCCCTTATGGTTGGGACTTTCCAATTCTGTGCTGTCAATTCTGTATTTACGTAAAAATTCAAATCAGACATAGTGCGTCATTTTCTGAAAAATATAATATTTATTGCGCATCTGTTAATGTTCTCATCACTCCTGAATATTCATTCTCATATTCAATGTGAATGGGCTTTAAGATACTGGCTCTAATTTAGTGTACGTTAACCAATACATTTCGGTTATTTTAACCTTCGTCAGGGCCGTACAATGATTTTAATATGCCCAATCTGTCGCCGTTACAAAACAATGATTCAACATAATGCAGGAACAACCATTGCACAATCAATTCAAAATCAAACGTATATAGACACACATACCATTTCCAAGATGTGTATAAATGTTCCAACAGTATAGTAGTGGTTGTCAAAGTGGAAAGAACAAGAAACAAGAAACATAATCAAAGATATGCAATAGGACTCTTTTAGATGTACTTAGTGTAGCTTTGAAAAATTTGGGTAATCAATTTAATGTGCCTTATAATCCATAGGACTCTAATGTTCGTTATGGACCAATCCAGTCTGAGTAAGCAATCCTGTTTAAGTTATGTGAAAAGGTATCAGAATGCAGTAAAACTCTAAACATGTTCTGATCTCAAGCGCAAAGAAACTGCTTACCGTTGCTCAGCAGAAATGCTCCTTAAATGTCAGACGCGGCCGCAGGAGTGCGAGCGCGAATGACAAGAGTGGTATTTATTGGTTGCCATGGTGATACCAAGGCGTCGCGTGGTTGCACGTACGCCTTGGGTCCCGCCCCTGTGCGAGCACAGGAGGCGGGACTGTCACCATGACTACTATTCGCTTGTTAAAGTAGTGTAGGATTATACAAGAACAAACGCTCTGTTCGTTAAGGGAAAGCCAAGTGCCTGTAAAATAAATCACAGTATATGGAGGATGGTATAGACTTGTCTCGCCTGCGCTGGCAGAGAAGCCTTTTGTTTATGTGATTTGTAGCCAAAGTCCATGCTGGGTAGAAAGCACTCATTTTTCTACACCACAGTTAAATGAGTATGTGCATGATAGTTTGCAAAGGTAGCGGGCGCCCCTCTCTCGACAGAACAAGGCCTGATAACCTGTTCAGTGGTTATTAACCACTTGAGAGTTCGCAGCCACTGCTTTTACTCACTGTGCCTTTCACAGATGGGAAATATCCATTTGCATATCAGTCTTTGTCCTGCCCAGGGGCAGTCCAGTACCGAAATGCAATGGCAATTCCAACCTGAACGAGAGTACCACCAGCAACCCCATACACGTGTTTCACCCTTGTTGGGGCTCATCAGTGAGGTGAAGCTGATGCCTCTCTAAGCACAGTGAGAGGGAGACCACGTCTGGTTGCCCCCAGGAGACCTAGGGTTACCAATCCCAGGTTCCTTGAAATTTAGTTTGCAAAGGTAGCGGGCGCCCCTCTCTCGACAGAACAAGGCCTGATAACCTGTTCAGTGGTTATTAACCACTTGAGAGTTCGCAGCCACTGCTTTTACTCACTGTGCCTTTCACAGATGGGAAATATCCATTTGCATATCAGTCTTTGTCCTGCCCAGGGGCAGTCCAGTACCGAAATGCAATGGCAATTCCAACCTGAACGAGAGTACCACCAGCAACCCCATACACGTGTTTCACCCTTGTTGGGGCTCATCAGTGAGGTGAAGCTGATGCCTCTCTAAGCACAGTGAGAGGGAGACCACGTCTGGTTGCCCCCAGGAGACCTAGGGTTACCAATCCCAGGTTCCTTGAAATTTAGTTTGCAAAGGTAGCGGGCGCCCCTCTCTCGACAGAACAAGGCCTGATAACCTGTTCAGTGGTTATTAACCACTTGAGAGTTCGCAGCCACTGCTTTTACTCACTGTGCCTTTCACAGATGGGAAATATCCATTTGCATATCAGTCTTTGTCCTGCCCAGGGGCAGTCCAGTACCGAAATGCAATGGCAATTCCAACCTGAACGAGAGTACCACCAGCAACCCCATACACGTGTTTCACCCTTGTTGGGGCTCATCAGTGAGGTGAAGCTGATGCCTCTCTAAGCACAGTGAGAGGGAGACCACGTCTGGTTGCCCCCAGGAGACCTAGGGTTACCAATCCCAGGTTCCTTGAAATTTAGTTTGCAAAGGTAGCGGGCACCCCTCTCTCGACAGAACAAGGCCTGATAACCTGTTCAGTGGTTATTAACCACTTGAGAGTTCGCAGCCACTGCTTGTGCATGATAGTAAGTACAGCACAGATACCATGTTCCCCTTAATAAAAGTTTCCATTGCTCGCCTATGTGAGATTCGAGTGCAACATGCACCAGTGCTTTCTAGAAGTGTACCTCTTTAAATACCTCGCACTCCCTTTCTACCCAGCATGGACTTTGGCTACAAATCACGTAAACAAAAGGCTTCTCTGCCAGCACAGGCAAGATAAGTCTATACCATCCTCCATATACTTTGATTTAATTTACAGGCACTAGGCTTTCCCTTAACGAACAGAGCGTTTGTTCTTGTATAACCCTACACTACTTTAACAAGCAAATAGTCATGGTGACAGTCCCGCCTCCTGTGCTCGCACAGGGGCGGGACCCAAGGCGTATGTTCATCCACGCGACGCCTTGGTATCACCATGGCAACCAATAAATACCGCTCTTGTCATTCGCGCTCGCACTCCTGCGGCTGCGTCTGACATTTAAGGAGTATTTCTGCTGAGTAAGGGTAAGCAGTTTCTTTGCGCTTGAGATCAGAACATGTTTAGAGTTTGACTGCATTCTGATACCTTTTCACATAGGATCCCATTAGGAACCCCATTAGCAGCAACCTTCATTTCTTCAATCTGGTTGTTTCCTTCATGGACCAAAACACAGCCATTTTGCATATTAAAGCGCTTTCTATGCGGCACATCGTGCAGTCTGTTCAATTTATTATATAGTTCAAGTCTGTTATGATCAGACAAAGGGCCTCATTACAACCCAGGCGTTAAGAGGTTAACGGCGCCGTAAAAGGTGTCAGCGCCGTTAAACCCTTAACGCCTGATTACGAGGTCCCTTTGTGGGTTGCACTTTAACGCCTGCTTTTAGCAGGTGTTAAAAAACCAACCTGCAAAGGGACCTAGGAGCTAATTACGGCACCGTAATTTACGGGGCCGTAATTAGCGCCTTCCCCATTCCCATTGAGCCCTATGGGGCAAAAATGGGAGTGGGGAAGGGCCATGGCGGCATGGGGAATTACCGCCCCACCAACTTCGGAATGGGGGGTAATTTTCCATTCCGCCATGGCGGAGTCGGTAAGTTACCGGCATGGACCATGGTGCTATTTGCACCATGGTCCAACGCCTGGGTCGTAATGAGGCCCAAAGTCCCGTATTCCCATTTTTCTTTTTCTAAGGGAAAAGTGCCTACATCTATTGGCTGAGATAGAGGGCCTCATTCCGAGTATGGAGGTAGCCATGCCGCTTTCAGCGGCATGGCTACCCCCATACCGGGTACCGGGTACCGGGTACCGGGTCCGGGTCCCTGGAATGGGGAAATAGCGTTCCATTCCGACCTTGGAGGGCCCGGTATACCCCCATTCCAGGAACCCAGACCTGGTACATCCCCATTACCAATGGGAATTGGGAGGATGCTAACAACGGGGCCGTTATTGACGGCCCAGTTGTTAGCATCCTCGTCTGCTAGTGGGTCCCGCTAAGGACGCCTGGTTTTACCAGGCGTCCTTAGCAGGACCCGCGAGCCATAGCTCTCAACTCACACACATTTGGCGGGTGTCACCCGCCTTGTAAACGGCTGACTTACACGCCAAGCCTCCTGCACGCCCATTAATTCCAATGGGCGTCTCACCCGCCAAAAACAACAAAATCAACCTGTCTTTGCGACACAAATGGTTGAGACCTATGCGCAAGCAGATCTCGTAATGGGGCGGTAGAGGGTTAACAGCGCCGGCAGCTCTACCGCATTCCTCGTAATGAGGCCCAGATGGTTCATGGCACTGTCCGTTGCACTACCCTGGCCCTCCTTGAACTCACCACATGGCGGACCCCCAAGTCAGAAGTCGGGGCAGGACGGCAAGCAGTAGACCTCCCTCCCGATGGCATCGGTTGTGTGTGAGCAGGGCTCCGCCGATGCTACCCTCCAGGTACAGCTTCGCTCATCAGATTGTAAACTTGGTGCTGCTCTACGTGTGTTTGAAGGCGTGGTTGCATTAGGCATTAATGTCAGAAGCTGTGGTCGCACGTTTGCACTTACGTGTGATATTGTTGGGTCCAGGGCAGCTGCAGCTATAAATGCTGAATCTGCTTGGCACCGGCGCTGCAGCCGCGTCAAGGGTGGTAGAGATCTTCTTAATCCCTGACAGTCAACAGCATTTAGCGCAGGCACAAGACTCATATCGGCACTTAACAGGGACACGCCTCTTGCTCACACAGCGAACACAGAAAACACTCAGCTCACTTGCATTTGATAATCACTATTCCCCAGGATCTCCCACCTGGTGACAGCATTGTGTGTCCCATGGTGGTGTTGAGTCTTCCAGGGGATTGGTTGAGACATTGGTAAACAAGTGCTGGAGTCTATTGCACCCCCAAAGTAAGGGACAAAGGGGGTCTTGAGGCAGGTAGGAGGAGTGGAAGAAGGATTTGGAAGGTTCCTGGATGGAATGACCAACGTCACAGAGTCAGGAATGTGACTAGGGAGAAGGTGTCGTGTAATGCAGATTACATGCGTGATATATGCGTTCTAGGCAGCACTGCCCATGTGTGAGTCCGCTTAGGGAGACTCTGGGGAAGATGCCAGACGACACCCACAACCCGACAGACGCTGGATATGAAACATGAATCCAGCACGACCGACTCTGGGAACGGTGGAGAGGCTGGTTTTAGTTTTGGCTGTTAGGGGGTGGTGATGCGCCACCTATGAGCTGAAACTATTGCATTGGAGAACATCTAGGAGTGAGATGGGTTGTGAGGCGGGGAACACAGCTTGTGGGTGGTTGGTTATTTTCTCACCCAGGCCCTCCCATGGTAATCCCTATGGCCACTACCACATAGGCCCTCTCTATCCAAACTGTATGCTGTGTGCTGTTAATGCCTGCCAGTGCTATTTCAAAGCGGTCTTCTGAGAGTTAATGGCGTAATTGAAGCTGTAAATGGGTTGCTGGTGTAATAAAAATATCCTAACCAGGCGAGCCTTCAGCCACTTGATATATTAGTAGTGTGTGTGTGTGTCCTTGCACTGGAGTCCTGATGGAAAGCAAGCATTGGCAAATCAACAGTGTTGTCTAGTGTATAGATCTAGGACGGGCATCTGCCAGGGACTGATGCCAGGTACTGGCACCATAGTGTTTAGATCTAGGTTGGGCATGTGCCCCTTTTTTTTCAGCTGTTGGCATATTATGGACAGGTAATAGTACCACTATGGCAGTGCAGGGGAAATGGCTATGCCATGCCTACGCAAAAGCCCAAACTATTGGCTTTGCCAGTGCTAGTTTTGATCTCTCATTCCATCTCTGCTTGTTATGTGAATGAGCTCCTGACTCCCAGAACAGCCATAGGCCCCGAGCAGGCCTGCTGTATGGCGTGGGTGCGGGGGGAGGGGGGGTGGAGATGGTTGGATTTTATTATAACACAGGGATATGAAGTCTGAGCTCAGACAGGCCACTCTCCTCGATCAGCAGGTAAAGGACCCCATGCCATGTGTCACCGCTACAGCAGTCTTCACTTTTTCCCCAAAAGTATTTTGCATTCTGGGACTTTTAGTTCTGTTTTTCCCGTTGTAGGACAGGACCTTAACGTCTCATGCAAAAGGCGGTGGGCTAACAGGTTCCTAGGGGCTGAAAAAGTCTCATGTTACATGGGACCTCTTAGCAGATATTTCTAAGCATTGCCATCATTTATTCACATGTATTTCTCAAGCAAATCACAGCAAATGAACCGTGGAATCATTTAAACATGAGCGGAGCCCTCAGAGGGCAACATGAAATGGGCTAGTAAAACATCCAAACGTTGCCTCTAAAAGAAAAACAGCTAATAAAATAATTACAAATCCAAATCCCAAGCAACGGTGGCCCAGGGACTAACAGAGGCCCCAGGAGTAACGGAGGCCCAGGGACTAACAGAGGCCCCAGGAGTAACGGAGGCCCCGGGAGTGACAGAGGCCCCGGGGGTAACGGAGGCCCCGGGAGTGACAGAGGCCCCGGGAGTGACGGAGGCCCCGGGAGTGACAGAGGCCCCAGGAGTAACGGAGGCCCCGGGAGTATCGGAGGCCCCGGGAGTAACGGAGGCCCCGGCAGTAACGGAGGCCCCGGGAGTAACAGAGGCCCCCGGAGTAACGGAGGCCCCAGGAGTAACGGAGGCCCCGGGAGTGACAGAGGCCCCGGGAGTAACAGAGGCCCCGGGAGTGACGAGGCCCAGGGAGTAACGGAGGCCCCGGGAGTAACGGAGGCCCTGGGAGTGACAGAGGCCCCGGGAGTGACGGAGGCCCCGGGAGTGACAGAGGCCCCAGGAGTAACGGAGGCCCCGGGAGTGACAGAGGCCCCGGGAGTAACGGAGGCCCTGGGAGTGACAGAGGCCCCGGGAGTGACGGAGGCCCCGGGAGTGACAGAGGCCCCAGGAGTAACGGAGGCCCCGGGAGTGACGAGGCCCCGGGAGTATCGGAGGCCCCAGGAGTAACGGAGGCCCCGCCAGTAACGGAGGCCCCGGGAGTAACAGAGGCCCCAGGAGTAACGGAGGCCCCGGGAGTGACAGAGGCCCCGGGGGTAACCGAGGCCTCGGGAGTAACAGAGGCCCCGGGAGTGACGAGGCCCCGGGAGTATCGGAGGCCCCGGGAGTAACGGAGGCCCCGGGAGTGACAGAGGCCCCGGGAGTGACGGAGGCCCCGGGAGTGACAGAGGCCCCAGGAGTAACGGAGGCCCCGGGAGTATCGGAGGCCCCGGGAGTAACGGAGGCCCCGGCAGTAACGGAGGCCCCGGGAGTAACAGAGGCCCCGGGAGTAACGGAGGCCCCAGGAGTAACGGAGGCCCCGGGAGTGACAGAGGCCCCGGGAGTAACAGAGGCCCCGGGAGTGACGAGGCCCAGGGAGTAACGGAGGCCCCGGGAGTAACGGAGGCCCTGGGAGTGACAGAGGCCCCGGGAGTGACGGAGGCCCCGGGAGTGACAGAGGCCCCAGGAGTAACGGAGGCCCCGGGAGTGACAGAGGCCCCGGGAGTAACGGAGGCCCTGGGAGTGACAGAGGCCCCGGGAGTGACGGAGGCCCCGGGAGTGACAGAGGCCCCAGGAGTAACGGAGGCCCCGGGAGTGACGAGGCCCCGGGAGTATCGGAGGCCCCAGGAGTAACGGAGGCCCCGCCAGTAACGGAGGCCCCGGGAGTAACAGAGGCCCCGGGAGTAACGGAGGCCCCAGGAGTAACGGAGGCCCCGGGAGTGACAGAGGCCCCGGGAGTAACAGAGGCCCCGGGAGTGACGAGGCCCAGGGAGTAACGGAGGCCCCGGGAGTAACGGAGGCCCCGGGAGTGACAGAGGCCCCAGGAGTAACCGAGGCCCCAGGAGTAACGGAGGCCCCGGGAGTGACAGAGGCCCCAGGAGTAACGGAGGCCCCGGGAGTGACAGAGGCCCCGGGAGTGACGGAGGCCCCGGGGGTAACCGAGGCCTCGGGAGTATCAGAGGCCCCGGGAGTGACGAGGCCCCGGGAGTATCGGAGGCCCCGGGAGTAACGGAGGCCCTGGGAGTGACAGAGGCCCCGGGAGTGACGGAGGCCCCGGGAGTGACAGAGGCCCCAGGAGTAACGGAGGCCCCGGGAGTGACGAGGCCCCGGGAGTATCGGAGGCCCCAGGAGTAACGGAGGCCCCGCCAGTAACGGAGGCCCCGGGAGTAACAGAGGCCCCGGGAGTAACGGAGGCCCCAGGAGTAACGGAGGCCCCGGGAGTGACAGAGGCCCCGGGAGTAACAGAGGCCCCGGGAGTGACGAGGCCCAGGGAGTAACGGAGGCCCCGGGAGTAACGGAGGCCCCGGGAGTGACAGAGGCCCCAGGAGTAACCGAGGCCCCAGGAGTAACGGAGGCCCCGGGAGTGACAGAGGCCCCAGGAGTAACGGAGGCCCCGGGAGTGACAGAGGCCCCGGGAGTGACGGAGGCCCCGGGAGTAACGGAGGCCCCGGGAGTATCGGAGGCCCCGGGAGTGACAGAGGCCCCGGGAGTGACAGAGGCCCCGGGAGTGACAGAGGCCCAGCAGGGCCATCTTAAGCACTTTTGGGCCCCGCCCTGGGCACGGACATCTTTGGAGCCCCCCTCCACCAAATCAAAGGAATTAAGGGATCACGAATACTAGTCACGCCCCCCGCCCTCCACCCGCCGCGCTCACAACCTATAGGTTGACATGCTGTCTCACAACATAACAAGCACATTTACTCCCTTTAAGTCCCCTTACCCTCTTCATTCTTGCTCTAATCAGAATGATAAACAAGTAGCATTTGAAGACCAACATTAGCAGCCCACAAAGAGGTTACTGTTCTAGTACATACAGGCTACGCTTTATCAATAGCATCCAGGAATGTATGCAGCCTGTAGTATTAATGCAGGACCATATGTAAAAGTTTCATATAACCCATAATAGACAGAGAACTCATATTAGCTGCCTCACAGAATGCAAAAGTGCTCATACATGGATAGAGGAGACCAATAGGAAGTAAGGAGAACGCTACACATACCCTAGCATGGATAGTGGAGGCAGATTAGAAGCTACCAGGAAGGTTTCCTGATCCAGACAGACTGAGATTAGAAGTGGGATATGGTTTTTCAAATAGTGTTCCATTAGATATCAAAGGAACAAATGCCTGTGGTGTGTGATATAAATATGCTCACTATTAAAGTAGAAGCCACCCCATAGCCAGCGAAAACATGAATAAGGCTTTTGTGAAGATCATACCATGAGAAGGAAATCACTATGAAGGGCTGGAAATTTTGAAAGGTTTGGGGACTGGCAATATTGAGAGGTTAGGCAAGACAAGATTAAACGAGATGCTGAGGATCACACATTGGTTGTGGGGTGAAGCTGGGATTTGTGCCAACTCTGCAATTTCTGAATTTTAACACTTTCTTTTTTCAGTTCTTACCATGAACTAAAACAATCTCCTTTTATAAAAACGGACTTGGAACGTACACAAATTACATTACCAAACAAGACCATTTTTACACAAAATATTATAGAAGGGTGTTACGCAAAATGGGAATGATTCTAGCTTCATTCTCTCCATCATTAAGGGAAGTATTTAAGTACCAGCATACCAATCAATGGGATTTTAACACATTTAATCTGGGTTTCTCTTTTGTATTTTAATGCTTTAAATACTTCCAAAACAATGGCTTTTCATTTATAAACGTGCATAAAAATCTTTGACTTTTCCCAAACAGCAAACCGTTTTTTGTGTCAAACAAGCAGACCTTATGATATGCTTGCCTGAGGCCTGTAACATCTGGACTGCTCTCTTCTGTCTACCAACCCTTCCACCCAAGTGGCCTACATAAGAAGAAAGATCAAGTAATGGGCTAAACGATACCAGCAGCATGCAAGAAGGCACACCTCACAGAAGACAGCACAGTAATGCAAGATATATTAGAGGATTTGACCAGGATCACTGTATCGTCTTCTGGCAAATCCAGGATACAAGCATGAACGCTTGCGTTTCATAGTCTTGAATTTGGATCTTATTCACCTCTTGGACTAACAGTTTATGCCATTGTTGGAGGCGATTGCCTAGGTTTTACAACACCCATGCGAACAAACCAATTTCTAGACCTTCACCATACGGATGATATGTTAGTTTTTATAGCAACCCCTATCTGGTGCAGGTACATTGCTGATAATAGCAGATGTTGTTCTGCAAAACCAAGTACATATGCAGGCAGGTTTATAAACCTCAGACATAGGAAAGGCTCAGCCAGCCTTGCTGGAATGTGATATTCTAATTCTGCATATGAACACGTATCTCTGCAATGGGTGCTTTGTCTATGCAATGGGTGCTTCATCTACTGAGCTAACTTCTGAACCATTGTGGCACTCAGTTTATCAATATGCATTTCACCGTTGCCTATTGCACATGATCAACATAATTCCCACAGGAAGGAAAGAATGCTACAGAGTTGTACCGTCAGGTAAACACAAACTATGTTTACCACAGTGAACACAGAAAGCAATACATGATGAATTGTTCAAGGCAGAATGTACTTGTCAAAACAGAAAGGCAATGGCCCTCATTACAACCCTGGCGTTAAAGGGTTAACGGCGCCGTAAAAGGTGGCGCCGCTGTTAACCCCTTAACGCCTGATTACGAGGTCCCTTTGTGGGTTGGAGATTTTAACGCCTGCTTTTTTCAGTTGTTAAAAACCAACCCGCAAAGGGACCTTGGTGCTAAGTACGGTGCCACAATTTGCGGCACCGTACTTAGCGCCTTCCCCATTCCCATTGAGCCCTATGGGGCAAAAATGGGAATGGGGAAGGGCCATGGCGGCATGGGGAATTACCGCCCCGCCTTCCCCATTCCGCCATGGCGGAGTCGATAAGTTACCGGCATGGACCATGGTGCTATTAGCACCATGGTCCAAACCCAGGGTGGTAATGAGGGCCAATGGGTTTAGAGCCTCAGCAGCAATCCATAAAATATCCTGATGTGTGCTATTTAAGACTGGTGCACACTGGAATCTTACTTCTTCAGATAAGGCAGCCCTGTGGGCCCCTTCCAAGGGCCCCTTTTTCCCTCCCATAAAAACGTCTCTGAGGCCCAGGGAGTAACGGAGGCCCCGGGAGTAACGGAGGCCCCGGGAGTAACAGAGGCCCAGGGAGTAACGGGGGCCCAGGGAGTAACAGAGGCCCAGAGATTAATGGAGGCCCCGGGAGTAACGGAGGCCCCGGGAGTAAAAGAGGCCCAGGGAGTAACAGAGGAGTAACAGAGGCCCAGCGAGTAACGGAGGCCAGTAACTGAGACACAAAGTACAATAAGGAAATCGTTGCCGCCAAATTCTCTCCTCTCAAAAAGAAGAACCACATTTCCTTCTCTTCCAAAGTTCTGTATGGCTCGAGCAGTTTGATCAAGTGCCTGGATCTAAGGTCTGTCAATCTTGACAGAACAATGACACGTGCTTTAGTGATTCCGTGATTTCTTCTTTCCGACAGAATCTGCATCCTTTCGTAACAGATTTTCCATAGACTTTTAGTAATTGATTTGTAGGGTACAAATCAAATCTAGAACGAAGGAAGTGATCTCTATACCAGCCATTGGGGGCGTTGGCAAGGTATTTGGGGAGGAACCCTCATGGTTTTGTTTCTTCACTTAGAGGCTCCATGAGGCGATGTGCGTTTCTTTCCTTTTGGGTGTTAATCCCCATCACGCCAGAGTTTGGTTCTGACCTTTTCTGGGAAATTGCACAATTCTTCCCGATCTGATTGCACATTTTTCAGAATGTGGCGACAGCAGTCAAACCACTGTTTCATCAAAACATCGTCAGTTCTCTCTTGATTGGTTTCCAAGATTTCGTATGGCACTGCCGGCGCGGGCATTATAGTTTTCCGATAAAGTGCCAACGATTTCCATGTCCCACGTGCTCTTAATGAGGTGAGGCCTAATTCATGCCTGATCAAAGCAGGAGAAGCAATCCCAGGAAGGTTCAGGATTTTTCTCCAAACAATTCCTTCTAAGGTAGCCCAGATTTCCCAAGAGGTGTGTGGGAATGCCTCCGCTCCGAACGTCAGTGAGGGGACCACCTTTAGGCTGTAAAATGATCATATCGGCTGAATAGAAAACTTTCTGTACTTTTTGTGGATCCTTCTCCCGTGACCAGTCAAGGTTTTAAGTCTGGATTTCAGGTGCAGTTGCAGTGGTTATTGATATTGATATTTTATTTCTATCGCGCTCATACACAAGTGTTTCAGAGCGCGACGAGACAAGGGAGGGGAACATGGGAGAACAAACCACGATCTTACTAGGCCCAGTGACATTGAGAACGCGCAAGTACATGGGAGAGGGAGAGGGGAAAAGTGCATGAAAGGGGGGGAGAAGTGGAAAGTGCGGAGCAAAGGAGAAACAAATAGTTAATAATAAATAAAGACAACAAACCATGGTAGTGCTGAGTTTAAGGCAACAGACAGGGTATGTCTGATAAGTGCAGGAAGGAAAAAGTGGGGACTGTATGGGTACAGATACAAACCCCAGTGCAAGGGGTGGCTTGGAGGCAGTGCTGGGGGTGGCAGGGTGAGCAGGTACCTGGGCCCAGAAGACAGAGTGTTGGCCAGGTGCACGGTGCCGAGAGAGAAAAGATCAGCAGCAGAGAGGGGGGCGAAGGAAGAAGCAAAGAGGAAGGTCTTTCGGAACCGCAGATGGTTCTCCTTAAGTTTCAGAGTGGCAGGGAGGCTGTACCAGAGGGAGGCCCCAGCTGAGGACAGAGATCTAACCCCAGCTCGTTTCTTTGAGAAACGACTGACCCTGAGAGAGTTAGAGGTAGAGGAGCAAAGATCTCGAAAGAGGAGGTATTTGCGGACGTATTTTGGACCCATGCCCCAGAAAGCCTTGTGGACAGTGCAGAGGGTTTTAAATTTAATCCTTGCATCCACTGGGAGCCAAATGAGAGATTTCAGAGCTGGAGAGATACGATCCCAGGGCTTGAGGCCAAGGACAAGACTTGCAGTACTGTTCTGGATTAGTTGCAGAGGGCGGGGAGTAGAGGCAGGTAGATTTAGAAAGAGGCTGTTACAATAGTCCAAGGTGCAGTAGAAAGTTTGACTTTTTAGAGCCATCAGAGATATGGGTCGGAGAAGGAAAGAGTGGAGTCAAAGATGACCCGGAGCGTCTTAGTCTCGCAGGTGGGGGTAGGAGGAGGGCCAAGGGAGGCTGGCCAGAGAGTGAGGGGAAAGGATGGTGAAGGTGTGCCAATGAGTAGGATCTCCGTCTTGCTGGCATTCAGACAAAGATTGTTTGCGGCACACCAATCATGAATGGCAGTTTGGCGAACAGAGATGAGAGAAGGAAAGGAGGTGGCCAACGGCAGCCTGAAAATGAGTTGAGTGTCATCAGCATAGCACTGGAAATTGGAGCAGAAAATGGCAATGCAGTGAGCAAGAGTTGCCAGGTATTGGTTGAAAATCCAGGGAAAGAGTTTAGAACCTTGGGGAACACCACAAGTAGAGAGGGAGATAGATGATAAGAAGGACCCAAGCTGGACCTGGGAGGGTTGATCAGAGACGAAAGAGGTCAGCCAGGCCAAAGCCTGGTCGGTGATGCCCAGGTTATCACGAAGACGGTTGAGCAGGATGGTATGGTTGACTGTGTCGAAGGCAGAAGAGAGTTTGAGTAGGGACAGAGGGAATGTTAGAGTCAAGGTTGGAGAGCAGATCTTCACGGATGTTCAGGAGAGCAGTTTCCGTGCTTCTGGCAACTCTGAAGCCAGATTGGTGGTCATGGAGACAGCCAACAGAATTGGAATGAAGGTTAAGCTGAGAGATGGCCAGCTTTTCCAGGAGTTTGCCCAGAAAAGGAGTAATGGAAATTGGGCGATAGTTAGCCAGACAAGAAGGATCAGCTGTGGGTTTCTTGAGAAGAGGATGCACAAGGGAGTAATTCAGAGGGGAGGGGAAGGATCCAGAGGCAAAAGAGTGGTTGCAGAAATCTGCAAGGCCCGGAGCGAGGGTATCAGCGTGGTCCTTGATGGTTTTAGAGGAACAGGGATGAACCTGTTTGGACAAGGCTTTCATAGATCGGACTTGTCTAGCGACCTCATCATCGGAGAAAAGAGGAAAGGATGAGAAAGAGGGTGGGGTGTTGCTGATGGAGGGTCAGCATACACAGACGGAGAGGGGAGAGGAGGGATAGGGGAAGAGAGTGTGGACAGGATATCCTGGGTTTTTAAGATAAAGTGAGAGGCAAGGGCATTGCAAAGAGCCTGGTAGGCCACAGGAGGGGTAGAGACTGCAGCAGGGTTGGCCAGCTCCTTGCAGATTTTAAAGAGTTTGGCCGATTTGTTACATGCTACAGAGACACAGGCTTGAATGTGGACTCTCTTCTTCGTGAGGACGAGAGTCAGTATTGACTTTGGAGCAGGTGAAAGGCCAGTTTGTCAGAGGACGAACAAGAAGCCCTCCATTTCCTTTCAGCCGCTCTACACATACGTTTAAGTGTAGCTAGGTTGGAGTCATACCAGAAATTGCAGTTGGCTTTGGACTTCAAACGGATCCTCATGAAAGGGCCAACAGCATCAAGAGTATCAGAAATAGAAGAGTAGAGAATGGACGGGGTTTTGCCAGGATGTGAGTCAGCCAGGGGGGGGGGAGAAGGTGGCAGTGAAAGCCTTGACTGACGCACGCTTCATGGGCCTGATGTCCGAGAAGGTAGGTGGCAATGTTGGGGTAGGATTGGCCTGGGGCGAAGCGAGGGAAAGATGAGAGGAGAGTAGGGAATGATCGCTCCAGGAGAGAGGAGTGGTCAGGGGGATGGAGAGGGGGAGGTCAGAGTAGATCAAGACATCTAGTGTGTACCCTGCAGAGTGAGTAGGGCCAGAGGGGAGGATGTACAGAGAGAGGGAGTCACAGAGGCAACAGAAGAGTAAAGAGGAGGAACATGGAGAGTCTAGGTGGATATTGAGGACACAGAGGAGGAGAAGTTGAGTGGTAGAGGCTATGGGAGAGGAGGAGAGGTCCTCCCACTCGGAGAGATATTAGGTTATTTGACCCGGGGGCCAGTAGATAGTAGCCACGGTAAGAGAATGGCTTGGGGAGAGAGAGGGCCTACAGACAAGGCATTCAAAGGAGGAGTAGGTCTGAGTGTTTGGTCGCACATACTGTTATTTACCAGGGCTCCCAGGTAGGTAATCTCTGAAGTCAGTCTTAACCTTTGATCTTCAACGTACAATTTATATGCTGTTCTTCCCTTGGCTCTTTGTGGTCCCAGCATCATAATATTGGTCTTTGACGAGTTCATTGAGAGACCATTTTGTTTCAGGTACTTGTTGAAAGCTACAAGTGATCTCTGAAGACCAATCAGAGTTTTGTCCACCAGCACAATATAATTTGTGTAGCGAAGCCTGGGAAGTTCCACACCCCTGACGGATGGGGGAAATGATTTTGCTATGTTTAAAAGGTCACCCATGTCCAATAGGAAGGGACTGAAGAAAGCTGTGGCCAGAGGACATCCCTTTTTAAGCCCCTAAACATTAGCATCGGCTTAGTCAATGTCCCCTCAGCATTCAGCTGGATTTGTATGGATGTAGAATCATAGCGATATTTGATTGCAGCCAATAGAGGTGGTGGGCAATTCCACAGTTCCATTTTTCTCCAAAGGCGCTGATGGTCAACACCGTCGGAGGCTTTGTTCAAATCAACAAAAGCTAGGTATATCTTAGTTTTGCTGTTATATGCCTTTCCCTTGAGTATGTTAAGCAGGTAAAGGTTTAATTCCGTCCCCATCCCTTTCAAGGACGCTGTTTGTCTGGGGTCAAATCTGTTTGTCGATTGAATCCAAAGTTGTAATTACTTTAAAAGAAAAGCAGAGAAAAGTTTACCCAGGGCATTGAGTAAGGCTATGGGAAGATAGTTGGATGGATCCATCTTACTGCCTTGTTTGAAGATCGGGATAATGATTGCTTTTTTCCAAGATTCTGGAATTTTGTCTAGATTTGAAGATTTGATGAAAGATGTCCAGAATAAGCGGGATACAGAGATCTGGTGATTGCTTTATCATATTGTTAGTTATCCCATCTGGACCACGTCCTGGTAATCCAGGGTAAAGGGTCAGGCAGGTATCTCAACTTCTAGTTCTTGGGTAGGGATGTTGTCTTTTGTTCCGAATAACTTGCCAAAGAACTCAGTCCAGATTTCTTCAGGGATGACACTTGCTAGAGACTTCGAACCCAGATGACCTGTCTCATTAAGCCGTTGCCACATGGATCTAGTGTCTTTCTTGGGCATGGTCGAAAGGATCAACTCTGCAAACCCTCTGATTACTCTTCCTGCCTGGCTAACTATCGCCCAATCCCCATCACTCCTTTCCTGGGCAAACTCCTGGAAAAGCTGGCCATCCACCAGCTTACTCTTCACACTGAATCAGTTGGTTGTCTCCATGGCCATCAGTCTGGCTACAGAGCTGCCAGAAGCACGGAAACTGCTCTCCTGAACATCCGTGAAGACCTGCTCACCAACCTTGATTCCAACACCCCCTGTGTCCTCATCCTACTTGATCTTTCTTCTGCCTTTGACACAGTCAACCATGCCATCCTGCTCAACCGTCTCCGTGATAACCTGGGTATCACTGATCAGGCCCTGGCTTGGCTGACCTCTTTCCTCTCAGTACGAACCTCCCAGGTCCTTCCTCTCCTCTATCGCTATCTCTACCTGTGGTGTTCCCCAGGAGTCTAACCTCTCTCCATGGCTGTTCAGCCAATACCTGGCACTTCTTGCCAACCGCATTGCCGCTCTCTGTCCCAACTTTCAGTGCTATGCGGATGACACTCAACTAATTTTCAGGCTCCCTTCCGCCACCTCCTCTCCTTCTCTCATCTCTGACTGTCTGTCCGTCATCCATTTTGGGATTTAAGAGTGGCTAATGGTAAAATCTATGGGGATGATCCTCCAAATCCCACCTGGAGACAGGCGATGAAAGTGGCCAGATCCAGAGAACGATCATGCAGCCTTATCTGCCTGTATGTCGACTTGAGGTCAATCACACCAAACATCTTGGGATTTAAGAGTGGCTAATGGTGCAATCTGTGGGGATGAACCTCCGAATCCCACTTGGAGACAGGGGATGAAAGTGGCCAGATCGATAGAACGGCCATGCAGCCTAATCTGCCTGTATGCGGACTTGAGGTCAATCGCAGGAAACATTTTGGGATTTAAGAGTGGCTAATGGTGCAATCTGTGGGTATTTTCCTCCAAATCCCACTTGGAGACAGGGGATGAAAGTGGCCAGATCCATAGAACGATCATGCAGCCTAATCTGCCTGTACGCCGACTTGAGGTCAATCACAGGAAACATCTTGGGATGTAAGAGTGGCTAACGGTGCAATCTGTGGGGATGATCCTCCGAATCCCACTTGTAGACAGGGTATGAAAGTGGCCAGACCCATAGAACGGCCATGCAGCCTAATCTGCCTGTATGCCGACTTGAGGTCAATCGCAGGAAAGATCTTTATTACTGATCGTGCTGAAGATGGTGACACAAATCAACCTCTCCATTTTAATTTTGGGTTGTGTGGTCAGACAAATATCTCGGGCGGTGTTAGTTGCCCTCTTATAGTTATTTTTAACCATTTTGCATGGGTATCCTCTGTCTTGAGTTGATACGAGTGCAGTTCAAAGTCTCTTTTACATGAGCAGTTCCTTTGAATCCAGAGAAACTGTCCATATGGAAGATTCATTTTCAAACCCACTGTGTGGAAGCTGGAATAATGGAGGAGGCTTTTACGATCTGTTGGCGTCCTAAATAGAATAGTGCACAGTTTGCCTGAGTCTTTCAAGATTTTCAAATCAAGAAAATTCACATGGTTTAGGCTTCATTCTATCATGAACTTCATGTTAGGCTCACACATATTGAGCCATCTGTGGAATTCTATGAGTGATTCTGCCGATAACCCTCCATATTAAGAAGACATCATCTATGAATCTCTTCCATACCACAATGTGTGTAAGTAACAGATTCGAGAGAGATGACACGAATTTCTCTTTATAATGGGCCATATATAAATTGGCCACATGTGGGGCAAAAGTAGCACCCATTCTGATTCCTTTTTGTTGTTTGTACAATTCTTTAAATAAGAAGACATTCTCCATCATTGTTAAACCCACCTGGAGTTGAAACTGCCCAACAGCACACAAATGCAATGCAAATGGGGGTGATGTACAGTTGTTAAACAGGATCTATGTGATCACTGCAATGGCCGAAAATGCAGTTTTTTTTAACCCTTTACACCACATATATATGCAGGGGGAGACCCCCCGTAGCTCCCTGATATTAATATTATACACTTAACCCCCCCACATATATATATGGTGTAAGGGAGGGGTTAAAAAGAAAAAAAGAAGTCAGCATTTTCGGCTGTCGCAGTTCCCAGGTCGACATTTTTGTACGATTCCGTTAAACACACCTGGATTCGAAATTGACCAAACCGCACACAAATGCAATGCAAATGGGTGTGTGCAGCTGTTACACACTTGGATTCGAAATTGCCCAAACAGCTATGCAAATGGGAGGGGGGAGGCGTACTGTTGCTACTCACCTGGTTTTGAAATTGCATAGGCGAAACAGCAGAGAAGTGGCTGAGGCACAGCTCGGTTCAGCATTGGTGAGTTAATAAATAGGCATCAGGTAGTCCGAAAATAACTCAGAGGTGTTCTGCAGTGGGAGGACAGGGCTCCAGGAAGGCCACAAGTTCTTGTAGCAGGCAGATGCATGCTGGGAACCTTTCCTTGAGGTGGGGGGACGTGAGATGCTGCGAGAGAGGTGCTGGAGGCCCTCCGAGCTCTACCAGGCCCACACAGGCACAGATCGGGGCCTTTGTTGTGAGCCTTTGTCGGGGGCTGGCTATTCAACTGCCAGCTCCCGACTGGCCCAGAAGAAGGAAAGGGGGCCAATCAGATGGAAGGCAGGGCAGGCAACAGAACACTCTGGTGCTCAGGGGAGGCGGGCGGCCATTATTGGAAGGTGCTGCACACAAGCACTGTATAAACAATATGGCCAGACAAGATGGTGAACAGGCCCTGGGGGACGAATCTCCAACAATAAATCAAAGCCCAGCAGGGCAGGCACAGCAAAAACAGTGTGCTTCGTCGCGCACAAGGCAAAAACCAGAAATGGTTGAACAAGCCATGTGGGCTCACCTCATGTCGGCTGCGCTGCATCTAGACTCCAGAAGTCTTGCACCGGCAGCCACGAGGTTCCTCTCGCGTTGTGTGTACATCATGACATTACCCTCTTGTTTCTGGCAGCTCCTAGTAGTGATTGATGGCGACACACGTCTGGCAGACTCCGACTACAGCAACAGAGGAATTGTCATGTATACACAGAAGCACTGCAGCCCCCTCTTGCTCTTGCATTCTGGCTGGCTCGTCTCACATCCCTAGTAAGGAAAACATCATGTTTGTATTTTGAGCGAGTTGGGTTTAAGTGACGAGCACTTTTTTCAACAAGCTCACCCAGCGATTTGGTTATTGGAATGTAATTTCCCTTTCTAATATCTTGCAAGAAACAAATGTATTTTTTTGCAGTGGACGAATGGGTGGAACTGAATAACATGCAACAGATTTCTTTTTTCATGACTGGTGTATTGTTGTGCTCTGGATTTTTAGGCTAAAAGGAGGATATTTGCCATATTTCTTTTTTTCTATATTTGTTACATTCCAGGTGACAATCTTTCAAAGAGGCGCGTTTTATACCATGGTGTGTGTGTTTGCTTATGGGTTAGTGTGTGGATGGAGTGCACATTTTAATTATAAGTATGAATTAATGAGGTTACAGCCGACCACAGTAAACTGCATGCCCTGACACTAGCCTCTGTGATAACGTGTGGCTGATTAATAGCACTCCAGTACGTCTTACTATATATATACTGATGTTTATTCAGTGTATTGGTCAATTCTTTTGCTTGAACTTCTTATAGTCTCATTTTCTTTTCTTATGTACTCATCTTTGGTCCTTTATTCGCTCTGCGTGTAAGGTTTGTGATGTGTATTGTTTTAAGCTGCTTAAATAATTATATAATGAAAAAGCATGTGGTTACATCCATTCTTGTTCTTGTGTTTGTATTTTGATTCCCTACTAAATAATGTTTTTTTAAAACACAATGTAAAAGCTAAATGCTTTAGCTTTTTTTTTGTAGGCAGGTGATAGGTGCTTTTGAAGCGCTCCCATAATGGTACTAACTCCAATACTATGTCAACAGTTGGAAATTGTTAATACTGTGGCACATTATGGCTGTGCCTGGCAAATGCCACTAGTGCCAATACAAAATCAAATCTGTGAGATATGCTTATAAGTAAATGTGTGTCCTAGAACATGTGTTCATTACACTACACTTCTGTTGAAAACAAGCAATGGCAACACCAATCATTTTGGTGGTTGTGTATGCATGCCATGGGCACTTTCTAAGCATTTCCATAATGGTGCTATTATCTGCCATAACATGTTAACGCACGGAAAATAATTTTAGTAACTGGGCACCTTATGGCAGTGCCTGGTAAATGCCTATCTAATGCCTAAAAATGATCCAAAACTGTTGGTTTTGCCAATGCTTGTTTTGAACAGGAATATAGTGCAAGGAACAGATGCAAGGACACACATTTTCTTATAAAGTGACTGAAGGTATACTTGGTCAAGATATTTTTCTCACACTAGTAGCTGGTTTACAGGTCCAATTAATCCCTTGATTTTCAATTGACTGCTTATGAATAATTTGGGGGTCACCTCAAAAGCACAAATCTTGCTCATACAAATCCAATTGGTGTGTTGGGCACAGGGAGGGGCACGCAATGGGTGTGAATGGGCCTCTGGACTAGCGTGGTCAATAGGTGGGTAAAAGTCAAACACCACCTACAGGGTGTGTTTCCTTCTTCATAGCGCAAGGGTTGACTTATAGGCAGCGCTCACCCTTAATAGCCAAAACTAAAAAGGCTCAGCACAGTGGTTGGAGTCACTCCTTCGTTATGTGATTTCTCCGGAAATCCGAGGATCCCGGTTCCATAGCTCTCAACTCACACGCTTTTGGCAGGTGTCACCCGCCTTGTAAACAGCGGACTCAGCGGCCAAGCCTGCTGCATGCCCATTCGTTTCACTGGGCCTCTCACCCGCCATAAACGAAAGCGGCTATTTTCACCCGCCTTTGCAACGCAAATGGTTGAGAGCTAGGCGATCAGACAATTCTTGTAATCTGATCGGGGACACATTTTGTACGTTATCGTGTCCTGTGAAGAAACCATTTTGCTAATTACTATTTTGAAACTTGAAAAACCCTAGCTCTTTTTGGTCACAGAATGCTGTCACGCATGGGCTCACTCCTGGCAAAATGTTTTAATGAAACTTCCCCTTGATCGCCTCGAGTACTCATGACGCCTCATTATCGGTGTCACTGTAAATTCAAATTAGAGGGTCCTCGTTATAAACAGAAATATGTATTCATAGTGGGGCACGTGTGCATGTGGAATAGACATTTCACCACTACTACACATTTCATCAGGTGTACGAGGCCCTTATCTGCGCATGCTCCACAGATAAACTTTATACGCATGCGCTCTGTGGCGCATATCCGGGAAGGTGCACAAGTCACTCATCTGCGCATGCTCCATTGGTAACAGTGTAGGGATGCGCCGTGCGTCGGCTGTCCACGCAAGGTGCGCGAGTCACTTTTCTACGCATGCGTGTTGAGCCACTTTTGCTGCCCCCCGCCCCCATCCTGAGTTATCTTTCATGCGCATGCGTTGTAAACACGAAACACGGGCTTGCTTCATTAGACGCCTCTCTGCGCATGTGCAGGTAATCAGTGTCTCTACTCCGCGTCTGCAGTGCGCCGGGGACGCGCCCATATGGCGCCCGGAAGCACGTGCACCCGCCTGAAGGGGTGCCCAGGTCCCCGGCTGTGCTGACCCGCGGCCTCTTAATCATTTGCAGCCAAAGCGCCGTCATTTCAGAGGAAGGTTACACCACTATTCCCGAAGGAGTGGTTACAGCGGGTCTCATGTCGGTGAGTGACATTAGACCCTAATGTCACCCAGTGAGAATCCGCCCCCTCCCTTCCCCTGTCTGTGTGGTTCCCCAATGTCACCCAGTGAGTCATCGCCCCTCCCTTCCCCTGTCTGTGTGGTTCCCCAATGTCACCCAATGAGACATCGCCCCCCCAATGTCACCTAGTGAGACATCGCCCCCTCCCTTCCCCTGTCTGTCTGGTTCCCCAATGTCACCCAATGAGACATCGCCCCCTCCCTTCCCCTGTCTGTCTGGTTCCCCAATGTCACCCAATGAGACATCGCCCCCTCCCTTCCCCTGTCTGTCTGGTTCCCCAATGTCACCCAATGAGACATCGCCCCCTCCCTTCCCCTGTCTGTGTGGTTCCCCAATGTCACCCAATGAGACACCGCACCCTCCCTTCCCCTGTCTGTCTGGTTCCCCAATGTCACCCAATGAGACATCGCCCCCTCCCTTCCCCTGTCTGTCTGGTTCCCCAATGTCACCCAATGAGACATCGCCCCCTCCCTTCCCCTGTCTGTGTGGTTCCCCAATGTCACCCAATGAGACACCGCCCCCTCCCTTCCCCTGTCTGTGTGGTTCCCCAATGTCACCCAATGAGACACCGCCCCCTCCCTTCCCCTGTCTGTGTGGTTCCCCAATGTCACCCAATGAGACAACGCCCCCTCCCTTCCCCTGTCTGTGTGGTTCCCCAATGTCACCCAGTGAGACAACGCCCCCTCCCTTCCCCTGTCTGTGTGGTTCCCCAACAATGTCACCCAGTGAGACATCGCCCCCTCCCTTCCCCTGTCTGTGTGGTTCCCCAATGTCACCCAGTGAGTCATCGCCCCCTCCCTTCCCCTGTCTGTGTGGTTCCCCAATGTCACCCAGTGAGACATCGCCCCCTCCCTTCCCCTGTCTGTGTGGTTCCCCAATGTCACCCAGTGAGACACCGCCCCCTCCCTTCCCCTGTCTGTGTGGTTCCCCAATGTCACCCAGTGAGTCATCGCCCCCTCCCTTCCCCTGTCTGTGTGGTTCCCCAATGTCACCCAGTGAGACATCGCCCCCTCCCTTCCCCTGTCTGTGTGGTTCCCCAACAATGTCACCCAGTGAGACATCGCCCCCTCCCTTCCCCTGTCTGTGTGGTTCCCTAATGTCACCCAATGAGACATCGCACCCTCCCTTCCCCTGTCTGTGTGGTTCCCCAATGTCACCCAGTGAGTCATCGCCCCCTCCCTTCCCCTGTCTGTGTGGTTCCCCAATGTCACCCAGTGAGTCATCGCCCCCTCTCTTCCCCTGTCTGTGTGGTTCCCCAATGTCACCCAGTGAGACATCGCCCCCTCCCTTCCCCTGTCTGTGTGGTTCCCCAACAATGTCACCCAGTGAGACATCGCCCCCTCCCTTCCCCTGTCTGTGTGGTTCCCCAATGTCACCCAATGAGACATCGCCCCCTCCCTTCCCCTGTCTGTGCGGTTCCCCAATGTCACCCAATGAGACATCGCCCCCTCCCTTCCCCTGTCTGTGCGGTTCCCCAATGTCACCCAATGAGTCATCGCCCCCTCCCTTCCCCTGTCTGTGCGGTTCCCCAATGTCACCCAATGAGACATCGCACCCTCCCTTCCCCTGTCTGTGCGGTTCCCCAATGTCACCCAATGAGACATCGCCCCCTCCCTTCCCCTGTCTGTGCGGTTCCCCAATGTCACCCAATGAGACATCGCCCCCTCCCTTCCCCTGTCTGTGTGGTTCCCCAATGTCACCCAATGAGACACCGCCCCTCCCTTCCCCTGTCTGTCTGGTTCCCCAATGTCACCCAATGAGACACCGCCCCCTCCCTTCCCCTGTCTGTCTGGTTCCCCAATGTCACCCAGTGAGACATCGCCCCCTCCCTTCCCCTGTCTGTCTGGTTCCCCAATGTCACCCAGTGAGACATCGCCCCCTCCCTTCCCCTGTCTGTCTGGTTCCCTAATGTCACCCAATGAGACATCGCCCCCTCCCTTCCCCTGTCTGTGTGGTTCCCTAATGTCACCCAATGAGACATCGCCCCCTCCCTTCCCCTGTCTGTGCGGTTCCCCAATGTCACCCAATGAGACATCGCCCCCTCCCTTCCCCTGTCTGTCTGGTTCCCCAATGTCACCCAATGAGACATCGCCCCCTCCCTTCCCCTGTCTGTGCGGTTCCCTAATGTCACCCAGTGAGACATCGCCCCCTCCCTTCCCCTGTCTGTCTGGTTCCCCAATGTCACCCAATGAGACATCGCCCCCTCCCTTCCCCTGTCTGTGTGGTTCCCTAATGTCACCCAATGAGACATCGCACCCTCCCTTCCCCTGTCTGTGTGGTTCCCCAATGTCACCCAATGAGACATCGCACCCTCCCTTCCCTTGTCTGTGTGGTTCCCCAACAATGTCACCCAGTGAGACATCGCCCCCTCCCTTCCCCTGTCTGTGTGGTTCCCCAATGTCACCCAATGAGACATCGCCCCCTCCCTTCCCCTGTCTGTCTGGTTCCCCAATGTCACCCAATGAGACATCGCCCCCTCCCTTCCCCTGTCTGTGTGGTTCCCTAATGTCACCCAATGAGACATCGCCCCCTCCCTTCCCCTGTCTGTGTGGTTCCCTAATGTCACCCAATGAGACATCGCACCCTCCCTTCCCCTGTCTGTGTGGTTCCCCAATGTCACCCAATGAGACATCGCACCCTCCCTTCCCTTGTCTGTGTGGTTCCCCAACAATGTCACCCAGTGAGACATCGCCCCCTCCCTTCCCCTGTCTGTGTGGTTCCCCAATGTCACCCAATGAGACATCGCCCCCTCCCTTCCCCTGTCTGTCTGGTTCCCCAATGTCACCCAATGAGACATCGCCCACTCCCTTCCCCTGTCTGTGTGGTTCCCTAATGTCACCCAATGAGACATCGCACCCTCCCTTCCCCTGTCTGTGTGGTTCCCCAATGTCACCCAATGAGACATCGCACCCTCCCTTCCCTTGTCTGTGTGGTTCCCCAACAATGTCACCCAGTGAGACATCGCCCCCTCGTTTCCCCTGTCTGTGTGGTTCCCCAATGTCACCCAATGAGACATCGCCCCCTCCCTTCCCCTGTCTGTGCGGTTCCCCAATGTCACCCAGTGAAACATCGCCTCCCCAATGTCACCCAATGAGACATCGCCCCCTCCCTTCCCCTGTCTGTGTGGTTCCCCAATGTCACCCAATGAGACATCGCACCCTCCCTTCCCCTGTCTGTGTGGTTCCCCAACAATGTCACCCAGTGAGACACCGCCCCCTCCCTTCCCCTGTCTGTGTGGTTCCCCAACAATGTCACCCAGTGAGACATCGCCCCCTCCCTTCCCCTGTCTGTGTGGTTCCCCAACAATGTCACCCAATGAGACATCGCCCCCTCCCTTCCCCTGTCTGTGTGGTTCCCGAATGTCACCCAGTGAGACACCGCCCCCTCCCTTCCCCTGTCTGTGTGGTTCCCTAATGTCACCCAATGAGACATCGCACCCTCCCTTCCCCTGTCTGTGTGGTTCCACAACAATGTCACCCAATGAGACATCGCCCCCTCCCTTCCCCTGTCTGTGTGGTTCCCCAATGTCACCCAATGAGACATCTCACCCTCCATTCCCCTGTCTGTGTGGTTCCCCAATGTCACCCAATGAGACATCGCCCCCTCCCTTCCCCTGTCTGTGTGGTTCCCTAATGTCACCCAATGAGACATCGCCCCCTCCCTTCCCCTGTCTGTGTGGTTCCCCAACAATGTCACCCAGTGAGACATCGCCCCCTCCCTTCCCCTGTCTGTGTGGTTCCCCAATGTCACCCAATGAGACATCGCCCCCTCCCTTCCCCTGTCTGTGTGGTTCCCCAATGTCACCCAATGAGACATCGCCCCCTCCCTTCCCCTGTCTGTGTGGTTCCCCAATGTCACCCAATGAGACATCGCCCCCTCCCTTCCCCTGTCTGTGTGGTTCCCCAATGTCACCCAATGAGACATCGCCCCCTCCCTTCCCCTGTCTGTGTGGTTCCCCAATGTCACCCAATGAGACATCGCCCCCTCCCTTCCCCTGTCTGTGTGGTTCCCCAATGTCACCCAATGAGACATCGCCCCCTCCCTTCCCCTGTCTGTGTGGTTCCCCAATGTCACCCAATGAGACATCGCCCCCTCCCTTCCCCTGTCTGTGTGGTTCCCCAATGTCACCCAATGAGACATCGCCCCCTCCCTTCCCCTGTCTGTGTGGTTCCCCAATGTCACCCAATCAGACATCGCCCCCTCCCTTCCCCTGTCTGTGTGGTTCCCCAATGTCACCCAATGAGACATCGCCCCCTCCCTTCCCCTGTCTGTGTGGTTCCCCAATGTCACCCAATGAGACATCGCCCCCTCCCTTCCCCTGTCTGTGTGGTTACCTAATGTCACCCAATGAGACATCGCCCCACATCGCCTCCCCAATGTCACCCAATGAGACATCGCCCCCTCCCTTCCCCTGTCTGTGTGGTTCCCCAATGTCACCCAGTGAGACACCGCCCCCTCCTTTCCCCTGTCTGTGTGGTTCCCCAATGTCACCCAGTGAGACATCGCCCCCTCCCTTCCCCTGTCTGTGCGGTTCCCCAATGTCACCCAATGAGACATCACACCCTCCCTTCCCCTGTCTGTGTGGTTCCCCAATGTCACCCAGTGAGACACCGCCCCCTCCCTTCCCCTGTCTGTGCGGTTCCCCAATGTCACCCAATGAGACATCGCCTCCCCAATGTCACCCAGTGAGACACCGCCCCCTCCCTTCCCCTGTCTGTGCGGTTCCCCAATGTCACCCAATGAGACATCGCCTCCCCAATGTCACCCAATGAGACATCGCCCCCTCCCTTCCCCTGTCTGTGTGGTTCCCTAATGTCACCCAATGAGTCATCGCCCCCTCCCTTCCCCTGTCTGTGTGGTTCCCTAATGTCACCCAATGAGTCATCGCCCCCTCCCTTCCCCTGTCTGTGTGGTTCCCCAATGTCACCCAGTGAGACACCGCCCCCTCCCTTCTCCTGTCTGTGCGGTTCCCCAATGTCACCCAGTGAAACATCGCCTCCCCAATGTCACCCAATGAGACATCGCCCCCTCCCTTCCCCTGTCTGTGTGGTTCCCTAATGTCACCCAATGAGTCATCGCCCCCTCCCTTCCCCTGTCTGTGTGGTTCCCCAATGTCACCGAGTGAGACACCGCCCCCTCCCTTCCCCTGTCTGTGTGGTTCCCCAATGTCACCCAGTGAGACATCGCCCCCTCCCTTCCCCTGTCTGTGTGGTTCCCTAATGTCACCCAGTGAGACACCGCCCCCTCCCTTCCCCTGTCTGTGCGGTTCCCCATTGTCACCCAATGAGACATCGTCTCCCCATTGTCACCTAATGAGACATCGCCCCCTCCCTTCCCCTGTCTGTGTGGTTCCCCAATGTCACCCAATGAGACATCGCCCCCTCCCTTCCCCTGTCTGTGTGGTTCCCCAATGTCACCCAATGAGACATCGCCCCCTCCCTTCCCCTGTCTGTGTGGTTACCTAATGTCACCCAATGAGACATCGCCCCACATCGCCTCCCCAATGTCACCCAATGAGACATCGCCCCCTCCCTTCCCCTGTCTGTGTGGTTCCCCAATGTCACCCAGTGAGACACCGCCCCCTCCTTTCCCCTGTCTGTGTGGTTCCCCAATGTCACCCAGTGAGACATCGCCCCCTCCCTTCCCCTGTCTGTGCGGTTCCCCAATGTCACCCAATGAGACATCACACCCTCCCTTCCCCTGTCTGTGTGGTTCCCCAATGTCACCCAGTGAGACACCGCCCCCTCCCTTCCCCTGTCTGTGCGGTTCCCCAATGTCACCCAATGAGACATCGCCTCCCCAATGTCACCCAGTGAGACACCGCCCCCTCCCTTCCCCTGTCTGTGCGGTTCCCCAATGTCACCCAATGAGACATCGCCACCCCAATGTCACCCAATGAGACATCGCCCCCTCCCTTCCCCTGTCTGTGTGGTTCCCTAATGTCACCCAATGAGTCATCGCCCCCTCCCTTCCCCTGTCTGTGTGGTTCCCTAATGTCACCCAATGAGTCATCGCCCCCTCCCTTCCCCTGTCTGTGTGGTTCCCCAATGTCACCCAGTGAGACACCGCCCCCTCCCTTCTCCTGTCTGTGCGGTTCCCCAATGTCACCCAGTGAAACATCGCCTCCCCAATGTCACCCAATGAGACATCGCCCCCTCCCTTCCCCTGTCTGTGTGGTTCCCTAATGTCACCCAATGAGTCATCGCCCCCTCCCTTCCCCTGTCTGTGTGGTTCCCCAATGTCACCGAGTGAGACACCGCCCCCTCCCTTCCCCTGTCTGTGTGGTTCCCCAATGTCACCCAGTGAGACATCGCCCCCTCCCTTCCCCTGTCTGTGTGGTTCCCTAATGTCACCCAGTGAGACACCGCCCCCTCCCTTCCCCTGTCTGTGCGGTTCCCCATTGTCACCCAATGAGACATCGTCTCCCCATTGTCACCTAATGAGACATCGCCCCCTCCCTTCCCCTGTCTGTGTGGTTCCCTAATGTCACCCAATGAGTCATCGCCCCCTCCCTTCCCCTGTCTGTGTGGTTCCCTAATGTCACCCAATGAGTCATCGCCCCCTCCCTTCCCCTGTCTGTGTGGTTCCCCAATGTCACCCAGTGAGACACCGCCCCCTCCCTTCCCCTGTCTGTGCGGTTCCCCAATGTCACCCAATGAGACATCGCCTCCCCAATGTCACCCAATGAGACATCGCCCCCTCCCTTCCCCTGTCTGTGTGGTTCCCTAATGTCACCCAATGAGTCATCGCCCCCTCCCTTCCCCTGTCTGTGTGGTTCCCTAATGTCACCCAATGAGTCATCGCCCCCTCCCTTCCCCTGTCTGTGTGGTTCCCCAATGTCACCCAGTGAGACACCGCCCCCTCCCTTCCCCTGTCTGTGCGGTTCTCCAATGTCACCCAATGAGACATCGCCCCCTCCCTTCCCCTGTCTGTGTGGTTCCCTAATGTCACCCAATGAGTCATCGCCCCCTCCCTTCCCCTGTCTGTGTGGTTCCCCAATGTCACCCAGTGAGACACCGCCCACTCCCTTCCCCTGTCTGTGTGGTTCCCCAATGTCACCCAGTGAGACATCGCCCCCTCCCTTCCCCTGTCTGTGTGGTTCCCTAATGTCACCCAATGAGACATCGCACCCTCCCTTCCCCTGTCTGTGTGGTTACCTAATGTCACCCAATGAGACACCGCCCCCTCCCTTCCCCTGTCTGTGTGGTTCCCCAATGTCACCCAGTGAGACACCGCCCCCTCCCTTCCCCTGTCTGTGCGGTTCCCCAATGTCACCCAATGAGACATCGCCTCCCCAATGTCACCCAATGAGACATCGCCCCCTCCCTTCCCCTGTCTGTGTGGTTCCCTAATGTCACCCAATGAGTCATCGCCCCCTCCCTTCCCCTGTCTGTGTGGTTCCCTAATGTCACCCAATGAGTCATCGCCCCATCCCTTCCCCTGTCTGTGTGGTTCCCCAATGTCACCCAGTGAGACACCGCCCCCTCCCTTCCCCTGTCTGTGCGGTTCCCCAATGGCACCCAGTGAAACATCGCCTCCCCAATGTCACCCAATGAGACATCGCCCCCTCCCTTCCCCTGTCTGTGTGGTTCCCTAATGTCACCCAATGAGTCATCGCCCCCTCCCTTCCCCTGTCTGTGTGGTTCCCTAATGTCACCCAATGAGTCATCGCCCCCTCCCTTCCCCTGTCTGTGTGGTTCCCCAATGTCACCCAGTGAGACACCGCCCCCTCCCTTCCCCTGTCTGTGCGGTTCCCCAATGTCACCCAATGAGACATCGCCTCCCCAATGTCACCCAATGAGACATTGCCCCCTCCCTTCCCCTGTCTGTGTGGTTCCCTAATGTCACCCAATGAGTCATCGCCCCCTCCCTTCCCCTGTCTGTGTGGTTCCCTAATGTCACCCAATGAGTCATCGCCCCCTCCCTTCCCCTGTCTGTGTGGTTCCCCAATGTCACCCAGTGAGACACCGCCCCCTCCCTTCCCCTGTCTGTGCGGTTCCCCAATGTCACCCAATGAGACATCGCCCCCTCCCTTCCCCTGTCTGTGTGGTTCCCTAATGTCACCCAATGAGTCATCGCCCCCTCCCTTCCCCTGTCTGTGTGGTTCCCCAATGTCACCCAGTGAGACACCGCCCACTCCCTTCCCCTGTCTGTGTGGTTCCCCAATGTCACCCAATGAGACACCGCCCCCTCCCTTCCCCTGTCTGTGTGGTTCCCCAATGTCACCCAATGAGACACCGCCCCCTCCATTCCCCTGTCTGTGTGGTTCCCCAATGTCACCCAATGAGACATCGCCCCCTCCCTTCCCCTGTCTGTGTGGTTCCCCAATGTCACCCAATGAGACACCGCCCCCTCCCTTCCCCTGTCTGTGTGGTACCCCAATGTCACCCAATGAGACATCACACCCTCCATTCCCCTGTCTTTGTGGTTCCCCAATGTCACCCAATGAGACATCGCCCCCTCCCTTCCCCTGTCTGTGTGGTTCCCCAATGTCACCCAATGAGACACCGCCCCCTCCCTTCCCCTGTCTGTGTGGTTCCCCAATGTCACCCAATGAGACACCGCCCCCTCCCTTCCCCTGTCTGTGTGGTTCCCCAATGTCACCCAATGAGACACCGCCCCCTCCATTCCCCTGTCTGTGTGGTTCCCCAATGTCACCCAATGAGACATCGCCCCCTCCCTTCCCCTGTCTGTGTGGTTCCCTAATGTCACCCAATGAGACATCGCCCCCTCCCTTCCCCTGTCTGTGTGGTTCCCCAACAATGTCACCCAATGAGACATCGCCCCCTCCCTTCCCCCTCTGTGTGGTTCCCCAATGTCACCCAATGAGACACCGCCCCCTCCCTTCCCCTGTCTGTGTGGTTCCCCAATGTCACCCAAATAGACATCGCACCCTCCCTTCCCCTGTCTGTGTGGTTCCCCAATGTCACCCAATGAGACATCGCACCCTCCATTCCCCTGTCTGTGTGGTTCCCCAATGTCACCCAATGAGCCATCGCCCCCTCCCTTCCCCTGTCTGTGTGGTTCCCCAATGTCACCCAATGAGACACCGCCCCCTCCCTTCCCCTGTCTGTGTGGTTCCCCAATGTCACCCAATGAGACATCGCCCCCTCCCTTCCCCTGTCTGTGTGGTTCCCCAATGTCACCCAATGAGACATCGCACCCTCCATTCCCCTGTCTGTGTGGTTCCCCAATGTCACCCAATGAGACATCGCCCCCTCCCTTCCCCTGTCTGTGTGGTTCCCTATTGTCACCCAATGAGACATCGCTCCCTCCCTTCCCCTGTCTGTGTGGTTCCCCAACAATGTCACCCAATGAGACATCGCCCCTCCTTTCCCCTGTCTGTGTGGTTCCCTAATGTCACCCAATGAGACATCGCCCCCTCCCTTCCCCTGTCTGTGTGGTTCCCCAACAATGTCACCCAATGAGACATCGCCCCCTCCCTTCCCCTGTCTGTGTGGTTCCCCAATGTCACCCAATGAGACACCGCCCCCTCCCTTCCCCTGTCTGTGTGGTTCCCCAATGTCACCCAATGAGACACCGCCCCCTCCCTTCCCCTGTCTGTGTGGTTCCCCAATGTCACCCAATGAGACATCGCACCCTCCATTCCCCTGTCTGTGTGGTTCCCCAATGTCACCCAATGAGACATCGCCCCCTCCCTTCCCCTGTCTGTGTGGTTCCCCAATGTCACCCAATGAGACACCGCCCCCTCCCTTCCCCTGTCTGTGTGGTTCCCCAATGTCACCCAATGAGACACCGCCCCCTCCCTTCCCCTGTCTGTGTGGTTCCCCAATGTCACCCAATGAGACATCGCCCCCTCCCTTCCCCTGTCTGTGTGGTTCCCCAATGTCACCCAATGAGACATCGCACCCTCCATTCCCCTGTCTGTGTGGTTCCCCAATGTCACCCAATGAGACATCGCCCCCTCCCTTCCCCTGTCTGTGTGGTTCCCCAATGTCACCCAATGAGACACCGCCCCCTCCCTTCCCCTGTCTGTGTGGTTCCCCAATGTCACCCAATGAGACACCGCCCCCTCCCTTCCCCTGTCTGTGTGGTTCCCCAATGTCACCCAATGAGACATCGCCCCCTCCCTTCCCCTGTCTGTGTGGTTCCCTAATGTCACCCAATGAGACATCGCCCCCTCCCTTCCCCTGTCTGTGTGGTTCCCCAACAATGTCACCCAATGAGACATCGCCCCCTCCCTTCCCCTGTCTGTGTGGTTCCCCAATGTCACCCAATGAGACACCGCCCCCTCCCTTCCCCTGTCTGTGTGGTTCCCCAATGTCACCCAATGAGACACCGCCCCCTCCCTTCCCCTGTCTGTGTGGTTCCCCAATGTCACCCAATGAGACATCGCACCCTCCATTCCCCTGTCTGTGTGGTTCCCCAATGTCACCCAATGAGACATCGCCCCCTCCCTTCCCCTGTCTGTGTGGTTCCCCAATGTCACCCAATGAGACACCGCCCCCTCCCTTCCCCTGTCTGTGTGGTTCCCCAATGTCACCCAATGAGACACCGCCCCCTCCCTTCCCCTGTCTGTGTGGTTCCCCAATGTCACCCAATGAGACATCGCCCCCTCCCTTCCCCTGTCTGTGTGGTTCCCTAATGTCACCCAATGAGACATCGCCCCCTCCCTTCCCCTGTCTGTGTGGTTCCCCAACAATGTCACCCAATGAGACATCGCCCCCTCCCTTCCCCTGTCTGTGTGGTTCCCCAAGGTCACCCAATGAGACACCGCCCCCTCCCTTCCCCTGTCTGTGTGGTTCCCCAATGTCACCCAATGAGACACCGCCCCCTCTATTCCCCTGTCTGTGTGGTTCCCCAATGTTACCCAATGAGACATCGCCCCCTCCCTTCCCCTGTCTGTGTGGTTCCCCAATGTCACCCAATGAGACACCGCCCCCTCCCTTCCCCTGTCTGTGTGGTTCCCCAATGTCACCCAATGAGACATCGCACCCTCCATTCCCCTGTCTGTTTGGTTCCCCAATGAGACATCGCCCCCTCCCTTCCCCTGTCTGTGTGGTTCCCCAATGTCACCCAATCAGACACCGCCCCCTCCCTTCCCCTGTCTGTGTGGTTCCCCAATGTCACCCAATGAGACACCGCCCCTCCCTTCCCCTGTCTGTGTGGTTCCCCAATGTCACCCAATGAGACATCGCCCCCTCCATTCCCCTGTCTGTGTGGTTCCCCAATGTCATCCAATGAGACATCGCCCCCTCCCTTCCCCTGTCTGTGTGGTTCCCCAATGTCACCCAATGAGACATCGCCCCCTCCCTTCCCCTGTCTGTGTGGTTCCCCAATGTCACCCAATGAGACACCGCCCCCTCCCTTCCCCTGTCTGTGTGGTTCCCCAATGTCACCCAATGAGACACCGCACCCTCCCTTCCCCTGTCTGTGTGGTTCCCCAATGTCACCCAATGAGACATCGCACCCTCCATTCCCCTGTCTGTGTGGTTCCCCAATGTCACCCAATGAGACATCGCCCCTCCCTTCCCCTGTCTGTGTGGTTCCCCAATGTCACCCAATGAGACACCGCCCCCTCCCTTCCCCTGTCTGTGTGGTTCCCCAATGTCACCCAATGAGACACCGCCCCCTCCCTTCCCCTGTCTGTGTGGTTCCCCAATGTCACCCAATGAGACATCGCCCCCTCCCTTCCCCTGTCTGTGTGGTTCCCCAATGTCACCCAATGAGACATCGCACCCTCCATTCCCCTGTCTGTGTGGTTCCCCAATGTCACCCAATGAGACATCGCCCCCTCCCTTCCCCTGTCTGTGTGGTTCCCCAATGTCACCCAATGAGACACCGCCCCCTCCCTTCCCCTGTCTGTGTGGTTCCCCAATGTCACCCAATGAGACACCGCCCCCTCCCTTCCCCTGTCTGTGTGGTTCCCCAATGTCACCCAATGAGACATCGCCCCCTCCCTTCCCCTGTCTGTGTGGTTCCCTAATGTCACCCAATGAGACATCGCCCCCTCCCTTCCCCTGTCTGTGTGGTTCCCCAACAATGTCACCCAATGAGACATCGCCCCCTCCCTTCCCCTGTCTGTGTGGTTCCCCAATGTCACCCAATGAGACACCGCCCCCTCCCTTCCCCTGTCTGTGTGGTTCCCCAATGTCACCCAATGAGACACCGCCCCCTCCCTTCCCCTGTCTGTGTGGTTCCCCAATGTCACCCAATGAGACATCGCACCCTCCATTCCCCTGTCTGTGTGGTTCCCCAATGTCACCCAATGAGACATCGCCCCCTCCCTTCCCCTGTCTGTGTGGTTCCCCAATGTCACCCAATGAGACACCGCCCCCTCCCTTCCCCTGTCTGTGTGGTTCCCCAATGTCACCCAATGAGACACCGCCCCCTCCCTTCCCCTGTCTGTGTGGTTCCCCAATGTCACCCAATGAGACATCGCCCCCTCCCTTCCCCTGTCTGTGTGGTTCCCTAATGTCACCCAATGAGACATCGCCCCCTCCCTTCCCCTGTCTGTGTGGTTCCCCAACAATGTCACCCAATGAGACATCGCCCCCTCCCTTCCCCTGTCTGTGTGGTTCCCCAAGGTCACCCAATGAGACACCGCCCCCTCCCTTCCCCTGTCTGTGTGGTTCCCCAATGTCACCCAATGAGACACCGCCCCCTCTATTCCCCTGTCTGTGTGGTTCCCCAATGTTACCCAATGAGACATCGCCCCCTCCCTTCCCCTGTCTGTGTGGTTCCCCAATGTCACCCAATGAGACACCGCCCCCTCCCTTCCCCTGTCTGTGTGGTTCCCCAATGTCACCCAATGAGACATCGCACCCTCCATTCCCCTGTCTGTTTGGTTCCCCAATGAGACATCGCCCCCTCCCTTCCCCTGTCTGTGTGGTTCCCCAATGTCACCCAATGAGACACCGCCCCCTCCCTTCCCCTGTCTGTGTGGTTCCCCAATGTCACCCAATGAGACACCGCCCCTCCCTTCCCCTGTCTGTGTGGTTCCCCAATGTCACCCAATGAGACATCGCCCCCTCCATTCCCCTGTCTGTGTGGTTCCCCAATGTCATCCAATGAGACATCGCCCCCTCCCTTCCCCTGTCTGTGTGGTTCCCCAATGTCACCCAATGAGACATCGCCCCCTCCCTTCCCCTGTCTGTGTGGTTCCCCAATGTCACCCAATGAGACACCGCCCCCTCCCTTCCCCTGTCTGTGTGGTTCCCCAATGTCACCCAATGAGACACCGCACCCTCCCTTCCCCTGTCTGTGTGGTTCCCCAATGTCACCCAATGAGACATCGCACCCTCCATTCCCCTGTCTGTGTGGTTCCCCAATGTCACCCAATGAGACATCGCCCCTCCCTTCCCCTGTCTGTGTGGTTCCCCAATGTCACCCAATGAGACACCGCCCCCTCCCTTCCCCTGTCTGTGTGGTTCCCCAATGTCACCCAATGAGACATCGCCCCCTCCCTTCCCCTGTCTGTGTGGTTCCCCAATGTCACCCAATGAGACATCGCACCCTCCATTCCCCTGTCTGTGTGGTTCCCCAATGTCACCCAATGAGACATCGCACCCTCCCTTCCCCTGTCTGTGTGGTTCCCTAATATCACCCAATGAGACATCACTCCCTCCCTTCCCCTGTCTGTGTGGTTCCCCAACAATGTCACCCAATGAGACATCGCCCCCTCCCTTCCCCTGTCTGTGTGGTTCCCCAATGTCACCCAATGAGACATCGCCCCCTCCCTTCCCCTGTCTGTGTGGTTCCCCAATGTCACCCAATGAGACATCGCCCCCTCTCTTCCCCTGTCTGTGTGGTTCCCTAATGTCACCCAATGAGACATCGCCCCCTCCCTTCCCCTGTCTGTGTGGTTCCCCAACAATGTCACCCAATGAGACATCGCCCCCTCCCTTCCCCTGTCTGTGTGGTTCCCCAACAATGTCACCCAATGAGACATCGCCCCCTCCCTTCCCCTGTCTGTGTGGTTCCCCAACAATGTCACCCAGTGAGACATCGCCCCCTCCCTTCCCCTGTCTGTGTGGTTCCCCAATGTCACCCAATGAGACATCGCCCCCTCCCTTCCCCTGTCTGTGTGGTTCCCCAATGTCACCCAATGAGACATCGCCCCCTCCCTTCCCCTGTCTGTGTGGTTCCCCAATGTCACCCAATGAGACATCGCCCCCTCCCTTCCCCTGTCTGTGTGGTTCCCCAATGTCACCCAATGAGACATCGCCCCCTCCCTTCCCCTGTCTGTGTGGTTACCCAATGTCACCCAATGAGACATCGCCCCCTCCCTTCCCCTGTCTGTGTGGTTACCCAATGTCACCCAATGAGACATCGCCCCCTCCCTTCCCCTGTCTGTGTGGTTCCCCAATGTCACCCAATGAGACATCGCCCCCTCCCTTCCCCTGTCTGTGTGGTTCCCCAATGTCACCCAATCAGACATCGCCCCCTCCCTTCCCCTATCTGTGTGGTTCCCCAATGTCACCCAATGAGACATCGCCCCCTCCCTTCCCCTGTCTGTGTGGTTCCCCAATGTCACCCAATGAGACATCGCCCCCTCCCTTCCCCTGTCTGTGTGGTTACCTAATGTCACCCAATGAGACATCGCCCCACATCGCCTCCCCAATGTCACCCAATGAGACATCGCCACCTCCCTTCCCCTGTCTGTGTGGTTCCCCAATGTCACCCAGTGAGACACCGCCCCCTCCTTTCCCCTGTCTGTGTGGTTCCCCAATGTCACCCAGTGAGACATCGCCCCCTCCCTTCCCCTGTCTGTGCGGTTCCCCAATGTCACCCAATGAGACATCACACCCTCCCTTCCCCTGTCTGTGTGGTTCCCCAATGTCACCCAGTGAGACACCGCCCCCTCCCTTCCCCTGTCTGTGCGGTTCCCCAATGTCACCCACTGAGACATCGCCTCCCCAATGTCACCCAGTGAGACACCGCCCCCTCCCTTCCCCTGTCTGTGCGGTTCCCCAATGTCACCCAATGAGACATCGCCTCCCCAATGTCACCCAATGAGACATCGCCCCATCCCTTCCCCTGTCTGTGTGGTTCCCTAATGTCACCCAATGAGTCATCGCCCCCTCCCTTCCCCTGTCTGTGTGGTTCCCTAATGTCACCCAATGAGTCATCGCCCCCTCCCTTCCCCTGTCTGTGTGGTTCCCCAATGTCACCCAGTGAGACACCGCCCCCTCCCTTCCCCTGTCTGTGTGGTTCCCCAACAATGTCACCCAGTGAGACATCGCCCCCTCCCTTCCCCTGTCTGTGTGGTTCCCCAATGTCACCCAATGAGACATCGCCCCCTCCCTTCCCCTGTCTGTGTGGTTCCCCAATGTCACCCAATGAGACATCGCCCCCTCCCTTCCCCTGTCTGTGTGGTTCCCTAATGTCACCCAATGAGACATCGCCCCCTCCCTTCCCCTGTCTGTGTGGTTCCCCAACAATGTCACCCAATGAGACATCGCCCCCTCCCTTCCCCTGTCTGTGTGGTTCCCGAACAATGTCACCCAATGAGACACCGCCCCCTCCCTTCCCCTGTCTGTGTGGTTCCCCAATGTCACCCAATGAGACATCGCCCCCTCTATTCCCCTGTCTGTGTGGTTCCCCAATGTCACCCAATGAGACATCGCCCCCTCCCTTCCCCTGTCTGTGTGGTTCCCCAATGTCACCCAATGAGACACTGCCCCCTCCCTTCCCCTGTCTGTGTGGTTCCCTAATGTCACCCAATGAGACATCGCCCCCTCCCTTCCCCTGTCTGTGTGGTTCCCTAATGTCACCCAATGAGACATCGCCCCCTCCCTTCCCCTGTCTGTGTGGTTCCCCAATGTCACCCAATGAGACATCGCCCCCTCCATTCCCCTGTCTGTGTGGTTCCCCAATGTCACCCAATGAGACACCGCCCCCTCCCTTCCCCTGTCTGTGTGGTTCCCCAATGTCACCCAATGAGACATCGCACCCTCCATTCCCCTGTCTGTGTGGTTCCCCAATGTCACCCAATGAGACATCGCCCCCTCCCTTCCCCTGTCTGTGTGGTTCCCCAATGTCACCCAATGAGACACCGCCCCCTCCCTTCCCCTGTCTGTGTGGTTCCCCAATGTCACCCAATGAGACACCGCCCCCTCCCTTCCCCTGTCTGTGTGGTTCCCCAATGTCACCCAATGAGACATCGCCCCCTCCCTTCCCCTGTCTGTGTGGTTCCCTAATGTCACCCAATGAGACATCGCCCCCTCCCTTCCCCTGTCTGTGTGGTTCCCCAACAATGTCACCCAATGAGACATCGCCCCCTCCCTTCCCCTGTCTGTGTGGTTCCCCAATGTCACCCAATGAGACACCGCCCCCTCCCTTCCCCTGTCTGTGTGGTTCCCCAATGTCACCCAATGAGACACCGCCCCCTCCCTTCCCCTGTCTGTGTGGTTCCCCAATGTCACCCAATGAGACATCGCCCCCTCCATTCCCCTGTCTGTGTGGTTCCCCAATGTCACCCAATGAGACATCGCCCCCTCCCTTCCCCTGTCTGTGTGGTTCCCCAATGTCACCCAATGAGACACCGCCCCCTCCCTTCCCCTGTCTGTGTGGTTCCCCAATGTCACCCAATGAGACACCGCCCCCTCCCTTCCCCTGTCTGTGTGGTTCCCCAATGTCACCCAATGAGACATCGCCCCCTCCCTTCCCCTGTCTGTGTGGTTCCCTAATGTCACCCAATGAGACATCGCCCCCTCCCTTCCCCTGTCTGTGTGGTTCCCCAACAATGTCACCCAATGAGACATCGCCCCCTCCCTTCCCCTGTCTGTGTGGTTCCCCAAGGTCACCCAATGAGACACCGCCCCCTCCCTTCCCCTGTCTGTGTGGTTCCCCAATGTCACCCAATGAGACACCGCCCCCTCCATTCCCCTGTCTGTGTGGTTCCCCAATGTTACCCAATGAGACATCGCCCCCTCCCTTCCCCTGTCTGTGTGGTTCCCCAATGTCACCCAATGAGACACCGCCCCCTCCCTTCCCCTGTCTGTGTGGTTCCCCAATGTCACCCAATGAGACATCGCACCCTCCATTCCCCTGTCTGTTTGGTTCCCCAATGAGACATCGCCCCCTCCCTTCCCCTGTCTGTGTGGTTCCCCAATGTCACCCAATGAGACACCGCCCCTCCCTTCCCCTGTCTGTGTGGTTCCCCAATGTCACCGAATGAGACATCGCCCCCTCCATTCCCCTGTCTGTGTGGTTCCCCAATGTCATCCAATGAGACATCGCCCCCTCCCTTCCCCTGTCTGTGTGGTTCCCCAATGTCACCCAATGAGACATCGCCCCCTCCCTTCCCCTGTCTGTGTGGTTCCCCAATGTCACCCAATGAGACACCGCCCCCTCCTTTCCCCTGTCTGTGTGGTTCCCCAATGTCACCCAATGAGACACCGCCCCCTCCCTTCCCCTGTCTGTGTGGTTCCCCAATGTCACCCAATGAGACACCGCACCCTCCCTTCCCCTGTCTGTGTGGTTCCCCAATGTCACCCAATGAGACATCGCACCCTCCATTCCCCTGTCTGTGTGGTTCCCCAATGTCACCCAATGAGACATCGCCCCCTCCCTTCCCCTGTCTGTGTGGTTCCCCAATGTCACCCAATGAGACACCGCCCCCTCCCTTCCCCTGTCTGTGTGGTTCCCCAATGTCACCCAATGAGACATCGCCCCCTCCCTTCCCCTGTCTGTGTGGTTCCCCAATGTCACCCAATGAGACATCGCACCCTCCCTTCCCCTGTCTGTGTGGTTCCCCAATGTCACCCAATGAGACATCGCCCCCTCCCTTCCCCTGTCTGTGTGGTTCCCTAATATCACCCAATGAGACATCGCTCCCTCCCTTCCCCTGTCTGTGTGGTTCCCCAACAATGTCACCCAATGAGACATCGCCCCCTCCCTTCCCCTGTCTGTGTGGTTCCCCAATGTCACCCAATGAGACATCGCCCCCTCCCTTCCCCTGTCTGTGTGGTTCCCCAATGTCACCCAATGAGACATCGCCCCCTCTCTTCCCCTGTCTGTGTGGTTCCCTAATGTCACCCAATGAGACATCGCCCCCTCCCTTCCCCTGTCTGTGTGGTTCCCCAACAATGTCACCCAATGAGACATCGCCCCCTCCCTTCCCCTGTCTGTGTGGTTCCCCAACAATGTCACCCAATGAGACATCGCCCCCTCCCTTCCCCTGTCTGTGTGGTTCCCCAACAATGTCACCCAGTGAGACATCGCCCCCTCCCTTCCCCTGTCTGTGTGGTTCCCCAATGTCACCCAATGAGACATCGCTCCCTCCCTTCCCCTGTCTGTGTGGTTCCCCAACAATGTCACCCAATGAGACATCGCCCCTCCTTTCCCCTGTCTGTGTGGTTCCCCAATGTCACCCAATGAGACATCGCCCCCTCCCTTCCCCTGTCTGTGTGGTTCCCCAATGTCACCCAATGAGACATCGCCCCCTCCCTTCCCCTGTCTGTGTGGTTCCCTAATGTCACCCAATGAGACATCGCCCCCTCCCTTCCCCTGTCTGTGTGGTTCCCCAACAATGTCACCCAATGAGACATCGCCCCCTCCCTTCCCCTGTCTGTGTGGTTCCACAACAATGTCACCCAATGAGACATCGCCCCCTCCCTTCCCCTGTCTGTGTGGTTCCCCAACAATGTCACCCAGTGAGACATCGCCCCCTCCCTTCCCCTGTCTGTGTGGTTCCCCAATGTCACCCAATGAGACATCGCCCCCTCCCTTCCCCTGTCTGTGTGGTTCCCCAATGTCACCCAATGAGACATCGCCCCCTCCCTTCCCCTGTCTGTGTGGTTCCCCAATGTCACCCAATGAGACATCGCCCCCTCCCTTCCCCTGTCTGTGTGGTTCCCCAACAATGTCACTCAATGAGACATCACCCCCTCCCTTCCCCTGTCTGTGTGGTTCCCGAACAATGTCACCCAATGAGACACCGCCCCCTCCCTTCCCCTGTCTGTGTGGTTCCCCAATGTCACCCAATGAGACATCGCCCCCTCTATTCCCCTGTCTGTGTGGTTCCCCAATGTCACCCAATGAGACATCGCCCCCTCCCTTCCCCTGTCTGTGTGGTTCCCCAATGTCACCCAGTGAGACATCGCCCCCTCCCTTCCCCTGTCTGTGTGGTTCCCCAATGTCACCCAATGAGACACTGCCCCCTCCCTTCCCCTGTCTGTGTGGTTCCCTAATGTCACCCAATGAGACATCGCCCCCTCCCTTCCCCTGTCTGTGTGGTTCCCTAATGTCACCCAGTGAGTCATCGCCCCCTCCCTTCCCCTGTCTGTGTGGTTCCCTAATGTCACCCAATGAGACATCGCCCCCTCCCTTCCCCTGTCTGTGTGGTTCCCCAATGTCACCCAATGAGACATCGCACCCTCCATTCCCCTGTCTGTGTGGTTCCCCAATGTCATCCAATGAGACACCGCCCCCTCCCTTCCCCTGTCTGTGTGGTTCCCCAATGTCACCCAATGAGACATCGCACCCTCCATTCCCCTGTCTGTGTGGTTCCCCAATGTCACCCAATGAGACATCGCCCCCTCCCTTCCCCTGTCTGTGTGGTTCCCCAATGTCACCCAATGAGACACCGCCCCCTCCCTTCCCCTGTCTGTGTGGTTCCCCAATGTCACCCAATGAGACACCGCCCCCTCCCTTCCCCTGTCTGTGTGGTTCCCCAATGTCACCCAATGAGACATCGCCCCCTCCCTTCCCCTGTCTGTGTGGTTCCCTAATGTCACCCAATGAGACATCGCCCCCTCCCTTCCCCTGTCTGTGTGGTTCCCCAACAATGTCACCCAATGAGACATCGCCCCCTCCCTTCCCCTGTCTGTGTGGTTCCCCAATGTCACCCAATGAGACACCGCCCCCTCCCTTCCCCTGTCTGTGTGGTTCCCCAATGTCACCCAATGAGACACCGCCCCCTCCCTTCCCCTGTCTGTGTGGTTCCCCAATGTCACCCAATGAGACATCGCACCCTCCATTCCCCTGTCTGTGTGGTTCCCCAATGTCACCCAATGAGACATCGCCCCCTCCCTTCCCCTGTCTGTGTGGTTCCCCAATGTCACCCAATGAGACACCGCCCCCTCCCTTCCCCTGTCTGTGTGGTTCCCCAATGTCACCCAATGAGACACCGCCCCCTCCCTTCCCCTGTCTGTGTGGTTCCCCAATGTCACCCAATGAGACATCGCCCCCTCCCTTCCCCTGTCTGTGTGGTTCCCCAATGTCACCCAATGAGACATCGCACCCTCCATTCCCCTGTCTGTGTGGTTCCCCAATGTCACCCAATGAGACATCGCCCCCTCCCTTCCCCTGTCTGTGTGGTTCCCCAATGTCACCCAATGAGACACCGCCCCCTCCCTTCCCCTGTCTGTGTGGTTCCCCAATGTCTCCCAATGAGACACCGCCCCCTCCCTTCCCCTGTCTGTGTGGTTCCCCAATGTCACCCAATGAGACATCGCCCCTCCCTTCCCCTGTCTGTGTGGTTCCCTAATGTCACCCAATGAGACATCGCCCCCTCCCTTCCCCTGTCTGTGTGGTTCCCCAACAATGTCACCCAATGAGACATCGCCCCCTCCCTTCCCCTGTCTGTGTGGTTCCCCAATGTCACCCAATGAGACACCGCCCCCTCCCTTCCCCTGTCTGTGTGGTTCCCCAATGTCACCCAATGAGACACCGCCCCCTCCCTTCCCCTGTCTGTGTGGTTCCCCAATGTCACCCAATGAGACATCGCACCCTCCATTCCCCTGTCTGTGTGGTTCCCCAATGTCACCCAATGAGACATCGCCCCCTCCCTTCCCCTGTCTGTGTGGTTCCCCAATGTCACCCAATGAGACACCGCCCCCTCCCTTCCCCTGTCTGTGTGGTTCCCCAATGTCACCCAATGAGACACCGCCCCCTCCCTTCCCCTGTCTGTGTGGTTCCCCAATGTCACCCAATGAGACATCGCCCCCTCCCTTCCCCTGTCTGTGTGGTTCCCTAATGTCACCCAATGAGACATCGCCCCCTCCCTTCCCCTGTCTGTGTGGTTCCCCAACAATGTCACCCAATGAGACATCGCCCCCTCCCTTCCCCTGTCTGTGTGGTTCCCCAAGGTCACCCAATGAGACACCGCCCCCTCCCTTCCCCTGTCTGTGTGGTTCCCCAATGTCACCCAATGAGACACCGCCCCCTCTATTCCCCTGTCTGTGTGGTTCCCCAATGTTACCCAATGAGACATCGCCCCCTCCCTTCCCCTGTCTGTGTGGTTCCCCAATGTCACCCAATGAGACACCGCCCCCTCCCTTCCCCTGTCTGTGTGGTTCCCCAATGTCACCCAATGAGACATCGCACCCTCCATTCCCCTGTCTGTTTGGTTCCCCAATGAGACATCGCCCCCTCCCTTCCCCTGTCTGTGTGGTTCCCCAATGTCACCCAATGAGACACCGCCCCCTCCCTTCCCCTGTCTGTGTGGTTCCCCAATGTCACCCAATGAGACACCGCCCCTCCCTTCCCCTGTCTGTGTGGTTCCCCAATGTCACCCAATGAGACATCGCCCCCTCCATTCCCCTGTCTGTGTGGTTCCCCAATGTCATCCAATGAGACATCGCCCCCTCCCTTCCCCTGTCTGTGTGGTTCCCCAATGTCACCCAATGAGACATCGCCCCCTCCCTTCCCCTGTCTGTGTGGTTCCCCAATGTCACCCAATGAGACACCGCCCCCTCCCTTCCCCTGTCTGTGTGGTTCCCCAATGTCACCCAATGAGACACCGCACCCTCCCTTCCCCTGTCTGTGTGGTTCCCCAATGTCACCCAATGAGACATCGCACCCTCCATTCCCCTGTCTGTGTGGTTCCCCAATGTCACCCAATGAGACATCGCCCCCTCCCTTCCCCTGTCTGTGTGGTTCCCCAATGTCACCCAATGAGACACCGCCCCCTCCCTTCCCCTGTCTGTGTGGTTCCCCAATGTCACCCAATGAGACATCGCCCCCTCCCTTCCCCTGTCTGTGTGGTTCCCCAATGTCACCCAATGAGACATCGCACCCTCCATTCCCCTGTCTGTGTGGTTCCCCAATGTCACCCAATGAGACATCGCACCCTCCCTTCCCCTGTCTGTGTGGTTCCCTAATATCACCCAATGAGACATCACTCCCTCCCTTCCCCTGTCTGTGTGGTTCCCCAACAATGTCACCCAATGAGACATCGCCCCCTCCCTTCCCCTGTCTGTGTGGTTCCCCAATGTCACCCAATGAGACATCGCCCCCTCCCTTCCCCTGTCTGTGTGGTTCCCCAATGTCACCCAATGAGACATCGCCCCCTCTCTTCCCCTGTCTGTGTGGTTCCCTAATGTCACCCAATGAGACATCGCCCCCTCCCTTCCCCTGTCTGTGTGGTTCCCCAACAATGTCACCCAATGAGACATCGCCCCCTCCCTTCCCCTGTCTGTGTGGTTCCCCAACAATGTCACCCAATGAGACATCGCCCCCTCCCTTCCCCTGTCTGTGTGGTTCCCCAACAATGTCACCCAGTGAGACATCGCCCCCTCCCTTCCCCTGTCTGTGTGGTTCCCCAATGTCACCCAATGAGACATCGCCCCCTCCCTTCCCCTGTCTGTGTGGTTCCCCAATGTCACCCAATGAGACATCGCCCCCTCCCTTCCCCTGTCTGTGTGGTTCCCCAATGTCACCCAATGAGACATCGCCCCCTCCCTTCCCCTGTCTGTGTGGTTCCCCAATGTCACCCAATGAGACATCGCCCCCTCCCTTCCCCTGTCTGTGTGGTTACCCAATGTCACCCAATGAGACATCGCCCCCTCCCTTCCCCTGTCTGTGTGGTTACCCAATGTCACCCAATGAGACATCGCCCCCTCCCTTCCCCTGTCTGTGTGGTTCCCCAATGTCACCCAATGAGACATCGCCCCCTCCCTTCCCCTGTCTGTGTGGTTCCCCAATGTCACCCAATCAGACATCGCCCCCTCCCTTCCCCTATCTGTGTGGTTCCCCAATGTCACCCAATGAGACATCGCCCCCTCCCTTCCCCTGTCTGTGTGGTTCCCCAATGTCACCCAATGAGACATCGCCCCCTCCCTTCCCCTGTCTGTGTGGTTACCTAATGTCACCCAATGAGACATCGCCCCACATCGCCTCCCCAATGTCACCCAATGAGACATCGCCACCTCCCTTCCCCTGTCTGTGTGGTTCCCCAATGTCACCCAGTGAGACACCGCCCCCTCCTTTCCCCTGTCTGTGTGGTTCCCCAATGTCACCCAGTGAGACATCGCCCCCTCCCTTCCCCTGTCTGTGCGGTTCCCCAATGTCACCCAATGAGACATCACACCCTCCCTTCCCCTGTCTGTGTGGTTCCCCAATGTCACCCAGTGAGACACCGCCCCCTCCCTTCCCCTGTCTGTGCGGTTCCCCAATGTCACCCAATGAGACATCGCCTCCCCAATGTCACCCAGTGAGACACCGCCCCCTCCCTTCCCCTGTCTGTGCGGTTCCCCAATGTCACCCAATGAGACATCGCCTCCCCAATGTCACCCAATGAGACATCGCCCCATCCCTTCCCCTGTCTGTGTGGTTCCCTAATGTCACCCAATGAGTCATCGCCCCCTCCCTTCCCCTGTCTGTGTGGTTCCCTAATGTCACCCAATGAGTCATCGCCCCCTCCCTTCCCCTGTCTGTGTGGTTCCCCAATGTCACCCAGTGAGACACCGCCCCCTCCCTTCCCCTGTCTGTGTGGTTCCCCAACAATGTCACCCAGTGAGACATCGCCCCCTCCCTTCCCCTGTCTGTGTGGTTCCCCAATGTCACCCAATGAGACATCGCCCCCTCCCTTCCCCTGTCTGTGTGGTTCCCCAATGTCACCCAATGAGACATCGCCCCCTCCCTTCCCCTGTCTGTGTGGTTCCCTAATGTCACCCAATGAGACATCGCCCCCTCCCTTCCCCTGTCTGTGTGGTTCCCCAACAATGTCACCCAATGAGACATCACCCCCTCCCTTCCCCTGTCTGTGTGGTTCCCGAACAATGTCACCCAATGAGACACCGCCCCCTCCCTTCCCCTGTCTGTGTGGTTCCCCAATGTCACCCAATGAGACATCGCCCCCTCTATTCCCCTGTCTGTGTGGTTCCCCAATGTCACCCAATGAGACATCGCCCCCTCCCTTCCCCTGTCTGTGTGGTTCCCCAATGTCACCCAGTGAGACATCGCCCCCTCCCTTCCCCTGTCTGTGTGGTTCCCCAATGTCACCCAATGAGACACTGCCCCCTCCCTATCCCTGTCTGTGTGGTTCCCTAATGTCACCCAATGAGACATCGCCCCCTCCCTTCCCCTGTCTGTGTGGTTCCCTAATGTCACCCAATGAGACATCGCCCCCTCCCTTCCCCTGTCTGTGTGGTTCCCCAATGTCACCCAATGAGACATCGCCCCCTCCATTCCCCTGTCTGTGTGGTTCCCCAATGTCACCCAATGAGACACCGCCCCCTCCCTTCCCCTGTCTGTGTGGTTCCCCAATGTCACCCAATGAGACATCGCACCCTCCATTCCCCTGTCTGTGTGGTTCCCCAATGTCACCCAATGAGACATCGCCCCCTCCCTTCCCCTGTCTGTGTGGTTCCCCAATGTCACCCAATGAGACACCGCCCCCTCCCTTCCCCTGTCTGTGTGGTTCCCCAATGTCACCCAATGAGACACCGCCCCCTCCCTTCCCCTGTCTGTGTGGTTCCCCAATGTCACCCAATGAGACATCGCCCCCTCCCTTCCCCTGTCTGTGTGGTTCCCTAATGTCACCCAATGAGACATCGCCCCCTCCCTTCCCCTGTCTGTGTGGTTCCCCAACAATGTCACCCAATGAGACATCGCCCCCTCCCTTCCCCTGTCTGTGTGGTTCCCCAATGTCACCCAATGAGACACCGCCCCCTCCCTTCCCCTGTCTGTGTGGTTCCCCAATGTCACCCAATGAGACACCGCCCCCTCCCTTCCCCTGTCTGTGTGGTTCCCCAATGTCACCCAATGAGACATCGCCCCCTCCATTCCCCTGTCTGTGTGGTTCCCCAATGTCACCCAATGAGACATCGCCCCCTCCCTTCCCCTGTCTGTGTGGTTCCCCAATGTCACCCAATGAGACACCGCCCCCTCCCTTCCCCTGTCTGTGTGGTTCCCCAATGTCACCCAATGAGACACCGCCCCCTCCCTTCCCCTGTCTGTGTGGTTCCCCAATGTCACCCAATGAGACATCGCCCCCTCCCTTCCCCTGTCTGTGTGGTTCCCTAATGTCACCCAATGAGACATCGCCCCCTCCCTTCCCCTGTCTGTGTGGTTCCCCAACAATGTCACCCAATGAGACATCGCCCCCTCCCTTCCCCTGTCTGTGTGGTTCCCCAAGGTCACCCAATGAGACACCGCCCCCTCCCTTCCCCTGTCTGTGTGGTTCCCCAATGTCACCCAATGAGACACCGCCCCCTCCATTCCCCTGTCTGTGTGGTTCCCCAATGTTACCCAATGAGACATCGCCCCCTCCCTTCCCCTGTCTGTGTGGTTCCCCAATGTCACCCAATGAGACACCGCCCCCTCCCTTCCCCTGTCTGTGTGGTTCCCCAATGTCACCCAATGAGACATCGCACCCTCCATTCCCCTGTCTGTTTGGTTCCCCAATGAGACATCGCCCCCTCCCTTCCCCTGTCTGTGTGGTTCCCCAATGTCACCCAATGAGACACCGCCCCTCCCTTCCCCTGTCTGTGTGGTTCCCCAATGTCACCCAATGAGACATCGCCCCCTCCATTCCCCTGTCTGTGTGGTTCCCCAATGTCATCCAATGAGACATCGCCCCCTCCCTTCCCCTGTCTGTGTGGTTCCCCAATGTCACCCAATGAGACATCGCCCCCTCCCTTCCCCTGTCTGTGTGGTTCCCCAATGTCACCCAATGAGACACCGCCCCCTCCCTTCCCCTGTCTGTGTGGTTCCCCAATGTCACCCAATGAGACACCGCCCCCTCCCTTCCCCTGTCTGTGTGGTTCCCCAATGTCACCCAATGAGACACCGCACCCTCCCTTCCCCTGTCTGTGTGGTTCCCCAATGTCACCCAATGAGACATCGCACCCTCCATTCCCCTGTCTGTGTGGTTCCCCAATGTCACCCAATGAGACATCGCCCCCTCCCTTCCCCTGTCTGTGTGGTTCCCCAATGTCACCCAATGAGACACCGCCCCCTCCCTTCCCCTGTCTGTGTGGTTCCCCAATGTCACCCAATGAGACATCGCCCCCTCCCTTCCCCTGTCTGTGTGGTTCCCCAATGTCACCCAATGAGACATCGCACCCTCCCTTCCCCTGTCTGTGTGGTTCCCCAATGTCACCCAATGAGACATCGCCCCCTCCCTTCCCCTGTCTGTGTGGTTCCCTAATATCACCCAATGAGACATCGCTCCCTCCCTTCCCCTGTCTGTGTGGTTCCCCAACAATGTCACCCAATGAGACATCGCCCCCTCCCTTCCCCTGTCTGTGTGGTTCCCCAATGTCACCCAATGAGACATCGCCCCCTCCCTTCCCCTGTCTGTGTGGTTCCCCAATGTCACCCAATGAGACATCGCCCCCTCTCTTCCCCTGTCTGTGTGGTTCCCTAATGTCACCCAATGAGACATCGCCCCCTCCCTTCCCCTGTCTGTGTGGTTCCCCAACAATGTCACCCAATGAGACATCGCCCCCTCCCTTCCCCTGTCTGTGTGGTTCCCCAACAATGTCACCCAATGAGACATCGCCCCCTCCCTTCCCCTGTCTGTGTGGTTCCCCAACAATGTCACCCAGTGAGACATCGCCCCCTCCCTTCCCCTGTCTGTGTGGTTCCCCAATGTCACCCAATGAGACATCGCCCCCTCCCTTCCCCTGTCTGTGTGGTTCCCCAATGTCACCCAATGAGACATCGCCCCCTCCCTTCCCCTGTCTGTGTGGTTCCCCAATGTCACCCAATGAGACATCGCCCCCTCCCTTCCCCTGTCTGTGTGGTTCCCCAATGTCACCCAATGAGACATCGCCCCCTCCCTTCCCCTGTCTGTGTAGTTCCCCAATGTCACCCAATGAGACATCGCCCCCTCCCTTCCCCTGTCTGTGTGGTTACCCAATGTCACCCAATGAGACATCGCCCCCTCCCTTCCCCTGTCTGTGTGGTTCCCCAATGTCACCCAATCAGACATCGCCCCCTCCCTTCCCCTATCTGTGTGGTTCCCCAATGTCACCCAATGAGACATCGCCCCCTCCCTTCCCCTGTCTGTGTGGTTCCCCAATGTCACCCAATGAGACATCGCCCCCTCCCTTCCCCTGTCTGTGTGGTTACCTAATGTCACCCAATGAGACATCGCCCCACATCGCCTCCCCAATGTCACCCAATGAGACATCGCCCCCTCCCTTCCCCTGTCTGTGTGGTTCCCCAATGTCACCCAGTGAGACACCGCCCCCTCCTTTCCCCTGTCTGTGTGGTTCCCCAATGTCACCCAGTGAGACATCGCCCCCTCCCTTCCCCTGTCTGTGCGGTTCCCCAATGTCACCCAATGAGACATCACACCCTCCCTTCCCCTGTCTGTGTGGTTCCCCAATGTCACCCAGTGAGACACCGCCCCCTCCCTTCCCCTGTCTGTGCGGTTCCCCAATGTCACCCAATGAGACATCGCCTCCCCAATGTCACCCAGTGAGACACCGCCCCCTCCCTTCCCCTGTCTGTGCGGTTCCCCAATGTCACCCAATGAGACATCGCCTCCCCAATGTCACCCAATGAGACATCGCCCCCTCCCTTCCCCTGTCTGTGTGGTTCCCTAATGTCACCCAATGAGTCATCGCCCCCTCCCTTCCCCTGTCTGTGTGGTTCCCTAATGTCACCCAATGAGTCATCGCCCCCTCCCTTCCCCTGTCTGTGTGGTTCCCCAATGTCACCCAGTGAGAAATCGCCCACCTCCCTTCTCCTGTCTGTGCGGTTCCCCAATGTCACCCAGTGAAACATCGCCTCCCCAATGTCACCCAATGAGACATCGCCCCCTCCCTTCCCCTGTCTGTGTGGTTCCCTAATGTCACCCAATGAGTCATCGCCCCCTCCCTTCCCCTGTCTGTGTGGTTCCCCAATGTCACCGAGTGAGACACCTCCCCCTCCCTTCCCCTGTCTGTGTGGTTCCCCAATGTCACCCAGTGAGACATCGCCCCCTCCCTTCCCCTGTCTGTGTGGTTCCCTAATGTCACCCAGTGAGACACCGCCCCCTCCCTTCCCCTGTCTGTGCGGTTCCCCATTGTCACCCAATGAGACATCGTCTCCCCATTGTCACCTAATGAGACATCGCCCCCTCCCTTCCCCTGTCTGTGTGGTTCCCTAATGTCACCCAATGAGTCATCGCCCCCTCCCTTCCCCTGTCTGTGTGGTTCCCTAATGTCACCCAATGAGTCATCGCCCCCTCCCTTCCCCTGTCTGTGTGGTTCCCCAATGTCACCCAGTGAGACACCGCCCCCTCCCTTCCCCTGTCTGTGCGGTTCCCCAATGTCACCCAATGAGACATCGCCTCCCCAATGTCACCCAATGAGACATCGCCCCCTGCCTTCCCCTGTCTGTGTGGTTCCCTAATGTCACCCAATGAGTCATCGCCCCCTCCCTTCCCCTGTCTGTGTGGTTCCCTAATGTCACCCAATGAGTCATCGCCCCCTCCCTTCCCCTGTCTGTGTGGTTCCCCAATGTCACCCAGTGAGACACCGCCCCCTCCCTTCCCCTGTCTGTGCGGTTCCCCAATGTCACCCAATGAGACATCGCCCCCTCCCTTCCCCTGTCTGTGTGGTTCCCTAATGTCACCCAATGAGTCATCGCCCCCTCCCTTCCCCTGTCTGTGTGGTTCCCCAATGTCACCCAGTGAGACACCGCCCACTCCCTTCCCCTGTCTGTGTGGTTCCCCAATGTCACCCAGTGAGACATCGCCCCCTCCCTTCCCCTGTCTGTGTGGTTCCCTAATGTCACCCAATGAGACATCGCACCCTCCCTTCCCCTGTCTGTGTGGTTACCTAATGTCACCCAATGAGACACCGCCCCCTCCCTTCCCCTGTCTGTGTGGTTCCCCAATGTCACCCAGTGAGACACCGCCCCCTCCCTTCCCCTGTCTGTGCGGTTCCCCAATGTCACCCAATGAGACATCGCCTCCCCAATGTCACCCAATGAGACATCGCCCCCTCCCTTCCCCTGTCTGTGTGGTTCCCTAATGTCACCCAATGAGTCATCGCCCCCTCCCTTCCCCTGTCTGTGTGGTTCCCTAATGTCACCCAATGAGTCATCGCCCCATCCCTTCCCCTGTCTGTGTGGTTCCCCAATGTCACCCAGTGAGACACCGCCCCCTCCCTTCCCCTGTCTGTGCGGTTCCCCAATGGCACCCAGTGAAACATCGCCTCCCCAATGTCACCCAATGAGACATCGCCCCCTCCCTTCCCCTGTCTGTGTGGTTCCCTAATGTCACCCAATGAGTCATCGCCCCCTCCCTTCCCCTGTCTGTGTGGTTCCCTAATGTCACCCAATGAGTCATCGCCCCCTCCCTTCCCCTGTCTGTGTGGTTCCCCAATGTCACCCAGTGAGACACCGCCCCCTCCCTTCCCCTGTCTGTGCGGTTCCCCAATGTCACCCAATGAGACATCGCCTCCCCAATGTCACCCAATGAGACATTGCCCCCTCCCTTCCCCTGTCTGTGTGGTTCCCTAATGTCACCCAATGAGTCATCGCCCCCTCCCTTCCCCTGTCTGTGTGGTTCCCTAATGTCACCCAATGAGTCATCGCCCCCTCCCTTCCCCTGTCTGTGTGGTTCCCCAATGTCACCCAGTGAGACACCGCCCCCTCCCTTCCCCTGTCTGTGCGGTTCCCCAATGTCACCCAATGAGACATCGCCCCCTCCCTTCCCCTGTCTGTGCGGTTCCCTAATGTCACCCAATGAGTCATCGCCCCCTCCCTTCCCCTGTCTGTGTGGTTCCCCAATGTCACCCAGTGAGACACCGCCCACTCCCTTCCCCTGTCTGTGTGGTTCCCCAATGTCACCCAATGAGACACCGCCCCCTCCCTTCCCCTGTCTGTGTGGTTCCCCAATGTCACCCAATGAGACACCGCCCCCTCCATTCCCCTGTCTGTGTGGTTTCCCAATGTCACCCAATGAGACATCGCCCCCTCCCTTCCCCTGTCTGTGTGGTTCCCCAATGTCACCCAATGAGACACCGCCCCCTCCCTTCCCCTGTCTGTGTGGTACCCCAATGTCACCCAATGAGACATCACACCCTCCATTCCCCTGTCTTTGTGGTTCCCCAATGTCACCCAATGAGACATCGCCCCCTCCCTTCCCCTGTCTGTGTGGTTCCCCATTGTCACCCAATGAGACACCGCCCCCTCCCTTCCCCTGTCTGTGTGGTTCCCCAATGTCACCCAATGAGACACCGCCCCCTCCCTTCCCCTGTCTGTGTGGTTCCCCAATGTCACCCAATGAGACACCGCCCCCTCCCTTCCCCTGTCTGTGTGGTTCCCCAATGTCACCCAATGAGACACCGCCCCCTCCATTCCCCTGTCTGTGTGGTTCCCCAATGTCACCCAATGAGACATCGCCCCCTCCCTTCCCCTGTCTGTGTGGTTCCCTAATGTCACCCAATGAGACATCGCCCCCTCCCTTCCCCTGTCTGTGTGGTTCCCCAACAATGTCACCCAATGAGACATCGCCCCCTCCCTTCCCCCTCTGTGTGGTTCCCCAACAATGTCACCCAATGAGACATCGCCCCCTCCCTTCCCCCTCTGTGTGGTTCCCCAATGTCACCCAATGAGACACCGCCCCCTCCCTTCCCCTGTCTGTGTGGTTCCCCAATGTCACCCAATGAGACATCGCACCCTCCCTTCCCCTGTCTGTGTGGTTCCCCAATGTCACCCAATGAGACATCGCACCCTCCATTCCCCTGTCTGTGTGGTTCCCCAATGTCACCCAATGAGCCATCGCCCCCTCCCTTCCCCTGTCTGTGTGGTTCCCCAATGTCACCCAATGAGACACCGCCCCCTCCCTTCCCCTGTCTGTGTGGTTCCCCAATGTCACCCAATGAGACATCGCCCCCTCCCTTCCCCTGTCTGTGTGGTTCCCCAATGTCACCCAATGAGACATCGCACCCTCCATTCCCCTGTCTGTGTGGTTCCCCAATGTCACCCAATGAGACATCGCCCCCTCCCTTCCCCTGTCTGTGTGGTTCCCTAATGTCACCCAATGAGACATCGCTCCCTCCCTTCCCCTGTCTGTGTGGTTCCCCAACAATGTCACCCAATGAGACATCGCCCCTCCCTTCCCCTGTCTGTGTGGTTCCCCAATGTCACCCAATGAGACATCGCCCCCTCCCTTCCCCTGTCTGTGTGGTTCCCCAATGTCACCCAATGAGACATCGCCCCCTCCCTTCCCCTGTCTGTGTGGTTCCCTAATGTCACCCAATGAGACATCGCCCCCTCCCTTCCCCTGTCTGTGTGGTTCCCCAACAATGTCACCCAATGAGACATCGCCCCCTCCCTTCCCCTGTCTGTGTGGTTCCACAACAATGTCACCCAATGAGACATCGCCCCCTCCCTTCCCCTGTCTGTGTGGTTCCCCAACAATGTCACCCAGTGAGACATCGCCCCCTCCCTTCCCCTGTCTGTGTGGTTCCCCAATGTCACCCAATGAGACATCGCCCCCTCCCTTCCCCTGTCTGTGTGGTTCCCCAATGTCACCCAATGAGACATCGCCCCCTCCCTTCCCCTGTCTGTGTGGTTCCCTAATGTCACCCAATGAGACATCGCCCCCTCCCTTCCCCTGTCTGTGTGGTTCCCCAACAATGTCACCCAATGAGACATCACCCCCTCCCTTCCCCTGTCTGTGTGGTTCCCGAACAATGTCACCCAATGAGACACCGCCCCCTCCCTTCCCCTGTCTGTGTGGTTCCCCAATGTCACCCAATGAGACATCGCCCCCTCTATTCCCCTGTCTGTGTGGTTCCCCAATGTCACCCAATGAGACATCGCCCCCTCCCTTCCCCTGTCTGTGTGGTTCCCCAATGTCACCCAGTGAGACATCGCCCCCTCCCTTCCCCTGTCTGTGTGGTTCCCCAATGTCACCCAATGAGACACTGCCCCCTCCCTTCCCCTGTCTGTGTGGTTCCCTAATGTCACCCAATGAGACATCGCCCCCTCCCTTCCCCTGTCTGTGTGGTTCCCTAATGTCACCCAGTGAGTCATCGCCCCCTCCCTTCCCCTGTCTGTGTGGTTCCCTAATGTCACCCAATGAGACATCGCCCCCTCCCTTCCCCTGTCTGTGTGGTTCCCCAATGTCACCCAATGAGACATCGCACCCTCCATTCCCCTGTCTGTGTGGTTCCCCAATGTCACCCAATGAGACACCGCCCCCTCCCTTCCCCTGTCTGTGTGGTTCCCCAATGTCACCCAATGAGACATCGCACCCTCCATTCCCCTGTCTGTGTGGTTCCCCAATGTCACCCAATGAGACATCGCCCCCTCCCTTCCCCTGTCTGTGTGGTTCCCCAATGTCACCCAATGAGACACCGCCCCCTCCCTTCCCCTGTCTGTGTGGTTCCCCAATGTCACCCAATGAGACACCGCCCCCTCCCTTCCCCTGTCTGTGTGGTTCCCCAATGTCACCCAATGAGACATCGCCCCCTCCCTTCCCCTGTCTGTGTGGTTCCCTAATGTCACCCAATGAGACATCGCCCCCTCTATTCCCCTGTCTGTGTGGTTCCCCAATGTCACCCAATGAGACATCGCCCCCTCTCTTCCCCTGTCTGTGTGGTTCCCTAATGTCACCCAATGAGACATCGCCCCCTCCCTTCCCCTGTCTGTGTGGTTCCCCAACAATGTCACCCAATGAGACATCGCCCCCTCCCTTCCCCTGTCTGTGTGGTTCCCCAACAATGTCACCCAATGAGACATCGCCCCTCCCTTCCCCTGTCTGTGTGGTTCCCCAACAATGTCACCCAGTGAGACATCGCCCCCTCCCTTCCCCTGTCTGTGTGGTTCCCCAATGTCACCCAATGAGACATCGCCCCCTCCCTTCCCCTGTCTGTGTGGTTCCCCAATGTCACCCAATGAGACATCGCCCCCTCCCTTCCCCTGTCTGTGTGGTTCCCTAATGTCACCCAATGAGACACCGCCCCCTCCCTTCCCCTGTCTGTGTGGTTCCCCAATGTCACCCAATGAGACATCGCACCCTCCATTCCCCTGTCTGTGTGGTTCCCCAATGTCACCCAATGAGACATCGCCCCCTCCCTTCCCCTGTCTGTGTGGTTCCCCAATGTCACCCAATGAGACACCGCCCCCTCCCTTCCCCTGTCTGTGTGGTTCCCCAATGTCACCCAATGAGACACCGCCCCCTCCCTTCCCCTGTCTGTGTGGTTCCCCAATGTCACCCAATGAGACATCGCCCCCTCCCTTCCCCTGTCTGTGTGGTTCCCTAATGTCACCCAATGAGACATCGCCCCCTCCCTTCCCCTGTCTGTGTGGTTCCCCAACAATGTCACCCAATGAGACATCGCCCCCTCCCTTCCCCTGTCTGTGTGGTTCCCCAATGTCACCCAATGAGACACCGCCCCCTCCCTTCCCCTGTCTGTGTGGTTCCCCAATGTCACCCAATGAGACACCGCCCCCTCCCTTCCCCTGTCTGTGTGGTTCCCCAATGTCACCCAATGAGACATCGCACCCTCCATTCCCCTGTCTGTGTGGTTCCCCAATGTCACCCAATGAGACATCGCCCCCTCCCTTCCCCTGTCTGTGTGGTTCCCCAATGTCACCCAATGAGACACCGCCCCCTCCCTTCCCCTGTCTGTGTGGTTCCCCAATGTCACCCAATGAGACACCGCCCCCTCCCTTCCCCTGTCTGTGTGGTTCCCCAATGTCACCCAATGAGACATCGCCCCCTCCCTTCCCCTGTCTGTGTGGTTCCCTAATGT